>NC_137463.1:35420872-36033746 GCF_964235325.1 Thermobia domestica | reverse complement strand
GCCCGCCGCTAAACCTTCTTTTAAGCTCTTCTGTTAAAATGTCTAGCAAAGGGTAATAAAAGTCATTTTTGTACTTATTTTTGACAAATTCATCCCTTTTCTGCAAATTAGTGGTTTCAGGATACATATCATCTCTATCTCTCTGGCCTACTGAACTACAAATTACAAAATCATCTAGGGTTTTCGATATCACTCGAGGTCGTTTAGGATTGGAGCTATTATCTGTAGCTATACCACTCTCATCTTTGTTTTGAAAAATCCTTAGGTCAAACTCGTTATCAAAAGCCTTTATGTCTAGCCATTTCTTGTCCAATGAGACTTGGTTTCGATTGTTAGTTAGCTCTTCGATCATACCCCTAGCAACATTTGAATTTTGCGCAATTGATAAGTCAGCTTTTTGTAGAGCTTGGCTAAGTACATTGATTAATGGCAAGCACTGAGAAAACACTGACAAACATACGATAAAATCCAGTGAGGTTACAGACGAAAGCAGACCCTTTGCTTCAGGGTTTTTGGGATTCCTTATGTCAGAAGCTGTAGCTGTGAGTGCAGCGATAACTGCGGAATAGTTTCTTTTTACAGATAAAACTGAATTGGCTCTGCAAGGCCATCGAGTATCGCTTAGTTTGTGAATTTCATGAGGTCCCGGGCTGGTAATGTTTAGCTCTCTCTGAACTATATGAAACTCAGCGTGTGTGTCAGGATAGCTGAAGTATTGGCACAGACATTGCATAATGTTAAAGAAATTGCAGCTTAAATCGTTGTCCTTGCAAGCTGCAACTAGAACTAGGTTTACTTTGTGGGCCAAGCAGTGGACATAGATTGCGTAGGGGTTTTGTTTTTTGACGATAGCTTGTAAACCATTGTTTATTCTAGACATTACACTCGCTCCATCATATGCCTGGCCAACCATCAACGCACTTAATCCAATATCTCCTAATTTTTTAAATATAACATCAGCTAATGAAATAGCAGACCTTGAAAGTGACACATCTTCAATGGCTATTACTCTTCTTTGATCTCTTGTCCTACTAAATACCTGACGCAAATGCAAAGCTGCTGAGTTCTATGGGATTTTGCTTCATCTACCATTAGTGCAAAAAATCCAGAGCTATTTATTTCGTCTACAATTACTCTTAAAACTTCTGTTTTTATGATGCACAACAACTCGTTTTGGATATCAGGGCTAGTCATGTTAAAATACTTATTGTATTTTTCTTTGAAATTTTCATCGTACTTAGAAAAAAAGTCACATAATTCCAAGAAATTTCCTTTGTTTCCTGATATATCAGACTCATCATGACCCCTTAGAGATAAACCCTGCTTTAACAGATATAGCAATATATCTATTAACTTTTTCATATAGTCTCTGTTTTCTAGTACTAGTTCTTTGTGGTTGTCGGACAATAATGTTTGCACGGACTGACATGGTTTTCTGTATTCAACCCATTTTGTCATAGAAAAAGAACGTGCTATACTAATGGCATGCTTATCTAATTTCTCACCAGCCTTTTTCAATTTTTCATACCCTTTTCAACAAATAACTCTTCTCTGTTGCTTGAGGGAAATTGCCTACAGGCAAAGCAATAAACTGCATCGTTTTTAATGCTGTATTCTACCCACTCGTGCTTTTTGTAGTACAAAACAGAAAAGTTGCGCTTTCTACTACCTGGAAAGTCTGTCAAAGGAAAATGCTGCAAGATTGGACGAGCTGGTCCGCTACAAAGATCACCTAGGTCATTTGCTAAAATTCCAAGTGAAGGCGCAAGTTCAGTCTTTCTTCCTTCATTACGAGATGGCAACTTATGCAGGTTAGGAGTCTGTTTACAAGCATCACTTTGCACTGCTGGAGTGTTATCCATAGTTGAAATACTGTTATTTGCAATAGGTTTTTGTTCTCTTTGTTTAAAAAACGAACGAATGTCAGGCTTAGGTTTTTTGCTCATTGTTTATACACACATAACACACCACACTGTCTAAAACTCACGAGATGACGGCTTACACTGAACTACTGAACTGACAAAAATGGCGGAGTTGGCGGCGCGGGATATACTCAGTCTCTGTGTTTGACAGTCAGTGTTGCCAACGGTAATGTTGCATTTCCCTGCAGCGACCTATATATATATATATATATATATATATATATATATATATATATATATATATATATATATATATATATCCCTATACATTGGGTAGCCTGAAAGATGTGTTTAATCCATTTATGATAATGAACGAATTATATTTTTCAGTAACAATCGTGAAAAATGGTTAGGAAGCAATGCAAATAAAGAAGATGTTATAACTTTTTAACGTAACAGGTATAAGTTGATCAGTTGATTAAATAATGATATTAAGCACCTAAAAAGGTTTAAATTGTTTTAGCTTAGATTTTTGGGGGGGCCTGTCCCCTCAAGCCCCCCCCATAACTCCGCCCATGTTATAGTATCTAAAACCAATGTAACAGACTAATGAGTACCATAATAACACAAGTCCAGTATTTTCAATATTTTATTACAGACAAATTACTTGTAATATTTGTTGTTTTAATACTTAGTGACATTTGTTATTCAGCGAAGTGTAAGTATGAAAAGAAAATCTGATTTCCATGTTAACATTACCAAGAAATATTTAGCTTTTTTTTTTTATTTTCTCAATATCTCTTCAGCTGGACTTGTGTGATTATGCAAGCCATGACTTCAATTTTGCTCAACCATCCTTATGTCTTCTAATAATGACCTGATTTTTTGATACCAGAAAAGAAATCACAACACTGCATGTTGGGGAAATATAGTTGACGTGTGTGCAAGCCAATTTCTGCGGAATAAATTTGTTAGTATAAAGATACTGTGCACGTGTTAATCTAATCCAACTTGTAATCCCCAGCTCTCCACCTAGAGCTTCCTAATTTTCAGTATTGCAGGGGACCTTTTTTTGAATCGTAGACGGAAAGAACTGGCCACTATGCTTTTAATGCATTAGTTTAGTATCGTCAAATAGCTGGGTTGGGTAAATGGGCTAAAACTTGTTTTCAAGGATGAATACTCAAACATCATTCATATAATACAAGGATTCAGCTCAAATTACTCAAAATTTAGTAAATTTCTAATTCGCCCTGTTATATACTATGATTCTGAAACTGTCTCTCTGCCATTTTTCATAGACTTATTTGGCAAGGCCTTAACAAGCCTAGCTAACGCTTCTGTACCAATTCTTCATCCCCAATGTTAAATATTATGTCAGCACTTCTGGAATATAGCTTTTTTAGAAAGATAAATCGGGAAATTCCCGGTGGGAACTTTAAGTTAACTTTTCCCAGTTATTAATAAAATTATTGAAAAATTATTATATTGTTATATGCATCACAAGTTCTCTTAAAGCAATTATAAAGCAGAAGAAAAGTTTTAAATAACTGTCTTATATTCAATACTAGTATCAATTACCCGCTTCGCTGGGTTAAATTAATAAAAAATGGTAATATGTTCCGTAAGTCAGTCACTTTTTACTATTAGTAAGGCGCTCTTTGATATCGGTAATTTTCGATCATTTTTAAATAGCCCCTTCCCTCCGCATGTTGTTTGGCATCGAAAGGGTCATTGTTCATCTCAGTGACCCTGAAAACTATGAATTCGACACTAATATCGGTCATTTTCGATCATTTTTAAATGTCTCTTCCCTCCCCACCTTTAAATAACACCGTCAAAGTAATACGACAAAAGGTTTAAACTTCATCTAGGTTGTAAATTTGATCGAGATCGGTCCGGCGATTTAAGAGTTATTAAGTTTTATTTATTTTTATATATATATATTCCCCTATCCCTCTTCCCTAAGTTTTACCGCCAAACAGAAATGATTTAAAAAAACATCTCAGGAACAAACCTCATCTATGTTAAAAATATGATCGAAATTGATGGTTTGGTAATTAAGTTTTATTTATTTTATCAACTTCCCCTCCCCCTCCTCTAAGTTCTATCGTCAAAGTGAACAGATAAATACCATTCCAGGCTCGAACCTCATATCTGTAGAAAATTTGATCGAGACCATTCGGGTGTTTCATGAGTGATGAAGTCACAAAGACAGTCACTTTTTGTATTTTTTACATACCTTCCCCTTCCCCTCCCCTAGGTGCATCGTCAAAGTTAAATAACGGAAATTATCCCAGGCCCGAACATCTTTTATGTTGAAACTTTGATCGAGATCTGTTGGGTGGTTCAAGAACTAAGTTTCATTTATTTTTATATATAAATATTCCCTCGCCTCCCACTCCCCTAGGTTTTACCGTCAAAGTGAAAATATGTTTAAAAAATTCCAGGCCTGAACCTCGTCTGTGTTGAAAATTTGATCACGATCGGTCGGGTGATTCAAGAATTATTAAGTTTTATTTATTTTTATAGATCTTTCCCCTCCCTCTCCCTCCCCTAAGTTCTACCGTAAAAGTGATGTGATAAAAACCATTCCTGGTCTAAACTTCATCTATGCTGAAAATTTGGTCAAGATCGGTCGGGTAGTTTAAGCGTCATGAAGTCACAAAGACAGTTACTTTTAATTTTATTTTTTACCTTTATCTCCCCTTTCCTCCTTTCCTAAGTTGGACCGTAAAAGTGGAATGACGAAAACATCCCAGGCTCAAACCCTATCTATGTTGAAAGTTTGATCGAGATCGGTCGGGTGGATCAAGAGTTATTAAGTTATATTGATTTTCATATATTTCCGCTCCTCCCCTCCCCTAAGATTTACTGTAAAAGTGAAATGAAAAAAAAAACTTTCCAGGTTCAAACCTCATCTAGGTTGAAAATTTGATTGAGATCGATCGGGTGGTTCAAGAGATTAAGAGTCACAAACATAGTCACTTTCAATTTTATAATATAAATTAGTCTTGTCTTCAAATATTATAAAAATGGAACACATTTTCAAATCTAAAACATGCCTCTATGCACGAAAAACGTCTTAATATTTATACCCAACAGGTTCTTTTTTTCACATACGAAACCTATATACCAAGTAACTGCTTACAAGAAAAGTATGCTTTGTAAAGCCACTCCAGTCAGTTCTTTCCCATCGTCTAATTAAAAAAAGAAGAAAAAAGTGTCATCCGTGGAAAGAGACTCTATCCCAGCGTTTCCCAACCGGTGTGCCGCGGCACACTGGTGTGCCGCGAATGGACCGCTGGTGTGCCGCGAGGAAATCGAAACAAAATTATTAATTCTATAGCAACCAAATTGCAAGACATAGGGGAAAAATGTACATTTTAATATTTCACATTACTATGAATTTCTACCATGGAAAAAATTACTGTAATTGTAATATATTATTCTATATCTATTACTGTGTAGCAGACAGTATTTCGACTCGTACACATTTCCACAGTTAGCTGCTATGTTACGCTTCAATTAAGAGTCATACTAACACCGAGAAATGGAAGCACTTGTACGGTACGCGTCAAGTGAACGTTCGTGGAACACTCATTTGCACGTGAATGACAGAACAACACTTTGTTCAACAGCTGTGTTTTGACTTCGACGCATCGCAAGCTGTGTGATTGCAATAATATGCACCGGTTTTGGTTAAAACAGCAAAGTTAAAAGTACAAGACATTTGTTTGTTCGTTCGTTATTTAGTGATCTTCGTTCTTAGTGAAAGGTTGGATACAGTTTTCAAAAAAGAAAGCGTATTTTTAAAAATCTGAGTTCTGTATGGTATTTCATTGCAATTGCTTTCTATTTTAAAATTAGAATAAAAAATAAGCACAATGAATTAGCATAGGGGAAATCCAGTAATCGAGCTTTCATCTCTGTGGAGGAGATCAGTAATCACAGAAAAAAAATACCATGGTATTTTATATTTGCAAATAATAATAATAATATCTATGAGTGTGCCGCGAGAATTCAAGTTACACCCGTGGTGTGCCGCAAGTTGAAAAAGGTTGGGAAACGCTGCTCTATCCCATCCAATTAAAAGTTTTAAATACAACCAGAAACTTAATTCTAAATCCTTTTGCCTACCAACCGCCAAAAAGACACATCATGATGCGTTAAAGATAATAAGTGCTAATTTTCTAAGTGCTTTTGGCACTTAAGCCAATAAACAATTATTAAAAATAATATTCGTAATTATAACACCCAATATTAAAAAAAATCCAATACATCAATTCCAATACATGCATTTAAAACAAATATACATCAAAACTTCAGACTAAGGGAAAAAAATAATAAACTCTAGAACCTAAATCTATAAAATAACCACCATTTTTTCTTCCGAAACACCAAATAACCATCCAGCCTCAAAAAATGTCAAATTTTGTAAGTATAAGTAAATACGTAAGCTATTTACGCAATGCAAAACCATCCATAAACCATATTATTATTTCTAAAACAAAATGTTAGCTTGTAAAAAAATGAAATCTTTGAGTTTTACGTCCCACGGTTATGCCGACTAGGCTAAAGGACACGGTGATGATGGGAAATGAGTGAAATGGTGGAATGAAGAAAGTGGGAGGAAACGGGAGAACCCCGAGAAAAACCCATGCACACCGTGTTTGTCCACCACAAAGTTCACTAAGTTATACGACAAAAGAGAGAAAGCAGTTCCTTGTATTGTAAGCTTTCGCTTCTTTTTTAGTTTTTGTATTTTTTTGTCTTTACACAATACCTAGGTAATGAAGGAGGGGATCTACTATTAACGTGACTTGAATCCGGTGGCAGCTGCACAAATCATTATGCAAGATCAACTATTACAATATTTGTCGTTCCCCATCAAACTATCGCGCCTTTAAGACAGTTGGATTACAAGCCAACGCCAGCGGTTTCGACTGAAAAGATCAAAATAGGGTGTTGAACGGAAAATGTCAAAATATAAGATTAGAAGTTAGGGATAAGACAAAAAAAAAGTTCAGTATGAGAAATGAAAATAACAAGTTCAATTAGAGAGTTACGATAGAAATCTGATAACTTATCAAGTTATAGTACTGCCAAAATTTCTTGAGCCGTGGCAAAAATGCGAAGTAAAGCTCACACCCTCGACACACCTACGCGTTTAGCCAATAAGGGTTCAGCTGTTGCTAAACGAGAGAGCCTTAGCGAAAGGGAGTGGAATTCTTTCGGCCGATAGGAGCGCTTGGAACGGAAGACTAGGTGTCAAGTCAATATGGTATATCTAGAGTTGATTATTTTAGTAAGTGTTCTCGGTCTATTGACCAGGTGAATGTATTGACATCCGACGTTTCGAATGCAGACATTGCATTCATCTTCAGGGATTGTAATGAAGAGACCGAAGATACGGGCATGTATATATGGTAACTATATAGGGACAAAGCTATGAATGGAGGCTTGTGATTGACTGAGAGGAAATGCTACTTCTGATTGGCTGAGGAATGTTGGCTTCTGATTGGCTGTTGTTGTGGCTACGAGAAATAGCTTTGTTGATTGTATCTTTTTTGTTCCTGAAAGGTGCTCATCAGTTAGGGCTGAGTTGAAATTCTTTGTCTCTATTGAGACTGTTCCTTTCCCCTGAGATAGCTATGGCTTCTATTGTTTTGTATCAAAAATTGCTGCACTTGGCTACTATGGTGGTATTTATAAAATCAATTCTGTGTCCAAGCTCTACGCTATGCTCTGCTAATCCTGATTTTCGGGTTGCTAATGTCTTACGTAGCTGTTGTGTTCTTTGCATAGTTGTTCAATTGTACGTCCAGTCTATCCTATATATGCTCTGCCACATTCGCATGGTATGCGTTATACACCAGGAGTGCGCAGGTAAAGGTTTGAGTCTTTCACCGGTTTGAGTAATGATCTGATGTTGACTGGAGGTTTATGAATTCACAAATATTTCTCGTTCATACAAATAATGTTGATTTTTTCGAAGTACTGTTTAATTAATACACTAAAAGAACCTTGTGAAAATTTAGTTTATAGAAATATCCCCCGTGACTGTATAGTTGCTTAGGCTAGGTTTCGGTAACATAATTAAGGATGATGGGAAGTGCAAACCAACTAAAAGAATATTAGGATGTAAGTACCAAGAGAAATAACCCACCAGTAAAAGAATAAATAAAAGTGACTCCAAACATAAAATATGCCAATAGAAACGATTAGAAGTAAGAATAAAAAATAATCATTTTCATTTGTTTTAATTGGAAAGAAAACTATTTGAACATCAAAGCTAACTAGAAGATTGTCTCTTTTAAAAAAAAAAATTCCTGAATATTTTCTATCTGATAGCATTAGAAGTAACCTAGTTTCCTCTTGAAATATGTAGTTTATAAAAATTGTTTATATTGCAGGTGTTGGATTTTCAACAATATGTATGACAGGAGCAGTGTCCATTTATTATAATGTAATTGTCGCTTGGGCATTATATTACTTGTATTTTTCATTTCGAGAAATATTACCTTGGACTACCTGCAATAATGAATGGAATACAGAAAATTGTGTAGACCCTGGTAATATACTGAATATTTCAGACACCAATAAGTCTTATCAGACCAGTACCCAAGAATACTGGATGTAAGTATTATATTATGCATTGCGGTTAAAATATTTTTGTGACGTCAAGAACTATTACCAATATTTATACTTTGTAATTTTCGGCTTCCGATATATAAAAGCTGAAACTTTGAAGTCAGTCATTTAACTTTTTTATAATTAGTGCGAAGTCCATCTTCAAGATATTTTGGAAAAGGTATTAGGCTTTAAAAAATTATTTACATAGCTATTTGTCGTGTGGTACAAATATAAAATTATTACAACTTCACAAATATAAACTACGTATTTAAATAATTCTATTATGAGTGAACAAAACAACTTACTTACTTCATAACTATGTACTAAAGTTTAACATGAAATCAGTCAAATTTTTGCTTTTATATTTATTTATTTATTTATTTATTTATTTATTTATTTATTTATTTATTTATTTATTTTGCGTTCAAGAGACCACAGTATTGTACATTTGTACATGCGGTATAGAACATGTCAAATTCTATTATTGTCTATATAATAAACTACTACTATACTACCTTATACATCACATTAGTCTTACAACATGATACATATATGTACATAAAAATACCATACCTTATCTATTCATCTACCTGATTTTATTCATAGTGCGAGAATCTATAGTTTTTTTCTTTACATTATGCTATCTTCATTTAGTATATAGGAAACACGTATTCAAGATATTTGATTATAATAATATATAAATAAATATGACTACTCATTTAATAATAAAATAAAATACCTTACTATTGATTCATACAACTACAAGTTTCTAACTTGAGCATGTTCATAAAATTCCGAGACAGTATAAAAGCAGTGCTCTTGTAGGTACTTTGTTAGGCTTTGTTTAAAGAGGTGATCAGATTCTGAGTTTCTTATGTTGATGGGTAAGCTGTTATAAATTTGTATTCCTGTATATTTTGAACCTTTTTGGTAAAGTGCTGTATTATGAATGGGAATTGCAAAATCGCTTTTGTTTCTGGTATTGTATGTATGAATGTCACTGTTGCATTTAAGAGACGGTTTCAGGTATTTTCTTATAAAGATTGCCGTTCGTAATATATAAAGGCAAGGCAGTGGGAGAATTTTAAGCTCACGGAATATTCTTTTGCATGATACTCTTGATTTTGTACCTTTCATTGTTCTCAGTACCCTTTTTTGAATCTTAAAAATTGTCTTACTTTCTGCTGCGTTTCCCCAGTGTACTATTCCATACGTTAGTAAACTCTCAAACTGACTATGATAAATTACTTTTAATGCTGATATGTTGAATGATGTCTTCACACTTTTTAAGGCATAGTGCAATTTACAAAGTTTCTTTTGGAGTACAGATACGTGCCTATCCCACGTTAGTGTATCACTTACCAGCCTAGAAATTTCGTTGCTTTAACGTTACCTATAAATTTATTTTTAATAGATATGATTGGATTATTTACATTTGTATTTCGAGAGTGATGAAAGTTTATTACTGTAGTTTTATCGGTATTTAATTTTAATTTATTATTTTCAAGCCATGAGTTTAATTCTTCTATTGTTTGTTCGATACTAACTTTCATTTTACTGTCAGTGTATTCAGTAATGGCTAGACTTGTATCGTCAGCAAACATGGTTGGTTTGGCTGTTTTTATGTAAGCTGGAAAATCATTGATGAAAATTATAAAGAGAGTAGGGCCTAAAATCGAGCCTTGTGGATCCCGCATTTTATTGGTTTGATGTCAGAGGTATATTTGAAAGTTGTACCCCACTGATCCGTGTAATCAATTTCTACGGCTTGATTTCTATCTTCTAAATAGCTTTGGAACCATTTATTTACAACTCCTCTTACACCGATATTGTTTAGTTTTTCGAGGAGTATTTGATGCGAAACAAGGTCGAATGCCTTAGTTAAGTCAAGAAAAATACCAGTACATTTTTTCCTGTCGTCTAATGCATCCCGAATATAATCGAGATAATTAAATATCGCCGTCTCAGTTGACTTTTTGCGTTGGAAACCATTTTGAGCAATGTCTATTATATTATATTTTTCCAAGAAGCTTACTATACGTTTTTGCATAGTTGATTCAATGATTTTTGAGAAGGGCGAAAGTAAGGCAATGGGTCTATAGTTTTCTACCTTATACCTATCATCTTTTTTATGAATTGGTTTAATTCGTGCTAATTTTAATTTTTGAGGAAACTGTCCTGATGAAAAGGAAAGATTTATAAGATATGTCAAAGGTTCCTCTATATAAGCGGAACTTTTCTTCACTATTGTCATTGGAATGTTATCAAAACCTACTGACCATTTATCTTTTTGCTTTGAAATTATTTGAGCAACTTCGTTAGGTATCACTGGCTGAAGTAACATCGTTCTTTGTAGCCTATCTTCCGTAGATTTTTTTTTCGAATTTAGTATCCGTTACACTTTTATTTCCGATTTCAGTAAAATAGTTGTTCATAATATTAGCAACTAATACTGGGTCAGTTATTTTAGTATCTACATGATTCAATTCAATGTTTCCTATCTCCCTAGAAGATGCTTTACTATTTGTTTCACTCTTTACTATTTTCCAAAGTGTTTTTAATTTATTTTTTGAACGCTCAATTTGTTTGTCATATTCCATTCTTTTAGCCATTTTTATTACACGTCTATATATGCGCTTGTAATTCGCGTAATATCTATTAAGTTCCGGGTCCGATAACTCTTGTTTGACTCTTTGTGTCAACTCTCTAATTGTTTTGCTGGATTTCTTTATTCCTGAAGTTATCCACGACTTTGTCTTATGTGTGTAAATTTTACGAGTGGTAGTCGGGAATGCTGCATTAAAATAGTTACTATATATATTAAGGAAATATTCCCAGGCTTTATCTACGTAGTTTGCTTGTAGATATCCTCCCATGTTTCACCGCTTAAGAGATAGTTGAAGTAAACCACATTGTCTGCACTAAAATTTCCTTTAGTGATAGTTTTCGATATTTTATTAATATTGCTACTGATTACATTTAGAATAGTAAAAATTTGAGCTTCATGATCGGAAAATCCGGTATTGAAAACTTTCACGGAATATTCTAAGACATCTTTGTTTAGGAGCATTTGGTCTATTGCGCTTTTTGTTGTCGGTGTTATTCTGGTGGGTTCCCTAACTACTGGCGTTAAGTTGTATGAATCAATAAGAACCTGTACGTTTTTATCGATTTCGCTTGACAAAAAATTAACATTCAGGTCACCTATTACTACTACTTTATTACCTGGGGTAGTTAATTTTTTCAGTATCTCATCTAAATTGTGTGCTAATACTTTAATATTACTATTTGGGGTTCTGTAAATACAAATGATAAATAGTTTTTGTTTTGGTAACTCCATTATGCAGGACTCAAAGTCTTTTTCGGTGTTGAGGTAATTAAAATTTTTACATATATTTGTCTCTAATCCTGTTTTAATGTATATCGCAACTCCCCCTCTTTGGGTACCCGTTCTACAGTACCACTCTACTAATGTATAGTTATGGATTTTATAATATGCTATTTCATCTAATTTTAACCAATGTTCCGTTATACAGATTACATGTATATTATCTAATTCAGTGGAAAGTAGTACATCCAGCATGTTAATTTTTACCTTATTGAGACCTTGAACATTTTGATGAAAAATATTAATACTACCTATCGATACATGTGGAGTATTTTGTTTCTTTAAGTTTCTTCTGTCATGCGTAAATTTTGTTTTTGAATTTGTTAGCGTTTCACGAGTGTTTGAACATTTAGTAGTATCGGTATCTCCTACCATAAAAAATCACTGGATAATATTTTTCGCGTTCTCTTCCGTCGTTCTACCTTTTGGCCATTTTCTGTAGTTACATCGTTTACTCGATTGTTTTCTGTGCGTGGATACAATAACTTGTTTTCATAATTAAGATTACTAACACTACTAACTTTAATAACGTTACTGCTAATTTGGCCTGACCCTGTAACGCCATCATAATCTGCTATCATCTTGCTACTATCTTCTGCTTTCTGGTTTAAATCATTTGGCCTCTGTGCTAAACTAATTCTATCCACATAATCTAAACTTACACCAATAGAGCGTGCAATTTCGTTGAATTGAACAAGGCTCTTGTTTTTGGTATTTCTACTGTCAAGTACTACAGGAGCTACACCTTTCGTATTTTTTACTGAGACTTGCCATGCTAGTGGTATAGGATCCCTCTTAGGCTGCTGTTTGACTAGATTACATAGGTTTTCTGCCAAAATTGTTTTACCTATCCCGTTGAAATGCAACCCATGTCTGGTATGATACTCCCGTGGACTGTTGCTAATATCTAACACTTTAACATTTTTGAAATGTTTACACACTTTTATTATTTCTTTATTAGTCTTCTGCACTTCTTTATTCACAATTGATGCTCCAATAAGGTCGTGTCTGTGCGGTATAGTGTTTACTACGACATTTGTATGTGTTAGGTTGGGTAAGGTTTTTCTTAATACTTCAACTACACTACGAGAGTCATTTTTTGCAACGTCATTTGCGCCACCTATCACAATGACAGTATCATTTTTTGTCATAACTTTATCATTCGTTACTGGTATTTTAATACATTGACTGCCAAAAACTAGAAATAATACATTCTTGGAGCTTCAGTGTTTTATTATGAAAATAAATTGTGACTGAATGCTATCCATTCTAGTTTTGAAACATCGTATAACTTAGATAGAAATAAAGTCTGATCTAATCTAACACTTGTTATTAATAATCTGTGTTACAGTTGCGGCAATATATTATAGCCTTCATCAGACGCATTAAAGTACAATCTAAAATAAAAGCTTATGTATTTCAGCAAAAAAATGAGACATTACTTCTAACAACAAACTTTTAATAATGAAGGGAAAATCGTATTGGTTATTAGGAGTGATCTTTTTTTTTTTTTTATCTAATATATAAGCTATAGCCGTAGATTGTACTCAGGGCCGACTCTACCATACGTGTAACACGTGCATTTACGGGGGCAGGAAGTTTCGAGAGGAAGCAAAATTTGTCATAACTATATTATTTAAAATAAATATGTCTTGTTGGAGACAGACTTCATAATGATGCTAGTTAAATTTGCTAAGCTGACCGTCTATTTGAATACTACATTCATAAATCATGTTTAGGTCGCATTAGTTTAAGGTCACATGAACAGTGCTTAAACAAATGGTCACACAAATCCCAGCGTGAATTGATGGATTGTTGTCAAATACAAGAACTCAGTTCCCGAATAGTAGCAAACACTTATTCCTTTTAGTTAGTTATCACAGTTTTAATATGAAAACTAGTCTTGTCTTTGTCGCATACAAGTTTCTTATCAGTGAAGGTGGAAACAAGCTTCTTTAAAAAAAAAAGTAACAGATGTAATAGGAAAATCAAGAAACAGAGATAAAAGAGCTAGTTCCACTGGAATTGCAAACTGATATACTGAGATTGGAGCTCGATATTGAATTCTATAAAAAAGATTACCATCTTTCCTCTGCAAATGTGTTTGCTTTATCTTTCATTATCATAATAGACTAAAGAAAAAAACAGACAGAATGAGATTGTATTTTTAGTATTTAGGCCTTTCTGAGTGGGAGTGCTCTTTCCCTTTCCTTCGTTGTTCATGATGAGGTAGCATACTTAAAATCATGACTTTTAAGATTTGTTCTTTCTAGAGAAAGGAGACAGCAAATTGCCTAATGATGTATTGCCGCAACTGTAATACAGATTAGTAATAGTAAAAGTTTGCTGACACACAATCATAGTCAACGTTTTGCGAATAAAATCAGAAAAATAAACACACTGCTGAACAAGACTGCACTTATTTAATATAAAAACACATTTACACGTGACGTTTCGATCTTCTAGCCAGCATCCTCATCAGTGTACGTCTGATGAGGATCTTGGCTAGAAGATCGAAACGTCACGTGTAAATGTGTTTTTATATTAAATAAGTGCAGTCTTGTTCAGCAGTGTGTTTATTTTTCCAAAAGTTTGCTGTGATCAGATTTTATTTTTATATGTAAATTGTGAATATTAATTGTAACAATAATAACCAACCAACCAACTGCAGAGTTTTGTCAAAACTCGCCCATCATGTACATGTATGTTACAGTATGGCAGCATGGGTTTATTACGTACCAAGATAAAGAGGCGTGTGAGTTTTATGGAAAGACAATTGTACGGTAATATGCAGATATTACGAAGGTAATAACTATTAAATGATCCACATAAGTTAGAAATAATGTCAGACTTGTGTTTGTGGTGAAATGATACTCTCCTATTAAAAAAAAAATGAACTTAAAGCCAAGATGGCGAACTTTGAGATGGCTGAGATGGCTACCGTGATAGCACTATACAATAATAGACGCAGTTTTATATACATACCTCTATACAAGATATGGTGTCACCCTGTAACCTCTCTAAACTTAACCTTTGTCAAATAGTGTAGTGATGCATTGGAAACTTGATGTCGCTTAGGGCATCATTTAATATTATTTTATTAAGCTAATTTTTCTCATTGGTTCCTTTGATATGATACAGAACCATCTTAGCTGTGAGATTAATTAAAAAAAAAAAAAAAACGAAAGTCAATTTGCATTGCTATTTACAATTTCTATATCGCACTTTTAAATATTATAATACTTTACCTTCCTTAGTTTGCAACACTGAACATAAGTCTGGTATTGAAAGTAAATTTGATGCATGTAGTAATCTCACATGGTGTCATTTAAAAAACATCCTTAATGTTGGGTTGGCAAGACTGTTCATCTGTTGGTATTGCAACGAGTGTCAGACGATTTTTCGCTATTGATATTTGCTTCTTTAAAAATTTCAGCAGGGGGCGCGGTGGCTCAGTGGTAGAGCGTTCACCTCCGGTGCTTGGGGTCCCTGGTTCGATCTCAGCTCGCGTCGTGTGGACTTTGTGGTGGACAAACACCGTACTTGTGGGTTTTCTCGGGGTTCTCCCGTTTCCTCCCACTTTCTTCATTCCACCTTTTCACTCATCTCTTATCATCACCGTCTCCTTTAGCCTACCGGCATATCCGTGGGACGTAAAACTTAAAAATTTCATTTCATTAAAAAATTTCAGTGTTTTTTATTTATTTGTTTAGAAGTTACATGACTGCCTCAAGTTAAAAACTTACCCTATATATATATATATATATATATATATATATATATATATATATATATATATATATTGTTCACAATGTTCTGAGCTCAATATAACTCACATAGCAATTAGTGTGGTAATCCTTTCCGCACGGGAGTAGAAATTCTTAGATTCATATTCATATTCATATCGTCTTTATTACAGAAACTTCAGAGGACATCCAAAGCATCACAATCGTCAGATCTTAATGTTGCAGATTAAAATGCACACAGAATATTTACAAAATACATATACAGAATATATATATATATATAAATTTTCGATTGTAATTCCAGTACAATACAAAGAATTACGATTACAACACAATACAACAAATAACTACTATACATGTCTATTCATTTTTCTCATAGTTCTTGAACGCTATGTTATTTTTCACTTTAACTGCTTTGTAATTTCGTAAAACTCTTCTATATCATATATTGGATTATCTAATAAGAGTGATTTGAGTTTACTTTTAAGAGTACCTACTTCGGCATCTCTCAGTGCTTTCGGGAGAGAGTTGAATAATTTTGCGGATGTGCCAATAAAACTCTTTTGTGTTTTGGTATAATTGTATTACACTGTCATCATATTATTTTTGTATCTTGTGTTATATTAATGATACTGGAATGTTCAGGGAAGTTACTTCTGTTCTCTTTTACATACATTGAACATTGAAATACAAAAATAGCAGGAAGAGTAATTATTTTGAGTTACTTAAAGCTAGGTTTGTAGTGACTGCGAGAAGGAAGACTACATAACAATTTGACAGCTTTCTTTTGCAACTTTAAAAGCTTATAAGTGTTACTAGATCCACCCCAAAGAATACTACCATATGATAAAAAGCTGTGGATTTGGGCAAAGTAAACAATTCGTAAGATTTTCAAACTAACGCAACTTCTTCATTTTCTCAACATGTATATACATGTCTTTAAGGGAAATGCAGTTTCAGCTGCGTAAGTCAATAAGTTCAACAAAAACGTAATTTTAAAGTCAATTAAAGGTTCTAAATACATACTGGTCCAATCAACGTTACTTAAAAGATGTCTAAAAGTAACTTTAGTATCATCAGTGATGTTGCGTACCAGTTGCTTAGTATGCACCTGAGAATTAGAATTAGGTTTCTTGTACCTGTCATTTTTCGTAACAATTAAATCTAAGCTAACTATTACTGGCCAATCATCTGAAATCCAAGTTTTTACCACGTAACAACTTATACTAAACATTATGTAAGTCTTGGCACTCTATACTTTCTCTTTTTCTAAAATCAACGTTAAAATCAGCACACAGAAATATTCTATAATTGTATTTACAAACATACTCTAAGATGCAGCTTAACCTATCTAAAAATAAATCAAAATTCTTATTCTCTGTATTTGGTCTGTACAGGAAATGATAATTATTTTTAAATTTACAAGGTATATAGCTGTTACTTCAAATTCCATCTCAACTGAAAATCTCGTAACACCTTCTAATCGTTTATAATCTATACCGCTTTTTTCAAAATCATAAATTAAACAGCCGCTATGTTGTCGGGCGGGTCTACAGTAATAGTTTGCAATGTTGTAGCCGTTAATATTGTGAAGTTTAATCTCGTCATAATCAAGTCAATGTTCTACCATACATACCACATCTAAAACTTATAACTAAATCTTGTATAAAACTGGCTGCTGAGTGAAATTTATTGGAGAGATCTTGTACATTCTAATGCAAGATGCTAAACTTATTACTAAGTCCTACTTCATACTTATTTAATTTTTCCTTGTCAAGATCTAATTGTTTGAGGTTCTTACTCTTTGTCTTTACTGACCGATCAGAGTTGAAACAAGCTGAGCCTATTTGATCGGTCATACAAGTTAGTTTTTTTGTAAGTTTACTGATGCTAGCTCATCTGAAGATTCTTTAGGCCAACCAATTGGAATAATGTTATAAACAGTGGGCATATTTGAAGTTATTGATTTGTTTACAATGTCAATGATCTTGACAACTACATATATTTTGCCTAATCTGTTCAGATGGAGGCCATGTGAAGTATGATACCTCTTTCCTAATGTACTTATATCCACAATTGTAACATTATTGAAATATTTACAAAGTTTGCGCATTTCTTCATTCGTTTTCTGCAATTCCAAGTTAACACATGACCAAGGGGTCAAATCATGTCGATGAGGAACAGACACAGCAATGACATTTGAGTCTCGTAGCTCATTAAGCTTTCTCCGTAGTGCTGTCATTAGATCCCTCTGCTCATTTCTTCCAATGTCGTTGGTACAGCTATGAGAAGTCATTTTTCATACAAAGAAGTGAGAATGAAAAATGTAAAATTCTCGCTTGTGTAACAGAGAAAAACTACCCGTGCGATTGTGCGGGCACGGGCGGAAAGGGGTAGCCCTAATTATACACTTGGTATAATATAAGAAAGTGCTAGTTACTGTTTCATCATCATCTGGGCATATAGTGTTTCCTCATTTTAGTTATTATTGTTATTAGAAGTATAGCTTAGCAGTTTTAGTTATTATAAGTTTAGTTAAGTACAAAAATAGCACACGTATTCGTTAGTTAGTTCTCTACTTGACTGAGTGATAAAGTTAAAATATTCAATATCTATATTTATCTTTAGTATTTATGAGAAATGCTTGTATTAACTCTCCATATTTTTTTCAGTAACGAAGTACTTGGAATATCTTCTGGAATTGAAGAGTTAGGAGCTATTCGAGTAGGATTGCTCGTTACACTGAGTATAGTTTGGTTTCTCACATTTGTGATACTGTTCAAAGGTGTTAGAACATCCGGTAAGGTAAGATAGAGTATTTTAGTGTATACTATTTACGAAAGAAAATTCATAAATTAAAATGAATTAAAAGTTTTAAACTGTTTCAGAAGTAAATAATATTACAATTTCTGATTGCATATAATGTAACTATGCATATATTACGAATGTTTTAGTAGAGTTAGCGTGTAATGCAATGAAACGTTTATGTAAGAATATAAATATATTTTAACACACACACACACACACACTCACATACATATATATGAGTGAATTATAAGCACTTAAGAGGAATATAAACATTGTTTAAATTGGTTATTTGCATAAATCGTATAAAATAACACTTTTCTCTTGAGCACACCGACAATCTAACTATTACTCGACGCCATCTTTCTCAATAGAGAGAGAAACTTCACAGCAGAGGCCAAACACATGAGACAATGTCTTACACAGTTCCGCCACCCTGCTAACAAATGGCATTTATAGAAGCTTAAATTGTAATATTATCTGTCTACACCTTAAGACCCTGACATACTAAAAATAACAAAATATATCATTTTTCCTTTTCTTGTTTCTCATAAGCGAAAGGAGATTATGAAATGTAACCTATCACAATCATAGATAATGTTATTCTACAACAGAAAAAATGAATCTCAAGAATTTTCAGTGTTGCCAGAATAACATTTCCCCCAAAATCTAAGTTAAGGCAGCGACTAGAGGAACGAACTCAACTGCATTTGATTACGTATCATGATGTTTTGGTATTCTGTGAACTACTTTCTAAATAACATTATTATTTAATTTTATAACTGTATGTTAAAACTATTTTGTTTATTGCAAACCAAATACAATTACTATTTAAAAAATAGTTCACAGGATTCCAAGACAACATGATACGTAATCAAATACAATTGAGTTCGTTCTTCTAGTCGCTGTCTTAACTTAGATTTTGGGGAAAATGTTATTCTGACAACTCTGTATTTTCTATGGATGACAAAACTGAAAATTCTTCAGATTCATAGTTTCTGTTGTAGAATAACATTACCTTATATTTGTAGTAGGTTACATTTCATTATCTCCTTTAACTTAATAAACAAGCAAAAGAAAAATGGTAAATTTTGTATTATTTTAGTATGTCAGGCTCTTAATGTCATAGTTAAAAATATTATCACACTCAACACTATACTTAAAATATAGTATACTCAATATTGAATACATATAAGCAATAATTGAGCATTAAATCTATTAAATTCCTTGTATATACATTAATTTGATTACATGATCTCGATTATGAACTCAATAAACTTGTTACTCTACTATATTTCACAATTTAATGTTCTGTGACAATATTTATTTCAGAATATAAACATTCAATATTATAAGTATTTTATTTCACTCAAACAAATTTATAATAATTAAATAATTAGCTTAGTTATTAAGCTTAAGTTGAACGTTTTAAGCTTTCACTAATAATTTCCTACAGTTTACAGCATCTTAAAATTATTTTAACTATTACTTTCGTAATGATTATTATGCTTTATAGAATGTTGCTTTCAGTTTTTCGTTTATGTGCTTATCAAGAACAAATAGACATATTCACATTGTCTCAAATGTGTAGAGGAAAGTGGGTGAATACCGCGCAGGAGGGTAATACCGCGCATGAAAGTTTCTTTATGATATCGCAGAGCATGATATTTGTAATGGCAAGTGACAGGTAGCGAACAAGGAATGAAACAATACAACATGTAACAGTTGGCTGTGCGCGCCATAATAACTGTGCAGTTCATGTTGAAAGACAAAGTGGGAAGGTGCTTATAATTTGAGCAGACATCAAAACGTTGTGTTGGATTGTGTTTTGAAGAAGAACGAAATTTTGTTGCTAATGTACGTAGGATACTATGTTCCTTTAAAATATAAAACAACTACACGACAATATTAGCATGTTCTATTTTCAATTATTTTTTTTCTGAGTGAAGGTGCATATGGGGTAATGGCCCGCAATGTATTCCATTAGAGCGCGATTTTCCCCCTCATTGTCTTTTAGGGGACAAAATATACTCAAAACTTTCTTCCCCTCGTATTTTCGCAGATGCCGAGAAAGTACTTAAAGAAAATCAAACGCAAAAGCTGGACAGAAGAAACATTGTAAAGTAGACTTGACAATAGTTTGTGTTAAAGTTTGTAGTAGACCCTATTTTACTTCAAGTATTTCATTTCAAGTATAGTATTTCAAGTTTATTGTCTCTGTTTTCAGTATTTAAAGTTTATAGTACGTAGTAGATTATTAAATACATAAACATATATTTGGTCTCTATGATACATTAGATTATTTAATGTTAAAAAATTATCTGCACACTATTACTCTACGAGGGTGGTGAATACCGCACATTGCCTCACTTACTTTCTCGCTTGTTTTTTCACGACGTAATAAATTTGACATAATAGTTTATACATACGTTTAAAGTTAAAGCATGTGATTATATGTTTCTGAGTTCTTAGTCATTTTCATCCCAAAATGTCTGAGTAATTCGCGATTAAACCTTAAGTGCGCGGTATTCACCCACTTTCCTCTACTTAAAAACAATTGGTCTAGTTATTTATTTCTTTTTAGATTTTGTATCTAGGTACTAAATAACAGTAATTAAATGTATGAATAGATTAGATATATAAAGTTTGATATTTTTTTCTATCTTAGGGATTTACATTAGTGGCTTCTCTGGGTGAGTTAACAATCGAAATAGTGTAACTAGCCACTTATAAACTTTTTATTTCTATTATATTTTATTTTCAAATTTAATATTAATTGTCAAATAATTCTTCACATAGTTTCAAGTCAAAAAATTACTATAAAATGTTAAAAAAATATTATGTAATTTTATCTGCAAATTCGTTTTATATGCTAAAAACAATTCAATTTACATAAACTTCTTCATTATGTAAAATTTGCATAAACAAATTTCATCATCTAAACTAAATTCCTTCTTGGTATTTTACATAAACCGAATTTACGTATTTTACGTATTTTAATTTTATGTATTTTACATAAAATACATAAACCGAATTTTCTAAATCACTCTTTCAATGATGTAGTTTTATGTCATAACCACTTGCACTTTAAGTAACAACCGTAGCAAAAATAATCATATAAAACCTCAAAATATTTCCAAAATAATGTAGTATATTACCAAGTATTATATCGTTAGCTATTTCAATGTAACTTTAAAACTAAAATCACATCTTATCTTCAAGCACCAAACATCATAATCACTATTATTTTTTTTAAAAAAAAATAACAATTTTATCAAACATCATAGCTATCTATAAATCTCTACAATATTAAATACTTATACTAAAATTGCACTCAAAGTAACTATGTTATAAAAGATTAACTTCAATAAAAACACAAATATATGCTTTAAAAAATATGTAAGCTGCAAAGCATGTCTTAAAATACAAACAATTCATAAACGCCACACAACTAATCAAAAACATTAAATCATTCACACATTAAAACTTTTTGTATTCATGCCTAAATTTACCAAATTAAATTAATATAATTAAACTCTTCTATCTAAACTATATACTTAAAAAGGTTGATTATATTTAAATCACAAAAACCTCTTACAATTAACCCAATGTGAAACATAAGAGGTCCATCACGGCGAAATTAAAATACAGCTAATTTTAACAGTAATTATATGATATCTTCAAAGAGATAGAAGATAATCGAAAAGTGGAATAAGAGCTCCCTAGACAATATTATTTTACATGACATACCGTTATCACGATTCACTTATCTGCTTTCGATTTCCAGTCATTTGGAAAATAGGCAATTATTTTCGCTTTTTTAAATGGCTGCAAACTGAAAGCTACTAGGTGACTCGTGACAACGGTAACTCATGCAAAATAATATTGTCTAGCGCACTCTTGTTCCACATTTCAATTATGTTTTTTATCTATTTGAAGATATCACATAATAACTGTAAAATTAGCGGTATTTTAATTTTGCAGTGATTAGGCTTCTTAAGCATAACCACAATAGTAGGGTTATCAGAACTGAACACCGCCTGAAATTCACGCGTTCGAAATACAATCTATATGTCTACGGCCAACAAACTAAATTTACTTGCTTAAGTATTAAATTACCTATAAGTAATGATTTATTTTCTTTTATATCGTGTAAGATTGATTGATTATTAGTTATTTACAAGATTTTTATTATAACAAAAGGCAAGTTATAAATTAATTCGATTGTTGCGCTTATATTATTTCACAGAAACATTGTTTTCTCTTAATAATTTGACAGAGGTTTGGATGAAACAACATTAGTTTCGATGGAAATGAACTGCATAATTATATTTCAGTGTTGATTGGGTAAGAAGGATAATAGTGATTAAGTTCATTTTTCGGGAAAGTAGATGCACAATATATACATGTTCAAAATAATAAAGTGTATTCTCGCTATACCAGTCATTAAAGCACATGCCGAATGAGTTTAGTGTGATGAAAGCTTTATTGTCAGGTGATAGAAATGATATATCAGCGCAATTTCTGATGGCCAAAATTTAGTTTAGATAAAAATGGCCTGTCAACAGTTCTACAAAATGATTCTGGAAGATAGGTTTCCTATTGACTCAGCAAACATTTCCAAAAAATACGAATTATAGGTAGCATCTATGATCACTAACGTTGTGTTATTTTTTTTCAGGTTATTTCGGTGCATTATAGTTAATAGTAATGCTAGTGCTAGTAGTTAATAACACTGATTATAAATGTTAGTAGTTATTAATAACACTGGCTATAAATGTTATTAGCGATTAATAATACTGGTTACAAATGTTAGTAGGGATTAATACTACTGGTTATAAGTGTTAGTAGTGATTAATAACACTGGTTATAAGAGTTAGTAGTTATTAATAACACTGTTATAAATGTCAGTAGTGATTAATAACACTGGTTATAAATGTTAGTAGTGATTTATAATACTTGTTATAAGTGTTAGTATAATAACATTGCTTATAAATGTTAGAAGTAATTAATAATGCTGGTTATAAGTGTTAGAAGTAATTAATAGTGTTGATTATAAGTGTTAGAAATAAGTAGTAATACGCAAGATACAAAAATGTTCCATTTCAAATTTGTATTGTCAATACACCAATGTCCTTCGTCTGTGGCTTGCCTTCAGTTCAATCTTCAACCCTAAGATATAGTTGTGTATTGATTATAATTCTTTCTGTATTCTATTATCTTGCAATATGCAATTGTAATTGTATAATGCGTCTTCTCTTATTTACAAGAGTAAATAAAAGAATATCTTCACTATTGTTGTTATAAAACGTTACTACAACAGTAAGAGTTGAATAAAAACATATATACCATATATTTTTTTACATAGTTTCCTTGCTTTCTTAATGATCTTGTTCCAGTGGTTCATAAGCGTGAGTATTCTATTGGTGGAAAATGTTTTCTGGCTGGTCATTCAACCATTTACACACATCCTGCTTCTCATTGTACTACATGACGATTGACCAGCGTTTTTTTAAAATAAAAACTTTTTGATCATATTTCTAGCAGCAGAGCGCCGTCCTCCCCTATTGTGCTGTAAGCTTATGATGAATTTGGAGTGGAGAAATTAGATGGATGCTCTTTGTTCTTCCTTGGTGTTCACTGCCAGCGAAGTGTTCATGTTTACTCTTCTTTTTTTGGTCAACAGTATTTCGATTGGTTTGACAGCTTTCCACTCCTCTCTATCCTGAGCCAGACTTTTCATTTCCGTGTACTTTTTCTTACCTACGTTTTGTATCATTTGGTTTATATATTTCAATCCCGGCCTTCTTCTAGATTCTTTTCCCTCTGGTATTCACTCCATAGAGTCAGAGCCGTAGCTAGATATCGGCGCCCCTTACACTCACCTTACCACGCTTTTCCTCTTTTTTTTTTTTTTTTTTTTTTTTTTTTTTTTTTTTTTTTTACATATAAGAGAAGCAGGTTTTGTTGTTATGCTACTCTGAATTTTTATCAACCTGCTTGGATAGACCATTGCAACAACCAAAAGCGATCATTATGTATTATTTTACAAGTAAGAGCTGTTTTCGAGAGGCTTATTTTGGATTTCCTGTTAAACTTGACAAATCTATCTTTGGTTATATGCAAATCCACTTGGGGGAACAGTTATGGAAATTTACTGCTGTTTACAACGTTTCATACTGTCGATAAGGAATGAAATTTCAGTACATTAGAAATTGTGTTCTTTTAAAATGTTCGAAACGGTTGACAGCATTAATTTCCAGTAATAATTGTGAACTTTTGTAAGTTTATTCTGTATGTGACCATACAAATAGTATTTTAATTTGATTGTCTTACGGTAAAAAAAAATAATAAGAAGAAGAAGAAGAAAGAAAGAAAAAAGAAATGTAACAGAAGTTCAGAAGGAGCCTTCTTTGCAATATTGCAATATTGATCAATGGAAGTGAAGAATGTGTTTAATGTTTGTATTTAAAATCCAAAATATGGTTTGGCTACTACATATCTTTAAAAATATACTAATTCTTTAGTTTCTTAATGAATAAAAGTTCTGAGTTTAAGGTTAATTTTTATTAATTAATATAGTAAAAAATATCATACAACTAGAAGAAAAATATCCTGGGGATACAAGTAGTTGATGGAGAAATGATCCCAATAAATCCATTCAAATTGGAAGCATTTCGTATGTCAATAGAATAAAAAAATCACTGATAGTGGCAGTATTTGTGATAATGATCAGTTCGAAAATGTTATTATTCCCTTTCTTTACCTTCATTTTTAATATTTCCGCGCAAACAGCAGGTTGTGTGTGTCTCTTCACTCCTCTCACTTTCATACCTTCATTCTCACTGTCGTGATTAATCCGATTGCGTGATTTACTAAGCAAACTCATCACCATCAAAACGTCGAACACGTATTTCAGACTGTCCGTTTCTGATTTTGAAAACGATCCTTCGTACACTAGAAGTCATTAATCGGCACCTTGTATATCACATCGTCATTTACAAATCATATATAATAACTTTCTTTAAGTAATAAGTAAAAACTTGTTGTGACTATTATTAAATCGTTTGGGTTGCGAACGGAGTGAGCAAGAAAATTTTTAACAAAGATTTAATAGGGCGCCAATACCTTTTCGGGGCGACGCGTCGTTTACTAATTTCCAACACTTTTCCTTTCTTCTTGCTCGTTTGGTGCCCTCTTGCTATCATTCCCTCGCGTAGCGTGATTCGTCCATGTCTTATTACTCTATTACTTTGAAACAGAAGAAACACAAATGGAGCAATTAAGATCAAACTTTTGGGAACATAACCACAAGAGTACAACAGTATATCGTGTGAAAGCAAAGGACAGCCCGGCCAAATTTTCTAAAAATGACGAAAACACGGGTATCTTTATAGTTAGTCTCGTATATTTTATATACTTTGGTTGTAGTAGTCAACTGGTTGCACTAATTCTGACAGGTTTATTTCTAATTGGTTGTAGACTGTTTCTATACTTGTTAAGGAACAAGAATAGAACCACACAATAACTGTATCAAATCATCAAACTTTCGTAATTCCCATAAGTATAGCCTTAATATATTATGCTCTATCTTCAACTATGACTACGTATATTGAGTTTCCTCTCAACTCAAGCTTTGCGCTTAATTTTGGACAATTTAAAAACGAGATAAGATGTAAATCCTCACCTCTATGTGATAGTGCTTTGGATTAGGAAAAGAAAAAAAGTATTTTTAGCTTTAGTATCTTTAACCTTTTTAGGACCGACAGGAATTTTAAGAAACTCGCAGACCTTTACGTTGGCGACCCTAGTGCCCCTTCTAATTGTCACAGGGACATTAACTATACCTCGTCGTAAAGCTTATCAAACACAGATTTCAACGAGCTAACTTTCGTGTCCCATGTCCCAAACCCATAGAAGAAGAAGAAGATTTTAAAAATTAGATTTTTTTGTTTTTGGAAATTTGTGAGAGGCTGGCAACACTGTTACTTGTCGTACGCAGGAAAAAAAATATTTTCACGTGTACACACCAGACATTGAGTACCATCATGTGAAAAAATGAAGGACGAAAGTTTAATACCAAGTGAGAGAAAATTCCGAATGTGTTCCCTTAGAGAATTACCCTGTACATATTTTTCGAAATATTTTGGTCTACCCTGCGTTTGCAGCCCTAGCGACGCTCCAAATTGTCACAGAGATACAAGCCATACCTCGTTGGAAAGCTTATGGAATGCAGAGTGCAACGAAATAATTTTTGTCCCTCCTCCCTTCGTGCGTACGAAAATTGGTAATTTTCTCTGACTTTCTTGGTTTTCTTCTTCGTCATCTTTTATGGGCTGGACACGGGAGCCACAAAAGTTATCTTGTCTGAATCGTGTCATATAAGCTTTCCAACGAGGTATAGTTCATTTCTCTGTGACAATTTGGGGCATCGCTAGGGGCGTTATGGTCATTGGGCTTGTGAGCGGTATGTATCACTAATTAGTATATTCATTTATCTTTATTGATATCATTTTTTATGCTTGCAGCTCCTTTGGGGGGAGTCTACCCCCACAAATGGTGAAGGGAGGGAGAACTAAAAAACATCCCATTTTTCCCTCCTACGCTTCCGCTGCGGGTCCCCCGATGTGGATGAAATGCACACCGTTAGAAAGCTTCATCCTTTCTGAAGAGATAGACACCTAAATCATCTCTCTACGTTAATTAGGAACCGAGCTTTAAACTGCTGACTTAGCCCTTGAGCCGTTGGTCCTGAAAAGGTTAAAGCTTGAAATTAATTGATATTTTGCATTGACAATTGTTTTCGTAAAAGTGAATCTTAATATTTAAATCAGGAAGTAAGTAAGTAAATTACAATTATTCTTTTTACTTATTGTATTTTCAGGTCGCATATTGTACAGCAATTTTTCCTTATCTGGTTTTGCTAATTTTGGTCATTAGATGCGGTTTTTTACCTGGAGCGCGGGATGGTGTTATATATTATATGAAACCAGAATGGTATAAGTTGCTTGAAGTTAAGGTTCGTATATATATTTTTGCCTGAATTTAAAACGGAAAAGAATCTCAAATTTAAAATATATTACAGTATACAAAGGTAAAACTTTTAAAAAAATAAGAAATTGAAGCACCCACTGACTCACGAAAATGTATTAAATTTCTTAAGATTTTCTAAATAGAAATATAAAATACCAAACGTAATATAGCAACCAGGGATTTAAGCCCCCCCAGAAAATATTCTTCGGGCGCCCATGAGTACGAGGTAGATACTTTGTAGATTGATAATGGTATTTAAAAATCAAAATTAGTCTGAAAGACTAGAATCCAGATCTCCCATTTATTTGCCTGAATATCGTTCTTGCAACTCAGCTACTAACAATATAATCATTCTTCTATATTTTGGCGCTTTACTCTGCAAATCTCTTCGGGTTATCCATCTGATGCCAATTTGCAACAGTAATTTAACAATAATGAATATTTTACTTGAGGAAACGTTCTCATACTATTAATAGTGTAAGCAAATTAGACAATCTGGTGGGAAAACTTCATAAAGAGATAAAAATTAGCAGAGATATGTGAAATACTGGTTCAATCAAAATACTAAGAGAACCGGGAAATCAGAGTGGAGTTTCAGCCACCATATTGGAAAATGGCTGCCGCCGATGCAGTAAAACTACATTTTTTATTATTCCGCACACAAAAGGCCAGAAAATCGTCAGAGAGAAATAAAAGTAGGTACAAGTGTGTGAAATGTTGGTCCAATCAACATACTAAAAGTCCTGGAAAAATTCCAGTGGAGCTTCAGCCACCAGTACCCTGAAACGAATTTTTTTCGAAACAAATATGGTGGATTCCAGTATGATAGATTTTATTTTTATCTATTTGATAGAAAAAAGTAGTTTTGCAGCAATGGCGTCGGTCATTTCCAATATGGCGGCTGAAGCTTCACTCGGATTTCCTGGAACTTTTAGTATATTGATTGGACCACTCTTCCACGAATCTCAGCCAATTTTTCTCTTTTCGTGAAAATTTTCCGCCATCTTTATTATTTTTGTCTAATTTGCCCACACCATATTACAATTCTTATTTTTATATGTTTTTCAAATACATGTAAGTACCAATAGGAAAAAAATGACAAGTGATTGTACTTAAAGAATACATTTACGACACTCTATGCTGCTCTTAACTCTATGCTGACTTGCTACCCAACGACACTCTTCTGTATTTGAAGGTGTCGCTACGTAAGTGTGCAGTGCAAATTTCAGTTTTAAACAAACTGAGAAGATTTTGTGCCATTATTCATGAATGATATGTTTACGAGAGATATTTATTCATGTGCTTTCTCAATGTCCACTATCACTGTGTACAATTTGGACATGATCAGTTTTAGACTTCCAAACTATGCTATGCACAAATACGGGAAGTCTTTGAGAACATATTGATTCTTTGTCCGTTTGTCCGTTGCCAGGTGTAAAAGCAAAAACTGTAGAAGAGAGAAATTGTTTATACAGGGTGTTACATAAATGTGTCTCAATACTTAGAGAACAGATTCCTCATATCAAAATAAGAAAAAAGTTCATATGGACCTGTGCTTAATAGTGGATAGTTTCGGACATGGTGGAAAGACTACAAGGTGGTTGCATGCGCATATCGCGTGGAGCGCTGTCGTGGCTGTGACGTCATCTGGTTTGCAAGACAGAACGGGAAAAGGCGCGGCTTTAAGTGACAAGTGGAAATTCTTTGTTACTTTGTTCTTTTAAATGATATCGAGAATGCCTAACTGTGCAGTGTACGGCTGTAGTAATTATTACAGAAAAACTAAGGGAACTAATATAAAATACTTTAAATTTCCTCAAAAAGAGGGGGAATGTCTCCAGAAATGGATTTTAGCTTGCAGGGGACAGGAGAAAATAAACCTAAAATATGATAAGTTTTACATAAAAGTAATAAATAAATGCAATGTTAAATGAAATTATAAAAAGGGATTTCATTATGTAGTTTCTTTTTAGTATTAATAGTAGGCCCTATGTAATGATAGTATATAGGGCTACAGTAGCTTGTGTTGATTCTGCATACACAAATCCAATAGTACGATTTAAAAAGACGAACTTTGAGGCAAGACCCGGATTCGAAATCATGAGGGAGGGGAACCGACAGAGGTTATCATTTCTATCATCATTTCCTTCTACATAAGATATTGAGACAAAATTTTCCCCACAGAGGCAGGCACGTAACTCGAGAAGGGAGGCACGATGATCTAGGACGCTTACCTCCCTCGAGTTACGCAAATGGATAGCATTGAATGCGTTAAAGTAGTTCAGGTCTCATTTCATTCTGGAGGTCTGCATCCCCTGTAGCCTCGGTGCTAAAACGGGACGTTGCACTTCAAATTAACTAACGAATGGAAGGTTCGTAATAACGATTAACGGTTACAAAGATATATAACAATGTATTAGATCAAGAGAATAAAGTATCCACCTACCATGTCAGGGCGACATTGTCGGGACATTTATACACTCAGATTTTGAAATTTTTCTTCATTTTAATCATAACTTTGGATAATTGCATATACATATTTAGGGCCCCCCTCCAGAATTACAAAATTAAGAACGACTGCAGTAAATTTAAAAATATGGTAGATTCTCAACCAATCACGGAAGCACGGTGGCTCAGTGGCAGAAGGCTCACCTCTGGTGCAAGGGATACTGATCCGCTTCTCGGTCAAGTGAGTTTGTGGTGGACAACATCGTGTCCGTGTGTTTCTCGGGGTACTCCCGCATTCTCATTCTACCAAATTCCACATAATCATTCACTTGCATTTATCTTTTTCTTCTTTAGTCCAAGGGACAGAAAAGAGAAAACTTATAAAGAAAATTATGTAATTTTATGGTTTATATGTTTTCTAGTCTAACTGTAACACCCCTACATCGTCTTGACCTACGCCTAGTACTTTGTTTCTTGTTTGAAATAGTCAAGTTGCAATTTCTTTGTTTGAGGTGTTTTGTATATACATATTTATTTCTATATATTTTTAGAACACAATAGTATATGTAACGTTTTATATCGTACAAATGTTTAATAATACAGTTTGTTATGGCGTAAATTTTGATACTAATATTCAGAGAACTGTCAGTTTCACCAAACTTTTTGTTTAAATACAAATTCTATAAATAAGCGATCAGCAACTTCAAATAAGATGATTTTTTTTAATAAATCAAAAATAAAAACGATGTTTAAAATATTAAATACATGCGTCCCTGCTCAATAAAGTTTTTAACCTCCCCTGAGATTCTGACGAAACTAACGTGGGAGCAACCTCTTAAAAAAACTGTCTAAGCATAACGAAAATATACGTACGTGCATTTCTGTTTACGAAAACCATTGGTTCTCCCTTGAGATATTCTCAAAATTTATATGGGGTCATCAGTAAAGAATTCTCTTTCAAGCAAAATAATAATAATAGTAAATAAAAACCAATCAATGCGTTACGAAAATATACTTGAGCATACATAAATATATAATAATGAAATGCATTAACGACACACTGTGTTATAGATTATTCAGGCCTATACATACTCGAGTGTATTACTTCAGATGTTTAAAAAAGAAAAGAATGAAAGAAAGAAAAGAAAAGAAAGAAAAAGCAGAAAATGTAGTGAGTAATATTGGTTTGCTCAAGCTTCAAAGTTAATAAATTTATGAACTGATATTGCTGTTTCTTTTGCTATTGTAAATATCTTCCTTTGAATTCGCTTAGCTTAAGCATTGATTACATTACGTTTATATAATTATTGTTTGTACTTTTTTTTTTTTTTTTTTTTTTTTTTACTTAGTTGAAGATCACCATAAACAGAAGAGAAGTTTGCGTGTAAGATACCAGCGAGCAAGCGCTTGTTAAAAGTTCATGACTCTCGCTGGCCACGTCTGCGACCAAAATGACGTCATGCGCCAGAGCGACAAGAATGTAGCACTGCATTGCATCCGCCTTGTAGTCTTTCCACCATGGTTTCGGAGTTACAGGATATCGCAAACGTGAAACAAGTGAACTTCAAAAGTTCGTAGCTCCACTACTATGGGACCTATCGTAGTCAGGTCAAGACATCACTGAGTAACTGGTATATGAACTATCCAAATATTCATGTTTAAGAATGCTCCAGTACTTGCACACCAATTTTTAGAGAGGTAGGTAGAAAGTATTCCCGAACAGCCTCTCTAAAATTGATGGTGCAATTACCGGAGGTTCTGAAAGATAGATATTTGGATAGTTCACAGACCAGTTCTTCAGTGATGTCTTGACCCGACTACAATAGGTCCCATAATAATGGAGCTATGAACTTTCAAAGTTCACTTATTTCACTTTTTGGGCACCCTATAACTCCCGATCTATCCACTTTTAAGGTTACGGGGGTAACTACAAAATTTTAAATAGGAACCCCCGCCGTATGGTATGTCGTTTGAAAAGTAATTATGTGTAGAGACCAATTTTGGAAACTACATGTCGCTAACGTGTCCCTATCCAACATGGCGGCCAACCGTGAAGTACGTTCCACGCATAACACTAAGGCCAGTCTCTTGAAAAAAACAATGCAGGTAGAAGCATGAAACCTTTTGTAACATTGAAGGGATACAAAAGACAACATTATGCTGATAATTAAAATTCCCCATGAGGGGGGGTCTAAGGGGATTACGATGGGTAACTACGAGTACTTCGACCGTACTTACTGATGGCCACCATGATGGATAGAGACGATACACGATAACGACAAGCAGTTTCAAGAACTGGTCTCTACACGTCATTAGCTTGCAAACGAGGCACCACACAGTGGGGGTTGCTATTTAAAATTTTGTAGTTACCCCCCGTAACCCCCTTGAGCGCACCTCATGAGAGGTTCTCCATATCAACATAATGTTGTCTTTCATGCTGTTGAAGGTTAAGAAAGGTTTATTTTTCTATCTGCCTTGGTTTCTTCAGGAGATGGGTCTTAGCGTTACTCGTGGAACGCACTGTATATATATATATATATATATATATATATATATATATATATATATATATATATATATATATATATATATATATATAGATAGATAGATAGATAGATAGATAGATAGATAGATAGATTGATAGATTGATAGATAGATATAGATATATGGGGGTGAGTTTGTGTGAGCAGCTCGGGGTGGAACTTTTATCTTGATGCGCTCTTGTAATTTTTAAACTAATGGAGAAAAACCGCTCAAATTTTGTAGTATGCAAATATCGGCAGGAGAACACCAGCCGACTACCTGCTGTTCATATAGTAACACTGTTCATAGTATCACACAGCATTAATATTTTAGGGGTGAACATTTTGGCGCCGTGATCAATTACGTTAATAACATTACCCTACAAATAAAAACTTTTTTACACTTCCGCGATTAATATGGGTGATTCTTAAGAAAACGGTCGTGCTGGTTTCGAAAATCACCATAAGAATGCCCCGTCACGTCAGATTCAAAAGATATAGACATATTTATTATTTGTATTATATATAGTACAACCTCTATTATCCGACATAGTTTTCGGGATATTTTTCAGCCCTATTTAACAGATTTCCAGAAAATGTTAAGAGTAATCTAGGACTATCTAGTTATGTCCCCCAAAATTTGAAACAGATCGGTTAAATAGAGGCTGAGAAATAGCCGGGAAACTTTGTCGCATAATCTAGGTCCTACTATATTATACGTAAATTATAACGTTTCGATACAGATTGTTACATGGTCACGCCTATTTTGTTCATCAAACCAGTAACGCCTGTACAGAAGCACATATTCTCCTCCATAGCTAAATACTGTGCAAAGGATTGATGTCTGTGTTGAAACTCAGAAATTTTTATACCAGGACCTAGTAATGTCCATTGCTGTAGTTTTGAACCTAGAGGTTCGAATGCTTCTTTCGACAAATTTAAGTCACGTGCTAAATCATTTAAGTATTGCTGCTGAATTAAATGTATACCACTGTCACCATGTACTGGTATATGGTCCGGCTTTTGACGTAGAAGCCACTGGCTCCGGTGAAACGTCAGGTTCAATCCAGTCATCTTCTTCCGCTGTCCATGTGTCAGGGGGTACAACAGGTAGTCGTAAATCGTCACTGTGAGGCATAGGTCGTATGGCCGAAGGAATATCAGTATACTGGATGACGTATTTACTTTTTCTACACATGCCGGAGATCTTAGTAATGCAGAAGTAACAGTCATTAAGATAGTTTGTTGGTATCCTCTACACCATCGGTACAGCAAACGTCAAGGCATTTAGTTTTCCATGTAATCACAAACTAGGATTTGTTGTACAAGTTATGCAGCACTGATGACGAGCCCATGGCTTGTCCTGGTCACCAATCAACAACCCAAGTACAAAGAATAAGCAAGTTTTGCAATGTTATATATTTCCTTCGACTTTGTTGTTTGGGTGTAAATCTACCACACACATAACAAAAAAAAAAAAAAAAAAAAAAAAAATCTGCATGAACCACACGTTCGGTGTGAACCAAATAGTTTCATTTTCAATCAATAACCACTTGATACACAGCACAACACTCGATTTCCAAAATATGCTTACAACACGCTTAAACAATACAGGCGCAAAGAGATGTTGTGAACAAAATACTGCCACGCGTTAAAAAGATGTTCACAACTCTCAATTCTGACATCTCACACAGGATCTATTTTTCTTTGCAAGAAAAGGAGAACACGATAAGACGATGGGGCATAGGTTTTCTCACTTTGAGTCATTGATGAACTATAGAAACGAAAATACACAGTGATATGTAACGCGAGTGACGAAATAAATGATTTCGTTTAAACCTAAAGGGCTTACAATTAGTGTTGCCAATTTATAGATTTTGTCGCTAAATCTAGTGTTTTGATAATATATTTTAGAGACAAGATTTGTTCCGATCACCACTAGGGATTTAGCTTTGCGACTTTCGAAATGTCGTACAGCGAATAAAACTACATCCAATAAAATTAAGGTTTCTAGCTTTTTTTGGCAACACATTTAGTGACATTATTGTTAACGTTGTTGGCAACACTGCATAATTGTTATCTATTTGAAAAAAAAAAAAAGAGATAAAAGATCTCTGAGAGGCTCAATGTCCTTATGGTAAAGTATTTTAAACTTCCAGTCTTCGATTCTTGACGGTTAACTGGGCTTACTTTACGTTCTTCATTTCAATCAATTGCATGTATGAGCGAAATATATTTCATGGAATAACGCAGAACTGTGACGTGATGTGCAGTGATTATTATTATTATTTTCGTTTTCTATACACCAAGTTCATTCAGAATCATCTATTATTTTCCCGGAGGTAAAAATCATGTTCAGCTTAGAGAACTTTTCCTAAATTGAAAAATATTTTTGTGTTGCATTTTATTTGAATAATACTTCGCTTTGTCCTTTTAAGAATAAGAAAATATTCCAATATGTTTTACATTCCCTTAGGTATGGGGAGCAGCTGCAACTCAGATATTTTACTCCGTAGGTGCAGGATGGGGTGCGATTCTTACAATGGCTAGTTACAATCAATTCCACGATAACTGCTATCGAGATGCTATAACACTTCCAATCCTTAATTGTATGACGTCAATTTTTGCTGGTTTTGCCGTGTTTAGTGTTATTGGTTTTATGTCTCATATCACTGGTAAACCTGTTGACGAAGTAGTGGCAGAAGGTAACTATTTCCATTAATAAGTAAGATCTTCATTAATAAGTAAGTCATTTAGTTCGGTATAAGCCTAATAGTAAAGTACGGTTGGTTTTAGATGAGCACAGTACACATGTCAAAGATCCTAATGCATTTTTAAAAAAGCCTCTAATGCTGGCATAGAAATGTTGTCACCCATTACACAGTACTCAAAATTGTCAATCCTTAATATATTCTCACGCAGTTTGAAAAGCAATTTCAACTTAAGAGAACTATGTATGTAGGAACCCTGGCAAAATGAGAAAGAAGACTATGAGCAAGTCAGTTTCAGTTGGAAGAAATCACCCTCTGTTAGATTCTTCGCATATGGATTCCGAAAATGATTGTGTTACATTATGATTTTCGATTATTGATTACTGTGGGTAGCAAATACTGAAAGCAATATGTTAGAAAACAGGTGTAAAACAAAATTCGTTTAACGAGCTTACATTGTTTCAGCGTTTCTCTTGTATTTCAACTCAGGTTGTTGCTAATCGTAACAAAAGTTTGCAAATAAGCCATATATAGATAGTAGCAACCTTAGATCTAGTATTTCATTGTGTTTTATGTTTTTCGTGCTCCAAAGATGTGAAGGATTTCATTGTTTATGTAGTGTCGTCATCTCCCATAACAAATGTCGATTTCTCCGCAAGATTTCCAAAACCTACTAATCCACAGCTGTCCGTTTATGTGTTCTTGCACTTTGAAATACTACATTTCAGAGGAAGGTTTGTTGTTACTGTAAGACAAGGGGTACTGTCAAGCATTATCGCTTTTGCGAAATAATATTATCATAACGTTCAGAGTAGTATCGACTTGTTTCTTAACGTGTCAAAATGTCTCGATATTCCACTCTCTCTTAGAATTACCGCAAGAGACGTGTGCACATAACCTTCATGTCAAATTGATCAATTGAAGGGTAAGGGAAAAAAGAAGGAATGTCACAAAATTGCATTTTCGAGAAAACTGCGTTTTAATATTGAAAACCGCGTACAAAGGATAGGGTTATTAAATCTTTCGCCCATTTTTACATGGACATTTCTACATCTACGCATGCATGGCATATACAGTCAAATAGTACCAAGAGTCACCAACAGATAGGACAAAGCACCCGATAAAGCACATGCATGGACATTCCTTGTTTTTTCCCCTTACCCTTATTTTAGCATATAGTATGTCTTTATTATTTTAGCACATAGTATAACTTCACGTCTGCAAAAGAAACAACGAACAGTGAAATTATTTTTTCAACTCAAGTGACGGATACCATAATTTAAAACAGTTTAGCATTGCATTCATCAGGCTGAATATAATCATTACTGACAAAACATAAAAAATCACACGGAGGAGGGGAGTAGGTTAACATCTTGGGGATGGATTCGACTAAATTTTGTTACTCCTAACCATTTATTTGATTGTTGATTTTAAAAACAAACTTTTGTCACCAGAAGAGCCTATAAAAGTTAATCTCTTTCGAAAATCCAGGGAGGGGCAATTTCCCCCTCTTGCCCCTCTATGTGGGCTCCCATGGTTAGTAATATACCCATGTTTTGAACACATAAAATAAAAATAAAACATATTAGTGGATCATAGTGGCATAATGGATAAACGTCGAGTTAAAGGTATATGAATAGTAGCTATAATAAAACATTCAAATGTCGTTTCATACGGAGCAACAGTTTCTGACTAGGGTTACCTTATTTATCTATCTACTTGCAAATGTTTCAGATACAGATCTTAATTCATTTTGCACTGAAATAATGCAACATAAAATATACAAAAAGCAACAAATGTAATGTATTATATTCGCAAAGACATTAATTTAATTTTCTCCTTAAATGTTATTCATAGTAAAAAAAAAATCAATATCAGATGGTAAACTATTGTACAATGAGTTCTCTATCCCATATTTTTTCAAAGAATACTTTGAGTGGAATATTTTTTGAGAGATTAGTGCTAAATTCCAAGTCATACACCAGTCATTGTGTTTAGAAAGAGCTTGTTGAAGCCGTATAGCACCATCTATGGAAGATATTTCTTGAAAAAGATTACAATCATCGGCAACAAGAAGAAGATTCGTAGATGGTAAAGAAATGTAGGACGAGACATCATTCATATAAAGAAGAAACAATAGGGGTCCTAGTACACCATTCTGAGGGACACTAGAAAGAGCTGGAACAAATTTGGATGATGAATCTGGGAGAACAACACGTTGCTTGCGATCACAAGTATAGTCTCTTAACAGAGGCAGAAGTTGCCCAAGAACATTAAATCTATTGGATGGCTTATGAGGAAGCAGATTGATGTCAATTTTATCGAAATCGTTTGAGAATTCTAAATATATTACATACAGTTGAGAAATTACACAAAAATATGAACAACAAATTCTAGATTAGTAAGACATAATTTCTGTTGCAGAAAGTCATGCTGTGCTGTGTTTAAATAAGGAGCTGTAAAATATTGTAAAGCCTATCCTTTATGGTTTTCTCGCAAGGAATTGAAAACTGTGAAAGAAGAGAAATGGTTCTATAAGAGCATACATCAGTTTCAGAACCAGATTTAAATTGGAATAATGTTAACCTGTTTCCAAAGCTGAGGATAAACTCCTTCCACAAAACATCCATTAAACAATGGAGCCAAAGGATAAGCAATTGACGCAGCAGTATTGCATAGGAATGTACACATGTAGTATTGATATTGCCAGGCACAAGGCTTTTTTGGTCAGAGAGAGCTGATAAAAGAAATTTGACTTCTGCAGGCGTAGTGGAATATGGATTACGAACACCACTTCAAGACAAAGAAGAGAATTATACACTGGCTGGGTTAAGATATTTCTGTACAAATAATGATTGAATGATTCTATTCTGTGTTTACTAAAAACAGTGCTGCCCTCATATGTGATGCTCCTAGAAATGATAGGATGTTTTCTCCTTAAATTAATAAGAGATCAAAAGCTATTAGGTTTCGAACAGAACAAAGATGAAACGATTGAAATTAGTCATTATAGTTCTTTCTTAGTAAAAATTTGCATATCGACGGCTTCGCAAAAAACTATTGAAAGCATCTGGTTCGGATATTGCTTCCAAAGTGAACACGCAACTTTCTTGTTTCTAAGTACAGATCGTATCTCAGAGTCAAACCAAGCAGAGAACTTTGACGACGTTTGAGTTTTTTTCGGAAATACAATCTTCAACAGCAGCTAAAATAACATTCGTAATTAACGCTGTAACACCATCGATAGTACCATTTTCCATCAAACACTATGGAGATAAATGTAATGCACGAGAGATGTCATCTCAAGGAGCCTTCTTCCATAGCCTAGAAGTATGTTTCGCTGAACTAAAGCGCCTGTTCGGAGTTCAAAGGATGGGACGAAAAGTTATATCCAGTGAGTCGTGGTCAACAGAAAAAAAGTTCATGCGAAGAGTTATATCAACTTCATTTACCGAGTTAGAGCTCCTCCGTGGCTAAGCGGTTAGCGTACGCGCCTTTGGCGTGGGAGACCCGGGTTCGATTCCCGGCGGGAGCTCATGTGGTTCGGATTCCACGTTAATCAGTAGGTCCACGTCTCATCTAGCCTCGCTGCTGAACGGGACGTAAAACTCAAAATCAATCAATCAATCAATTTACCGAGTTATATCAACATAACCCAGGTTACTGTCACCACGTGTATTGAACATGTTATGTTGATATAAACCAAGATCATGAATAAATGTTGCTAAAAATAAGTTATAATTACCATATTTTTCTACTCCCATATGGGGCGATATCCAATCAATGGACAAATTAAAATCACCCATCAAAACCACATCACCTAAGGAAAGAGCTGCTACTGAAAATTCATTTGTCTATATGTGTCTGATTTTGACGCCTCACTTATCTTAAAAAAAAAAAAAAAAAAAAAAAAAACACGGGACCACCACCAGTTGCCCTCTATGTAAGCATCATGTGTCTTGTCAATAGCTCAGCACTGCAACTTCCATTGTAAAAATTCCGTTGAAGTAAGGAATGTTAATCTTAAACCACTCGTCTTGGCAGGCTTTCAAGAAGCCACTGGCAGTGGTGACACGATGAGATGCAAGAGCTCTTTTTAATAGGCCAAACTCGCAAAAAATCCGTGGGACTGGCATCAGATGACTTCACTGGTATGTCCTGGAAGAGGATAGGCTGGATGCCAGTATCTGCTGCCATCTGTTGCAGAAATCTCTGTGTAGAACGGATGTATGTGATGAGGTATTATCCATGTGTTTTCATTTACATACAAATGGGGCAGACCCTCTGTATAAATTGGTATGAGGATATGTTGCTCATAAAATGCGGAGTTGAATTTGCAGTTTTTAGACTCCTTCCTAATCGTTAACTTGCCTTCTTACCAATATCATAGTGACAACCAGAAATCCTCTCTAGAAACTTGCTTTGCATGACAGATGAAGTCAGAACAGGTTTTTGTGTCTCGTAAGGTGTACCTCACAGCCACAATCTGATAGATAAATCCATTCTTTATCGAGTGTGGCAACTAACTTCAACTTTCCCCCAGATACGTGGCGTTTGTAGAGACGCCTCCAGTGGGGTTTTCTCTCCCTCCGATTGGCCGCAGTAAGGACATATCCACGACTCTTAAACATCATCCAGAGCTTTAATTTGCCCCGTAGATTGAGGTTCACAGTTGATTGACTGTGCTGCGTGCCATCGTTTTACCATTACAAGTTGTATAGGAGGGTTTTCTGCAGAGTCAATCGGCACAACTTCCGTGCTATAGGTGGAGTCACCGTAGTACATGGTACCCCTTACAGTCTACTCTCCTTACTGAGTGAACCAAGTGTTAGAACGTCGTGGTGTTTATGATGATTAATTATGTTCTTGATTATCATTGACCTCAATGCACATCCATTTTTCCATGCATTGTTTTTGAGTCTGTCACAGAAAACTTGGCGAGGAAAATTGCTACGATGTAGGCTTCCCAAAACCGATTCTTGATGTCGTGAAGTCACGAAGTCTTGGAAGTCATGATGCACACATCACATACACGCAAACATGAAGCGATACTAGAGGCCGTTGGCTTTCTTCTACTTTGAATCATTCGGATCGATCGATTCTGTGAGCAGAAATGAAGGTTTAAAATTGGACACATATGGATCTTCTGTAATAGTCTCTGCATGCTTCCGAAATGGTTACAGGAGAATTTTTTATATGGCCTATAGTAACACCCAAGAAACATTCTCTTACTTTTAATAGCACTTAATTCTACCCAAATAATTTCACAATCTCTTGTTGAATCATGACGTACTTTGCTGGCCCTTTTATTATTTGCAAAATCCGTAACACCATTACCCAAGAAGTTACGTTAACTTTTCTGTATAAAGTTCTTCGTCTTATATAAAATCATTCAGGCGCGTTCTGAAATGCTAACATGCAGACATACCTCCATCTGGTTAACTCTTTATATAAACATTAACTTTCGACAAAAGAATGACAAGTTTTATCCTTTACTTCGAAGTTTGCTTTAAAAACACTATGAAAAATATTGAAATGTATGAAAAATGATAAATAAATAAGAGGACTCATACTTTACCATGTCAATTTTGCCTTTCCATATTTTTCAGTAGATCTGATAATTTTTATAACGATTCCTTCTTCAAATGCAAATATCTTTATATGTGAAATGTCTAAAATTAAATTGACGAAACACTTCAGCTTGGACAAGTGAACAAATTATTGAATTTCAGAAAATATATGCTGAGAAAACTTTTATAATTAAAATGTTTTCATGTCCGCATGAATGCTGACATATGGTAACCGTTTCTTTGAAGAATATATACAAGAATTACTAAAACGAGTAAGAATAGACATTCTGACGAAGTTTTAGGTTGAATTTGTGCTTGAAAAGATATTTCTTTTGGTATAATACTCATTTTTGGTTAATATTTATTTACTTAGCCACTTTTCGTGATCTTGTATAGCTGTATAGCATGAAATTGTATATTGTGTAATATTTATCTTCTATGTGAATTTGTATCATGCGTTTCAAAGCTTCTTGTTTTACCTAAATTATTTGCAATTAATATTAGTGTCCTTGCAGGTGCGGGATTAATTTTTGTAGTCTATCCATTAGGAGTAGGTATGATGCCGTATCCTTACGTATGGTCTGTACTATTCTTCGCTATGGTTATGACTGTTGGAATTGACTCACAGGTAATTTATTGAACAAATGATTGTACAGTCAGAAACAATATTAAGTATTGGTTGGACGTATAAGAAATGACAGCTCCAACCTATACTTAATATTGTTTCTGACTTTACCATTGTTTGATGATGATTTTTGTATACGTTTGCATATATACAGGATATACATAAATTAATATTATCACTTATATGAGGTATACAAAGTTGTTTGTAGACTAAAATCAAAAAGCAAGAAAGACAGTTCTGGCAACTACCGTCGAACTAAGGCTTCTTAGGCGTTCTAACACAACAAATCTACTTGCATTGTCCAATTCTATAAGTATAAATTTCTTCCCATAGGAGTTCGGGAGCACTCCAACTATATCAAAAATCAATGCAAATTGGCTCTTGTGCAAATTGGTTCTTGTGCAATGGGATAAAAAACCCATCTTCTGGTTTGATTCCTTGATCCGTTGACAAATATCATATGTATCAACAAAGTTCTTAACATTTTTATACTTTCCCACGTGAATTTCCTTATTAGTTTCTTTAAAGTCTTAAAAACTCATGTCCTACCTGATGATCGTCATCAAAATGTTTCTTAACTTCTTCGAGATTACACTCTTCAAGGGGTTTATTTCAGAATTTGTCTTCTAAAGAAGAATGTTCTTATTTAGAATATATCCGGGCACATTTTCGTTATCCTCTAGTTTATTAATTATTGGTATTAAATCAACATCTTTCCTTTTCACTTTATCAATAGGTTCTTCTATTAAAGGAAGCTTCCACAGGTTAACTATTCCCCATATTATTTTTAAAGGCTGCCAATCCTACTGATCCATCATATATGTTAAACTCAAACGTACCTTACATTCTAGTAAGGAAGTCTGCCACTACATTATCTCCTGATTTTATGTGCCGGATTTTAAAATTAAATTGACAGTGTTTTCACAAAGGGTATTTTAGAAAATTTTTCTATTAGTTAAATCCAGGATAGAGCTTTGTTATCTGTTAACACATCAAATTCGTTGATCAAATAATGCCTATGATGGGATATTGTGTACAACCTTTGAAAAGAATACCCATAGTGTATGATGTTTTTATACTTTTCAACTATACGATGATATTTAAGAGAGTTAAGTAATTGTCATATTTTTTTTCAATATCATAGAAATTTCAACATACAGTACTTTGTATTCAAGCATTCATGAGTTTTATTTTAATCACAATAGCGCAATGGTTTTGAATTTTCTTTCAACAAAAATTTAAGAAAATAAGGTAAGTTATGTCTTGGAAAATGTAATTAGTTTTCGATTTTCATATTATGATTGTGTCTTAATTTTCTGTCTATTTATCTACTTGCTTATATAAAAATATTAAAGAAGCTGTACATCATATAAATATTGAGAGATTTGGGATAATCTTTATCTTAGCAATTAAAAAAAATGAACGTCTTAAACTCTTTTGAAATAAATGTGGTGTTTATACCCGTAGATTTGGTATATATCCATATATTCCATATTTTACATTTCAGTCTAATAAATCATGATACAAGAAGATATAAACCATTAAAAATTCTATTTATGATTGTCCTGATGAAATTGTAAGTTATGTAACATATTTCTAAAGAAAAAAGTAATTGATATATATATACTGAAAACTATTTATGTTTAGCTTTTATTTTAAAAGATCTTACAAGTTCTTTATTTTCAGAAGTTCCAATAGGAACTTGAAAATAAGATGCTTTCCAGTAAGGAAATATTTTTCTGTTCTAACTTTTAAGTAGTTATAGAACTATTGTCTTTTCAACCTTTTGGAAAATATCCACAACACTCAGAGGGCAAGTTGAAATACATAAATTGAATTTTGCATGGAAAGTTAGAAACAATTCATACATGTGCTCATTTTTGTAATAAAATTAAATGTAGATATGAAAAGTAATGGTAATTTTTAACTATTTAATGATAATAAGCAAAATAAAAGATAATTTTTTTGTTGTCTTATTAACAGTTTGTCGTCTTCGAAGCCGTTATGTCAGCTGTGACTGATGAGGTACATTGTCTACGTCCTTATAAAACTACTCTGACCTTCTTTAGTTGTACGGCTTGTCTCTTACTTGGTATTCCATGTATAATGGAGGTAAGTATGTTACACAGCGAATTCATTTTGCATATTTAAGTTGAATTTGGTGACAGAACACCGAAATCTACTTATTATAAAATTGCACAATACACCGTATTATTTCTGTTGTATACAGGGTTGGGCTTGAAAGTTTAACTGAACTATTTAAAACTTACACCGTGTATGCTGTTATAAAATAGTTATGTAAAAGACAGGTTTTTGTTGAACGTAGGTTCTGCTAAATACGTGTTAGAAAAAACCACCGACAACGTTTGCGAGGTGATTTCTGACACTAAGATAAGACAAAATGTATAGACGAACCTAGGTACACAAATGCTTCCCTTTGGAGTTATAGGCTCCCAAAACATGAAAAAATGAACTTTAAATATCCATAGTTCCAATACTATGGAGCCTAAAGTAATCGGGACAAGACTTCACTTGAAACTGATTTGTGTGCACTAGGAAGTAATATGTGCGCTATCCAAAATTACATGTTTTAGATCCTGTGTTACTCACGCGGTAATTTTTATAGAGGGAGTTTGGCTACGCGCATACAATTTGAAGTACTCACCAATTACCTCTCTAAAAATTGTTGCAGAAGTGCCGCAGGATTCTCAAACACGAATATTTGAATAGGGCACATACTAGTTCCTAAGTGAAATATTGACCCAACTACGGTAGGACCCATAGTTTTGGAGCTGTGGACCTTCAAAATTTATTTTTTTCATGTTTTCGGGAGCCCTTAACTCCGAAAGAAAGCATTTGTACATCCAGGTTGGTCCAAACTTTTTTCTTCTTATCTTGGTGTCAAAAATCATCTCCCAAACGTTGTCGGTGTTGTTTTGGAACATCCTGCATATGTTTAACTCTGTATGATTTCATGATCAGGTGTCATCACGAACTGAAACCATAATATAAACCATAATATATCTCGTCTCCAGAGAATATATTAGTAATCATTTTAACATAGGAGGTAAAAATTCAATAGATAAATTTTATGAACAGATCTATAAAGTACATTGTGAAATTCGTTCATATTTTTATACAGGTTCAATCAAATGCCGCGGTGGTTGGTGACGCAGTGGCTTAGTGGTAGAGCGTTCACCTCTATGTGGGGTCCCTGGTTCGATTCCAGCTCGCGCCAAGTGAACTTTTATGGTGGACGAACACCATATTCGTGGGTTTTCTAGGAGTTCTCCCGTTTCCTTCCACTTTGTTCATTCCACCATTTCATTCATTTCTTATCATCACTGTCTCCTTTAGTCTAACTGGCATAAGCGTGGGATGTAAAACTAAAAGATTTCATTTTGTTTTTTAATGTTATATTTATGAGTATTCCAACGTAATTGTCTTAGTTTTGGGTCATTCCATCGTCACGGGCAGGACATTTACACTACATTTTTGATGCTTTAAAGTTGTATATTTCTAAAAGTACAACATAAATTCGGCTAATTGTATGATATATGAGCAGTACAGACTTAGGAGTATATGTAGCTGATGTTTTCAGTATTTCTTTCGGTTTAGAGTAGAAAATATTAATTCCTAAATGTCTGTCACGGGTGGGGACAAAAAAGAGAAGTGACTTTCGACACACCAAGTCTGTGAATTCTTAGCTCAAAATGTTTTTATTTAAACGGAAATGTATAAATGATGAAATTTTAAAACAAACTTCACATAATAGACATTTGCCAAATATTTATTTAATGAATAAACTAAACTTTACTGTGTCACGGGCAGGACACATGGTTGTCACGGGCAGGACACCGTGTGAATCAACACACATCATCTCAATAAGAATGATTTCAAAAATGAAATAAAATGGAAAATAAGTTGATTTCTGCTGTTCTGTTATAGCATTTTACATAAACAATTACATTTACTTTAGTTGAGGCTCGCTTTTAGCACATAAAAATAATAATATGCCGTACACTTATTTCTCACCACCTACACTTTAGGAAATAGTTTCATTTGCCCATTTACACCCACCTTGTAGGGAAATTCGTACAAAACACTGTCTAACAGTATATAAAATAGGTGCTGGTATCCAGTGCCCGTGCCGTGGAAAATCAGCGCCCGGGCCGAGAGTATACGACGCGTCGGGACGGCGCCCCCGTAAATATGAGTGAGATCGACAGACCAGCCGCAAAGCGTCACCATGGTTGGCGCGATGCGTAAGAAAATTCTCAAAAATAAACTCTGCTTTTCGTTGATTTTGAGCACTTTTTAATACTATTTTCCTTCCATTTTACATATATATATATATATATATATATATATATATATATATATATATATATATATTATTTTTTCCTCCTGAATTTTGCGCCCCTTACTTTGACGCGCGGGGCCGTAACCACGCTCGTCCCCCCCCCGGGGGCACAGCACTGCTGGTATCAAAGGTTTTATTTGATCGAAATGCACGTAAGACACATCTTCAACAGTCTTGAAAATTTTACCGCAATCGCTTACGGTCTTCATTCGAATTTCCTTGACTTCTTCGTCCTCTTCTACTGGGCTTTGTGCGATAGTTGCATGTCTATGTTTTCTTTTTCTGTCCACTAGAGAAAAATTCCATCAACAAAAATGTTTATTGTGTTATATCTTCAACAGCTGGTCTAACACAAGCCTTGTTAACATGCACAAGCTTGTAAGTCGTCCCTCAGGATACCTTCATGGTTTTTGGAGCCACCATTTTCAGAATCTGAATAAAAGTCTGTTTGAAATTTAAAAGATTTTATGCGGATGAAGCTCTAATTTAAAAGTTCGACGAACTACCAAATTTTCACTGTCAAATTGCAGGAATAACTGTTTTGATTGGGGACATTCAATTGACAAGAGCATTTTCCCGTCTTTTATCCGAAACTTTTTTTTTTCAATTTCTGCTGATGATAGTAGTAAACCAGATAGATATATTTTGAAACGAAGAGTTCAAAACTGCTACGAAATTAGCAGCACATTCTACAATTACTATGTTTTGTTTCACAAAGTTCCATACTGGCCGTTTTGTACGTACTTCAATCCCATCTACTGCTCCTTTGAAACGAACAGAAAAGTGACACTATTGATAATATTTATATGACATTTAATTTAAATTAAAACATCATACTGACAATAATACAAATCCTCTATTTAAGTAAATAATGTTCATGCTTAGAAAACTTTATTTTATTTATAGTACACATGGAATAATTTTCTATCGTGAATAACAAATGTACACTAACTATCCCACCAGTGGCATGCCCACTGTCACGGGCAGGACAAGTTTTCAAATTGAAATAAATCGAAATATATTGTTAGCATTAGTCCAAAATTTGGTAAATGTAAAGTACACGTGAAAATTGTTACTTCTACTAAGTACGAACCACATTCACAAATTTAGTAATTCAGTACAATAACTTTTGGTAGTTTTCTGTCACGGGCAGGACACTCAAGTTGACGTTTATATCTTTAATGATATTATAAACAATTTTTATCCTGTAAACACTATTTCAACTGCAGCTTGTAGCAAAAAGAAGCATCTTGAATAGCTCGAAGTTACTTCAGCCAAACATGCACAATATACCGTAAAATGTTGCCGATAACAAGAATAAAAATTTTCCTCCCAGCTGACATGTTACGAATTCACAACTCAGACTTAAAATTTTTACGTGAATTCTAAGTATAAATAAGTTTTTCTTTGTGAAAAAGTAAATTTCGTTCTATTTACTTCATATATACGTAAAAATGCATTGATTTTAACAGTTTTCGAAAATTTCGGTTCAGGCTCACTTTCGCGTGGAATGGCCCTTTTATATCATTAAGAAAATTATAAAGTTGCTTTTCTTTTATAAATCTTTAAAGCTGTTAGTTACGATTTCAAGAGATAACTAGCAAATCTATCCTACATACGTTGTAACTTAATTATTGGCCAATTTTGAGCGGAATTGGCAAGTGAATAATTTGAGTGCAGTTTTCATTTCTTTATAGATTATGTTACTTTTATATCAAGAGAAATTGTACTTAAATTACAAATAAATAACGAAGTTTTGGGATGTTTACTTACTGTTAGTATAATAAACCAATAACGCAACGTTTAAAAAACTGGCACAAACAACGAGAAAAATAACTTACAAAGTACCACGTAAACGGATTAAGAAACAAGATTAGTAAACTGTGAAAAATAAAACTTTCGTGCAGTACCTATTTCTTGGAGTACCGTACCTATTTCTTGAATTAACCCTTGGATATCCTTAATATGTTTTAACTCCGGATTTCCAAGGGTACAGGTGTACCCCAATACAAATTTTTGCAATTAAAAACATCCTTATTTGTGCCATCAATAATATTGGTATGTTAGTGTATGTTCGGTGGTGCTTTGTTAGATTAGGTTAGTTTTGTTAGTGTAGGTTAGTTTAGGGTAGTTTAGGCTAAGTTTAGGTAGGTTAGGTTAGCGGAACGGAAATTTGTTTGTACGCTATAGAACTGTATTAATTTCGTAATATTTTTGTGACAGGAAGGGTTGCAATATTGTAATATGAATGCAAAATTGCAACGGTATACTTCAGCAGGCTGTAATACTGCCTGTCCTTTATTTTGCTCTTTACAATAATAAAATGCAACAATAAAATACTTGAAAGAAGCATGGTGACATAGATACCCAAAGGGTTACAAACGTACCCCACTGTAGTTTTTAGCCACATATGTAAGCAGATCACCTTGCAATATAATTATTATTGAGGAAATAAGTTTCCTTAGAGTCCGGCCCATAATGTAAAGAATGCTAGTCAATCTTGAGATTCTATGAATATAAAACATACACTAAAACATGTGCATGGGGTACATTTGTACCCTCTTGGATATCCGAAGATTAAAACACTGTAAATATTGAGACTAGTTAATGCCATGCTATGAAGCCTAGCAGTATATAAGGTAATGTTAATGTCGAATGCGTCACTGAACAGATAAGGGAAACAGACTGAAAGAAGATATGTGAAAATGGAATTATAAAAAAGTAAAGTTATAAGTATAAAAACATCCATAGCAGAATATACGATTCTGGAAGGTCAGCTAATACATTGGCGTCATCAGCACATAAACTTTGGGGCTACATATTACCAGGAAACCCCAGGAAAGCGGGGGTCCTGGAATCCTTCCCCGGAAAATTAAAAAAGTAGTCTTCGTACATTGCATTTTAAAGCATTTTTTGCTTTAAAAACTTTAAAAAGTTTTGTGTTTTAATTTTACTTTTGATAGTTTGTTTTGGAAAAGTGGAATTAAAACATACACACTTTACAATTTGTTTACTTATTAAAACAGTAAAATTTAACCTTATTTTAAAATCTTAATTAAACTTAAATGGTACCAAGTGTTTGTCAGAAAACAAATAGTGATCAAAGGTAATTGGAAGTAAATACTCAGAAACAATGAAGTTTTGAAAACAAGTTTCAGGCCTTAAGCCTATAACTAACCTAAATAATTCTCAACAGTTTTTTTTTAAATAGCTAAACTGAGCTCGCTTTGCTGCTCGCTACCTAAACAAACAAAAAACGAAAAAGAAAAAAACAGTTTACTCCACCTTCACCTTCATAAGACCAAAAATTGACTGCCTGTTTTCGCTATTGGAAAACAACTTTTCTGCTATATTTTTCATATTCACATTCTCTAACATCGTGTTGTGAACGTAGCAAACTTCTACGTGGTGGAACCTTTTGTAGGTCGTAGTTGACCTAAGATACTTGAAATATTAGGGGGTACGAAAACTGTTTTACAAATATTGGGGGGAAGACAAGTCCTAAGTGGGATTGACGCCTGTGATCTAGTACATATAAGTAGAATCAATTGATAATGGTGTCAAGACAGTAGCTGTTTTCAAGAATATGTGATGAACATTTAGGATTTTAAAAAAGTTACATCTAAGAAAGATCTGCTGAAGATCACAGTTAAGTGGCTGAAATGATTTCTGTAAGTAAGTAATAATCTACTTACAACTTTTACAGATACTTGCTAGGGACGAGAATTTTTACTTTCCGGAGTCCGGAAAGTAAAACCGGAAAAATTCTGGATTGAAATTTATACTGAAACTTTTTTTTCAACTGAAATTCTAACCCTTACCTTTGCCTAACCTTTGCCCAGTGTTCTCATGTCTAGATTTTTTTCTAAGATTGTTAGTATGTGATACCACTTCAGATATCCAGGGAAGATGTTAGGGGTGAAGCTTAAAGTATGAAAGGGAATTAGATTTTAGTTATACTTTAGGGCGGAGAGTGTGTTAGTGTTCGAACAGTACCAGTAAAGAATAGAAAGAGAGAGAGAGAAGAAGTGTCAATAGTTGCTAGGTAGTTTGAGGAATATCAAAGTAGTTGTTTATGGAGTCTGAGAGATATCATTTTATTATTGTAAGCTGAAAGTGAGAGGCAGAATAATGTTGTTGAGTTATAAACAGAGTTAAGTAAGAGAAGGTAAATGTATTTAGGTCCAAGATATGTGTAGATGTTCGGAGAATATAATATTGCAGAGTGAAATAAAGAGTATCTTGAGAAGTATAATGTTGTTGTAATGTCAGAAGTTTTAAAGGAGAACATTATAGGATATTAATTAAAGGCTTTGACATTGTAAGCTTGATTAAGGCTAGATTTTACCTTAACGGACTTGAAGAACAACATAGATTTCGGAAAAATCCCGATTTCGGAAAAAATTCTGATGTTGGAAAAATTCCGGAATTCGGAAAAATTCCGGAAGTTTCCGAATTCCGGATTTTTCCGAAATCCGGAAAGTGAAAATTCTAATTCCGTAAAATAAATTTTTCGGAATCCGTATTCAGGAAAATTTTGGCCATCCATAATACTTGTCAGAACCAAAATAAGAACAAAGAGTTTCACAAGTCCTAGTCTTCACTGTGCTCGTATGAAAATATTTCACGATAGTAATATATATAAGTAAATATATCATGCTGAATAGCCCAATGTTGTTACTATTATTATCTATTTATTTTTAATATTGTGTCTTACAATAGGCTAAACAATACGGTTGTAAATAAAGGTTTTAGTAAAAAACGAACATTGAAAAAGATTGTAAAGAAAAGTGAAAAGTATGTGTATGTATTTGCTATTGACTATTTAACTTAACAGGGTGGAATGTACATACTGCAACTGTTGGATTGGTATTCTGCATCTTTTCCTGTGGTAGTATTATCGTTGATAAGAGTCTGCGTTGTAGCTTTAATATACGGTAAGTACAAAGTGAAATGTTACTATTTAGTATCGTATAGTTAAAACTTAAAGCTAAGAATCCATTTAAAGGTAAAGTTGCTGTATAATTGTAAAGTCTCTATAACTTTAATGAGCCCCCTTTTGAGCCTTACTTGTGCAATTAAATTATATTAATTTTTTGGCAATAAATGAAATTTCTCATCAGTGTTCGAAGTAGAAAAAAAGCAGAGGCGATATGTTTTGTTACGGTTTTGATTCGACATACCAGCTATCTAATGTTGAAATACAGTGAGAGTAAGTTGCCTAAAAGATTGCATTTCTATTTACATAATGTTCCAAAATCATGGGAGAGCTTCTCCGTAGTTACGGGAAGGGGCATGGAGAGGATTTGCCCCCGCTCTAACTGTCTGAGAAAAAATGATCCCTTATATTATATAATAGAGAATTATACACGAAAATGTACAAAACCGAATTTTTATATTAACAATTTTTCGCGGGAAAGTTTCCGGACCCCTACTCGACTGAGAGGTATGCCAGACCCTCGGAAGGTCCATCTTACTCCAGAGGAGAACCTCTGAATCTGTCCATGTTCAAATTTTCAGATTTGAATGCACCCAAAGTTTCCTTAGCACTTCTACAGGGTGGAGCGGAAGTGGGCGTACTCTCCCTTTACTTTCAACAGTATACTGTTAGTTATGGTAGAATGTCTGTACACAGTTACCTTGAAGTCTTAAGGGTCTTATGAGTAATAAATAATAATAATCATATATTTTATTCTACTTAACACCCAAAGGCAATTACAAAGTACAAAATTTTATGTACAATCATCAAAGGATGTGCAATACCAAACACAGATATAGTTAGTATTTAAACATGAAATTACAATAAGTATGTCCTTTTTTCCTTCCTCAGGTTATAACACACAAAAAACAAATCTACAATTTATCAATTAATATCTCAAAACACTTTCACTTGGAAGTCTTAAATTTATACTGAAATACATGTAAACCCATAGTCCCAATTCTATTACCTGCATCACATAATTTATACAGTGGAGAGTTTTTATTAGTATTTACTCTATTATGAGGCATGTAAAAAGTATGTCTTCCTCTTAGATTTTGTAGAGGAAACTAAAAAGATAATCTACCTAATAAAAACATACTATCTTTCCTATTATTAATCATTTTTTAAAAAATATAACAGTAATTCGTATAAACCTCCTATTTTCTAGTGACAACAATTTACATTTTTCAAGAAGTACTTTGTAAGAAATATATTAATTTCAAATATAAAAAATCAATATAAAAAACCCAACTGGTTTAAACCAAGAAAAAAAAAAACGAAAAATGCTTTAAATCGTATGAACTAAATGGTGACGTTTCCACATATCAGACTATCTGCATTAGTTTTATCTTCTTTTCACCTTTTAATCAAGGCGTCCCATGTTCAATTCTCTGTCGAACCATAATTCTTCTTTCAAGTGTAAACCAAACAGCGGTTCGGATGTTACTTTAAGCGAAAGTCTTCTTCTTACTTCGGCATTACATAAGGATGTTAAGCCTAAACACACGAAACGAAACCAAATTGTATGCCTGAATGGGCCTGTTGTTTTATAAAGAAGTCAAAGTTGCATAAATATATTGATAGCACCCCCCCCCCCCCCGACAAATTGGCAAAATTTATCGACTGCCTATGTAGCTTCCAACATTAGCTTGGATTGGACTTTCGGTTTTAATTTAATTGAATGATATCTACACACTAAATTTGTAATTTAATAACCTCAGTTTTAGCGTACTGATTATGATACGTTGACTATAAAATTTTACATGCCAAGCAATAACGGGATATTTTCGTTATTGCTTTACATTTAAAATAATAGTAGGATTTTCCCAATGGCTAAGGCGGGAATTTCCCGATTTATATACAATTCTGTATAATTGTTTCAATTGTGCAACTGTTTATCTTTTTGTCCTGAATGACTCTTGACAATTATAGTATCAAGTATGTAAAGATCAGTAGAACATATTTTTATCAGGAGTTCTTTGTGAGTGAGCCGGCAGACTCATCACATTTGTGGCCAGTTAGTCTCGGTTTCGAGTCCAAATGGAGAACAATTTCTCTCGGATGTAAGCCGAGAAGCGATTTGAATTCCGCTTTAAGCTTATGTGATCCCTTCCAGCATAACCCGGTTGTTGCATAATAACATTACGGCGAAACAAACTTATTTCTGTTCATATGTAATATAAATACATAGAGCAAATTATTTAAACCAAAAAACCTGGTTTAAACAAAAAAAACAGCCTTAAACCAAAAGACTGTTTTTGTTGTTGTTTTTTTTTTCAATAAAAACCCTGGTTTTTGCCAACTCTGCTTAAGCTACACCTGAATATACTGAATATTGTTTAGATTTGATATTATTAAAGATAACATATTGCATTATTTCAGTTAAATATGAATAAAACAATTTAATTAAATCCCTCGATATACAAAACATTCTCAGCTTTCAAAGAAGTACACCATGATCAACCAGGTCGAAAGCTCGTTTAAAGTCTGTATATATTACATCTACTTGTGTCCCTCTATTGAAAGAGTCATTAATTACTTGATTCATAATCAATAAATTTGAAATAGCTTATCGATGTAGAAACATGTAGAAACATGATTGAATAGATGTTTATAAATAACTGCTTCAAATATTTTAGCAGGAGAAGGTATCAGATTAATTGGTCTATGATCTTCTATCAATCTTACTGGATTAACTTTAGGAACTGGGCATATCGCTGAAATTTTAAATTTTGCTGGAAATTTTCCTTGATGTAAAGACAAATTGAACAAATAAGTCAAGGGTTTGAAGAGGAATTCTTTACAGCCCTTAAAAATATAAGATGGTATACTATCATGACCAAATGATCTTTTACTTTTTATTTTATTTTATTTATTGCTTCTTCAACTTCAAATACATATATCTTATCTAAAACCATTATATCTGCAGATGAAAGTATTTTAATTGAGTATATTTCAGATAAATCTATATTAGGTCGTTCTGAACTATAAACGGATTAAAAATGTGTGGCAAAGGCTTCACATTTTAATTTATTATCGATAATTTTATCGTTGTTGTACTCAAGAACAGAATGTTTCTTAGTCAAGTTTGGACATCTACTATTTACACATTTCCAGAACACCTTAGGTTCTTTAATGATCTTCTCTCCTATTTTCTAATTATAATTTTTATAAGCCAGTTCAATACTAGACTTACTTTGTTTCCTAATATCAACAAAACGTATATATTCGAAATAGCGTTTAAATTTGTTAAGTGCACGTCTAAGACGATCTTTCTTCTTTAAGTTTTTAATTATATCAACAGTAAACCAAGCCGGGTAAATCTGTTTATTCTTTGACATTTTAAGTGCACTTTCATCAAATACTTCATATAATTCAGAATAAAATAATTAACACCTTCATCTACATCTTTAATTACATACAACGAATCCCATTTTATAATCTTCAAAAGCTTATATAACTTTCGATAATCACACTTGTTAAAATCATAAACCGCATCACCAAGTTCCCTATATATTTTGCAATTTTTAAGTAATTGAATACTAATATTCAAGCACGGATGATGTCTATCTTGTTGAATAAAGTAAACGTAAGATTCAAACACTTCAACATTGGGTAAATTACTCAACTTAACATCCAGAATTCTGTCGTTTACATTTTTAACAGTATTTAACTGTGAAAAATTTAAGAAGTTGAATTTATACAACACATTAATTTCTAAAGTACTTAATGTTACAGAATAATTTCCACTCATATATTCTGTTAGCAGTCCAAGATTGAAATCACCTAATATTAAAACATTTTGGGAGTGATAATTCTTTGAATCTTTCATTATTCTTAAGAAATTCCAAATAATGTTCCTCTTTACTGTACGGAGGAAAATATATTACACAAATGTATATATAGTTTGATCCTGATAATTCAATCCTAACCCACAAATCTTCATAGTCCGGTAACTCAAATTTACTTATTATCTCTGAAGTACATTTATTTTTAATGGCTAAGAGCACACCGCCCCCATCACGCATTCCACAACGTTCAAAACTTCTATCCTTTTTGAAAATTTGATATCTTTCATCAAATAATTCAGAACTAAATATTTCATTTTTTAGCCAGGACTCAGTAATAGCCACACAGTCAAAATCATACGTAATTGAGCTCAAATCAAATTCATTAACTTTGGTTTTTAAACCGTTAACATGTTGATAAAAAAATATGAAATGTGCTATTAACAACTGATATTCTGAAACAATTTGTAACATAAATAATAAATATTACTGTAAACTATTTTCAAACTAGTTACTGAACTCATTATTATACTGCGCCAAGTTCTCGCAGATATTTTGCGGAGATACTCCGGAGTCACCAAGGTAAAGGCGTGTTCTACAGCTGTTCGTAATTCCTGCGTTGTGTGATATCTAGTGTTTCTTACTTGTTGCTTTATGAAGCTACATAGAGCATTGTCTGGTGTCGTCAGGTCGGGACTTCTTGGAGGCCAGGCAAAGGGAGCTGGTGAAAATGCACAACCTCTTCCAATCCAGTGGCCAGGAAACGTCTGATTCAAGTAATTGCGCAGAATTCAGCTGTGTTACAACATGGATGGTGATTATATCGATGTTTATGACTCTTAAGACTCTTAAGACTTCAAGATAACGGTGTATAGACATTCTACCATAACTAACACTATACTGTTGAAACTAAAGGGAGATACTACCCTGTACATATAGAACAATCACATCCATCATTATTGTATATAATAAAAATACAACAATAGGATAGCATAACAATATAATAGTAACAAAGAAGCCAGTGAATTTTTGAATGAGTTAGGATCAACTTTAATTAAGAAGTCAGGCGACCCAAGAAGCAAACACTATTTAATACAACGAATAAGCCTAGCAATACAGAGAGGAAATGCAGTCAGCATTTTAAAATCCTTCCCATCAGCACAAGAGCTGGATGAAATTTTTTACTTAAAATAAGTAGTATAAACATGGTGATGGACAGCGATTTGCTTTCTAAGTTTATTTAGTAAATTCGTTCTATTTCCCTTTATATTTCTTCGCTGGGATGATATTCTTATTTCAATTTTTTATCACTAATTCTGAAAAGATTTGCCTAAGATATTGAACTTAGACGGACTTCTTTCTTTTTAAAAAATTTATAGTGCTAAACTGTGGTCTCCAGTTCCTCTTCTGTGTTCTGGTAACATTGAATGTGTTTGTCGTTGTCGAAAATGGAGTGCTAGGTGTAGAAGTGTGTGATGAAATAGATTTTTTTTTACGTTAAAATCAGTGATACAATAAAAGCTCTGTTAATAAAAAAAAATTAGGAACAATGTAATAATTTTGCAAAATAAATTTCTCTTTTCGCTTTAAAAAAAATAGTAACAATATATAGGGAAAATATAAAAAAATGTTGGTATTGACAACTTAGAAATTATTTCTACATAAGAAATAAAATCTAGGAATTCCATTTGAGGGAATGGAGATATGACGTCATCAATATGGCTGTCAGCCAGACTCGTCTCTCAAATTTCAAACTATAATAACTGTAGGTCATTTTAAGATAAAATCTTTGTTTTGCGCCATTTGTGGGAGAACACATTGGAAAGTGTTTTCCAGAATAAAATGTTTTTATTTGTATTCAGCCATTTTTAAACATGGTGCCATGAAGTGAAAAATGGAGTACTCTTAATTCTGTTTTTGATATTTAAGGTCAAATATCTTCAGATGCAACCGTTTCAGATACAAAAAATTAACGTGAGACAATCATTATTGGACAACTTTATAGAGCTTTCCAGTGAGGTGTATATCTTTAAAACTTACGTTGCATAGGCAAATTTATTACGTAAATTTTAGTAATAAAAGGTGTAATTCATAGTTTTTCGTGACTCAATAATAGTGATAGCATTAAATTCAATAATTTAGAAATTTCGAGGAATTATCAGCAATATTCTGAATAGATTCTATAATATCTTTAGTTATGACAAGATTTTCTGGTTACAGTTTGGAATACAGAGTAATGCAAGCCTCCACCTTCCGGCAGCTATGATATTACATTCTCTTGAAATAAATGAAGCAATATTGATCTAGGAACTATAGGACCCGTAACGGATGGAAGTAAACTAGAGAAACTTCAGTGTTCAGTGTATGAAAACAGATCGTCCCTTTTCTCGTGCTGTTTGTCCTCTTTTTGTTACTCAGACGACCATAACATATAATTCAATGATTTCAGTTTTATATTGTACTAAGAAGGGTAAATCATCAAAAAGAATGAAAAACTCATTAGTAAGCAATGAATCCGATACTCAAACTGCTGTGTATAAGGGACACGATGGTTTAGTGGTAGAGCGCTTACCTCTGGTTTGTCGGATCCCTTGTTCGATCCCCACCCAAGTAAGTTTGTAGTGGACAAAATCTATCTCTCTTCGCCTAAAGAGCATAATCGTGAGACGTTAAACTGAAAGATTTCATTTCAAGATTTTCGAACTGCTGTTAAATCTACAGTTCTTATAGAGTTCTTATCTGCAGTACATACAAAACTGGATGAAGCAAGTAAAGCTAGTCGCATAGGAAAATTTTTCCCTCAATATTTCAAGCTGGTAGATGTAATCCATCTTTTTATAAGAGTGGAGAGATCAGGTGACTGGGACCTACATTTATACAGTGTCCAGCAATTGTTTCATATTTTCATGTTGCTGGATATATTTATTATGGAATACAAATGGCAGTATCTACAACAAATGAAGAAGTTGAAGCCACAAGTTCCCTCTGAAGAATTCGAGAAATTCATCAAACAAGGGTATTTCAGTATAAGGCACAGTAATAAGTTTTGGGCTGACATATGTATTGAGCAAACTCTCACAAGAGATATCAAGACTAATGATGGACTCATCCATGGGAAAGGAATTGCAAATTCAACACTAGCAAAATGGGTGCATTCCGTCCCATTGACTGCCAACATAATACACGCAGTGGTTAAATTTAAATGTGTTTCTTTCTTTCAGTCAGAGCAACATGTTGAATTAAGGAAGTGCAGATTGGAGGTATGAAAGATATTGAAGGATTTGTTAATTGGCTTCGGCTACACAACTTTTTCCAAAGGAATACCGTGTTCCTTGTATCTCTAACTATTGGAGTCATAGCACCTGTGACAATGCCTAAGAAGAAGGCTTTTAAAAAAAAGCTTCTACTTTAATGGAGAAAAAAGCCTTACAGTGGCGTACGTTTATCACGGAAAAATAAAATAGGGTCACTTGTTACTGCAAAGAATGGTTGAATTATTGTAGAAAGGTTAGAAACAGTTAACTGAAACCAGCTATTCCATCGCATGATTTGCCTTGTCAGAAGCAATGAAAAACTGTAAGTTATTATTTAAGAAATGAGTTATCAACTCCTCTACCAGTTTTATTTGATAAACATACATTGAATAAAGGAAATAAATCAGAACTGATAAAAGCGCTATAAGTTTTACAACCTGACATTGGATTACCGTCAAATCCAATCTGCATAATCGATGGTGGATATCTGCCTGGGCAGGAAGAGATACCTTTGATGACATTTGTAAAACTTCGTTTAAAAAAAAAAAAAAAATACGGCAATAACTCAGCAGTGGTGTTTGATGGCTACGTAGAATTCTCAATAAAATACGTGGAACATATTACTCGTTCAGGCAAAGAGATAAGTCAAGATATATTAGTTGAAAAAGGAAGCAAATGTGCTGCGGGACCTAAAATGTTTCTTACAAATGCTAATAACAAGACAGTCTTATAATTTGCTCACCATATACGTACACGAAGGTAATCTAGCTGTTTATCAGGCTACTGATGACGCAGATGTATTAATTATGAAAACAGCAGAAGAAATTACAAAAAGCGGAGGCTATTTGGGAGTTGTTAGTCAGGATACAGATCTCCTGATACTTCTTATTGCCCCCTCATACCAAAAGTTTTTTTTTTTTTTTTTTTTTTTTACTATTTAATGCCTGGATCATATTTAATCCCTAAAAAGATATTTAGCTACAAACTTCTGCAAGAAGCATTAAGGATAGTTCACCAGTATATTCTTTTTCTTCACGTGATCACTGGTTGTGATACGACTTCTGCACCTTACAAGTTGGGGAGAAGAAAACCTTTCAATAAATTGACACAAACAGTTTCCTTACAAAGAACAGAGAGTCCAGTTGCCTGTAAAATTCTATTTCTTCATTCAGGGCCTATTACCGTGTACAAGAGTGGAGAGGTGTGAAACTAGATCCAACAGAATGAGGTTGGGAAAAAACAGACGTTATCTTCAACCTGTTCCTTCTTAGCAAAAGCCAGAGTCTAATTATCTCTTCAATTTGATGTAATATAATTATAAAGAATTTTGCAACTTCAGGTGCACGTGCTGGAGTTTACATGCAGCAACATTTGTGGTCATTGTACTGGCTATGGATACAGTAATGTGATGTAATAGAATTATAAGACATAGCTAATCTTTCTACTTCCGATAATCAAGTGGATGAAATGCTGAACCATCTTTTCGCCATCGCAGAGCTGATGAAGCATATATGTAACTCTTTCCTTAAAACTCGAAAGCTTCAATGAAGATGTTTTTTTTTTCCACAATGTGAGAATTTAGTATTTTTATTTTTGAAATGTGTACTAATTATTGTCGAAGTGATTAACTATCGATATTTGTAATTAAGAATAAACTGAACGATCAACGTAGTATAATTTATTAATGATATGTAAATGTTTAAATTACAATGTCTACTTGAAGATAGAAGCTTCCATTATTGTATTACAACTTCACTTTTACTGTAACAAAACTGTAATCATAAAATCTTGTCATAACTAAATATATTATAGAATCTATTCAGAATATTGCTACAAATTCCTCGAAATTTCTAAATTATTGAGCTAATGCTATCACTATTATTGGTTCACGGAAAATTATTCATTACATAAAATATATTAGCTACGTTAGTTTTAAAGATACATCACGATACATACCTTATTGGAACACTTTTGAAGCATTCAATAAAATTGTCCACGTTACTTTTTGTTATTAGTAGTGGTTACGAAGATATTTGACCTTAAAATCAAAAACAGAATTGAGAGTATTCCATTTTTTCAATTCATGGCACCATATTTAAAAAATGGCTGAAACAAATAAAAACACTTTATCCTAGAAAACACTTTCCAATCTGTTCTCTCATAAATGGGACAAAAACAAAGTTTTTATCTTAAAATGACCTACAGTTATAATACTTAGAAATTTGAGAGGCGGCTGACAGCTATATTGATGACGTCATATTTCCATTTTCTCAAATGGAATTCCTTGGGACCTTTACTATGTTCATATATAGATATAGTAGAATTGATGTTGAAACTTTCAGCTTGTTTCCCCAAATTTCCACCTTCAGGTCTATTTTTACTAGGCTATAATAGGTAATGAAAAGTCCTCGATATATGGATTTCTACGTGAGATCACAATTAACAAATAACAGATTATATTGAACTAGCATTCAATTAGCAGTCTTAAACTGCGAATCACTCAGCAAACTGATGATGGTGTGTATATCGATAGAATTCTTCTAATTCACACTTACGTTCAAGGAGTACTTGCTATATAATAAGATTTGGAAATAGAAACTTTTGTCACGCATAATGTATCATCTTATTCAAAGAAACCTTATACCCATCGCTTTTTGAATATCCCTTTATATTTATTCTTAGATGAAATTAAATAAAACAAGTATAAATCTTATTTAACACACCAAGAGTGAAGAAATGAATAACTGGACCGCGACTAGAATCCGGGATCTCCTGCATAATGTGTTAATGTGTTACCCAGTCCACTTCCCAGAACTGCCATACACTCTCTCACTCCTAAAGTCGATGCAGTTCAGTCAGACCATATGGCTTGTACCACATCCTAGCTGCTGTGCTTGGACAATCCATTGTACATATATTAAAAAGAAGTGTCCTTACAACTAGACTTATGCATAGAAATTTTCATCGTTATAACAAGGCAAGTATCTGATATTCAAAATCCTAAAATCACTCCCGTCGAATATTACTGGTATTTCTTACTCATTCACGTTTGTATGTCGTAAGGCGTAATATAAATATATTTCATCATCCTTCTCCACTAGTTAGGCTTCAAACTAGCACCCATTGATGAAATTTTGATTGTGTAAGATATCTCTAATAAAATAGTCACTAACTGTGTAACTGTGACATAATTCTTCATAGACTTTTTTTTTAGCTATTTGGAACACTATTAGGAACTTGTTCGTAATATGCTTAACCAAAATTTATATTTCAGGCGTGGACAGGTTCATTGAAGACATGAAATTAATGCATAGGCGTGAAATACCTGCGTGGTGGAAATGGTGTTGGTTATTCATTACTCCCATTCTCATACTGGTAAGTGAAGTAGCTTGCGTATTGCCTAGTCTATGTGTAAGTTATTAAAATTTTATAATGTAAGTGTATTTTGCTCTAACACGTCGTTATTAGAATTTAATTATCCTTCATGTTACATACACCTTTGGAAGATTATCGCCAAGTATGTAAGATCAGGAAAAGGTTACACTGCCCAACATGACTTTTACCTTCGGGAAAATAATAGGTGATTCTGAATGATTTTGGAGCGTAGAAAACGAAAATGATGATGGCACATCATGTCACAGTTCTGATATATTGCGTGATATATATTTCACTCGTACATGTAATTTATTGAAATAAAAAACTTAAAGTAAGCCCAGTTAACCGTCAAGAATCGAAGAGTGGAAGTTTAAATTACTTTGCCATAAGGACATTGTGCCTCTCAAAGCCTCTACTATCTCTTTTCTCAAATAGATAACGGTTATAAGCAGTGTTGCCAACAACGTTAACAATAATGTCATTAAACGTACTGCGAATAGTCGCTAGAAACCTTAATTGTAATGGAAATAATCCTAGTTTATTCGCTGTACATTTTAAAAGGCACTAAATCGGTAGTTTGACAATGGTGAACAAAACAAATCTTGTCTCTAAAATATGTTATAAAATTGCTAGATTTAACGACAAAATCCTAAACTAGCAACACTAATTGTAAGCCCTTTAGGTCGTAAACATTTCATTTGTTTCGTCACTCGCGCCGCATATCACTATATATTTTTGTTTCTATTGCCCAAAATCTTCTACAACGTGCTAAGTTAGCAGTTTGGCAATCCTTTATGAGCGTCTTGGAAACAGAAAAGAAGAAAATTGCGAAACATTGGTCAGAAACTTGTTAGAATTCTACGAAAACATGGATTGCAGTATGTCCTTCAAATTTGCTTCCTCCTTTCACATCTTGCCTTTTTCCCTGACAATCTAGGAGATGTTAGTGATGAACAAGGGGAAATGTTTCATTAAGACATTTCCATGATGGAGAAGAGATACCAAGATCGTAAGGATCCTGCAATGTTGGGAGACTAGTGTTAGTTTCATCTGCGCGAGAGTAAATATGACTACAAAAGGCAGCACAAACGCAAGCGTTTGTAAGGAAGGTAAGAGGCATATTTCGCTAAATATAAAATTGTGTAGATATAGCCTGGCAAAGGAGGACAATTAATAATGAAATCATTATCAAAAGTTTGAATAGATATTTCCAAGGCCTTTTATAAACATGTTATCTCCGTGAACCCCAAAGTATTTCAATTTTTCTCTACTCCATTGTTACGAATGATTGCATGCATATCAATTTACATTAGCAAGTTGATTTAAAAAGAGAGTTGCATGATTTTATAAGTGTGTTAAAACCTTATAGGCATGACCATGTAACAATCTGTATGGAAACGTTTTAATGTATGTATAATACAGTAGGACCTCAATTACCTAACACAGTTTCTGAGCTATTTCTCAACCCATATTCAACCAGTCTGTTTGAAATTTTGAAAAACATAACTAGATAGCCCTAGAAGCTTATCCTCCAAGTTTGCCGTAAATTGGTTGAATAGGGGCTGAGGAATATATCGAAAACTGTGTCGGATAATCGAGATTGTACCGTATATAATGCGAATAATAAATCTGTTCATATCTTTTGAACCTGACGTGACAGGACGTTCTTATGGTGAGTTTCGAAATCAGCGTGACCGTTTCCTTAAGAATCACTTATTTTTACCGCGGAGGTATAAAAAAGTTGTTATTTGTTGGGCAATGTTATTATAATAAATGTGTCATGACGGCAGTCTTACATACCGGTACTTAGACCTTAATATAAGAAGTTATAGCAATAAATTCATCACCAGTATCCACCACAAGCCAACAACCGGTACACAATACGTTCATCATAAATCTGCACATTCAGCAGGCACCAAAGCTAACATTTGGAAGAATTTCTTTTTGCGAGCCATACATCTTTACTTCCTTAAAAACAGATTTACAGAGATTGAATGGCTGATGAAGCTGTGTAATTCGAATGGGTACCCAGATTTATTATTAAATAATTGATATAATCAGATTAAAAGAAATTTAAGTCTCAATAAACCTGAAACTGACACAAATTATAAAAATGGGTTAGATTGCCTATTTTTCCCAGATGGACAACTGCATTAAATATAATCTATACGCAATACGGCTTTCGAACGGCCTTAAAGCCCCCCAAAGTTTTGGAAAAGAACATTACCCAATTTAAGAGTTATTACACTGATCTCAATGAAAAATCTGGTATTTATGAAATAAAATGCAGTTGCCAAGAGAATTATATAGGCAAAACGAAAAGAAATCTAAAAATCTGAGTAAAGGAACATATTAGAGATTCAAAAGCGAAAAATCCCGTGTCTGGTTTATCGAAACATTTAACAGAAAAACAACACAGGGTAGAAGATTTAAAAAAATATTTGAAGCTAGAAATGAAGTAGAGAGATTGTTTTTGAAATTTATTTATTCATTTTAAAGAAACGAAATTACATTTAGACAAGGAATGGTTAAGTCAGTGGCGTAGGGAAGGGGGGGCCCAGAGGGGCCGGCCCCCCCCCAAAGCGGTCCGACAATGTACTTTGGTACTTTGATGTTTGTAATTTTTTATATATTTTTATGTTTATATATTTTTTTGTTTGTATTTTTTCTATATGTACCTATAACAGCACTTGCCCCCCCCCCCAAACACACATCCTGGCTACGCTACTGGGTTAAGTGACGAGAAAGGAAGCAGTAATTACAAAATTTTCACAGCATTGGCATGACAATAAAAATAAAAACATGAGTTTACAATCTTCAAACTAAAAACAAGACAGGCGCACAAATTGATTCCGCCATATTGTAGTTTGCATCTTCATCCGTTGCACGCTGACGTACTTGACAACGTGTTTCCGTACAACGTAGCTCTTCCCTTGGTAAGCCTGTTCCATTTCTGTACCTTGATGTTTCTATTCTTTTTCTTCCTGTTTTTAACCTCCGTCACCAAGACTCCAGGGGGTGAGTCGAAAGCTTGGAAGTTTAAATGATATTCAGGTATTACAGAAATCTGTAAGTAGAATGCTATGTCCATAATTAGTCTTTTTGCTTCTTCTTCTGACAGAAAAGATTGCGACTTTTTTTTTTATCACATGTTCCTTTTTCTTATATATTTGATTGTTACGATTCCTTAGATATGTCATCTACCGCAAATTTAGAAGCTTCTTTGCAGTATGCATAATTTGTTCAATTTGACGTATTGTGCATCTGTTACAGTCTCCCCTCCATTCTTTACCTTCACCATTTATTTTATTAAATCCCTGATATGATATTCTATTGCCCCCCCCCAAACTTATTAAAACTAACTAACTCTATGGCCTATGGAACCCGGAGGTTCAGTGCCGCGTTCACAAAAGCTCTCCACTGACTTCTATCCTTAGCTAATTGCATCCAGTTTCTACTTTGTATTCCTATCTCTGCGAGATCCATCTTAATATTGTCCTCCCATCTGCGCCTAGGTCTTCCTAATGGTCGTTTTCCTATGGGTCTACCAGTCAAGACTTTGAAAGCGTTTCTACTTTCTTCCATTCTAGCTACATGACCTGCCCACCTAAGTCTCCTAGACTTGACGACCCTAATAATGTTGGGTAAACCGTATAAACTATGTAGTTCCTCGTTATGAAGCTTCCGCCATTCCCTATTCTCGTTCCTCTTAGGTCCGAATATTCTTCTCAGGATCCTGTTCTCAAATACTTTCAGTCTATGTCCTTCCCTCAAAGTAAGCGACCATGCTTCACAACCATACAGAACAACAGGCATGATTATCGTTTTATATATTTTAAGCTTCAAATTCCTCGACAGAATTCGCGACGACAAGAGATTTTGAAGCGAATAGTAACACGAATTCCCTGCTTTTAGTCGACATTTAATTTCTTCGTGAATATGATTTTCGTCTGTTAATATTGATCCTAAATATTTGAAAGTATCCACTTTATCAAAAGCATTATTTAATATTTTAACGCCTCCACAATTTGCCGTATTACGGTCCCGACGCACTTCCATGTATTTAGTTTTCTCTGCATTTACTTCTAAACCCATGTCCCTGCAAGCGTTTAATAAGATCTCTGCATTTATTTCTACTGTTCTCCTATCATCCCCTATTAAATTTACATCATCAGCATATGCCATAACCTGGTGAATGCCGTTCAATTCTAGGCCCTGGTTGCTATCTTTGATTTTCCTTATGGCGTATTCCAGCACAAAGTTAAATAATAATGGCGACAACGCATCTCCTTGTTTCAGGCCATTTTCGACGTGGAAGCTCGTGGACAAAAATTTTCCTACCCGGACTTTACTTTGGGATTCACTTAAACATATCTTAATTAATCTAATTAGCTTTCTCGGTATTCCAAGTTCTGTAAGAACCTTGTATAATGTTTCTCTCCTAACCGAGTCGTAAGCCTTTCAAACTTATTACCTGTAGTTATTTAAATTTTAGTCTACAAAGACTGGAGGTTATTATTTGTCCCACTCTATGCTCAACTTACTTCAGAACTGTTTCATCATAAAAGAACTAACAGAGAAATTGCAATGTTTTGCACTTATTTCGTTAATTCTGGAGACTAACTAAATAGTTCTTCGTGTCTCCTTCTTTCAGTCTCTCATTCAGTAACAAATAACTCTATACTTATGAAAGATTACTAATATATTTGTATACATGTTTTATAGACTGAAATTTGGGTGAGTTGACCATACTTTGTTTTACAGAATATGTCCAACAGAAAATATCCATGATTAGTCATTTTCTTCTTCTTCTGTCAGGAAAGATTGCGAGACTCTTTATTTAAAATTACATGTTCTGTTTGCATTTTCGCGGATCCCAAGAGCTTCAGATATCCTCTGATCTGATTGGCCAATATAAATACGACATCACGAGTCATGACATACATATTGCACAAAGTAAACTCCAGCTGCTGTCCGCCCTCATGGCCGAGTGAACTAGCGCAACATGTTGGCAACGAAAATCCTTTTTGGCGTAGGTTTAAACCCTGCCTCCTGCCTAAGGAAAGTTTTTTGTTATTTTTAAGTTTTTTATAACACTTATTTTGTTAAAATAATATTCAGAAAGTGATTTAACGATTATTTTTTTAAAATTTTCATTAAATTTCTTTCATTAAAATAAGTTTGCCCTTGTACTATAAAGATCCAAAGTGATTTAACGATTATTTTTTAAAATTTCCATTAAACTTATTTCATTAAAATAAGTTTGCCCTTGTACTATACAGATCCATAGCAAAAGCAGTAGTAGTAGTAGTAATATAAGAGACGTCATCGGTACGTGGCCAATAAGAATGCTACTTGAGCCATGTTTTGGCTGAACCTCTTGGGATCGGCGAAAATGCTTCCTGTTTCTTATATATTTGATTGTTACGATTCCTTAGATGTGTAAATCTGCCAAACATACTCAAAAATGTATAACTTGAGAGATAATTGAGTCTATAAAATATGCGAACTGTTTTCAATGGTATTAACTAACTTGCACGCGTTTTTTATTCTTCTTCTTCTTTAAAAGCACTTAAATAACTCATTGCTTCTAACTGTAATAAAAAATTCTGTTATTCACAAATCCCTTGATTAAATAATTTTGTAATATCTTTGTTCATAAGCATTTCTAAAAAAAAGTATCAAGAGCCAAGATATCCGATTTATTTACACTCAGCCATTTTATTTTCTCTGTTTAATATTCTTAACAAATCATAGTTGCAAGTTCATCTGTAGAATGTTTTTTTTTTCAATAATAATAAATTATAGATATATAGTTAATAATAAATTATAGATATAATTTAAATAACGTTTTATTTATTAAAGTAATTGGTGATCATGGCAACACAATCCCTGTTCAAATCTGTTTTCAGAAAATACGGCAGTAAGTGCGAAAAATTGAAATACAACTTTTTTATTCCTTAGTTATTGTGAATAAATAATAGCTGGACTGATAATGTTAAAAACTCGTTCTTTTCTGTTGCAATTTTATCTATGAAATTGCTGGGTTTTTGTTGGACTTATTTTGTGAAACCAAAAATGAGCGAATTTAGACTCATTTCTTCTCTGAATTTCACAAAGAATTATCCATTTTCTATTTTTTTTCTTCTTCGCATAAGAAATACAAAAAAAATCGCAATATAGAAATAAGTGCATTGAATTAATCTGCCTGACACCGGAAGTCCTGTTATCTCAGAATACTTGTAAGGGGTCTGTCCTGGTTCGTATATTAGTAATCTTCAAAATAATTCGAAACGTTCTAACACTTTCTTAGCTGGTTTTTAATAATTGACCCTGAGAAGCGTACATAAACAACATTTCTGCATACACTTATTTTCTCGACAAGATGTCTACATACATATTTATTTACTTACGACGTTGCTATAGTAACAACAACTCTCTTATTTTTGTTACCGATTACAATAATAATATCTCGAAATCTCTATATGTCTTTCTTTTCTTTATACATAGTATTGCTCACCTAATTCGCCTCTGATCCCTTTCTGTAAATTGGCACAGATTGTTAATAATACATAATACATAATACATACAACGTTATCGTTGTATACTGGGTACGTTAAGCTCTATTAATAAAGGGAATCTAGGAAGTTTGATTTCCTTTAGAGAAGTAATAGCACATAAAATACAAGTAGGAAATTAGATTTGTCAATTTCTGTAGCAGTTATAACTTTTCCTTTTCTTTCATTGTATTTCATTAGTATTTTGCATATTGTTATTTTATAATTCAATATGTTTAATTTTGTATGTATATGCTTTAATATATTGGATACACCCAATAGTATATTAAATTTCCTTCTTTGTTTAAATAAAATAAATAAATAAATAATGGCTTGCAAATGGCTTGCAAACTATAATGCGTGGGTAAGTAATAAATTACCCGCAATGTAGCTGTCACTTTTCTTTATACATTGTTCATACTGACCTCTGTCCACGTTTATTTTACTGTTATGCTGGTGTGGTCATGCTATAAAAGTTTGATCCTTATTCCTCCATGCTGGTGTGGTCATGTTATAAAAGTTTGATCCTAATTCCTCCATTCTGGTGTGGTCATGCTATAAAAGTTTGATCCTAATTCCTCCATTCTGGTGTGGTCATGCTATAAAAGTTTGATCCTAATTCCTCCATTCTGGTGTGGTCATGCTATAAAAGTTTGATCCTAATTCCTCCATGCTGGTGTGGTCATGCTATAAAAGTTTGATCCTAATTCCTCCATTTTGGTGTGGTCATGCTATAAAAGTTTGATCCTAATTCCTCCATGCTGGTGTGGTCATGTTATAAAAGTTTGATCCTAATTCCTTCATGATGGTGTGGTCATGCTATAAAAGTTTGATCCTAATTCCTCCATGCTGGTGTGGTCATGCTATAAAAGTTTGATCCTAATTCCTCCATGCTGGTGTGGTCATGCTATAAAAGTTTGATCCTAATTCCTCCATTCTGGTGTGGTCATGCTATAAAAGTTTGATCCTAATTCCTCCATTCTGGTGTGATCATGCTATAAAAGTTTGATCCTAATTCCTCCATGCTGGTGTGGTCATGCTATAAAAGTTTGATCCTAATTCCTTCATGATGGTGTGGTCATGCTATAAAAGTTTGATCCTAATTCCTCCATGCTGGTGTGGTCATGCTATAAAAGTTTGATCCTAATTCCTCCATGCTGGTGTGGTCATGCTATAAAAGTTTTATCCTAATTCCTCCATTTGTCTTCCTTTCGTTGCAGATAGATCATGGCCGCTGCATGAGAAGTTTGCACCAAAGAGAAACAACGAGCAGTTATCCGATTTTTGTGGTCGGAAGGTGTATCAGGAACCAATAACTAATTTCCAGACGATGTGCCGCTCCATCAATAGTCGCTCGTCTGTCTAACAGAACCATGTCACGTGCACGCTCAACGTTATCATCATTTGTGGCCCTAGATGGTCATCTGGCTCCTTCTTCGTGCGTAATACTTGTGCAACCACTTTTGAATTTTTCAATCCATTCATAGACACTTCTTTGTGGCAAGACTGTTCCCGTAATGTTCCTAAAGTCTTTGAAGAATTGCAGCCCCTGGTACATCATTTGACCACAAAATCCGGATCACTGCTTTGTTCCTCTTAAGATCAATATTTTTGACTATGTTCGACAAAAGTTAATTAGAATTTATTGTGATTTTTTATAATGTTGTTCCATCCTTCGTATAAGAAACCTCTATTTTTAAGTTTAAAATTGGGCTTTAAACGAAGTAATTTTTCACCTTTATTCTTAACAATTAGATTTAAAATGTTTAATTACTGTGTTTAACTAAATATTTACAAATCGAGTTATTGTCTACTTATTGCTTGCTATTCTATTTCTTCATTCAGTTCATCCTTGCTGACTTTATATATGAATGGAAAGGTGTTTCGTATGGAAAGTACGAATACCCAGCATTTGCTGCTTATATAGGATGGGGCCTTGTTGTTTTGATCCTTGCTCCTGTTCCTGTATTTGCTATTAAGTCAGTTGTATTAGCGAAAGGCTCGTGCAAAGAGGTAAGTCTACAAATGGGTGAGGGATTACCAAACGAGAACGTGTTACCTTTCATCAAATTTTCTTGTATAAGTAAGTAACAGATAATTCAAGTTTCATGTAAAATGCCAGTACTAAATACAAAATATATAAATAACTTAATCTCAGATAGCTTGTATATTTAGAACCACACACAACTTACTTTTTCTTAAATACTGGTCAGGTTTCTTATAGACTTCTTCTCTTGGCTGTTCAGAAATAAAAGCTTTTCACTCTATCTGTTGTTCATTCTAAATAATATCAGATTGAGTGCTATGTACTGTACGTTCATATGATGGAGATATTATGCCACTAAGTGTGTTGTATAAAGATAAAGACTGCGTTGTATAAAAGTAAAGATAACTTATGTATAAAGACAACGTAATGCGTTCATTCATTATTGTTAGAGAAGTTGTCAATCAATTTGCATGTATCACGAACAATTGACTTATGATTGCTAACTTAACTTAGCCAATTTACTATGTTAACGAATAAACTAAATCTAATATGTAGTATTATTAATCACATATACAGGGTGTTTGGAAACAACACCAAGAAACTGAAAAGTTAATCCTTATACCAAAACATTAAAAAAGACCAGTATGGATACACAAAATGTATCATTTTGGATTTATTGCTCGCCGAAAATTGATCAGAACGATATGAAAATGGTCAATCGTTCTGACTAATTTTCGGCGGGCTTTGGCTCCCAAGTCATTAATTTATGCAGCAATGTTGGTATATATACATATATTAGGGTGGTCCGTAAAAAAGTAAAAAAAAATGTTTTCCCAATATTCTTTGGGGCATCCTGCCATTTTATCTATCATATAAAAAAAGTTACTGTAATTTTTTTTTGAATTTTTAAACTGATTTTTAGGTGTCGCTACTAACTTGTAAAGTTTTCATTTTTAAAAAAAACTAGGAATGATTTAATAATAAAATTTACTTACAAGAGAAGTTATATTTAATAAACACGTAGATACATTGCTACTACATAATAAGATTTTTTTTAAAAAAAAAAGTGTTAATAAAATACACTGTCAGTTTTTACTTCATCTTAAGACATCAAAGTTGATTTCTTCGAGTCCGGATACATGCTTCTAAATTGCTTAACTAACAAGAGTAAATACTACTTTTGTTTTTCATCTTTTGTATAAAGTTTGTTGTACTCTTCCATCAGCGCAGCCCCACGTTCAGCTACGTCATTACTAACCTTAAGTGAACTAGCTATTGCTTTGCTTTTCCTGTAGGATTCGTTGTCTTCCAGGTAGTTACAGCTGCAAAAATTCTGATGGTAGATCCAGGATTAAAAAAAAAAAAAAACTCATTGTGCTGCTTGATACAAAATCTTGCAAGTCCTTTGTAAGAATGACATCAGGATCAATTTGGCCGCGTTTCAATGGTTTATCATTGTCTTCATTTTTTAAAGCATCCAACATTTTCCTTTTAGTTTCCTAAGGAACATCACCATCAAAAAAAGCAAGCGCAACAAGCTCGTGTGATAGGTGCCACAAATGTCGGAGAAACTTTTTCATTACACACTTTGAAATTACAACGATAGTGTATATTTTTGTATCTACTCCTAAATATTGTTTCTATTTACGGGCAAAAGTGCTATTTAAAGGGCACAAGCTACTAAGAAGAAGAAGAAGAAAGTATATATGAAGAAATAACTTAAATATTTGCAATATATCGAGATTTTTCTTGTTTTCGTTGCTATGACAACTTGTGTATATGGTTGATATGGTAATGTAGAAATATATTGAACGGAGAACCATATTGTTATAATTGGATGTATATTACTTTAATGTGACAAAATAAGGTATATGTGGAAAAAATATATAATCTAAAAGTGCATAACTGTGGTGCAATTCATTTTTAATCTTATGGACTTTATAAGTATTCAAAATATATTTGAATCAGGGAAGGTAACGAAGAAATAACGTTACATATTTATATGGTGCCGAAACCATGGAACTTTGAGATTAGTCAGAAGTTTAGTAAACTACTCAACATCACGGAATACATTTTACTACGTAATAAAAGAAAAATATATCGAAGAGATAAAATGAATACCAGTACAGGAGTTGAAGACATTAATATTCCAGCAACTGAGAATTTATCGGACCTGATTGATCTTTTACGACAGCTTGGACAGCAGATGAATTCCATGACACAAAATTTGGATTCCAGATTGGAGCGAGTGACACAACAAATAGGACAGCAGATGGATTCCAAATGGGATTCCAGACTGGAACAAGTAACCCAACAAATAGGACAGCAGGTGGATTCCAAATTAGATTCTAGATTGGAACAACTAACACAAAACTTGGATTCTAGATTGGAACAAGTAACACAAAACTTGGATTCCAGATTGGAACAAGTGACACAACAAATAGGACAGCATGTGGATTCCAGATTGAAACAAGTAACGCAGCAGATAAATACCAAATTGGAAATAACCGACAATAGGATGGAACAAATTATTCATAGCTTTGCAGTGGTGAGAAGTACTGTTGATGTAGTTGAAACGCAAGTCAACGAACATACAAACCATATTCGAAGACTACAAGAAGAGATTCATACCATCAAAGAGAAAATCAATATGGCTAAGTGTAATCCTGAACCTGCCCTCAACGTTGTGTATCAAGAACATAGACCTAAGTCAAGACCCTGTGAAGAAGACAACAACTCATCAGAAGTCTATTCTGAAAAGGAGGACACTATCTCAAATATTGAGGACGAAGAAAGAAGACCACGTCGCAGGAACCACATGCACGTAAAACCTCGACATCTAAGCCATTTTATTAATAATAATAATCGCGTGAAATTCAGTGAAATAAGATCATTAACTAAATTCAGTGGCAGATCTTAGAACATCCCAGCGAGTACCTTTTTAGAGAAATTTCAGGAAGAGTGTGAATTAATTGGAATAGATAAGGTCAATTTCCTCAAAATCTTACCGCATATTTTGTTACCACCTTGTTCGGTATGGTACAAAGCAATTAGAGGTAGTCTGCGTAATTATTCCGATTTTAAAAATGCGTTGTTAGCAAATTTTGAAAATGATTTTATACTAGCAGACCGAGATGCCCAAATTAGGAACCGACGTTTTGATCCTAAAATGGACAAAAGCCTTACAGATTTTGTAATCTCAGTGTATAATGACATGAAACAGATCAATCCATATCAGCAGGAATCACGTATTATCGCATCAATAAGAATATTATTACCGTTTAGGCTACAGCAAGTATTGATTTTTTCGCAATGTATTAATTTTAATCACTTAATAATGATAATTCAAAAATATGAAAGGTAATAATAACAGAAATCAAGCTAACTATATTCCTGTTCGAAATATCAATGTTAGAGAAGATTGTAATCATAATACGGGAGGTAATGTTAGATTTTCTTGTAATAGCCGTACGACCGAACTTAATTTCAGAAGAAATAGAAATAATAATTATACAGCCTTTAGGAATAATGTAAATAATCGAGCTCATTTCTCACGAACTCTCAGATTTCGTAAGAATTACATAGGTGGCAGAAATTTTCAAAATAGAAACCAAAAAATTAGTGAAGTAAATAACATACCGGACTGTATTCAAGATCGTGGAATTCAATGTAAATTAATCGGGTCTTTTGATAATGTAACCTTAACTAAAGTTATGGCGTCCGTCAAAGCATACAAAAAGTAAATGGATGCAATTAGTCGAAAAGTTAGTTCTTACAGAAGTTTTATCTAAGATCAATATAGATAATATCGAAGTTTCAGATTAATTCTTAGTGTAATAATTTCTTTGTTGTGTGATTATTTTTGTGTGATATCGATTGTTTTTTGTTTTGTTTCACTTTAAATATTATTATGGTTTCACTGTAATTTTTACTTCGTTCATATTCTATGCAATTACATTTATGCATCAATACAAATATTGTCTATTAACTTTCTGCTAATTATGCCCGAATAAATTAAATAATTTGCATTTTCACTTACCAACTTTATTATTATCAAATATGAATGGTGTTGAATTAAAAAACCTATTAAGGACCTAAAAATAATCCAATTATCATATTTTGAAAATGTTTTTCTTATCAATATTCTTATAGAATTAAAATAAAATTGATTATTAGATAAATATGAGAATGATATTGAGATAAGATGATGATAATATATTATTTCATGATTGTAATTTATCGACTATTTGAATAAAGACTATTCAAAAAGTAAGGTAACTGTGTATATGAAATGTTTAACGGTCCAGGATTCTTTCTTTAATTGTAATCAATTTAAAGAAGTTCCGTAGTTCGGGAGCCATTATACAACGATAGTGTATATTTTGTATGTACTCCTAAATATTGTTTCTATTTCCGGGCAAAAGCGCTATTTAAAGGGCACAAGCTACCTAGAAGAAGAAGAAGAAGAAAGTATATATGAAGAAATAGCTTAAAAATTTGTATTATATCGAAATTTTTCTTGTTTTCGTTGCTATAACAACTTGTTTATCTGTTGATTTGGTAATGTAGAAATATATGGAACGAAGAACCATATTGTTATAATTGGATGTATATTATTTTAATGTGACAAAATAAGGTATATGTGGAAATATATATATAATCTAAAAGTGCATAACTGGTGCAATTCAATTGTAATCTCCTCACCTCACAAGAGGCGGGATTTTCTATTGAAGCGCACATTGTAACACTGTTAAGAAAGCACAGTAAGAGCGTCACAATTCTCTCGCCACCACAGCTGGATGCGTACTGAGTGTGGCAACGTTCTGACACCAAGATGGTGACTCTGGCCTCTCCCACTGCCGCGATAGGCCAAAACGTCTGATACTTTTTCGACAGCCCTCGTACATGTAGAAACTAATTGATCACTCTTTCTAGATAAGTCTATTATTCATTCTTCGGAATTTGTTTCAATACAGCATTTTCTTGTGTAATAATAAAGTAAGTAAAATATATTCACTTTGTTACGTCTCCTTTAAATATTTACGCAATATTTCGGTAACTATTCACTGTTACTTCTGACGAGAAACGAGAAAAACGAGATTCGACCTTATTTCATTCCTGTTTGTTCCTTCCTCATGTTTCCCAACATTCCTAGTTCACTATCCTGTTTTTTTTTCAGTATATCATCGCGCCTCTACTTCAATTTTGTATAAAACTTTCCTGAAATACTCAGCAAATAATAAAACAAGCAAAAAAATAATAAATAAATAAATAATTTGAAAATTTTAAAAAAATCTTGAACATAGAACCCAATATTTTTTCGCATCCATTTCTTGCAGTGTTGCCATATCCTAAGTTCAACTATTTTTTATTCAAGAGTTGAAGAAACCCCTCCCCCTTCATATAGCGGACAGTCACTGTGGGGTACTGGGTGGAGCTGAGAAGGCAGCTTCATTTCTCCATGCATGCATCACAATTCATCCGCATGTTCTGGCATGCCCTTTCAGCCGCGAATATCGCTACGGGACTCGCGGGTGGTTGGTGGGAGTCTTGGGAAATAGATGGTCCGTGGACGTCTTTCTTCATCTAGAGTCGACGTGCACCCATCCCGGCCTGTTCTTGTCTGTGTCAAGACTTTGTGTTCTCCGGTGTCCGAGTCTGAAAATATAAAAGAATTCCAAAAATAAAAATAAAAAACCAGAAAAGTAAATAATAATAATAACAATAATAGCTCCAAACGGTAAAAAAATCCCCAACCTTTGTTTTTTTGTTTTCTTGTGGGTTCTTTGGGGTCTATCTTTCTGGTTCGACAGTGTTTTTTGCTCCAATTATTTTTCCGGGAATACGCGCTTCTGTCGACGGAAATAACTTTCTTGCATCTCCATTCCCGTTGACCATGTCGACCCTACACTGATCCTACAGTGAGGGCGTGCTTATAGGATAATCAGGAGAGTAGCGTAAGCTCTCTCTGTGTAAAGTTGAGGCTTTCAAATACATATTCTGTTCATAAATGTATATTTAATAACTTTGTATGGGTACTAAAAAAATCTTTAAATTGAGTCCAGGCTCACCCTGTCGTAAAAAGCCCAAAACAAGTGGGAGCGAGGCAAACTTCCAAGCGGTAGACAGTGTGGAAAAGACAAGTATCGCGACGCCTGTAGTCCGATATCTTGTAATTAAAGATAAAGATGCTGACAGTACCAACGCTAATGCTAACCGTCCAAGTACTAAGGGTTTGTTCCCTTTCTTTATTAGTAAAGTTATTACTTATAACACCGCACAAGTTAAAGATATCCAAAAATTACAGAATAGCACTTTATTGGTTGAAACGGTCGACGAGAAACAAACAGTGAAGCTACTCAAATTAATCCTCCATTGGAACAATTAACGTGTCGGTAGAACCCCATTTTCTCCTAAACGTCTCTCGCGGTATGATATCATGTTGGAATTTCCTAAATAGCACCGAGGAGAAGATTAAATCAAAGCTGACTGATCAACATACTGTAGAGATAGCTCGTCTCAATAGTAAGTAGTCAGATGAATACGTTGCAACTAAATCACTGATTCTTACTTTCAGTTTGCATACACTTGCGGACTACGTGAAGGCTGGTTATTATCTACTTAAGGTCTGTCCCTATATTTTCAGTCCCCTGCGCTGTTTCAAATATCAACACTTCGAGCACTTCGTGTAGTGTGAGTACTACTATCTGTGCGGATTGTGGCCAGGGTAGTCATGATGTGGAACCCTGTACAGCGATCAAGCCTTTTTGTGTCAACTGCAAAGACGAGCATTCTCGAGATTGTACAGCCTTTCAACGTGAAAAACGTATCCGAGAGCTAATGGTTGTTGAGAAGATCTCTGCTGCCGATGCTAAGTGTCGTATAAAAGACAGCATCCCTTTCTGGCTTTCTGTGTCCTTTGCTACTGTTGCAGCTACCTCTTGTAAACCTATGACAACTCAGACGTCCGACGTTTCCACCCAAACTGATCTTGTTCCCGACAAAAGTTCAGAAATTCAGAGCCCAGTCGTATTAACTAGCCCCAATAATAACCATCCCCCAAAACACCACGTGTTTCTGTTAGTGTTGGTCTTCGGCAAATTCCAGCTCTTCGAGACTCACCTTACATGGCCGGATTCAAACTTAGCTAGTATACAGGATGTTTCAAAGCAGTGCAGACAACGTTTGGAAGGCGATTCCTGACACCAAGATAAGATAAAAAGTATAGACCAACCTGGGTGCAGAAATCCGTCATTTCGGAGTTATAGGCTGCCGAAAACATGAAAAAAATGAACCTTAAAGGTCCATAGCTTCAATACTATCTGACTATGGTAGGTCCCATAGTTTTGGAGCTATGGGCCTTTCAAGTTCATTATCTCATGTTTTTGGCAGCGTATAGTATCGAAAGGAAGCATTTGTGCACCCAGGTTGGTCTATACTTTTTGTCTTATCTTGGTGTCAGTAATCACCTCCCAAATGTTATCGATGTTGTTTTAAAACATCCTGTATACGCCAACGCAATGATGCTGCCCTTTCTCCGAAAAGAACATAATCTCCACGTGTTCGTAAACCACTTCCGCTTTTTTTGAAATCTGATATGGTGGAAGACAACCTGATGGATACTGAGCGGACAGTACTTGGCGATTTCCAATTTTTTATTATTTTTATTTCTTCTAATGTTATATACTTTCTATATTGTTACTATTATTAGTGAAGTGTTATTGTCATATATTTTCTTTATGGTTACTATTATTACTATTTATTATCCTTAGGTTATTAATTTATATTTATTGTTATTATTATATATTTTTATTCTCATATATGTATTATTATACCTCGTCTTTTAGATTTTTACTTCTGTCTTGCAGCAGTATTTTTAACTTTTATTTTTAGATGTCGTGTTGATCGTGACGGGGAAAAATAGCCTCGGTGGAGACGTCTCCATTAAATCTCAATCAATCAATCAATCAAGAAACCTCTAAATATGCTAATTGCTAACATTTATATTACCGGAGCATTGTTGATTCCTTTGTATATCATAGTTAATTTGTATTTCCATTGTTTATCTAACACCCCACTATCCAGGATTAATTCTGAGTTCTTGGTTATAATAAAATATGATTCATATGTAATTCTTTTAATTTGTGAAGACATCTTGTGAAGTATTCTAACCTAGTGTATGGAATGTTTAGTTTGCATTAGATGTCTTGATAAGTCTGACACTCCTCATAGTTTTTCATTTGTGTCTGTCAGGTGTTCTTCAATTCTCGTAGTAAAAATTAATTGCTGTAGTAAAAATTACTTCTTTATATCAAGGGCCCCTTCGGCCCTCTAAGACATATGTCAACACCAATTCGCTTCTACAGTATATTTCTCTTTGTCATGCCTATGTGTGTGTGTGTGTTTGCATTGGCATGTTACCGAGTGAATAACTGAAAGGGCTTCATTGTCTAAGTAATAGTATTTTATAATATGTTAAATACTTTTCTAACATTATAGGTGATTTTAATGCTACTCCAAATCCATATTTTTCCACTATTTTCTGCATCCGATACGAAAGTTAAAACCAAATTTGTAAGGCTGTCATTTTCATTAATTTTTGGATCCTTTGGCTTCTCCATTTTTTCTTCTACCCTGTTGCTCGTATAAAATTTTAATGCCTGTGTTTGTAATTTATCTAAAGTTGATCTGGAGTAACCATTTTGTACCTAAAATCATAAGCATTAATATTGGGTAAAAAAAATTAAGGAAGTACCAAGGTAAATCTAAATATATTTTACTTACTTTATTATTATATATTAATATATAAGTACGTAAATAAAAATGAATATGTGAATGTTTTATACAGTGTTTCACTCTTCACTTATTTAATTTATGACAAAATAGATTCAATACAACATTCATTAAATAACTTTATCTTTAAAAATGTTCAATGTTTCCCTTTTTATTTATTATTTAATTTCAGCGCATGGTAGCGAGTTTACGACCATCACCTGAATGGGGTCCAGCTCTGCCAAAGCATCGCTTTGAATATGCACAATCATTACAAAAAGTTCAGCCTAGGTTTGGACAAGAAGCCGTTGCTGAATTTAAGCCTGAAGAGGTGTTCAGGTATGTTACATCCAGACTTATTTAGTTCTTTATTGTTTCATTATACTATCGTTAAGTTGATGCGATTCAGATTTCAGATATCCGACTGATATTCTTACTTTCAAATGCGGTTACAACAAAAATGTTTCTCTTTGTGTGTTTTGTTTTCTATACCATATAAATTATCTCTATTGAACCACTGTTTGATTTTGTGAACATGTTACATTAAACAGATATAATTGTGATGTTCCGATTCTATAGAAACATCACTATTAGATACTTTATGTCTGACAACGATTTGTATCGAAACGTTACATTTATATATATGTGTGTGAGTGTGTATGTACCTTGTTCATGGTTATACCGTATCTAACGTAAATTACTTAAGTGAAGGGAACAGGTGCTTCGTGAATTACGGTATAAATAAACTAACTGAAAAACAAAGAAGATATGCATTCTTTTGCAACCTGCATTTTCCCATAAGATATGCACTAGGCCTATATAGGCCCTATTACTTTGTTGGCCACCTGTCTATCTTGGAAGTTGGCCGCAATGAAGTAACATTGTTTCTGTTATGTTAATAACTACATTCTCCTCTGTATGTTAGACATTTACGTTACCTTATATCTTTATAACTCTTTCAGAACATATTTTACTGTTGTATGTTTTAGAAGATCTCAATAAACCCAAGGAAGAAATTGGGAAAACATACCCAATGAAAGTAACTTATGCGAAAATACAGAAGGAAGTGGTACATTTTATTGCTTTTATGTATATTCTCGACGGATGTACAAATAAAATAGATTGGCACGATTAAGACTTCCAATTCATATTTTATATTCCAAGACATTTTATAGTTCAGTTTACACGTGGTAATTCATTTGTTTTCTCACGTCTTCGGATATTTTTTTCCTTCTGGAAGAAATTTAGAACGAGATTTTATATACAGGGTGTTTCAAAACAACACCAACAAAAACGTTTGGAAGGTGATTCCTTACACCAAGATAAGACAAAAAGTATAGACCAACCTGGGTGCACAAATGCTTCCTTTCGGAGTTATAGGCTGCCGGAAATATGAAAAAAATAAATTTTAAAAGTTCATGGCCCCAATACTATGGGATCTACTATGGTCGGGTTAAGATTTCACTTAGGAACTATATGTGCGCTTTCCAAAAATACATGTTTCAGAATCCTAAAGTACTCACGTAACAATTTTTATAGAGGGAGTACTCGCTAAGTACTCACCAACTACCTCTATAAAAATTGTTGCGGGAGTACCTCAGGATTCTGAAACTTGGATATTTGGATAGAGCACATACTAGTTCCTATGTGACGTCTTGACCCGACTACGGTAGGTCTCATAGTTTTGGAACTATGGACCTTTAAAGATTATTTTTTTTCACATTTTCGGCAATCTATAACACCGAAAGGAAGCATTAGAGCACCCAGGTTGGTCTATATTTCTTGTCTTATCTTGGTGTCAGGAATCACCTCTCAAACGTTGTCGGTGTTGTTTTGAAAGACCCTGTATATACATACATACATACATACATACATATCGATATCGTTTCTTTGCTTACTAGTAGCGGGGTGAATGTAACTGTTTCCAAATGCACAACAAGGTCTCTTTTGGTGTTTCACTTCTTAGTGAGATGAGATAGTATGAATATTTTGAGTACTTCATAGAACTAACGATCTTATCAGCATATATCATTATAGAAGGAAGACGGAAGAGGATAAAGAATGTGGCGCAGAGTTATCATGCTGCAATTATACTATAAAAAAACATGGTTCGTGAATGACAAATTTAAGATAGATATTTATTACATACGATATTTCTATATTACAGAAATAATTTTTATCATATATTATTTAGAAAAATACTAATATGTAGATAGTAATTCAATATTACAGTAAATAGCTCATATTAGGAACTATAATAATTTTCGCATCAAGGTACGTTTAATTTTTGTAAGTTGCTACTTTTCAATAGATTAATGGTGGCCAACATAAATAGATTTAATTGTAATTCTCTCTCGATCTAGTAAAATTTCGATGACGCGTCTATTCCATTCCATTTTATTTCGTCTTTATAATCGTTGCACGAATTCGTGCGTATGAATAAGACTCGTCAAGCTATAAAGATGCATAAACATACATAATTGTGACATATACATACTGATTACATTAAAATATTAGGCTACCTCTACGGTCAAAGAAAAAGCACAAAAAATAGACATTTATAATACTATCAGTAATCAAATTCATTTACACACCTAGGAAGTCATTCACGGAATAAAAGCAGTGCTGTAATAGATAGGTTTCCAGTAATCTCTTGAATTCTGCTCTTTGTTCTGTCATTCGAATATACTGAAGGAGTTTATTATATAATATGGTACCCATAAATGTTGAATTCCTTTCGTATAACTTTGTGCGATGCTGTTTGCTGGGGATTTTATCCTTACGCTTGGTATCGTATTTATGAGTTGATGATGTGTTAAGTAATTCAATGTTGGTTTTAACACAGAGCAACATGCGAAATACGTATAGAGAGAGTAAAGGCAGTATTTTAAGTTCCTTGAATAATGGTCTACATGAGTTGTTTATTTGACCCCTGTTATAGTTCTTAAAACCCTTTTTTGAATTGCGAACAACATATTACTTTCTTAGGAACTTCCCCCAGAAGACTATGCCATATGTTAGTAAAGACTGAAAGAGTCAGAATTATAAGTTACGAAGTGTATCTAGATTTAAAACATGTTTGATATATTTTATTGCATAGAGCATTAGACAACATGTGTACGAATGTTGTCTAATGTTTGTAGTATTACGTCTGTATTTCCAGCTATTGTTCCATCATCCAAATACCAGACATTCAGTTCTGCTTTAATATTATTAACAATTGGTTGGAGAGTCAAAGCAAACAGCGCTGGGCTAACGGATTACCTTGTTGAACGCCTTGCTGTGATAGAATAATGTTATCTCCTATATATAGGTTGCTTGGCTGAGAATAGCATTGAAAGATGTACGAAAAATATGATGGAAAATTGTTTTTAACAGATAATAACATGGAATCTCGATTTAATTCGTAGCAGGCATTTCTGAAATCGATTTTTAAAAATGTTTTCACTTGGGTGTGCAAAGTAGAATGATATGTGCGGGCTGCATGTACCGCGGCTTCCGCCCCAAATGGGACGCAGACTCCTATTTGGTGTGGATATAGTATGTTGATCAGTGATTCGCGCATCTTGTTGCAGATTATTTTGGCTGACAATCGTCTCCAAACATTGTCCACGACTATTGGCCGAATACCACCAGTTTTTTTCTTAAGAGCAAGTAACGATGCACCGAAGAATATCGGTCTCAATATGGTGGGTACATTTCCCGATATAATGAGATGTAACAGTTCTCTGATAGCCGTAATGAGATGATTTCTTGATTCATAATCGTGAGATAGGACTAAATCTTTTAAAATGGAAGCTCTGAGGTTATCCATTCCACCGGCGGATCCAGAAGGAAAAGATTTAATAGCTTTCAATAATTCCGTTGATGATACTTTAGTTGCTGATGTCTCAGGAGGTTCAGGGATGGCTAATAAATATGAGTGAGCTGGATGTTTTGCTCTGAGTGCTTCTAACACTGAATTATCTGGCGTTGCTATCGAGTCTTCGGATGTTAGTAGTCTTACTGCTCCTCTTACATCACCGTCAGATAGTTTATTTTCAATATTCTTGCTGTGGAATGATGCGGATTTTGACAAATCACGAACTTTGTATAATTTAATGAATTCGACTGACAAAGCTTCTCGATTATTAGCAGACCAGTTTCTTAGTCTCTGCTTTACCCATGTGGTGAGATTGGTAACTTTCTCGGCATATGACGGAATACAGAGAACCACATAAGGGAAAATTAAAAGATCTAGCCAAGCATCAATACTATTAGTATTCGTGACCTTTTGTAGAACTTCACTTAATGTAATTGTATTGTATAGGTAATGAAAAACATACGTCAAAATATTACTTATAAGCTGAAGATTTTAAAATTTATTTGTGTACTTAAACTATTTTTCCTTTATTTCTAGAAGTGAAAGCCATGAAGAAACTTCAAGCCTTTTGAAAGCTTTAGAATCTATAATAACCCTGGTGTCTTTTAGATCAGTGAGAAGTGATATGTATTCAGACGCTGATTAGTATCACGACATACGTTGCCGACTGTAAACATTGTAATAGTGTATCTAGTAATTTAGGGAAGAAAGTTTTCGTAGTGTGTCTTAACAGCCACGAGTATAAGTGAAGCCTCACTAGCTATCTGCAACTTTGTAAACAAAAGAAAAGCGATTATACCATTGTAGTATCTTCTTTCATTTTCTGATATGTATATGATAAAATATTTTAATATTTCGTTTGTAATTTCACAGCTGGTAATGAATAAATATAAGTAATTAAAAGAACTATTTTAAATGTTTTAACAGCTTATAGTAGGAGAATGAATAAGTGAAAAGTTGCAACTCGTAGGCTTTTCTTTGCTACAAATGACAATCATCGTTTTTATGATTCTTAAGACTGGTTTTAACAAAAAATTACGTTTGCCACCCGTCAATTCCTTGGAGTCACCAGAAATTAAAGGTGGCGAACAAGATGGCAGCCAAAGAGGGAAGTACGTTCAAATTGGTATATGGCATCAAACGTAGTGTCGATTTTCATGCTTTTGCGGTTGTTAAATTAAAAAAAATATGTTAAGTATTATCAGGGAAGGTATTTACATGATTGGCAAGGACATCAAGAAAATTAACATATATACAAGTGAAAAATATGATCACATTTCAGTAAAGTAATCTGAACCTAAGTATTTAAAAACATCAAATCTCAGAGCATCCGACTTCTGAATCTCAATAGTTATGCATGAATAGTTATGTAAGTAAGGGATAACTCTAAGGCCCACTACATTAAAAATAAGAATATGTATCCATAGCATAGTTTATTCAATACGATATCTCAATCTTCCTATATAATTAGACCATCAAGTACCAGCAGTGGCGTATTTAGGGGGGTGGCTTCCGGGCTTAAGCCACCCCCGAAATCTTACTTAGTATAGTAAAGTAAATTAAATATCTTGCAGAATTTTCACACTTCGAGGTAAAGCCCCCCCCCCGAAAGTTAGCAAAGCCCCTCCCGAAACAAAATCGTAAATACGCCACTGAGTACCAGTATACCTGAATCATAGCGAACTTAATATAACTTCACTTATTTAAAAGAAACGAAGGATTTACTTCACTTCAGTTATTTTTACAATAAATGTATTCAAATCGTTTTAATGCCAATCTTAACGAATATACCTTTAAAACTGTATAATTTTTTAATTTCACATTGAATTCAAAGAGCACCAAACACTCTTCAATACCGGTATTACGTATGATTAGCAAATAATGTATCTTAAAAATCACTGCACCTCCATATTAAAATGACATCATAAGTAGAACTACAATGTAAACAATATTTGAAGCATGAACTAAACAATATTTAAAAACTTCAGCTTAAACCTATTCCGCACATGGTGCACATTCATTCCGAATCACAAGCAATTTTATGTACAGACTTGGATATAAACCAATATAGTATTAACACATTCAAGTATGATGAAAGGCTCATATCGGAAGTAATGTCAAAAAGTCTTCTTCATCACTTGATTCACCATTTATTTCATAAATGGATTCAAGCATTTTCTTCCAAAACATGAGCATCCTGGAATACAAGTCATTTCAGCATTCTTGCAGGTGCATGAAGCATCACAGAACTTCTTAAGGCATTTGCATATTGATATATGCAGGTGTTTTTTTACTTAAAGAATCTCTTGTCATGAAAATTTGTTTGAGAGCACCATCTTCTAACTTTCAACTACAGTCAGTAAAAGCTGATAGGCAAGGATTCTACTCTGCAGCTTTAGCCCATACGAAGCACGTTGTGCATGTAACTTCAAGGCATAACTGATCGGAGGTAAGGCATCTATACTTGTATAGTTGTGGATGAGCTATACAATTTACAAACAAATGTTTCAATATCATGAAAAATGATTGCACTAGTTAATCCTATATTTTCCGACAAATCTGCTGTAAAATGAAAACTTTCCAAGCTGTTTTCCCTATTGAATGGATCTGCCGGACAATATCACATTCTGTTATACTGTTAAAATCAAGCAGAAAATTATTTACTGCACCTCCGAACTTAAGAACAAGAACAATGTCATATACATTAATGTACCTAGTTGGATTATTTCGCTGCGTCTACACATTTGGAGAAAAGTCACGCTATATCAAAAGGATAAGAACATCAATCTCATCAAACTGGATAACTATTGTCGAATAACTTTTGTGTAGTGCATGTGAACTGTGCAAAATAATGTATCAGCTTCATCTTGTTGGCAACAAATAATACATACATCTTTTCTGCCCTGCTAAGCCAAAAGGTTTATCTCAATTTCACATACTTTCGAGAAAATAAGCAAAACGCGTTTTGGCTTAAGCTGTACGTTCAAATTTGTTGTATTTCAGTAAAACTTTATTAAATATATTTTAATGATCTAGAATTTATGTGGTAATATAGTTAAATATTTTTGCTTATGAATTGCCACTTAACGTCTTTTGCTTAGTTTTAGTTACAGCTTTGAACATAAGGTAAACACTCATGACGTCATTACCCCCTACCTATTTTTTATACCACGTCAATTTCACTTTAGATAGATGCAGAATTGTACGACGAACATTCCCATAGCAATATATCGATTTTCGAAAAATGTGGAGTTAAGGTCTTTTCGCTTAGGACGGCAGTTTTATCTGTAAATGTAACGCTTCACTTTTAGCAGTCCAGCAACAATAAACTCTAAATCAGGTAGCTCTGTAGCATTAGAAATGAATTGCCCAGCCAGGAATGTAATTAGATTTGTTTGTTTTCAGAGTTATTGATAAATCGCTCTTAATCTTTAAGTAAAGGCATATTTCTATCTTGAATGAGGTATCAAATACTTCCAAATTTAGGCAGAGTTGATCGTCTTATTCTTGGTGCATCTTTGAGAGTAGGTGTACGGGGTATCTGTCAAATACAACGTTCTATCTTAGGAACCTGAAATTTGTATCTGCTAAGTCCTCAAATGTTGCAGCATCCTTTAGTCTTCCAAGTCGATCAGTGATGTGCCGTAAACTATAATTTTACGTCTACGCGATTGTCTACTGTAATCTATACGTAATCTACATTACACTTTTTCCCGTGTAGACTATGTAGACAACCACTATCAAATGTAAGAAAGAATTTCGTTGCTCGTTTGTTCATATTTCCTCATTCAGTTGTTTTGCTTCGGTGCAGCGAAAGATAAGGGAAACGACTAACATATAAAAAGTAGAGGGAGTTATCTAATCTCTATGTTTACTCTGCTCTGCACATACCACACGACCCGCTTGGGAGAGTAATACTCCCGGAAGTACGTTTTCCCGCGCGCTACTCTAGCCAGCTGTTTTACGCGCTATCCTAGCCAGTTGTTTTAAGTTATCACAAAATTTATATCATGAAGCAAAACGAGCTCAATATCATGGAGTACAAGGGCATAAGTACTACAACTACTTATTTGCAAAAAAAAAGTAAATAAATCACTTTTTAAGTATTATTTTCATATTATTTTAATTTAATAAGTGTTATAAAAATGTAAAAAAAAACTTTCCTCGGGTAGGGTAGACTTTTAGTATTAGCATATAGCGCTAGCCCACTCAGCCACGAAGGCCGACAGCAGCAAGCGTTTGATTTTGCTATTTTAATACAACGTGGCAAGAAGTGGATAACGCCAACCAATCAGAACTGTGTTTCTCGTTTCTACTTCCGGGAGCATTACTCTCTCAAGCTAGTCCTGATACCACTTCCTTAGATTTTCCACTTCGAGCACTGCTTTTATAATGAAATTTACAAAACTAATTCTCACCTGTGGGCTTTCAGTCTTGAATCTGCTATATTTGCCAATTTTTTCTTGCATATTTTAGAAAATGCATAATATCTTTCATTTTCTATCCTCAAGACGAAACTAAGTATTCGAAAGTTACTATTCGCTGGTCTAGGCATTTTATTTTGTACGCAATTTCGTAAGATAACGACAAAATAAAGCTCCTTTATTGTCCACGATGCCATATTAAATTACGTGTTGTTGACATATTCTACATAGTCTACGTTGTTTACATTGTCTACGCATAGTTGACACGTAAACGTAAACTATCGTTTTTTACGCGTAGACGCACATCTCTGAAGTCGATGCACAAGGGATATGCCATCTAGTTTTAAAGCACAGTGCTCATTGCTTGAATCAGTCAAATCAGTGTAGTTTTCTTCGGTCAGTATGTGAAAAAGTGGAACTTTTTCTGCTAAACCTGAGTCATCAGGTCTTGAAATTGTTGGTGGACTACTAGTAAGTTCATATGTTAATATCTGCTGTATTTCCTGAACATACTGCTGCAAGAAGTCTCTGCTGAAATATAATCTCGTTTTTGTGATTATTTTCTCCTTTAACTTGGTGGTTTAAAACGATATTTTTGAAAGTCATAATATTCAATTTTTTTATTGGAGCTTGCAGGTCTTAGCTTCTGGGCTAAACCTTTCATGTATAAAAAAGCCTACTATCTCTCCACCTATTTCTCGTACCTTTATTAACTTTTCTGTGTGTTCTTTGGGTAACACATAACCAGTTGAGATACAAATTGATGATTCTTTTGGACAACTAAGTATGTGAAATCTCTCAAACTGTTCTTGCAGGCGCTGCACATCTTCAGCATCCTTTCTTAGTCTTCTTGTGTATGGCTCATAATTGACTACTTTCTGAATGTATTCGCACTCCAACAAGGTCTTTTGCCATGTAACAATCTCCCTCTTTCATTGTATGTTAGCGAAGAAACGTATACAAAGTTCCAGGTAAACATTGGCGTTCAGCATTTAAAGTTAATTGATTGCATTCCTCTATTTCAGGAATAAATTGAAGGTCTGATCGGATTTTCTTTGCAGCATAGAATGTGTTTTTAGTATCAGAAATAATTGAAAATTCATCCTTGAGCCATCTTGAGCCATGACAACTTCGTCTTGGGAAGAGAAGTAGAGGGAGGTTTTTGCATATCTGTTTTTGAAATTATATATCGTTTCCATAATATTCAGATAACATTTTCTACGTATCGTTGTTACTAACTGTCAACGAAACGCCAGTTTTTTTCTTTCATCAGTTGGCTATACCTGTGTCTATTTCTTTTATTGTGTAAATGCTTGTACCAACTCAGTAGCTACCTCAGAGAATTTAAGATTTGCATGAGTATCAGTGAATACCATCTGTGAAGTATCAACGGTTTCAACAGTCTTTTTCAAGTTAATTGCTCTCTCTTCACTCCTTCGACAGCTTGGATGATAATGTGCCTCCACTGCAATCAGGTCTCCTGTAACTATTCGACACCGAAGCGGTTCATTGGAGTCTGCAAGTCTGCGAATAGTAGAAGCACATTCAAATGTTAAAACTTAAAATAGTCTTTTGCCATCTTCCCTTCTTTGACAGAAGATACGAAGCTGTCAATTAACTTTAGGGACTAATAATCGCATAGGACCTTTTGCAGGCTGAAAAATCTTTTCACCTGTAGTTGGAAGCAGAGATGTGCGTCTACGCGTAAAAAACGATAGTTTACGTTTACGTGTCAACTATGCGTAGACAATGTAAACAACGTAGACTATGTAGAATATGTCAACAACACGTAATTTAATATGGCATCGTGGACAATAAAGGAGCTTTATTTTGTCGTTATCTTACGAAATTGCGTACAAAATAAAATGCCTAGACCAGCGAATAGTAACTTTCGAATACTTAGTTTCGTCTTGAGGATAGAAAATGAAAGATATTATGCATTTTCTAAAATATGCAAGAAAAAATTGGCAAATATAGCAGATTCAAGACTGAAAGCCCACAGGTGAGAATTAGTTTTGTAAATTTCATTATAAAAGCAGTGCTCGAAGTGGAAAATCTAAGGAAGTGGTATCAGGACTAGCTTGAGAGAGTAATGCTCCCGGAAGTAGAAACGAGAAACACAGTTCTGATTGGTTGGCGTTATCCACTTCTTGCCACGTTGTATTAAAATAGCAAAATCAAACGCTTGCTGCTGTCGGCCTTCGTGGCTGAGTGGGCTAGCGCTATATGCTAATACTAAAAGTCTACCCTACCCGAGGAAAGTTTTTTTTACATTTTTTTACATTTTTATAACACTTATTAAATTAAAATAATATGAAAATAATACTTAAAAAGTGATTTATTTACTTTTTTTTTGCAAATAAGTAGTTGTAGTACTTATGCCCTTGTACTCCATGATATTGAGCTCGTTTTGCTTCATGATATAAATTTTGTGATAACTTAAAACAACTGGCTAGGATAGCGCGTAAAACAGCTGGCTAGAGTAGCGCGCGGGAAAACGTACTTCCGGGAGTATTACTCTCCCAAGCGGGTCGTGTGGTATGTGCAGAGCAGAGTAAACATAGAGATTAGATAACTCCCTCTACTTTTTATATGTTAGTCGTTTCCCTTATCTTTCGCTGCACCGAAGCAAAACAACTGAATGAGGAAATATGAACAAACGAGCAACGAAATTCTTTCTTACATTTGATAGTGGTTGTCTACATAGTCTACACAGGAAAAAGTGTAATGTAGATTACGTATAGATTACAGTAGACAATCGCGTAGACGTAAAATTATAGTTTACGGCACATCACTGGTTGGAAGCCTATCATCTTGACGTTCTATTTCCACCTTTCTTGTGTTCATTTCTCTTGTTTCTAATCAACCGATCAATATGGCCTTGTTGTGTGAACTGACTGTAGCAATTTTATGCCAAAATGTGTTCTCGTATGAAGGCAGTCTAACAATTCGTCTTTCTAGGTGTACAATACAGTTTTTAAATTCAGTGTCAACAAATGGTAACGTTTTTCTTTTCTCTAAACATTCCTTCACTTTATTTCCACAAACAGAAGTTCAATCATCATAAACGACAATATACCGTTTTACATGAATGTTCCTTAAGTTTACAGTAATTTTATTGTTTGCCACATTTCCCTATGTCCTTCGGTGTGCATCTGGCGCTATTTCTGATATCAGTTTTTAATTCTACGACCAGGAAAACATAGAAATCGATACCAAAGTTGATACCACATGACAAAAAATTTGCTTTTGTTTTCAGACAGCCATATTGTTCACCATCTTGAACTTTTGGTGACTCCATGAAATTTACGGGTAGCAAACGTTATTTTCCACTTACATATGCTATGAGAAATAGAAAAACAATAGTTGTCGCTTGTAGCAAAGAAAAGCTTACGGATTCCTTTTTGAAGCCTTGTTTGTGAAAAAATTTACCCTACTATTAGCAGCTCTTAAATTCCCCAATGTTATTAGCATTTAACGAAACAAATGTCCAAATATGAGACACGTATCGACCAACAGATCTCTGAACAAAATTATATACGTGAGAGCAGTGGCGTATACTGGTTTGATGGCTTGGGCTACCACTAATCTTTTAACACCTGTACATTATTATTATTATTATTATTATTATTATTATTATTATTATTATTATTATTATTATTATTATTATTATTATTATTGGAGTTTATTTTCCACTTTATTATACAAAGAGAAAACCTTACAACACACTTACCTTTCATCAAATATGATTTTCTCTTCACTAGAAAGACTTGTATTTTCTTATTAGTATTATGCAAAAACTATCGTACATTTCGACCTCCATTTGCTTCATGAAGTATCGCTACATTTTGCTTTGGATAGGTGGTAATCCCACTCACCAGAGTAAATGGTAGTTATGCGAGTAATAAAGAACGCAGAAATAGACGATTAGCCAACGAAGGCGCCTCAATCTGTAAGGACCTTCGCAACGAAACGCAAATAATGAAACAAAATAATTGTAACAGCTGTTTTGATTATAGCAAAATACTGTAAAACACAATGTTTGCGTTACGTTGACGCAAGTTGCTACGAAACGAGAATCAAGATGTCCGAGACAATTCTCAGAAACCCCCAAAAGCTCTGTCATGACTCTTATAATTTCCCTTTAGCCCTTCCTCGCGCCCAAGAAACTGATTACTCTAGAGACAACTGGTGCTACCTGGCAGGCCGTTCGTACGTTGTGGGTAGAAGCAGAGCGAATGGGAATGCACTCATACCTATACCGTTCTCACTAGACAAGTGGTTTCTACTGCTTTGCCATATCGAAGACCTGTTAAGAAAACGAGAGAGTCTCTATGCAAAGAAGTTGTTGGATGTTTCTAAATGCATACAGTTGTCAGAAACGTGTGTCATTCAAAGAAGACAAAGTATAAAATTATCAATATAATTTAGTTTATATTATAATAACTTTATTTTGTAATATTCTAGGGCTACCGCCGGTAACTCCGGTAGCTCACAAAATACGCCACTGCGTGAGAGTGAATTAACTATGCCAACCTGAAACTTTACAAAATCCCATCTTGAGTGGCAGAAATTATCATTTTGCTCTTGACTTTCTTATGTTATACTAATTACAAAAATTTAAAAAAAAAAAACTTATATGTAGATATGAAGAATAAAGCTACTATATGATTCTAATTGTCTTCAATATGTGAATGATTTATCTGTAAGCTTTGATGATCTTATATATCTTGTAAAAGTTTAGGAATAGGAAGTTTCTATACTTGAAAGAAAGAATTGAAAATGTTGACGAAAATAAGTACATTTAGTTGTTAGAATTTAGTATTACCATCACGCCTTTGTGCGTGTCCCCTTCTACACAACGTAATGATAATAGAAACACTAGAATCTCCAGTCATTTTATGTGGGACGTTTACGAAGTTGGTTATTTCTCGTTTGCTATTTTACTGACTTCCATTAATTTTATTTTGTTTGTCTTTTGCTTTTTAAAAAAAAAATACAGAGCACAATTTACATTCCTTGGTGCTTACTGTTTAAGGATACCAAATCAGTACACAAAACCATTTCTGTACTAGCATGCACAATTTTTCAGTAGCAAAATTTTTTAAAAAATAACACTGATTTTAAGCTTGTTTAATACTCAATTTAATTCTCCTTCACAGAGAATTTTGTTGGAACTGGTGGAATATATATACATATGAAAAGTCCCACATATGCTGTCAATTTTGATGACAATTCCCATTGTCCCTTTTCGACAAATTGACGTCAAAAATCCCACAAAACGGGGTTTTCCCCATGGGTTGACATCACTGGGGGAGAAATCCTTTTGCGTAATTTTCCAGAAAATCGACTGTTTTTGTAAACCTAAAAACTCAAGCTCTACGATAACCACGCCATCTATTAAGATGAAATTCAAATTGAAGAACATCTCCATTAAGCTTTCCATTATGACATTAACAAGACAACGGTATACAGGGTGTTTCTAAAACAACACCGACAACATTTGGGAGATGATTCCTGACACCAAGATAAGAGAAAAAGTATAGACCAACCTGGGTGCACAAATGCTTCCTTTCGGAGTTATAGGCTGCCGAAAACATGAAATAATGAACTTTAAAGGTTCATAGCTCCAAAACTAGAGGACCTACCGTAGTCGAGTCAAGACTTTATTTAGGAACTAATATGTGCACTACCCAAAAATTCATGTTTCAGAATCCCAAGGTACTCACACAACAATTTTTATAGAATAAGTTTGGCCATGGGTGTATAACTTGAAGTAGGGGAGAAGTGCCGATTATCACACCCCTTCCTAATTCCGTACCCCGTTGGATTTCGGCCGGGGAGTGCTGCACTCTGGTGTTAACACGTGTACTATAATCGGCTGAGGTATCTACTCCAGTAGACGGAGTTTCACCGCGCTGTGTGCACGTGGAAGAAAAGCACGAGCTATTGTAATTTTGGTGAAGGCCAAAATATTTTGCAAGATTGTCGTCAACGATATATTCTGCAGTCAAAGGTATGATATAATCATATAATTAGTGCATAAATGGTATGTGTAACTACCTAGTTATAGTGTGAAGTGTATATTGCAAAGTGGATACCAAATGTGTTGGTAGAAGTAGGCGCCATGTTAGCATGCCCACTTGTGCCGAATATCGCACCCTGCATATGTTCCAAATACCGCACGGGTGCGATATTACGAATAGCACTTTTCACCTTGGAATGATGTCACATAAGGCTGTACAGGGCATGTTCCGTGTGGGTTGTGCCGAACAGGATATAGATAAGCTAGTTTCCATTAGGTAAGGGCGAAAACCAACTCTTGGGTACAGTCTGGAAAGTGAATTAGTGAGGTATTGTGTAGATATGGAATCTGTGTTTTTTGGTTTAACGGCCAAGCATATCAAACTTTTAGCTTTTCAACTCGCTGAAATCAATTCCGCATCCATTTCCGAAGAACGATTAGTCAGCTGGTGCTAAATGGTTTCGTGGCTTTATGACTAGCAATCCAAAGCTCACTCTAGGAAAACATCAACCGACAAGTCAGAGCTAGACGTAAGGGGTTCACTAAAGAAAAGGTTAATGCATTTTTTTTTATATATACGAACCACTGGTTGACATTGTGCATTATGACCCAACAAAAATTTACAACGTTGACGAAACAGGCCTTACCATCGTCCAGCACAAAACAACAAAGGTGATTGCTCTTAAAGGGAAAAGGCAAGTTGGTTCAGTTTCGTCCGCGGAACGTGGTTCCCTAACCACAGTGGTTTCATGCATGAGTGTGTCAGGGCATTTTGTGCCACCCCTTATTGTATATCCTAGAAAGAATATGAAGCAGGAACTTCTGGATGGTGCCCCTTATGGCACCATCGCTCACTGCCACAGCTCAGGCTGGATACAAATTGATAGTTTCCTTAAATGGTTCCAGAAGCAGTTCTTAACGAACGTCAGACCCTCCAAAGATAATCCAGTTATTCTTATTCTGGATGGCCATTACTCACATACGAGCAATGTTAGGTTGCTTCAATTGGCACGCGAGAATGGTGTTCACATTTGTTCTTTGCCACCAGACACGACACATAAATTGCTACCTCTCGACAGAGCTTTTGTGCAACCTCTGAAAACATATTATGCGCAAGCAATAGAGACATGGCTCAAACATAACAAACACAGAGCAGTTACCCACTTCGAAGTTGCAGCATTGTTTGGAGAAGCTTACAAAAAGGCTGCCACAATTGAAGTAGCTGCCAATGGATATCGAGTGACTGGTCTGTATCCCTGCGATTGCAATATATTTTCTGAGCATGAATACATTGCTGAGCAAACGAAGAAGTCAGCAAGGAAGCAGCAAACGGAGGGACTGTGGCTTCCACACACGTGAGAACACTTAGGCCTACATCACCAACAGAAGGCCCCAAGACATCTACAGCATTAGGCCTGCATGAATCACCTGCTGCTCACTCTTCAACGACTTTTGAAGGCAGTTATTTAGGAAACACCGATACGTTCAACCAGTCTTCGCATTCTTCAAATGGATGCACCTCCAGTGCATCGTCACTCGTCTTACCATCGGTTGTAAGTCCAGTGCCTCATCATGTGCCTAATCCTGGTATGTCTAGAGGAAGACATGGTGGTTCTGCTACTCTTCTAACAAGCTCACCACACAAAAATAAACTCACTGAAGATTTGCAACGCGCACCTCAAAAAGGAACAGTCAAACAAAATGAAAGGAATTGGAAAGGACACACGTTCGTACAGAGAATAAACAAACGTTAAAGAAGGGGAAGAAAAGAACACGGGAGAGATGCCCTGGCATAACCAGTGATGAAAATTTGGATATGTCTTTTCATTTAGTGTCAACTGATGAAGACAGTAAAAATGAAGACTGAGAATGTCCTTATTGTAACGGAACATTTTCACGTGACAAAGGAGGCGAAAAATGGATCCGTTGTATTCAGTGTAGCTCTTGGTGGCATGAGCTATGCACGAGTACTGACGACTACAAGCAGCTTGTGTGTGATTTGTGTTTGGAACATTAGAATAATCACTTTCACATTGAATTTGACGTGAACACTGAACCGCATTAGCGGCATTGTGTTTTTTTATTTCGCCTCTTCTATAACTACATCTTTTCTAATGTTTTCTCAAAGCATCCATTCCATATTTCATTGAATATTTCTAGCTGTGTAGCCCTATGCAATTTCGATGTTTCATTTGTAATTTGTAGCATACATGTAGGCTATTTTGCAAGCCCATGTTCCATTTCTGGATAATTTGTACAAGAATGTGTTGTATGCTTTAGAATGTAGACCAAGCATGTGTTTTTTTCTATTTTAGCATGTAAGAAGCCTTAATAGTTGTAGCATATTAACATATAAGAAGCCTCTGTTTAATTGCATGTCACATTATAACTTCTTGTTCTTGTTTTCGGCAACAAAGTCCTGCACATTATGTCCTTACAAAATGTGTTCTTAATATCGCACCGGGGTACGATATTATGCACACTTGTTTTCAACTCGGAAAATCGTAGAATTTTGTTTAAAACGTTATGTACAAGTATGGAATGTATTGAAATCCATTCTAGGCATCACACGAGTTGGCAAACACTCCGTCCTTTGCCTTGTCCTTGTTCTGTTTTCATTTTCAACTATTTCTGCTTCGCTACGTACGAAAAATAAAATGGGTGCGATATTCGGCACCTCTCCCCTACTCACCAACTGCCTCTATAAAAATTGTTGCGGAAGTACCGCAGGATTCTGGATAGAGAACATCCGTATTTGGATAGAACATATACTAGTTTTTAAGCTATGGACCTTTAAAGTTCATTTTTTTCGTGTTTTCGGCAACCTATAACTCCGAAAGGAAGCATTTGTGCATCCAGGTTGGTCTGTACTGTTTTTCTTATCTTGCTGTCAAGAATCACCTCCCAAACGTTGTTTTTAAACACACTGTATAGTATGGTCATTGATATTTGGCCCAAAATTATCGCCTTCATGAAAGCTTTCATTATGGCATTAGCAAGACAGCGTTATATAGTATGATTATTGAAATATAGCCCAAAATTCTCGTCCTCATTAAGATTTTTCATTATGACATTAACAAGACAACTGTATATAGTATGGTTATTGAAATATAGCCTGGGACGTCTAAAGCTCTGGTGCTGCAGTGCAGTAAAAATCAAGATTCATGAAAACAGACTATGTATCATTCCCATGCTACCAGAGATTTTTTCGCAAACTTAACGTTTTATTTTCTACAAAACTACGTGGAAGAATTTGACGGAAAATTTTTATGACATGGGTCTGCAAAAAGTTATGTCCAGAAACAATAAATGTTTCAACATCAACGGGAACTATTTTGAAAAACTGAAGGTATGTAGAATCTCCTAAAAACATAATATAGCGGTACTCAAAATGTTTAGAAGTTAATTTTTATTATAAAACGTACGTTACTTTTAAAGCATTCCTGATACTTATTATCCATATGTTCAAATTGCTGAAAAAGTATCCCAGATAATGAAACTCTGATTTCAAATTTGAATTTACCGCTATGAATTCCTTTAGTATGACTAATTTTCACCTCAGAAATAGAACCGTTGTAACACAGTGAGTTTGCTACCTGGTAACATAAAGGTGTCAACATATTCGCTGGGGCAAATGCTATTATAAACACGGCCATATATATAAAACGTAATTAAACCAACCAACATATTGCAATTAAAGTTTTATTTAATCTCCTAAATGTAATATACAAATATACAACTAGAAATTTGATAATTTTACAAATGTAGAAACTTTATTATTTTGTTTAGTCAGTCTTCTCGAGTACGTGGCGTTGTCTTTTCCGTGCAATGACTATAATAATAGCACCAATAATTACTAGCAAAGCACCAGTTGCAATAAGAACCCACTTCACAGCTTCCAATATTCTCAGGTTCTTAATAAGCATATCATTAACCATATTGATAAGCTCATCATCAAGGCTCAGTCCCTAAAAGTAAATAAATAAATAAATAAATAAATAAAATAAATAAATAAAGATACACAATACACACAGTAGTACTTGCTAGCAAAAACATATGAGAGGCTTAAGGTTGGTGTAAGCGGACAAGTTTCGTCGATAGATGTCACTACAGTCTTCGTATTCCTATCATGTATTTTTTACCTTTCACTAAAATTTACAATTTTTCTTACAAATTTCAAACTAGAGGCTTCAAATTTTAGACAATGAACTTCATAACCTATCGAAAGCAACAATTCTTGCCGATTTTATTATTTAGAATTTTCTTCATTGTTGAAACAGTTCCATTGTTAAAGGCTTGGATATCCATTTCAACAATCAAGTCATTTCAACAATGAAGACAATTTTAAGTAAACAATAGGCACGGATTCTTGCCTTCGATAAGTTGAAGTTCCTTCTCTAAAAATTTGAAGTCTGCAGGTTGAAATTTATAGAAGAAATCCTGAATTTTCGTGAAAGGTAAAAAAGACATGAGAGAGATACAAAGAGTGCAGTGACATCTATCGGCAAAACTTGTCCCTTTAAACCAACCTTAAGCTAAGTTAATATCTTTAACAAAATTCAAAAGTCTCCCAACTTTCAACAAAAATGGAGGAATATGAACTTTACCACTACTATCACAGAATAGAACACGAACACCCAACCCGAACTATTAGCGTTTTCTATCAACACTAGCGACATCTAGCTGCTGAAGTCAATTTTTCAACTCATATATAGATTATTCCTCTTTGACAATAAGTTTGTTTCAGGCTTTCGAGATTACTCGATAATGTGAAGGTCAAGTTTGTGGAGTTTGTTCGTATGTTTAAGGCAAAATCATACATACTTACTTAATACTCGGATTGAAATTGGCTAGGAATTATGTGGTAACACCACTATTTTGAATGTTTGTGTATGTACAAAATATGATTTAAAAAAACAGTTTTTTACTTTCATAAAAATATTCGATTTTTTAAAAAAATGTCCTATATTCTTATGAAACTTCCCAATTCCCCTCTTGTTTTGGGTTAAACCAGTCAGATGTAAGGAAGTAGACCTATTGTAACTACGCCTAGATTAGAAGTTATACGCATAATATATAGCTAATGGTAGCAAAAATATTTTCTACGATAACTCCCATTTTCTACGATCATTCGATTTTGATACTAATATGGCATATGTTCTTTGAGGTTTCTCAATCATTCCCATTGCTTTGAGTTGAAATAGAAGAAGAATTTGTTTTAAAAATCCTTTTTCAACGATAAATTTCATTAAAAAAGAAAAAAAAACCTCTCCGATATTCATTAAATATGTGATAAACATTTTATCCAATTGAAAGTTACTCATTATTTCATGTAGAAGTCTTATCAGGAACAAGGAGAATTTTCAGCCTCAATTTAAATAAATAAATAATACGCAATATCCGTAAAATACAGTAAGTCATTTGTTTTTCCTATAAATTTTCCTATAGGATTTAAAATCGGTCAAGAATAAGTAAATTTATCGAAAAGAGTGCGGCCAACAAAGCATTAGCCCAATTTCATCTCCCCATGAATTTGCTCGAACTTGAGTGCAAGTGATTGCGTCGATACATAGAACACGACTCTGAAGGAACCAGAGTGGTCAGATGCACCGTTCCTGCGTTATCACCTTCCAAAGTGTGGGATGCCACGAGATGGCGCCAGTATCCAGGCGCAGCTGTGAGATCGCCTCTTAACGAGTCGAGGGTATTTGTATAAAGTGTGAAGCTATCACGTTGTGGTGGTCACAGATATAACTCCGTACCGTATTAAATTCGTTGATCAAGCTCGTTGTTGCGAGTCTGGAGCACGTACAGTAGGATGTTGTTCACACATGGCCACCATTATTTGCTACTTCTCTTACGGCCACAACTATGACTTTGTTGTGCCCGGTCATCGATAGTCCAACGTTTCTCTTCGCATTGAATGCTTCCGATGATGAAGATGTTTCTGATTGACTTTCATAAACTAAAGTGTCACGTCGATCTCAACCTCGATGCTGGCGCCATCTCGTGGCATCCCACAGTTTTGGAACGCTATATCCCAGGAACGATGCATCTGACCACTCTGGTTCCTTCATAGTCGTGTTCTACAAGGAACTCTCGATTCACACTCTCTGTTCTCATTTTTCCCAGGATACTTTGTGGTCGGTGACGTAACGTGGAGGTATCGCCAAGGATGTTATAGAATAGAAGATTTGTCCATATCACAAAATTGTGAAGCCATATGTGACAGACATATGTATCCTATGATTGGTGATTTTCTTACCTGTCAAAGGTTTTTCCGGGTATTTTTTTCTCACTCCTATTTGTACGCCTGTATGTGCAGCATGTAACCATTGTATAATATACATCTGAAGCAACGACTTAAATAAAAATAAATGACAGACACACTACATACCTACATATGAGAATCGTAATATTTTAAGACAACCATGGCGGTCATTCAGTTACCTAATAGGATGAAAATACATATGGACAGATCCTCTACTTTATAATGTTCTTGAGTATCGAGAGGTATCGTTCAAGAGAACAAGTGAAATACTGCATACACAATTACTCTAGCTGGTATTATAGGGAGCTAGCTTTAATGCTAGCCTGAGGAATTCAGAGTTGATTGGCAGGTTCCCCACCCCGTCGCCATGAAACGGTCACTCGACGGTCCTGGGCAGGGTTTCCAGTGCGTTGTCAAAAAATTCAGCTAATACTCACTTAATTCAAAGAGTTTATGCAATTATGCAATCCCAATCGAAGATCCCTGGATACGTGGACACACGCAAATTAGGCTGTGATAAATATTTCAGTTTTTTCTCCCTCACTTCTTCGTCGCACTGCACTATGGCCTTCCTTATTACTTCTCTAGCTTCGCTGTGTATAGTTTGCCCTCTGTTACGCTGTGAAGCCATTGTCAAATGAATAATAAGCAACAAAACCGCAACCACAACAGCACACAATAAATAACCAACTCACACTAACTCTTCAGAATGACATTCATGTGACAAATTTTTAACCCTGGCAACGCTGATATATAGAAGGAGGATAAGGGAGTATTGCAAGAGTCAGGCAGAAAAATTGTTGAAATTTTTCCCCCATTACCTCAGCCCCTGCTGGTAAACAAGCTAGCTCCCTAATACTCTATTTCAAAAGTCCTTCTACGTGACGTCATGGACAGGGAACCAATCAAAACGCTAAATGCTAACTGGGTCTACTTGTTATTTTATAAACCTTGGTGTTCTAAGCATAAGAAGCCATCGATTGCAATCACGTTCGGGCAAATTCATGGGGAGACGAAATTGGGGCTAAAATTGGATGCAGTATTTAAGAAAAAGGTTTTAAGATCAATTTCGTAAAATAAATCCGATTTTCATGAAATGTTTTCATGTTTATTTTCTTTGAGGCTGAAGAATCAGCTTTTTGCTTGAGGGTTGAACTCGTCAAAGGTATTGAGATGAATTCTCTCCCCAACTTAAACATCTTTCACTCAATTTTGAGGCAGCAGTGACTCAGTGGTAGAGCGTTCACCTCTCGTACAAAGGGTCCGTGGTATGATCCCAGCTCGCGCCAAGTAGACTTTGTGGTGGACAAACACCGTATGCGTGGGTTTCCTCGGGGTACTCCCGTTTCCTCCCACTTGTTTCATTCCACCATTTCATTCATTTCTCATCATTACTGTCTCCTTTAAAGTATCCAGTATAACCGTGGGATGCACGATGGGTCAGTGGTAGAGCGCTCACCTTTAGTACGAAAGATCCCTAGTTCAATTCCAGGTCTTGTGAGTTTGTGGTGGAAGCATCGTGCACATGGGTTTTCTTGGGGTTCTCCCGCTTTCTATCACATTTTCATACCATAAATCATTTAATAATCATTCACTTTCATTAATCTTCAGTTTCCTATAGCCATAAGAATATAAACATGAGATATAAAAGTAGAATTTTCATTTTAGCAGTATTCTCTTTTAACATTTTAAGTGATAACTCCGTATTTTTACGGAGTAGCTGATCTTTTGTAGACTGTGGATTCCGTACTTACGTGATGTGATTCAAAATGTATTTCAATGTTTTTCTTGTATTTTACTATACGGAGTTAACAATTTTGAAATGTCTCTTGGACTTCGCAGTTCGGAATTTCGTCAATAGATGGCGTGAAGATTCTAATTAATACCTTGTTACCGCCAGAGTTCAAAAACTATGGGCTTATTGTTTGACCGTCAAAATAGCGAGAAAGAGCCTTCGAACTATTCAATACGCTTCTGTTTAGAAGCGAAATTGAGCGACAGTGATTTGTTTGAAGGAGAGTTATTGGATGATTGTGAGAATGATCCAGACTATGTAACAACAGAAATTTCAGATATGTCAGGTAAGTAACCTTGAAATAATAATTATCATATTCGCATTCATTTTTCTTGCACTATGTAACCGGAAGGGTTTGATTCTCGTCGGTCCCAGTTTGGGATAGGGCATTCTTGTAACCCGTCTGGGTTCGTATCTTGTCCGGTACGCCTTTCTTACGGTAGCTTTAGTGGTTAGCGGTGACAAGCATTTCACTCCGCTATTAGAAATAGCTAGAATAAAAGGTATGCAAACCTCCAATTGGATCACGAACCAACACGAACTTAGATTGAGGTTGCACCTGTGCGTACCCACCGTCTTCGGCACGCCCGTTAACATTTACAGAGTGAACGCAAGTACCTGGATCTAATACCCACTATATTGGTAGTAATTCATACGGTAGTGATTCATGCTGAAACAACAACAGAAAACAAACAAATACATGAAATAGAATTTATTTGATTAAAATAATTCACATATGAAATTACTTACGCATACACTTTTTCAATAAATTTTTGTTAATAAATTTCTTCGTACGAATTCAATACCTTTAGCCCATTGCAGATTTCAATAAAAAAATAAAAAAATAACAAGGAGTAAATTTTAGATAGAAATAATAGATTTTTGCCTATGAATTTCTGGCTTGCTGGTGCATGACCATTTAGCACGCGTTGATTCACATATTATCTCTTCACTACACAACACTAACAGGGGATTAAAATGAGGAAAGGGGGGATTGAAATTAATTCCTTGTGGTCTCGCCTTCTTTCTTGTCTGATAGTTTTCTGGCTTTGTCCTGGTTATCGTAACTCACCTTGGCTCATGATGAAATCTGTGACAATCCACTTAATATTAAATAAATTAATGGTACTGCAGATGGAATTGTACTTGCAAGTAACTCATACAGTCTTACCATAATTGATGGGAAGCTTGATTACGAAACTTAAAAATTATTTTCTTGATGAAAACCTCTACATTTCTAAGTTTTACGGCGTGGTTTCAAGCGACTATAAGTAATTAACGTTCCTCTGGAATATGATCGATAGTTCCATTAAAATTTCACGTTCAAATTAGTGCATTTACCTTTCTTCACTTGTGTATAATTAATTCACTAACATTTCAAACGATGATTCGTTAAATAAGCGATTTTTGTAACACGGACTGCGCTTCTTGGTCCATTCAATAATCCATGGCGGCACAGAGTACCTCTTCGCGCGTTCAGCATCAAGCGTCTGTCTTCTTACGCCTGATACTAACTACGCTTATTATTGAAAAGCACCTTTTCATAGACAATATACATATCGTCGAATGTCATTTCTATTCGCTATCAAAGTTACATAATCAAAATACTAAAAGTGATAAAGATAAGCATCGATGATGTTGGAGTTGATTGAACTATTTCTTTATAGTGTTTCTGCCGCTTTACTTCCCTTTGTGCCTTGAACAGGAAATGCAAGTCACCACTGCACAGCGTTGCCAACACGTTGAAAAAGATAAAACCATAACACAAAGTTTGCGTCAACGTATAATCCATGGAGCCTTATTCCACTTCAGACAAGAGTAACTAGGAAAAATTAAAATGGAATGGGAGTGGGGGAGGACACACGCTCACAACTACGTGTATATGTTATTTGTGATTTGCAATGGTGGTGTTGTTGGAATACAGAATATTATATATAAGAATAAAGAGCAATCTCTGAACTTTCAAACGATGCATGTTGTATTATTTTAGCTTTTCTAGATTTTAAGATATATTTTTTAAAAGATTTTGGGAAAGGTTGAAGTTCAGAGCCCAGCACTCAAAGTGTTTAAAAAAATTGTGAATATGCTGATTATACTTCATAGATTGGAAACAGTACAAGATCTCTGTGTTCTTTCTGAATATCAACTACACTTCAATCACATCAACAAAATAGTAAAAGAAGGCTAAGCACTAGGAATGGATTTCAAAACAACTCGTACGTTTAAAATCTTACCTTCTACGTAAATGTCAGTGCAAAATTAGAATATGCATCAACAGTATGGGCACACCCATAAACAACGTCAACAACTTGAATGAATTCAAAATAAATTTCTCAGACTTCTCGCATGCAAACAAAACATATTCATTTCCTAAATGTTAACACTATTCCTATACACTATAAAATACCATTAGTGAAAACCCGCAGAAAAGTAATGACATTCTATTTGTTTATAAATTGTTACGCAATAAACTTGGTAGTCTAAAACTGTTTAATGAAATAAAAATTAACGTCCCATCATTGAAGACAAGAAATAAAAACACTTTTCTCTATTGTAAGAGAGCCAGAACTTCTCCAATTTTTGTTTTGTATTATTATTATTATTATTATTATTATTATTATTATTATTATTATTATTATTATTATTATTATTATTCCAATGTTGATATATTTGTCAAAGCACAGGCATTCAGAAAGAGTAAATAATTACAATGACTTATGACACTGTAACTGAGTGTACTTTTCAATAAAAGAATACATAGTACTTATTATCACGCCACTATTTGTAATCACTAAGTATCAAGAAGCTGCAGAATAAATACACATTCTGTTTCTTCTAACCCTGTTAGTAAAATTGTCGTAATTTCAAACAAATGTAAGTTGAATTCACTAACAACTCTTTCGTGACTAAATGAATATCGTTCCTCCATCTCATGAGGACGAGCTGGGTTCAAATCCTGGTAGTTTATCAATTTAACACTACTGGAAATAGGAGTGAACTCCGAAAGAAAGAACAAACTGAATTCATGAGATTAAAGTAATGAACTACTCTTAAACTTACCTCGTCCACCCACACAAGGGGAAACAATGTATCCTTAACTGTATTGAGTACACGAATATTTGGTGAGTCATATCGCTTGAGGTATAGATTAAACTGCACACGTTTAGTTCCTCTAAGGGGAATTCCAGTATTCTAAAATAGTAAAGAAATATACATATATATCTAACATTTTACGATTTATCTTAGCCAGTTTTACTGCAAGTTTAACTGTTATGACCTTTCTGTAGACTATGTATGTATATTTTAAATGCATGGATATTTTAAATAATTAGTAATAAAATTCAGTTTGCTAGAGAGTATAGTATTAAGAAAAAATTACTCACTATTGTCTGTTTTTTTAAAAAAAAAAAAACTAAAAGGTTTGCAGCAGTTAAATTGTTATTCATCGCTATTTTTCAAGAAAATGATCTTCATTACGTCTACCAAGACCAATTTAATTCGCTGAAAGAAAATATTTCTTGTAGAATACTATATTTCTCATAGGGATGCACTGAGAAAAAAAAATTGTGGCGTACGTAAAAACGTAGGTTACATGTGTAAATCTTGTAGTTTTTGAACTTAACGTACAGCAAAGTATATTTTACACGTACTTTCCGTATAAGTGTTCCGAACAAACGTGCTTTTCGTACGAATGAAAGAATTGTATACAGGCGGTCAGGATCTCACATACAGATGGACGTGCTGTGTTCTTAACATTTCTCAGTGTGTTCTTAACACTTCTAATTTCCATATATAAGAACGAAAAAAGGGAGTCTTCTGTCAATGTAAATCTACTTTTCAGAAGACTCTTGCAAATGTTCAGTTAAGTATACCAGGACGTAACGTGAATTTTATGAAAGAGCATATTAAAGAGTGTAGGGAGGTCTAGCAAAATCCCTGATCCCTCTTAACTGATTGCAAATATCAACAAGAAGAAAAATAACGATAGAAAAATTTTAAATTACAATAATTTTTATTTACTTTTTGGTTGAATTTGTCTTATTTAGTAGAAAATGGCCACTCTCATAAGAAAACCATATCGGTAAATTTTTCAATCTTATTATTAGAAGCTAAGTTAAGAAAGCTTTTAACAGATTCAGAAAGCTGAACGCAACACTTCGTACATTATATAAGCTTTCTTCCCTCAGGTTGTAGAGATAATAGCGAAAAAAATTTAATAACCTTCCCTTAATAGCAGCTGATAGTAGTTATACATATACCTAGGTATATATACGAAGCTAAATAAAAAAAAAAATTATCTGCAATATTGCTATACTGACCTCTGTCCTAATTTATTTTATTGTTATGCTGTTGTGGTCATGCTATGAACGTTTGATCCTAATTCCCACATTTGTCTTCTTTTTGTTGCAGATAGATCATGGCCGCTCCATTAGACCAAAGAGGAACAACGAACTGTTATCCGGTTTTTGTGATCGGAAGGTGTATATGGAGCCATAATAATTTTCAGACGACGTGCCTCTTCATCAATAGTAACTTGTCTGTCTAACAAAACCATGTCACGTGAACGCTCAATGTTGCAATCATTTATGGCCGTAGATGGTCGTCCGGGTTCTTCCTCGTACGTAACACTTGTGCGACCATTTTTGAATTTTCAATCCATTCGTGGACACTTCATTGCGGCAAGACACTATTCCCGTATTGTGCCGGAAGTCTTTGAAGGCTTGCGGCCCCTGATACATCTTCCGACTTCAAAAACTGGATAACTTCTAGTTGTTCTTCTTTGGTACAAACTTCTAATGGAGCGGCCATGATCTATCTGCAACAAAAGGAAGACAAATGAAGGAATTAGGATCAAACTTTCACAGCAGCATAACAATAAAATAAATGAGGAGAGGTCAGCAAGAACAATGTAATAAAAGTTATAGCTACATTGCCGATAATTTTTGACTTATCCTTGTATTATAAACGTGATAAAAGTAAATTAAGCATAGTCGTAAAGAAAAGTCCTTCATTTGGTTTTAATTTTATCTGTCCAATGCTGATTTTTAATTGCTATTTGGTAATAAACATTAATTGTTACATTAATTGTTTTTGCTATGCCTAATAAATTGGTTTAGAATTTTGATTATACATAACTCTGGAACATGATAGTATTTCACACATTTGTATAGCAGTCCTACTTCTACCACTATACCATAGTTTTACTCCAATCGAATGAGTTTAGTGTATATTTTTGTTGTGTTCGAAAATCTTACTTAAAAATTTGACCATTCTTAACTCGGGAGCCAAACGCCTATACAAGATAATATTTCAAACAATTGTATCACAGTTCAAGGTCTATCACCACACGAAGTTTAAGCTTGATCAAATGAGATCAGTTGAACTCGTAGATATGTTGCAAGGATTCGAATACCCACACGTACTGCAAACTACGTGTTTTTTACTACAAACACGTGCTTTTACAATTATAAACAAACTGTGGCAGACGACAGAAGGAGACTACATCTCCAGAAAGAAACGAAGAGAATTCGGAATATTACGAAGAAAGCTGACTGCCCCTCCATGGGTCCTCCCTCCAAGAAGATGGTTATAAAAGGGGAGGACGGAACCAAGAAGTTATCAGAACTAGTACTGATCGCTCACCTACAATATCCTTCTCCCAAAGCCGGCATGGGCTACAGGGATATCCTTTAATATCTACTCCTGGGGCTGCAATGAGCTACGGAGTATAATCCTCCAAGACATTCTCCCGACGCTGTTATGAACAATAATGTCCTTTAATACCTATTCTCGGGGCTGCTACGAGCTACGGTGTATAACCGAGATTGCTCTGAACTAAGACAAATATACTCTATTTCCCGAGGCCACATCGTGTGGCGGGGGGCTTCGCTCTTACTATACACTGCAAACATTTAAAGAGACTTAGAAATTTACCCCCCCCCAAAAAAAATGGAAAATTTTATAGGACATTTTATAATAAAAGGGCGAAGGGTTAAATTACCGTATATATTATTTAGACTCTACCTACAGAACATTACATGGTAGAGGCGTCGAGTATCGATTCCGGTATCTCTAGCAATGTTCTTGATTTTTTTTAAAGGAAAAATCAAATAAAGGACGATAAAAATAATAAACTGAGTAACACAATCAAAGTTTGAGACTTACAGGTTCAATCTCAGCAAAAATTTCATGTTTATCCTTTTCAGGCTTGAGGCCATCAACTGCAGCTAAATATTCTTCATCCGCCGCATAGAAATGAGGAAAAGATAAATAGAGAGGAGTTTCTGAAAAGTGCCAAACATTATTTCTGTCATTAAGTTGTAATTTAAGAAAAACAACATAATTATATAAATAAAAAAGTATCGTATAAGAAATATTAAGTACTCGGAAACAATACAATAATTTGGTTTGAAAGATCTTACCTTCTGAAGCGTTATAAGTGCATGTACAGAATCGGATTCAAAAATAAGGGAATAATTATAAACGTAAGTTTAAATAGAGAAAAAAATATTTAAATCTCAGGGTTAGAGCCACAGTTTTTGATAATATAAAGATAACCAAGAAAGTTCTCACCCAGCACCTTCGAACATCGATATATCACCTAAGACGTATCTGGAAGATCAAAAATAGTCCCCATCAGCCTCGATGAACGTCTGTCAACTTTCTGGGAGGCCATGGATTCCAATTGCGGTAGAACTTGGTGGGCCGTGAAGCGAAGAAAGTATCAAGTGCGTTTTGCATCTCTACTATGGATTTGAACTGATATCCTCTAAGGTGATTGTCCAAGGAATGGAACAGGTGATAATTGGACGGTGCAATGTCCGGGGAGTATGGCGGATGAAACGGTGTTTTCCATCAAAGGTGTAGAATGGTGTTACGGGTCATCCTAGGCACGTGTGGCTTAGCGTTGTCCTATAACAGGAGGACCCCTTTGCGATTCAGAAGTTCTGGCTCCAGAATTTTGAGTTTTTCTCGAACATGGCTCAATTGATGACAGTATAGAGTCGCATTGATGCTCTAAGCAGCTGGTAGCAGTTCCCGATTCACGATGCCGCGAACAGTCCACCAAACACACAGGAGGACCTCTTTCTAGTGCAGTGTTGGTTTCGGCTGTTTTGGGACCGGTACATGGGATGCTAACCAATGATAACGGCGTGCCGTGGAGCTTCGTACAGGACCCACTTCTCATCACATTTCAATATCCTCTCCAGAAATGGCTTCTTCCTCAGACGAGACAGCAAAGAAACACAGGTGTCTTCTCGCGTTGCCTTCTGGACCGGAGTTAAATCATGTGGGAACCATCGACACAACTTAGCTTCCCAAATTGATGGAGGTGTTACCGAATGGTTTTTTCACTCACACTGAATTGTAGTCCCAGTTCCTCACATGCCTGGCCACTGTTCGACTCAATTTCTGCCTGAAAATCTTCATTTTGTAAATGTGTTGGTCTTCTGGCACCTAGTGCGTCTTCGAGTGTTACGTCACCGTCCTTAAAATTATTAAACCATCGCTGCACTGTCCGCGTAGTCACAACACCCTCACTTAAGGTCTGGCATATCTTCCGCCCCGCTGCAGCGGCGTTTGACCCCAGTTTGAACTCTTACAGCATACACGCCCTTATGGCGTTCTGTGGAGGTCCCATGTTCACTCTGTTCTTACGCAAGTTCACGGTGCCACAACCAGACAGTATATTGGATATATCCACACCAACAACTGACCTTCGCCTTATCTCCATTCTCATTCAACTCACGGTATGAGGACCAATGGAACACAAACGTCCACAAAAAGCCACAGAACTTTCTTGGTTACCTTTATAATTGAGTTTTGAATGCTAAGTTTATTAGTGTTAATTTTCATAATATTGCCTAACATAAAATAAGTTATAAAAATAATTATTGAAGGTATTGTTTACTTTCTATATGCAGAATGCAGTTAAAATCTTTCGGAGCATATTTACAGTTTGAAATGACAAAAACAACTGAAAAATTTGCTTTTTCCTACTTACAGATTATTGCTAAATAAACTATTAATATCTTTATAGATTTTTCTCTTACTTAAAAGGTCTACAAACAGCACATTGTTTACATTATACATGAATAATGTTTAATAACGTAAAGGTATAATGTAAACAAACTTTCCGTACGTTCTATAGTTAATTATATTTCAGTTGGTTAGGTCCATGGAAAGTATCCACTTTTGCTTGTGATTATGCATGCAGTTCGAAAGGATATTTTTCTTGTAATCACGAAGCAAAGCTGATTGGAAGGAAAACTTACCTTGGCATGTTGTCAAGTCCAATACGCCTGATTTAAGACAGGTTTGATTTTTGAGACAAAAGCAATAATTATTAGGATCTTGCCAAGGATCATCAAATATATGTGGATCAAGAATATAACGATAACCTGGAATTCCTTTATATTCGGATTCTCTTTCATATCTTATGTACAATGTTCTGAAAAGAAAAAAGATAAATTTATTTTAATGTATACTTTACGATTTTTAACAAGCAGTGATGACTGAAAAATTACAATGACTCTGAAAAATTACAATGTCATTTATTGACTTATGTACTGGAAACAGAATTTATTCAATTCCGGAAAAAATGTTTGATATACTTATTATGATTATTATCAACAATAATAATAATTCGAGTATTCAGAAACATTGAGGAAAATCACAATACGAATATCGAAAGGGGGAGATGCAATTAGTACTACGAATTCGATTTTGACAACGGATGACAATGGGGTCAATCCATCTGAAGTGGTCCAAAAATTGTGAAAATGGTTGCTCGACCATCTCCAAAAATTATAAAAACTTGAAAAAAAAATGAAATGAAATCTTTAAGTTTCGTCCCACGATTATGCCGGTTAGGCTAAAGGAGACGGTGATGATGAGAGATGAGTGAAATGAAGAAAGTGGGAGGAAACGGGAGAACCCCGATAAAACTCATGAGCACGGTGTTCGTCCGCCACAAAGTCCACACGGTGCGAGCTGGGATCGAACCAGGGACCCCAAGCACCGGAGGTGAACGCTCTACCACTGAGCCACCGCGCCCCCTTATAAAAACTTGAGTATGATGAACCTTGTGTATGAGAAGTTCAATAACATCATTCACCTTTTGGTATGTGCAAGTGTTCCTAAATGGCGGCCATCATTTTTGTCGGCAAAGTGCCAATTTTTGCATTTGCAAACGTTTACGAAAACTACAGGTACTCATTACATACGAATCAGACGAACACCAAACAAAAACGAATGTTTAGAGGAGAGAATGAGGTATACGGAGAATATAAACTTTTGCGTCTAAATAAATATGCAGGGTTGCAAACCAATATATGAAGTCACCAGAAAAACTGCAGAAAATTACATTTTTAAAGGGGCTGTATTTTGGAATGGCATAAAGTGGGGGCTTCATAAGTTTTGTGCTGAATACTATTGCATGTAAAGAGTCTGCACAAATATCCCCAGCTATGATACTACTGGCACTGTAGATATATGGGTTTCCGAAAATTGAGGTTTGTGATTTTGATGCCATTTTTGGGGTGTAATATCTCAGGAGGGCAAAGTGCTTAAAATTGCTGCTTATGCCACAAAGTCATTCTATATGTGAATAAACTATTGGAAAAAATCGTGGCTGATATTACACGGAGAAAAAAGTGAAGACATGGTAAAAACGCGAAGAAAGCACGTGCGTGACGATGGTTGTAGCCCGGAAAAATTTTAATGTTTGGATTGTTTCATGGTAGATCTCAAAAACTATGCATGTTGCAGCAATTAGGCCCGATTTTGTTTGTGTTCAGTTGAGCAAAAGTTTGCGAGTGGTGTTTGTTCCATCTTTCATGCTCCATGATCATTGACACGTCTATATGATAAGGGGATTAGCTCCCCCTTGCACCCACGACACCTATCGTCGAACTGGACTGATACTACTTATTTGCTGTCAGAATTTTAAAACATGTTCTAAAAATATGAGCTGTTCTTATAAATACTATTTTCTAATCTTAAATAGTAGAATTTCTTGTTTCAATACATTTTCTTTTAACGATTTTTCATAAATTTGAATATCTCTTATACTATACAATATTATTTGTTGTTGACAAAACTTCATCCAAAGAGTTTTTGGATCTCTCCTACGTGGACTACGTAATTCCAATTCCCGTTTCTTTCATATTTTTTCTTTTAATTTAACAAAGCATGATTACGTTTCGAGGCTAAGGGAATCGTGGTGATGGTAATGAACAAAATGGTCGAACGAAGGAAGTGAAAGGAAGCGAAAGAAATACGAAAACTCTACGCACACAGTTTGTCCACCACAAAACTAATTTTGTTCGAGCTTGAATCAAAACAGGTGCCGTACACACCCCGTTTCTGGATAGAATTAAGATTGAGCATTTAATAAAAGACCTCCATATATACACATGCGAAACACCTATCTTCTTAGATAATCTGTAGGATAACAAAGGTGGTACTTTTTTCTTTGAATATATTTGTCACTAGCAGCGTTCACCCCGCTTCGCTGCGGTCACCCCGGAACGCAATAAACGTTGTTACTTAGATAATTTTTACTTTTTCGCTTTCAAGTGATATGATAAAAACCATAGAAGATTGCATTAAATGTTAACATTATATCGCCTGTCATTTATGTTAACCCGCCCCGCTTCGCTGCGGTCACCCCGGAACGCAATAAACTTTGTTACTTAGATAATTTTTACTTTTTCGCTTTCAAGTGATTGCAGTAAATGTTAACATTATAGCGCCTGTCATTTATGTTAACCCGCCGAGTGACACGGTCATGCGGGTTGCATATAAATACGTTTATTTTTACCTATGATGATCTAACAAAGGATTTGTACGTTATGGACACTTGAATGGTCAATTATCTCAAGACACTGGTAATTAAAAATTAAAGTGATATGATAAAAACCATCTAGGGTCCAAATCCTAATAACCCCCCAAAAATAAAAGAAATTGGTTCAGCCGTATTAGCGTGATGAGGGAACAAAGGATTTTGTACGTTCTCTTTTATATATAAGATTATTTTATTTCTAAATTTTGATTTTTGATATCATATTTGTTTATGATACACCTTAGTACAAAAATTTTTTACTTTTTTCATTTCATGTCCACGAAAAATAGTAAAATGCATATCGCTATCACTACCTATTATTATTATTATTATTATTATTATTATTATTATTATTATTATTATTATTATTATTATTATTATTATTATTATTTTCTTTGTCACCAAAAATGTAATTCAAGACAATAAATTACTGTGCAAATTTAAATTTATTTAGCAATTTGCTACGGTAAAAGCAAAATTTGAAAAACAAAAAAGCGCTGACGTGTGTATAACCTATATGGTTTTCTTAAACGACCACGGGGAGACATGGATCTAGAAGTAAACATGGAGAAAACTAAATACGTACATGGAATTCGCAGTGACGATAATACTGTAAATTATATAAACGTTAAAATATCAAATAATACTTTCAACAAAGTGGATACTTTCGAATACTTAAGATCAATATTAACAGATCAAAAACATATCCACGAATATCGACTGAAAGCAGGGAATTCATGTTATTATTCAGCACAAAATATTTTGTCTTCGTGAATTCTGTCGAATAAATTGAAGCTTAAAATATATAACACGATAATTTTGTCTATTATGCTGTATGGTTGGAAAATATGGTCAAATTACCTTATGGGAAGAACACAGACTGAAAGTCTTTTAAAAATGAAACCCTGAGGCAAATACTCGGTCCCGAGAGGGACGGTAATGGAGTATGGCGGAAACTTTATAACCAGGATCTGCATAATTTGTACGTTTACCTAACATTGTTAGGGTCATTATATCTAAGAGGCTCAGGTAAGGAAGACATATATCCGCAATGGAAGAAAGTAAGAACATTTTCAAAATTTTAACTGGAAACTCAATCGGAAAAAGACAAAGACGCAGATTGGAGGACAACACCTAGATATTAAGATGGATCTAGCAGAAATAGGGGTATAAAGTAGAAACTAAAACTGGATCCAGTTGGATAAAGACAGATCTCAAATGAGAGCTTTTATGAATGCAACATTGGACTTTTGGCTTTATCTGGCTCACTTTTTACATTTTTGATATTCCGCTGTCTTTGAGTTATTCACAAAAATTTTTAAAAATACGGGATGAGTTTACGGACGAAAATCAATTTTAAAAGTAATATAATGAATGAAAAGACATGGAGGTCTTACTTAAATTTTAGTTAGAATTACATATCCTGTATGTTTAAGGTTTTTCCCAACATTAGTGATTTTACGCAATATTATCCCAGAATTTGACGATACTTCGCGAAGAACATACATTGAAATTAAAAAAGAAAGTTCTATGGCTAAAAGCTCTGATTATACCAGAATTTGAGGATACTTTGGGAAGAACATACATTGAAATCAAAAAAGAAAGTTCTATGGCTAAAAGCTCTGATTATACCAGAATTTGAGGATATTTTGGGAAGAACATACATTGAAATTAAAAAAGAAAGTTCTATGGCTAGAAGCTCTTTTATAGACAAAAATAAATAAATAATAAAACATGATTTACAAAGTACCAGGTGCCCATGATGTGTTAGAAATGTTTCGTCAAATTTTACAGCTTAATTTCAGAGAAAAGTACTTTTAACCCTTGTATATAGATTTGAAAACACATTGTAAGTAGTACTCACAATTGAATTTGAATTACACTTACCGACATACATCTGATATAAATATTTTCGGCTTATCTTCTGTTGTGAGATAGGGGCTATATATTGTTGAATCTGTTCCCTCTAACTTGTTGCAGGGATCATCGCTCCAAGTATCTAGAGTCGAAGAATTCTTCCACGATACAATCTGACCAATTTGTGTAGTCTCATCAGCTCCTGTGCGGACAATATATTCACCATCATCTGTGTTATTTTTCTGAAGAAAAAATAATTTATATTCTTAGATATTGCTCTGATTTTGTTCTTAAGATTTATAGACATGAATATTTATTTAGGTTGATAACCAATAGAAAAAGAAGATAACGATGAACAATAAGTTCATCAATATTTAAAAATAAATTTACAGGCTAAATGTGTTACACCAGAAGGACAGAGCATTGCCTAAGTAGATCATTTGGGTTAATTTACATTATATACTCCAGTTAATCTTCATGCGAATCGAAAAATAAAACTAGTTTTCTTTTTTGTTCGACTGTAAGGTGAATCTTCCCTGGGAATGATAAATGTACCATGCATGTGTGTAACCATTGTTCATACAGCGTCAGGGGGGAACGGTCAGAATGGCAGGAGGACAAAATGGCAGGGGACCTAATGGCAGGAATGAATGGCAGGATGACAAAATGGCAGAGGACGAAATGGCAGGCGGACAAAATGACAGGGGACAAAATGGCAGGCGGACGAAATGGCAGGATGATATAAAGGCAGAAAGTATAATTTGAATTCTCGGGTTTTAAATTATTTTGTTTGTTACTTGATAAATGAAGATTTCAGCATAAATTTTCGATTTATTCATTATGTTCCAAAATTCGAACTGCTAATAATATTTCAATTCTGAGAATTCTGATGTCGTAAGAATTAAGAGAGTGCCACCAAGATTTCCGCCGGAAGTTTGGAATTCTCATAAGGCAACTCTGTCTAACAATCTTCGCACAAATAACTTATGTGAGGGGTGGAATCTAAAGTTTTTCCATTTGGTTGGACACAACCACCCAACGGTATGGAAACTCATACAAAGCCTACAGGAAGAGAATTCCACCGTTCATTCTACAATTTCCTAGTGCGAAAGAGGGCAATACCCCGTCAAGAAAACTAAAAAAGGTTTATGTTGATCTGCAGCATAGATTAAGGAACCTATGTGTGGATTATTACACAAACAAAAGATCTCTTGAGGAATTCTTGCGGGGAATTGCTCACAACTTGAAATTAACGACAATGTAAGTAGTCATTCTTATGATTGCAAATTTTTTTATAGTCTATTTTACGGTATATTTTATTATATAAAATTAACGACGGTATTAATAATTTGCAATTCTTTTCTTAAGACTGCAGAATGTTTTTATAGCATATTCTAGGATATGTGTTATAGGATGTTCACGACACTGTAATTAACTAGTCATTCTTACGACTGCAAAGTATATTTATAGTCTATATTACGATATATTTTGTTATATAAAATTAAAGCCAATTAGTCATTCGTTCAACTGCAGAATGTTTTTATATTGTTCTAGTATATGTGTTATAAGATGTTAACGACCAGGTATCAGGCCGGTAGCCAGCCCAAAAATGTAGGGGGGAGGGACCCGGCTGAAGTTAGAGTGGGCCCGATCCAACGATATTATAGTTCATCACCATCGTGAACATTTTAGGAGGGCTGCAAAAATTTAGGGGAGCCCGGCCCCTAGATCCCCCTGGATACGGGCCTGTCTGGTATGTAATTAGTTATTCATAAGACTGCAAAGTGTGTTTATAGTCTATATTATGATATATTTTGTTATATAAAATTAAGGACTATGGTTTAGTCATTCTTACAAGCGCAAAAAGTTTTAACTGGTGCTGTCGAAATCGGTTTTTCAAAAACCGAAAACCGCTTTTGCGGTTTCGATGTTGGAAACCGCTTTAGTTGTTTCCGTTTTGAAAACCGCATGATTAAATTTGGCATGATTGTAGCTTTCTGGGACAAACCCACAGAAAAATTGCCAAAAGTGAATATTTTTAATTTTTTAGGGGTGTAAACGGGAATGAAGAGATTCCCATGTTATTTAAACGGACGTTTTCTTGGGATACAAAATCTTATCTTTTAGATAGTTGAAATAGGAAAAGAAACGATAGGATTATGGGTTTAAGAGATGCGAGGCCGTAGGCCGAGCAAAGACAATGGGGGGAACGAAGCCCCCGGATGGGCAGATTCAGAAAATACGAAGAGCAAGTTCACGAAATTCATTGTTGGTGCAAAGGCCGATAGATAAGAAATGCGAGACCTAGGCCGAGCAGACCTGGGAGTCTGGAGGCGGAGCCCCCAGCTAGCCAAAGGTTAGCTTTGTTATATAAAAATTAATGACGATGTTAGTAATTGGTCATTCTGACGATTGCAGTGTTTCTTATGGTCTGTTCTACGATATCCGTTATTATTGAGAATTAAGAAAGATGTACGTAATTAGTCATTCTTACAACTACAAGCTGTTTTTATAATTTAAAGGATATGTTATAGGAAATTAGAAAAAAAAAACTTTGTCATTCCTGTAACTGTAGAGGAATTTTGTAGGTCTGTTCTATGATATGTATTAGTATTGAAGAATAAATAGTAACCATTCTTTCAGTTCTGTACTTAACTTGTTTGCTTTCAATCTATATTTTCTTGTAGTTAGAATTGTTATAAGACCAATATATCAATTGGAAGATGGTTGCAAAGAAAAAAAGTTAAGATTTTAAGTTAAGTTTGGATATCTGATATTTACCCTCTTTTACGCTCTTGGTTCAATTTAGCTGTATTTATATGCTTTGGACATTCGAGGCAGAAATGACTAAATCGAGAACCGTTACCTACTAACAAACACAATAGGTGAACCCTAAAAATATGAGCCCTAGGAGTTTGCCAAATTAACTTCCTGCCATTCTGTCCTTTTGCCATTTCGTCCTCCTGCCATTTCGTCCGCTGCCATTTTGTCCTCCTGCCATTTTGTCCTCCTGCCATTTCATCCGCTGCCATTTTGTCCTCCTGCCTTTATTTCCTGCCATTATATCCCCTGTCATTTTGTCCTCCTGCCATTCTGTCCTAAATTCAGCGCCAGGATATACACCGTACAAAGTACAGTGCAAAAACACCGACCAAGTTGTTCTAGGTTTTCACTAGCACGAATTACATCTATCTGAGTTAGTGTGGGGGGATAACAGGTGGGTCCGCGCAGGGCTGGGTCCATAGGGAAAAGTGCCTCAACGACGTTCAGTATACGCGTGAACGAGGACGCTGTAAAAAAAAAAAAAAAAAAACCTTTACATATTTTTCTGTATATTTTGAAACCCTACTGTCGCATATAAGAAGAAATTAAGAACGTACCGAGCACTGGAAAATTGCCTTCTTAGAATTTGGGTTCACCATAGCTTTCTTATGCAGCAATATGTGGTTAAAATCACATTTTGCACTACGTATTTCTACATTATTAGGCATGACAAGTAAGATCCCTATATACTATTTTGATTACTTAAAAATTTCTTTTGAAATACTAATAACATTGCATATTCCTCCCGTAAATTTTACAAAACTGTGGATGTCTAAACTGGGATAGTACCGCAACAACATTAATACTAAGCCAACTTCTTACATTAAGCATAGAGGCTGATGCTCGTAATTAACTGGTTGTTAAATTGTTTCAATGACGGCATTTTCTTTCTTTCATTTTTTACACCATGAAGCGTACGAGTAATTATATGACTGCAGACTCTACTCAAATTTAATTGTATCAAATTGTTGAAAATGTTTTTAGTAGTTATGGCACATACTGCAACCAAAATGGCACGGATATGGGTCCGAGATTGCCTACATTAAAGTAATATATTTAAATTCTTCACTTGTTATAGCTAAGAAGATCCTGGCAGTGTAGCTTGATGTGTTTTACATAAACTACGTATTATCAAAAATCATATCAAAACATAAAAAAAGTGTAAAGGAAATTTGTTTTAAAATATCTTTAAAATGTATTAAAGATGAGTATAAAACTCTGCTACTTAGCTATCCACCATTTTTCAGAATCCAACGACGTCATTGCTCAGCAATGATATTAAAATACTTTTAAGAATATTGTAATATAAAACAGGGATTCACATTTTGTTTTTACTGGCGAACCATCAAAGCATAATAATTATTAATATCATTATAACAGCGGCTTGCATACCACCAGTGGTGTGCGTGCCACAGATTGAGAAACCCTGATATAGAGGATATGGCCACAAATATCTTTATCCCAGTAACTCAATGAAATTGGTAAGCAACTGAGCGCTAAACCTGATTGGCGCCTCTTTTTTCTGCCACTAATGTTCGATTGTGTATATCGGAAAATTAAGAATTATTACGAATTATGAGTTACGTGAAATGATGTTAGTAAAGTGATATTTGGTGATAGCATACTTACGTGTCTGAAGAGTGCAAAACTTAAATTTCCATCTTCTTTCTCTATGATCATTGCTGGGATGAATGGTTTTATTACATCGCATGGCTTAAAGGGTGAATTGCAATTAATATTGATTCCTCCAAATAAAATATCATGAACCGTGCTCGTAAGGAAAACATCCTGTGGGTTGTTAAACATTATTCTGATTCCTGTACCTACTGTGAATTCAGGAATGCCGTTAAGTAAGGATAATTCCACACCTGACTAGAATAGGAGAAAAAAATCAGATTATACACTGCAGATAAAGAAAAATGTATTAAAACTAGTTTCTTCATTCACATTCACAATGTAACAGTGGCATATTTTAAATTAGTTTTTATTATAATACCTTTATTTCATAATATTCCAGGGCAATCGTCGGTATCCCCGGTAGCCCTGGAATATTATGAAATAAAGGTATTAAAATCTAATTTATATTGACAATTTTATACTTTAGTATGTTTTTTCAATGATCCAAGTTTCTGAGAATGTTATTAATTTAGAAACATTCGCTAGTTTCTTTGCACGGAGACTGTCTCGCTTCTTAAGAGATCTTCCACTTAGCAACACAGCAGAAACCTACCTCCTCTTTCAGCAAGAATCGTGTAGAGATATAGTTATCAGCGCATTCTTCGCTCCACCTCCAACCGCAGCTTACGAATGGGCTGCCAGGTAGCACCACATGCCTACAGAATAATTGGTTTCTTGGGCTTGCGCGAAGGGTAAACAGAAGTTATACGAGTAATTACAGCGTATTTTGGAGATCTCTTGGAATTGTCTTGGACATCATGAGGCCCGTTTCGTAGCGGTTTGCGTCAACGCAAAACAAATTATGTTTCACAGTATTTTGCGATAGTGGGCATACCTGTTATAATTACCTGTTGTTGTTCTTTAGCCTAACCGGCATATGTGTGGAACGTAAAACTCAAAACCCAATTGCTTATTTGCATTACGTTGCGAAGGATTTTACTAACTGAGACTCCTTCTTGACTAATCACCTATTTTAGAGATCTTTTGCACAAGTTTCATTTATTATGATGGGTAGAGTTACCACCTATCCAAAGCAAGATATATATATCCTATATATATATATATATATATATATATATATATATATATATATATATATATATATATATATATATATATATATATATATAGGGACACTTCACGCAGAACATGAAGGTAAAAATGTACGATCCTTTTTCCGCAATAACTAATAAGATAAACTAAGTATTTCTAATGAGCAAATCATATTTATCTACTTGATAAAATTAAAGTATGCTCTAAGGTTTCCGTTATTTTGAAGACTGTATAATAACGTGGAAACCAAACTCCAATATTATTATTATTATTATTATTATTATTATTATTATTATTATTATTATTATTATTATTATTAATATTATTATTATTATTATTATTATTATTATTAATAATAATAATAATAATAATAATAATAATAATAATAATAATGTACTGATGTTATAAAGATTAGTGGTAGCCCCATCCATCAAACCAATGTACGCCACTGCATTGTAACGAGTATATTAGATAATTATAAAATGATAATTATGACATACCAATTCCAAACTTTACAAAGAAATAATTAGAGAACGGATTTTTTTAAAGGAAACTTTAGGAAAATATAAAATTGAAAACGCGTAAATGCGAAAATTTATTTCGGAGTATTTTCCATTTTCAAATATAATTGGAATAAAAGAAATTGGTCAAGAAGTTACTTGTCAGTATATACGTCACATCATATGCAGAACGTCTGTTGTTGCATAAATAAGCACAAGTTTCTCCATGTTGTCTTTAAGCAGTTCAAATCTTCTGTTTGTCAAGATAATTTCCCATGATGAGAAACTTCACTCCACATTATAACACTCTAGTTTTTTCTACACTTACCAAAACTTTGAAATTTAATCATATTCGTGATTTTTCCACTTATCTTCAGATCTGGTAACATAATAGATGAAAATTTGTAGTTAGAAGTGGTGGTGCCCCCGTTGCGTGTGCATAAGCGGAGTTAGTGATGGGTAAATTCCCTGGAAAATATTTTTCGGGAATATTCCCTGGGAACATTCTGGAAATTTATGTACAAACACAAAGAAAATTGCATTCTATTACTATATGTACAGTATTATAATTTCAAAATAAAACTCGCTTGTACCACTGTACACTTATTATAGTTGTCTCCAGAGGATTCTTTAAAATATATATTCTGAACGGTATTATCTTATTTTATTCTATTTAGAGACTACGCATAAATGTATCTTTACTTACAATATGTTTTATGCGAGTAAATATGTAGGAAAAAACCTGGTATAGAAAGTCTATACATACCTTTACACCGCTAAAACAGTTTAAATTTGTATGTAAGTGGATTTTCTAGACTTGACCCTACTACTAATATTATAATCATATTAAATTTCTAAATGTTATAAACAAATTAGGTTAGTAACTGCCAGAAAACATACGTAGTCTCTCGAAAAATTCGTAAGGTTGCCAGGGTATGGGATGGCCAGTGGCGTATTTAGGGGGGTGGCTTCCGGGCTTAAGCCCCCCCCCGAAATCTTACTTAGTATATAGTAAAGTAAATGAAATATCTTGCAAAATTTTCACATTTCCAGGCAAAGCCCCCGCCCCGAAAGTTAGCAAAGCCCCTCCCGAAACAAAATCGTAAATACGCCACTGGGTATGGCATATATACCGGTACAGAATGTTGATTTCAGGTGCACTGTGTTCTGTTACTGTGTTCTTACTGTGTACTATTAAATCTCTAATTTAAGAAGATATGCTGTTTCGAACAATATACAAGGGAATATAATAATTCGCCAACAAAGCTTGGTTCATGAATACACACGTAAAAAGAAGCAAACAAATCCTAATTAGCACAGGTCCAGAAACACCGGTACTAATGAAACATCCTGAGAAGCAATCCTAATTTTGATATGTAAACATTACATTTTAAATTACGACTACAGAGATTTCTTTATTCAATATCTGATTCTTTCTCACAGAGAGCGAAATTCGAATCAGACACAACACACAGCCCAAGGATGTTTATAAATAGAGGATCTGCCCATATTAGAGACCTGCACGGGCCGGGCTTGGGTGGGCCGACCCTGCTATTTCTTTGGGCCGGGCCGGGCTTGGGCGGGCCGACACTGTCATTTCTTTGGGCCGGGCCGGGCTTGGGCTGGCCGATCCTGATTTCTCTTTTAGGTCGGGCCGGGCTGGGGCCGATCAATTGCAATTCTTTAATAATTATTGACTTTCGTTAAACGATAATTGGAATAAAGCCAAACGTTGAAGAAGTGTGTCCGTGAAAAATGTTACAAAGAATGCAATAGCTATTTACAGTTTGTGTTGCTTAGCGGCTCCACTTTCACTATAGAGGATTGCAGGCATTATGCGGTAAATTAAGCTCTGACCTTGACCTTTACTGAACTCAAAATATAACAAGAAGGGGTTGGAATGTTTTGCCTGTCGCTAAACAATATTGCCATCTTCACTTTATGCTAAAAATCAATTAAGTTAGATTTTTGTTACAGGGAATGAAGTTTTTGTTCTCTCAATGACAGGCAAAGTTCTAGGAGGCAATGGTACCATTCTGGAGGCAAGCGTCAGGTTGTGAACCAGAGTTTAGAAAATGTTTCTGAGGGTTAGGTCAAATTTAGTACTAAATTTTGAGAAAGATTGGAGCTCGAGCTAATTTTTTTAAAAAAAATTATCGGGCCGGGGTCGGGCCAAAAACTTTTAAAATTTATCGGGCCCGGGCCGTGCTTGGGCCAAGAATTTTAAAAACTTATCGGGCCGGGCCGGGCTCGGGCCGAAAATCTCCAAAACTTTTCGGGCCCGGGCTGGGCCGGGCCTATGTACGTTCGGGCTGGATTGGGCTCGGGCCGAAAAATTCGGCCCGTGCAGGTCTCTAGCCCATATGTATCGTCATCCTATTAAACCGATGAAGCCAAAAAACAACCGAGCATCGGCATGTCTGATTGTCTACTCTCGTTTCCACCATCGTCTGAATGGCTACTTTCGTGTCCGCCATGATTGTTGGCTCAAAACATTGCGATCCTATTGGGCGGAGTGGGCAGAGTAGGGGTGCGAAACTGTGAGGTATGGCTTGAAGATTTTGTTGTAAGGGCAGATCCTTGAGACAGACTGACATCTATTACTAACGGTGGTTCGGGAAGTATTGATAGTACTTCACCTCCATCTCTACAGAAATACTAGATTACTTACAAATTTGTTCCTTTTCATCACTTATAAAGTATACTTTGCTACTTTCTAGTGCAAATGGAAATGAAAATTTAAAAAATCATATTAATTAGTTATATAAAGTACAGTCAACGAATTTCAATTTTTTAACCTCCAAATTATTTAAAAACTAGAAGTAAATTATAATAAATGAAAATAAAAATGAAATGAAATGAAATCTTTAGTTTTACGTCCCACGTTTATGCCGGTTAGGTTAAAGGAGACAGTGATTATGAGAAATGAGTGAAAATGGTGGAATGAAGAAAGTGGGAGGAAACGGGAGAACCCCGAGAAAACCCACGAGCACGGTGTTTGTCCACCACAAAGTCCACACAACGCGAGCTAGGATCGAACCAGGGACCCCAAGCACTGGAGGTGAACGCTCTACCACTGAGCCACCGCGCCTCCACTAAATGAAAATAAAGTTATTAGTCATATGATTCTTATAATTTGGAAAATAAAGTAAATAAATTGAAATAAATTCGTTCCCGGGAATTTATATGACAGGGAAAAAACGGAAATATTCCCATTTTGATTTTCCTTCCCACCGGGAATATTCCCACTGCCCATCACTAAGCGGAATTAGAAATTGTCTTTTGGGGGAGGGGGAAGAGCTTTTGATAGGTCTCGCACCTATCATTTCAGGTATAAAGATGATCATTAAGTCAGGAATAAAGATGGTGAAGTTGTCAAAAAGTTGGGTGAGATAATGCTCCCCCATGACCCTCATAACTCCACCCATGGGCGTGTGCAAAGGAAAACTGAAACTGTGAAGTGTTGTGTGTGTGTGTGTGTGTGTGTAAATATAATTGTTGGGTTGCTCATTGGATATCTGGCTAGAGCATCAAAACAATGTGAGAGAGAGCGAGTAGAATACGAGTAAATAAAAACATTGCCAAAAACGGATGTAAGAAACTGCGATACGAGGAAAATCGGGACTTTTTCCTTATAACAAACTGCACAATTCTTAAAGAAGATTGCATCGTTCGAGGTGAGAAAAAGAACGATTGTAGTCATGATGTAAATTTTAGATTTGAATTATCTAGAAACATTCGTTAGTAAATTACTGGACCCGCTCGGGAGAATAACGCTCCCGGAAGTACTTTTTTCGCGCGCTACTCTAGCCAGCTGTTTTAAGTTGGTCACAAAATTTATATCATGGAGGTCATGGAGGAACAATAGGAGCCCTGCGGGGTTTCAACCCATTCCTACTACTACTTATCTGCACAAGGGTAAGTAAATCACATTTTGAGTATTATGTTCATCTTATTTTAATAAAAAAGGTATTATCAAAATTAAAATAAACTTTCCTTGGATCGGGTTTGAAACACACCAAAAAAGATTGATGTTAATAGTAGATACCGCTAGCACGCTCGGCCTTGAGGACCGACAGCGGCATGCGTTTGGTTTCTCGTATACTAATGCTACGTGGCAAGAAATGGATGACGCCAACCAATCAGAACCGTGTATTTCGTTCATACTTCCGGGAGCATTACTCTCCCGAGCTAGTCCTTAAATTACGAATAGCTAATTGAGGAATACATACTACAGACTTCGAGCAGAGTGAAATGTGATTTTTTTCTTTTAACTACACTACATGAAAATGCTACACAGACTTTCAGTGTTTCGAGGTTCATTCGTGTCGCGTACGTTGGGAAGTGGCGACAGGTGCAACAATGAAATTAAATCTTTAAGTTTTACGTTCCATAGTTATGCCGGCTGCATATATTTTTTTCCTTCCTCAACGTCGCCAAAGCTAATTTTCATTGGCTGATAAGATCATATGACAACCTCTTTTCGCCATGTTTTTCAGTGTATCCATCTTGGAACATGAGCCATGAAGCAGGTTGAAAGTGTACGCTCAGCGAATATTGAAACAAGATGATGTATCAACAACAACTATTTGCCGAAACGTACACAGTTGTATAAATAAACTTGTGTGAACAATAGCACAATTTTTTAATAAATATTTAATATGAATCTTATCGAATAAAGCACCAATTTCAAGTTGAAGATAGTTGAAGATACTAGTTGAGGACTCTAAGAATAAATTGTAACAGTAGATAATATCTTTGTCATTATGTATAAACAGTGGCGTATTTAAGGAGGCTTCTGGGCTTAAAACACTCGGGAAACTTTATTTAGTATTTTAAAGTAAATGAAATATCTTCCAGAATTTTCACATTTCCAGGAATAAAATGAACAAAGTCCCTCGAAACAAAATCATAAATACGCCACTGTGCATAAAGTTCGATTATATATATCGGGTGTTGCAAAATAAGTGTTACAACTCTTGGGAGGTGACTCCTGACAGTGAGACAAGAAAAAAAGTTCTCTTCAATTTTCTGCTATCGGACATAGTTTCAGATCTACAAGGTGCCGAAAGCGTGGGAAAATGACTTTCGGACGACAGTAGTTCGGAAACTATTCAACATAAAGAGGGCGGGTAAAAAATTCACTGAAGAAGTCATACCTGCTCTATTGAATTTTGCATGTTTCACAATCCTACCGTGCACGCGCAAGGGATTCCCCAAAGGAACGTAGGGAGTCCCGGATAATCTGCCAAATAAAACTTGGTTAAATGGATATGAATTGATAGGCTTTCTGCTAGGTAACAATAATTCGTTTGTCTTAAGTCGATATCTAGAACGAATACAAAATGGCGGACACCTTTATGCCCGTTGTGTGTGGTTGCATAATCGCCAGATACGGATGCTGGCCAACAGTGACGTTCTGAGTATTAATTGTAGCGAATTTGTACTCAAATGCTCTGGAAAGACATCTGGAGTGTCGGTAGAGCATAACAGATGAAGCAGGGTGATTCACATGTGTGGAAACACTTAACGAAAAATGCCAAGAAATGCACTCATACTCAATAAACGTGAGTTCAAAGCGTCGGAAATGTAAGGATTAGCGTCAAGAACATGAAAGCCATTGCCAATTCACCAATAATATTCCCTCAAACCAATGCAATATGATGTGCACGGTTGCACACCAATAAGGATGCAACAACTGAGTCCAAGTTCAAATTGTGCAATGGACTCACAAAGAAACTGGGTAAACTAAAGGAATGTCACTAGTGGGATCGCATGATAGATATTGAAATGTGGCCAATGTGTGTGTTGATATCAACATGTAGCTAATGGACAAATGTGAACATGTCGCACTACTGCTGGGACACCGTCTCACGTGCGAAAACTAGGAAAATAACGTTGTACATTCTGCTATTACATGTGGTGCACCTTTTGGTAGAACGTAACTAGAACACGATTTTACCAATGTCCCTCTTTATTTGGGACATTGTCCCACAGTCGACACATATGGAAAGAAATCTCTTAATGCATGGTTCAAATTGTGATAGAGCGTGAAAATAACAAACTTGTATCATGTTGCACTCTTCTGAGACATATGACGTACTCGAAATATAGGAAAATACCTCCAGAAATTCGTATCTTCCACACAGTGCACATGCCAAGACAAAGACGAAACTGAACCGAATTGGCACATTTAACACTACAGCTGGAACACCATACATATGGAAAATAAAACGACATGAGAAATAGGAAGAAACGTCTTAAAACTCTGATTGTTTACAACTGTGCAGTAGGAATAACAAAATGAAACACACAAGTACCGGTATGTCGGGAGGCTGTACAAGAGGGCTTGCCAAACAAAGCAGGTACTCCTCAAAGAAATGAATACAGAGAAAGTGAGGCTCCGTCGAACCTCAGGGCTAGAGCGCTTGCTTTTGCTCGGTGGTCGCAGTTTCCAATCCTACTGGGAGCCCACGGCCTCAGATTCAAGACCCGAGTAGTTATTTTCTATTTTTCGCACGTGGGACGATGTCCCGGCAGTAGTGGGACATGTTGACATTTGTCCATTAGCTACATGTTGATATCAACACACACATTGGCCACATTTCAATATCTATCATGCGATCCCACTAGTGACATTCCTTTAGTTTACCCAGTTTCTTTGTGAGTCCATTGCACAATTTGAACTTGGACTCAGTTGTTGCATCCTTATTGGTATGCAACCGTGCACATCATATTGCATCGGTGTGAGGGAATATTATTGGTGAATTGGCAATGGCTTTCATGTTCTTGACGCTAATCCTTACATTTCCGACGCTTTGAACTCACGTTTATTGAGTATGAGTGCATTTCTTGGCATTTTTCGTTAAGTGTTTCCACACATGTGAATCACCCTGCTTCATCTGTTATGCTCTACCGACACTCCAGATGTCTTTCCAGAGCATTTGAGTACAAATTCGCTACAATTAATACTCAGAACGTCACTGTTGGCCAGCATCCGTATCTGGCGATTATGCAACCACACACAACGGGCATAAAGGTGTCCGCCATTTTGTATTCGTTCCAGATAACGACTTAAGACAAACGAATTATTGTTACCTGGTAGAAAGCCTATCAATTCATATCCATTTAACCAAGTTTCATTTGGCAGATTATCCGGGACTCCCTACGTTCCTTTGGGGAATCCCTTGCGCGTGCACGGTAGGATTGTGAAACATGCAAAATTCAATAGAGCAGGTATGACTTCTTCAGTGAATTTTTTACCCGCCCTCTTTATGTTGAATAGTTTCCGAACTACTGTCGTCCGAAAGTCATTTTCCCACGCTTTCGGCACCTTGTAGATCTGAAACTATGTCCGATAGCAGAAAATTGAAGAGAACTTTTTTTCTTGTCTCACTGTCAGGAGTCACCTCCCAAGAGTTGTAACACTTATTTTGCAACACCCGATATAAGAGTTTTGTAATTACTCTCTTATTTACTTTAAGTACACACATTGTTTCCGAATGAGATATGTACATCTCAAATATTATGACTAAACATTTGCTGTTAATGTGTAGGTATATAACTGAGAGTGAAAATCATGTACAAAGCGATTCGAAAATTCTAGGGAATAAGGTTATAGCGTTGGACTCATGTCCACGTGGTCCCGGGTTCGATTCCTGGCCGGTGCTTCCCAATTTTCGGACGTCTAGCCAGCGTCGTGAAGCAAACTGGGGAGTCACGTGAAAACAAGACCTGACAACCACTAGGTCTTTTAGAAAGCTACTGATGCGCCTGTCAGGGACAAGGCGTCGCAGCGCGCTGACCACTTACCCGCCTCGCCAGTAGGCTGAACGTAGTTCAGCTGGTCCCTGGCAAATAGCGCTGGAATAGGCTTAGGCTTAGGCCATTATGGCAAGTGGTTTGTTTGGTTTGGTGGTTTGATTTGAAAATTCTAGTCAAATGAACTCTCCTATTTGATACTTTTTTTTTTTTTTTTTTTTTTGTCTCATACCAACCAATTACGGTACTCAGAGCATTTGTCTGTTTAGACCAGATACTAATTTAAAATAGGAGGCCAACTTATACGAGTGCCATCAAATTTGGTTCAACTAAAGTATAGCTGGTAGCACAGGTGAGCGTGAAGACGATTATTTTCACTTGAGCTTATTTCCCTAATCGAGTCTTTTAGTTCATTGTATATTTCCTTTCACGCCTTTAAATTAAAATAAATATTAACTACCCTCTATTATACCCTTTAATCTAAGGATGAATTATTAAATTGTACTGAATAATTAGCCTGGTTTTACTCAAACGAAAGTCTGCTGGTAGACCACTAGTCCCCCCCCCCCTTGAATTTGTGTGTGAGGAGATAAGTTACGGCAATTGTTTCCATGCAGAATGGAGGCAAAAATTCTGCTCTTCGCGTTTCTTACCAGGCAAATGCCAGGATGGTTGATAGCAAAATGTTTGTAATGATGCTTTCCCGAATCTTGCCCGTTATTATTTGTGCTTATCAACTGCAAAATGGTATGTGAAGTATTTGGTGCTTATTATTATTATTGGCAAATGCATAGAATAATTCTCACTGTCTTGACTAGGAGTCGAGTCTGGAACTTCTAGTAGTCTGCTACCGGTAGGTGCTTTACCAGTTAAAGTATCGTAGCATATTCATCTAGTACCTGACCACCAAGAAGTCCGGGTTTGGGTAATAACAGGAGTACTCTGTCAATAGTCATCTCTAAAAGTTGAGAACAATGCTCTTTCCTATGCAAACCTATGTGTAAAAATGCCGGCGTTTTGAGATGGCAGTTTTTTCCTCAAAGTCTAAGTACATCATTTTCAGAACAATTATTGCCACCACCATTAAACTTTAACTAAAATAATTTTGTTGTTGATCATTGCTCTAATGGCTTTACAAAATCGTCCGACCTAAAAGAAACGTTCTACATTATATTGGGAGATGAAAGGTAGGACGTAGTGTTACTTTTACATTGAAGTTGTAGTATTCAAAAAACTCCAGTTTTTTCCAAATCCTTGTACTTCTAGGCAAACCATCAATAAAGAGTATTTATTTAGAAATGGCGAGGCCTTTGAAGGAGGCTGTGAGGAAGAAGAGGTCGGAAGCTTGCAAAAACGAAACATAGATACTGCACCATGACAATGTTCCTAGCTATTCGGCGGTTATCATCAGGGAAATTTTCGCCAAGAACAATACAACTGTTATACCTCAACCACTCTACTCACCTGATTTGGCACCTGCAGACTTCTTTCTATTTCCCAAGTTGAAATCCACCTTGAAAGGTCACCAATTCGAAGAAAATTTAAAACAATCGTTACTAGAGCTCTAGGCTACTCTAAACTATGCGTTCCAGCAGTGTAATACACGCTAGGAACAACGCATTAATAGTAAAGGAAACTACTTTAAAGAAGATAAATCTGAATAATTTCCATAGACTTTACCTTAAGTACCTATATATTTAGAAAGATCGGTTTCCTGCTGGACAGGCTGTATTTAAGAATAAAAATTGAAGATAAGAATTCAAATATCAACATCGTCTCTTTCCGGTTAATAAGACAGGAAGTGGTACCCAGTCCCTTGGAGTAGTGGCGGGATCACGGATTCTAAAAGGGATTGACTTAAGCTACAGTCGCCAATATAGCTCAGATACAAATTAACTTCAACGTAGTAAGCAGCTGTTTTAAAAGAAATTCATATTTTTTCAAAAAAAAAAAAAAAAAAAAAACTTATTCATTACATTATTTAAAATTACCTCCTGAGTTGCACCAGTAGCTAGTTACAAAATAAATAAATAAATAAATAAATGAAATTCTTAAAAATGACATTCAGCACTTTAGTATATTTACAAAAGTACTAAAGTTATTGTTCAAGTAATCTATTAGAATAGCAGAATAATTTTTACATTGAAAAGGGTACATAGGGAATTCTAATAATTTGTTTTTGTTTTTCCAGATCGAATGATGACTCTGTCTAAAGAAGAACGAATCGAATTGGTACTCTTAAGTGGACGAGAAGGATGGTCGTATCCCAAAAATTGCGGAAGAATTTAACCTTCGACACCCTCATCGTCAACCTATTTGTTTTACTGCCGTCGGGAAATTAATCGCTAAGTTTAAAGAAACAGGCAGTGTGTTGGACAAACCCCGTTCCGGACGACCAAAGACTTCAGACGAAACGAAAGAGGCTGTCTTGGCTAAGGTTTATCTTACCCAAAGAAATCGCTTCGTCGAACATCCACGAATTTGGGTGTTCCAAGGTCAACCATCCACAAAATTCTGGCAGAGAAGTTTCATCCGTACAAGTTAAAGATGTTCCAATACTTAAATGAAGATAACCCCGATAGACGCATGCAGATGTGTGGATGGTTTACTGATAAATTGAATGAAAATACCAATTGTACTAAAGACTGTATGTTGTTCAGTGATGAAGCTGTGTTTTATGTCAATGGTGAAGTGAACAGACAAAATCTTGGATGCTGGTCTCAAGGCAATCCACATTGGATGAATTCATCCAAACAGCAAGGCTGCCAAAAAAGTGATGGGTTGGTGTGGTTCGTGGAAAGCTCATGTGCTAGGACCTTTCTTCTTTGATTAACATGTAACGGGTGAGACTTATCTGAACATCCTGAGAGACAAATTGATGCCCCAAATTGAGCGTTTGGGTGAGGGACTTTCAGACTGGTTTCAGCAGGATGGAATCTCTGCCCATTTTGCTGCAGCTGTTAGAGATTGGTTGAATAACAATTTTCCTCACTGGATTGAGAGAAGAGGTCATGTGGAGTGGTCTGCTCGTTCGCCAGACCTTTTTCCCCTTGATTTCTTTTTCTGGGGTATGCTGAAAGAGAAAGTTTACTCGATGAAGATCAGAAATTTAAACCACTTGACAGAACAAATTACCATCAGTGTGCTGAAATCGACGGCAAGTCAGACATATTCCATCGAGTTTACCTTAATTTTGCAAAGCGCATCAAAGTGTGCATTGAACAGCACGGAAATCATGTTGAAAATATTCATTAACATTAAATTGACTAAAATGTGCTCTTCCCATGTACTCAGACTTTATGAACATCCTGTATATCTCTTTCGTACAGTAAGTGCACAAAACTGCTTTCCCTGTATAACAGGGTAACATTTAAATTCAGAGCACCAATCTCGAATTCCAGCTCTCGGTATCGTATCACTTATTTCAACCATACAATTCTTTATGTTCTGCTCGGAACAGTCACAACAAACAACGACTCACAGCAACTGATCAACACAGATCAACGACCTCAAGGGTTTCAGAAGAAGTTATCCTAATAATCGCTGAAAATGAACATAGATTTATGGCCTAAGGCAATATAATTTCGCAGAATTTTGGTTCGAACATACATAGAAAAATCAAAAGAACAACAAATAAATTGTTGGTTTCCACGAGGATTTTTATACTTAAAACAACTTCTACATAAAACATATCAAAATATATGAGGAAGGTTCAATAATTATTGTCCTCTCATATTTAAAATACTTGAGCTGGGATGGCTGATGGGAGATATTGTAGCCTAATGTCTTAGATGCCTATATGCTAAATTTCAGAACCATAGCTGCTATATTAATATTCTTTTTTGTCGTTTCAGCTGTGAGAGGTGGCGCCTAGCTTGACAAATGGAGAAAACCCAACAACGAGCTGCCAAGTACCTCCAGAAAAAGGGGTTCAGCCCAAAGGAGATTCATGAGGACATGATCAGTGTGTTGGGTGATGGGGCTCCTTCCTACCAGGTGGTAAAGAACTGGTGTCGCGACTTTCGTTGCGGCAGGGAAAGCTGTCAACAGGCCCCTGGTGCTGGTCCTCCAACAACAGCATGCATCCTAGAAAACATTGATGCTGTGCATGGTCCGATTATAGCAGAGAGACGAATCACGGTGCAACAGTTAGCAGACATCATGCACATCTCTGTAACCTCAGTGGAAACCATTGTACATGAGAACTTGGGATTCAGAACGGTGTCAGCGCGATGGGTACCCAAAATGTTATCTCGTGAAAATCGGAAAGACAGAGTTCGATGTTCAAGGGTTGGTTTGGAGGTTATGGGGGCAGACCTGAAACAGTTCTGTGATAGATTTGTAACAGTGGGTGAGACATGGCTCCACCACTATGCTCTCGAGTTCAACGACAGAGCATGGAGTGGCGGCACAGCAGTTCGCCTTCCCCACGCAAGTTCAAGGTGCAAGCATCAGTACGCAAGGTTATGGCCACATTTTTTTGGGATGCGTTGGGCGTGCTCCTTGTTGACTACCTGGAGGCTGAACACACTATCACGGGGGCCTATTATGTAGCCCTAATTCCTAAGTTACGCCAAGCAATTAAGGAAAAACGGTGCGGGATGTTGCAGCGAACAGTGCTGTTCCCCCAAGATAATGCTCCGGCCCATAAAAGCCATCTTACTGGTGCCGCAATCCATGCTGCTGGTTTTGATGTGTTAGAACAACCTCCCTACTCACCCGACCTCGCCCCTAGTGACTTTCATTTGTTCCCAAAGTTGAAGGAGCACCTCAAGAGGAAGAAATTTCACTCATATGCAGCTGTTATTGAAGCTGTGGAGGAATGGTTCACGGCTCAGCCAGAGACTTTCTTTGAAGCTGGCATAGTGCCTTTACAGCATAGATGGAAGAAGTGCATTACTATGAAAGGAGACTTTTGGAAAAATAATACTCCTTATAGGTCAGGGACAATAATTATTTAAACATTCTCGTAAACAAAATAAATTTAGTAAAATATGAAGCTTTTGTGGAAACATGAAATATGACTTTTCTTATGCGTGATGCAATCTATGCCTATCCAAACGTAGAAATCTCAAGTTTTATCCCTGTCCGATAAAAGATAAAGAATATGAAATTTCATAAAAATCCGTTCTCTAGTAAAAAAAAAAAAAAAAAAAAAAAAAAAAAAAAAAAAAGAAGAAGAAGAAGAACTATGATAAAATTATAGAAAATGGAAAGTTGACGACACATTTGGGAAAGCAGAAAAGTCAAAATAGTTCATAGAGTGAAAGAGGGTTAAGCACCCAGGTGTACAGAGGTAAAAGTTAGGGAAAATCGGAAAAGAATCTCTCTACTTCCTCACCACACAGGAAGGACTGGTAGAACAGAACACATGTCCAAGTGCTCTACAGATTAGATTAACTGTGGGAATGGTTAACAACTTCATGTAATTTCATGCGTTCACAAGGATTCAAAACTAATTTCTACATAAATATACGTAAACATACAATGAGATATACATCATTTTAAAGACAATTTAATACAAAATGTAAGTTAATTTACTAAATTTATGGATATTTTCTCTTTGCTAAAACAAAAAAAAAAAAAAACAAAAAAAAGTGCATGTCTTTTATCCATTGATTTTCAAAACCATTTGATGGCCTACCTCTTGAATTTCTATTTGCTACAGTCCGTGCGTATCCGGAAATCTTTCTCCACTTGTTCACACAAATACATAGTTCAGTCACTGCCCGGCTATACTTCAATGGGTTTCTAACTGAGATAATTTGCCTTCAGAAAGGAATGCGACAACGTTGCTCCATGTCAGTGTTTCTGTTTGGCACTACATTAAAATCTCTGTTACATAAACTGCTTATATATATACAATCGCAATTTCCCGACCTACAAAATATCATGATCATAGCATTTGCAGATGATGTTACAATTAGCTGTACCACCATACAACAATTTAACCATGTTGCTTTCCAACTTGAACAATTGTTTGCTATAAGCGGAGAACTCTTTAATTTCCATAAAACAAAACTGTTACCGTTTCATGAGTGGCAAAATGAATATCCTATCACTCCGTTTCTTTCATCTTGAAATGGTTGATCAAGTGAAAATCTTAGATATGCATTTTTCCTATCAAGATAATATAAACCATGAACTTATTTGGAATCCTTTAATTAGTACTTTGTATAGGCTCAGCTTCACTCAGAAACTGCACAAACTCAACTTAGTAGAATTATCAGGTATGTAAACATTTATGTGTAAAATCGTTGCCTTATGCTTACGTCTATTCTATCTCTGATTTATATATTCGGAAAATTAATTTTATAATAAGTTGGTTTATCTTGGGTGGCCACTACTTTCGTGTTAATCATGACGTCCTTACCTCACCGACTACTTTAATCTCAGAGCTAAATGTGCTGCTCTTCTTTTTAGCCAATAATACAGAATAATGACACACACACCAATGGATTTCATGCTCGACCTCCCAACCTCCCAAATATGTAATAGTTCAAACAAGGTCCTATGTAATGTATGTCCAGCATTGCATCCAAAGTTAGCCTCATCATCTCATCTCTGAGCCTCCCCAATGTAAAAGTATTAAACTATCTACCAGACTTTCATGTGCACCCCTTTGTTTTACAGTCCTTCTCAACATCCAACAGAAGTTCCCAACGAAAAATGGTCATTGATCTAGCGTAATATTCATAATATTACCGTTTCTACTAATATTAGTAGTTTCTGGTATATGATCGTAAATGGTCTAGTTCCTTCACAGATGAAGTAACAAGATATTGCTGTTCTTTAAACAAATGCATGTCGTTACTGTAATCAACATGATGCGATTAAACAGTGACGTACTGTGTATTCTGTGCTTACGCTCTGTTTCTATTTGGACTCATTTACAAAAGCTGTTAAGTGTTATTTACCGCCTACAGCATATGTTTGACCGAGATTATGCACTTTTCGCGTAATATCGATTTTACCCGATTATAAGAGACAACCTTTGCAAAATGGTTAATTGGTCAAACAATATATTATATAATGAAGAATCATCCGTGTGATAACAAAGATGCTTGTTTTGTTTTGCTCAAAAATGCCTGTAAACAAATGTCTGTTAATGTACCGTGAACAGCCCAGGAACTGCCGTCGCATTACTGGCTGTGTAAGTGTAATTTCGTTGGTGTTCCGCCAGTAGTAGCGTGCGGTCCGCCATTTCGTCGCTTAAGATCCACAGGTTATCCGCCGGTATGTTGCTAATGGCAATTTATAGTCGCAGTATGATATTTGAATTGATTTCGAGTCTTATTTTATTTATCTCCATTTTAGTAGGGAAATCTAGATAAATAATTCTCTGTTTGAGAATGTAATCTAAACGTGTAAGATATTTATGTAAAAGATGTGTGATGGTTATGTGTAGGGTGAGTTCGCCAATAGTCGACCGCTGAAAAAAAATCTTACTTCTGAACACTTATAAAACGTGATGATTTCATAATATTTGACAAAAGTAAATTATTTGCTTCATTTGGGTTCTTTTGTACCATACTGTGTGTTAACTGCTCACTTTTAAAATTTTGCAGTGACATAAAAATGCGTTTTACAAAAACTTATCAAAATTTCCACTTGTCGACCATCGTCATTCAGTAGTCGACCGTATTCATGCTATTAGTCGACCGCGCGCAATTTCTATCATTTCTATCGCTTAGAAGTAATTGATTGCATCAGATGATGTTTGGAAATTGTATTATTCGTGAGATTTGAACTTGACAAAACGATTTTATCTAATTTTCTTTAAGTTTTTCTCCTTAGTGGTTATAAATTAAAGGATTAGGCTATTAGGGTTTGATATATAGCTACTTTATTTGGAATAATGGATTTGATTATTAAATGGTTCTTCCACCTGAAACAAGATTTCTCTCCTGCGTTGTATGCGCACGTTATCTTATCACTTATTATAGCTTTACACATTCTAAACAAAGTACGACCCTAGTAGCAAGAAAGCTTTCGGCCAAAACCAGTTGGCTTTTGGTTTTCTACGCTTGCACTTGAAACGTATGCTTTCATACAATCTGCCTTTTGTTGTACTTGCAACGATGCTTTAGACCCTTCGCAGAGCGTCATAGCTCACTGGCCGTTCATTGGCTATTGACTTGACCTGACTTGTAAAACGCTTGCGTCAAGCTTGAATGGAATACTGAATCCAAGGATGCCTCCATGTAACTTCGTTACTGGAACCCAGCTTGCGGCACGCTTGCATGTTTTCCAATCAAGCAGGATGCAAGCGTGGCCGACTTGTAATTCAAGCTTACAGCAAGCGGTTTGCAGGTTTCTTTCCTATGTTACTTGAGCACAACGAATTATCTTCTCATATATGATAAGGTTTCTCTTCTGAGTTACTTTAGCACATTGAGTTATCTTTTCATGTAATAACAGTAAGTTCCTCATTGTTTGTTCAAATAATTTATATGGTACACTATGCACACAGGAACAGCTTATCTGCGAGATCTTCCCATGCCTAGCACCGGTACATCGAAAACGGAACCATTTATCACATTCATCGCAAGCCACTAGTTTATCCTCACTTTCCAAAGCAAAATCATTATTGGGCTGACAATTTTAGGTGTTGCGATATTCTTCTGATTTGATTCACTTGGTCCAGGAACAACTCGCTTTCAATGTCCTTTGTTTCTTGCTATGCTTCTGGTATATAAGCCAGAGCTTCAGTAGACTGTTCTTTGGGAGAATAAGTATCTTGCTGAATATCCTTCATAGGTTCAGTTCATTCAGTGGAGTTGATGTGTTACCTTTCTTCTCATTTGATGGCACAAATTCTGGAATAGAAGCTTCTTTTCTCAGAATAATTAAAGGCCTCTCTGATTCTATTGTTGAAGCAGACATACAACTGATTCTTCGTTTGGCACAATACTGATTTCCTCTTTCTTCTGTACTGCAATGGTGTCTGATTCCTCAGGTTTTGTTGGTAGAATAGGTGCTATATTCACTGTTTTCAGTTGTTACACTTAGATTGGCTTCAACAATCAATGACTGGAGAAGTTCATTTAGTAAATCCTGACTAACAGTAAGAGTAGATTGAGGCAAGTATTCATTGTTATCATCAAATACAGGGATTTCACCTACTACAACTTCGTCATCTACTGGTAAGCTGGCATTTTTATCATCAGTTTGTAGTGTTTAGTCCATCGGATCTTCTGCTGAAAGTTTCAAAACTTCAAGGCCTGTGTTGAAGTCAACCGCAGCCTTTTGAAGTTCATCCTTGTACACAGTAATAACTTTTCTTGCAATAAGATCTTCTTCACTAACGTTTAGCTGAGTGGAAGTACTCTTTGTTTTTGCATACATTCTTGATGCATTTTGTGTTGTCAACGGCGTCCGGATTGAAATGATACAGTCCACATTTGCGAAATACATTATTGTTGACGGTGTAGCTGCTGTTGCTAGGACTTCTGCAATAAGTGGTGCAAACTAAACTCTTGTAACAGAAGAAAAATTATGTTCCGTTAGATAGTTGCGGACAACGAATTTCCAATTTGTTTCTAACGCCTTGGAGACGGATACATCAGGTGGTTGCAAGATATGCATTGCATGAGGGTACAGGGCATGCAATATGATCTCGTTGTTGTCACAAAATTTGTTTATTTCATAAGTTAAGTGAGTTTTGTGACCGTCGATGAAAAGTATTACAGGCTTAGGTACATCGTAATCTAATAGCCATTTATTGAAACCGTTGGCGACCCACTCAAAGAATGTCTCGCTAATATCCAGCCAGATTCGGATCGTTCTACCACAATCGAAAAGGGAACATTGGACACAATGTGCCTTATGCAGAGTCGTTTTGACGTATGATTAGAGTCATACTAAAGGCCTGACTACTGCAGGGAACACATGTTAGTCGAACGCTTTAGTATTGCACTAATCACGCGTCAGAACGACTCTGCATAACGCCCAATATCTCTGAGTACTCGCGACTTGTGTGGATAAACTATCGTTGGAGCAACTGTTTCTCTGGAAGCACTAAACGTCCCTAGAAAAGTAAGCATTAACTTTTCTTTATCTTGAACCTCATAAATATTCATCCCGCCCTTTGATCCCAAAATTTGTGCCCGGATGATGGACACAATTGAAAAGAAGATTCATACGCTTTAAAAATTCTACGTGGATCTCCTAAAATGAAAAGATTGCTCGTACTGGTGAGGTAGGTCTTAAGATCATGGCACAGCTAGGAGGGTTTCTTGTTCTTGTGTTAAAAAAAAAAAAAAAAAATTCCACATTGAAATAGATTGTCAGAAAAAGAAACTTTCAACTAATGTTACTGAACAAAATCTAGTTGGAAAAATGCAAAACACGTTATGAAACAGTGTGGTCGACAGCTGGCAAGAAATATTCCAATAATCGACCAACATGAGGAACAGGCGGTCGATTTTTAGAATATGTCACGAAATCGAAAATTTTATACATGCATGTTGAAAAACAGGCCTTAATACCAAACAAGGAATAATTTGAAACAATTTGGCGCACTCTCAAATAATCCAATAATCGACCACCCTTGGTCGACAATTGGTTTGTATGGGAAAGGAAAAATGCCAAATTTCGACCACATTTTAACGCGTATTTTTTCATTTAATACTTTCCAGTTATTGACAAATTATGCTGGTACAGCTTCTAGACTAACTTAGTTATGTAACTAAAACATTTCTTACCTCACGTACTATCTATATCCTCAGAAAAATGAAAAACAACAGGAACACAAGATTCTCATTACACGCTGTCGTAAAGTGTGCACTTTAGTCGTAATTCTACAGATACGTCGAAATATATTGGTCGAAGACGACCAGCTAAACAAGAGATAGTTAAACAGTGAATGTGATTGGTAGTATATGATGCAAGCTTTATCATGAATAATTTTTCGCTCCAAAAGTCCATCAGATATATTTTATATAGACAATAGTAAGCAAAAATGGTCGACTATTGGATGGCGGTCGACTAGTGGCGAACTCACCCTATGTGCTGACAGCAAACTGTTTATGTAACAAACGTCCTCATAAGTGTACATACACAAATTCTCTCTACAATGAACGAAATTTGGAAGTTGCGGATTTCCAAAAGATGTGGGTCTCGCGTGCGGATTTTGTTGATTTGTGGATAGACTGGATAACAAACTTAGCAACAACACATTTCGTCAAATTCAAAATGGCAGTTAGAATAGGAGCAGATGGCGTTAATTACGATTGAGAATGAAGCTCAAACGACTAAATCATCAAACATTAGAGCGTTTAGAGACTTCTCGATCTACTAACATCGCATTACGAGGATCATAGTCTGATCCTCTATTGCTAACAATGATGTCAACTTTGTAGCTAACAATGACGTTTAAGTAAGTTCGATAACTTGTGTTAGCCATTGCTTGAAAAATGGCAGAACAAGAGAACACTACCATTCTTAAATTAAACACCACAAGAGGATTTAGAACCAACGACTCAAGCTGAATTTGTTACCAGTTAACCACAAAAGGTATTGATTACCGTCAAATGGGGTGAATAGAAACATGGGGGTGAATAGAAACAAAACTCCCAGATTAGTTTTGGATTTATCTGGACGATAAATTAATCAAGAAAACTGAAATTTCTTAACACAGTCTTATACGACTAAAGTGTTCAGGGCAGAGACAAAATGTTTTACTAAGTTGGGAACACTGAGGTAGACGGCAGTAGCATTAATGTGTTACTGAAATCTTACAAAGTATTTTAGCGCTTCTCAAACTTTCTTGGTAAGTATGACATTTTCATATTTGTTGCATTTAAACATATGCATATTTTGTAGTTTGTTGTTTCATTTACTGACTTTCATAGTAAACATTTTCCTTTTGTAAATTATTTTTAATCAAAATTTAACTTTACTGGGTTATTGTTATGATTTTTAATTAGTGGGGTGAATAGAAATACTTCTTGAGGAGTGGAAAATTCTTGAGAAGCGGAAAAAAGGACATGATAGGAATGAATCAACCATCTCCAAGAACAAATTTCCAAGTCTTCTAAAAGAAAAAAAAAGTGTGACAAACTGAAGGAGGAAAATATCAGAGCTGGATTTGAAAAGTGTGGAATTTTTCCCCTTTGTCGAGACCAAATACTGAAGATGCTGAAAAAAGAGAATGAACGAGAAGAAACAGAACAGCAAAAGACATCTCAAACTGTAAACCGTTCTCTTATGGATCTTCTCAAGAGCATGAGAGAACATGAAAAAATTAAACAAGGGAAGAAGGGAGTACAAATAGATGTTTCTGGTAAGAGTTTTGGTTTGTTTTCTGAAAATGATACATTTTCATCAAATCACAACGAAACTCACCTACCCTTGTATTGTCGGAAGAGGAGAAAGACAACATTCCAGACGATCACTAACTAGATGATGGTTTTCTAAAGCTGGTGATTTTGCTGTGGTAAAGATTTATGAGAAGCTAAAACTCGATGAGACTATTCACTACCCAAGTGCGAAAATGTGAACATGATGGATATGTGGGAGTGTTTTATAAGAGAGCACATAAACAATGAAGTTTTCAGAAACTTCTGAAGAATCGTTCTTACTATATGAGGATATTATTACGAAACTGTTGAGTTTTATTAGGAGTTCGTCAGCACGCTTTAAGTATATGATAAGTTTCGGGCTCCTTCGTGGCTAAGCGGTTAGCGTACGCGCCTTTGGCGTGGGAGACCCGGGTTAGATTCCCGGTGGGAACTTATGTGGTTCTGATTCCACGTTAATCAGTAGGTCCACGTCTCATATAGCCTCGCTGCTGAACGGGACGTTAACTTCAAAATCAACTGAACTCATGATAAGTTTCCCTGGTGATTTCAGTGGTTTAAATCTTATTCAAATATCGTCAAAACTGTATGATCGTTTGTACCTATATTGTGCATTGTATTGCTTTATAGTTTGTTATGTAATACTGGTCGTATTGAACTTATATCTTGCAGGTATCAAATAAATAGTTCGTTTCAACAAATACGCTGTTTCTTTTTACCTTTCCAAAATTATAAAAGAAACAACAATGAAAATAAAGTCATTGTTTCTATTCACCCCTACCCGTGTGGTGAATAGAAACATTAAGAAAAATCAAGGTGAAGAAAAGTGGAGTTGATAAATTAATATGACGTTTACTGAACTTCATTAGCATATTAAGACTTTTTTTTTTTTTTTTTTTTTTGGAATAATCTGATACGCGAAATCTTTAACATCACCAGACTTATATATTCATAGAGCCAAAAATGTGTTTCTATTCACCCCATTTGACGGTACCAAGTCGGAACAGGGCAGTAAAAGAATCTTATCCATGTGTTGAAGGTCATACATAAACAGAACACGCACAAATACATGCTTATTTCAGATCAATTACCCACTAAACATTTACAATAATTGAAGATTGTATTACTTGTAATTTTTCTATGCTTACTTTATTATGTATTGCCACTATACAGACGTAATGTGTCGAAACGTTTCGCATAAGTAATTTAACACATTCCTAAAACTAGTGCCACAGAAGGAGTTGACATCATTTATAGGAGGTGCTATCAAAACGTATTGAACTTTACTTTTTCCCCCGTAAACCAATGAAGTGCGGGAGACTTTCGTCAGTGTAGATGTAGAAGAGACACTCGTGACACTCGTCAGTGTAGATGTAGAAGAGACAGTCGTGATTTTTTTCCCGCCCACAGAAAGCATCAGTCACAGGCAATCAGTCAACGAGTGAAGACGTGTAGTGAGCGGTCGTCGGATTTCAGTTTTTTGTAAAATGACAGAAAAATCTTGAGCAGCGATATTGCATTAATTTTTGCCAAAGGTTTGGCTACCCAAGCGGAAACCTTTCAATCGTTTTGGTACATTCAATTTTGAACGAGAATTTGGGCATGAGGAGAGTGTCCGCGAAATTTGATTTAGGCTTTCATCGCCAAATACAATATTCCTGTGTATCGTCAGGTTCCCTACTCATCCGACATGGCTCAGCGTGACTTTTGGTTATTTCCCCAAGCTGAAAATACCACTTAAAGGGACTCCATTTGAGTCAAAAGAAGACATCATGTGGACTGCGACGGCACGATTGCTTGCCATTCCAAAAACTGAGTTCCAAAAGTGCTTCCAACAATGGCAGGAGCGCTGGGAGAAGTCTGTGTTCCTCTGAAGGGAGACTACCTTGAAAGGGATTAGTGTTTCGGATTTCCAAATCAATAAATGTATTTTTGCCAACCAAAGGTTGGATACCTTTTGAACACACCTCGCATAATGCCATCTCCTGTTCTACTTCTAGCTCTAAACACGGGTTTATTAGAAATAATACCAAACTTACCACCAAAGGAGCATTAAGAATCGTTACATTATCACTATCACTCAGATCGCCAGATAGTTCTTCGTTGAATGTATATAGTTGATTTTGTCTATACGTTATTGTTCCACTATCATCATCTCGTTCTAGATATACTTTTTCCCTTTTCTGACTGCAATGTAAAAAAAAAAAAATATATGAACAAAATCATACTGAAACTTTTAAATTTAAAGGAATTAGCTGAAAAAATAACACTATTTATAAGAATGAAAATGACGGTACTATTTGACGAGGAAGAACCTAAAAGAGGCCAAAATTTTGCAGTGAAAATGTGTATTTTTTTTTTTTTTTTTTTTTTTTTTTGGTGTACAAATCGAATTTCCTTGAAACTATTGTCTATTTTATGCAATGCACTAATCTAAATGTGTTTTCTATTTAATTTGAATCATTCCTGAAGCTTGCTGTGATAATATAATGAATTTATCTTTTCCTTTACCTCTTACAGTTCCACAATAGCATTGCTCGCGAGACAAGTGAGACAAATGAGATACGAGAAAAGATAGCCCTCTTCCAATGGAAACATACACATTCCGAGACGAAACATACACTTTGTATCACAACTTTTCGAAACAACATGGCATCAATACTTGCTTCTTAGGTAATCCTAGTCCACAGAACTTTTTTTTTTTTTTTTTTTTTCATTTGGGTGAATAAAATCCGTTGTATGGAGCGAGGTCGTGTGAGTATGATGAGAGGACAAGCTGGGTAGTGCTGTTTTTGGTTAAAAATTCTTCCATACTTAAGACCTTAACTTACTAAAAATAATACAAAATTTGTCATTTTTCTTTTGCTTGTTTTTCATAGATGAAAGGAGACAAATGAAATGCAACTGACTACAATCATAGGTAATGTTATTCTACAACAGAAAATATGAACTTGAAGAATTTTCATTGTTGCCATCCATAGAAATTACAGTGTTGCCAGAATAACATTTCCCCCAAACTCTAAGTTAAGGCAGCGATTATAGAAACGAAGTCGTTTGCTTAATTTGAGATCCTTTGAGCTCCAAGACTATGAGAGATAAGTTAAAATGAAATCTGAATCACATAACCTTCTCAGTGTTATATTATTTTTTTCTAAACCATTGCATATTCTTGTACACATTGAATATAAATTAAAGCATACAAACATTATAAAAGAGAAAAAGAAGTATTTACTCGTAAACATATGGTCCTATTTCCGTTAAAATTGGTTTTCCTCCATTCTGCACTTCATCAGGATTTGAAACATTGAAAATGTATACTTTAAAATGGAATGGTATTGATAAGTTGACAAACATGTCATATATCTCTTTGCCTTCATTCAAGACGATTTCCTGAAGAAAGAAAACAAGTCTAATCAGACATTAGCAAAATTTTTAAATAATTATGATCATATATGGAGTTAATTTCACTGAACAAAATCAAGGACAGTATACTGTATACAGCAAGAGTTCAACCGAAGTAATACAATCAGGTTCAATCTTGGCATGGTGGTTCAACGTAACCTACTAAGAAAAGTATGAGAAATGTTATATTGTACAGGGTTTCGGTTACGAATTACGAGTGGTCAAATTTTGAGTCATGCTTATTTTCGAAAACATAAAAGTCTTACACTGAAATCAACCGATTGAGATCAATTTTCGCACGATGGTAGGCCTTGATCTTTTTTACAATCGTGTAAAATTTTATGGTGTCCAGTCTATTGGTTCCTAAATTAAACACGCACAGAGCTCTAAATCAATTCATTAGACGTACCAAATGCTGTTTTAAGAACAATTAAAAGTCAGTTCCGGACAGAAAAAACATTCAAATTTAGTACCGGTATTTTTTTTTTAAAGAACTACGTGTATTTTACTTATTATACATGTTTTAGTTCTCCAAACAGGCACGTAGCCAAGAGGTGGATCGGGCGATTTGGACCCCCCTTCCCTCTTCGGAATCAGAAATGAAAAAATAAGAAAGGATGAAACAAAAAGGTATGTGAAAAAGATTTATAAGCGTTAAAAATATCAAGCTATAGCAAGCGTTTGGTTACTCTTTCTTATGAGGAGTTTTGTGTGGTGGAAACGGGGGTGATGTCAACCTCAAAATGGACATTATTGTAACGGAACATTCCAATTCTATCTAAGTCTATGCTAATCATATGGACTACAAATGACGATCGATAAACCGGTTCGATCAGATATCCTCTCAGAAGAACTTGCAGTAGAAATAAATGCACATAATCACCAATAGGCTAATGTGAGACTGGCAACATACATTCCAGTTACACTTGTTAAACATATTTTCAATTTCGCGTCAATACTAATCCATTTTATAGGATGTCTTTACTGCCAAAAGAGATCTGGAAGAAAAAGAAGAAGAACAGAGTTCGAATGGCTTCGGAAGACTATATCTTTTTCAATACTTTTTTATATTCTTTTACTCGAGATTTCTTCATAGTTTGTTATTAAAATACTTCTCGTTTTATTATCCTACCAAACCAATATATGTTTCCAGTAAAATAGTTTAGAACGATCTAGCACCTGGTGTGATAACCGCAGTATTTCGTCACGGACCTCCCCTATTAGGAAATCCTGGCTACGTGCCTGTCTCCAAATTTCTGAGTTTCTGATATCACAACCTGTATAAAATGTTACATGAAACTAGCAGAAACTAATGTTGTTCACCCCAAATTTTAGTGGATTAACATAACTACGAATTGTAAAAATGTAAATTTATTTAAATATGAACATTTAAAAATTGTTTCATATAGTAATTATTATTCCGTTTCTCCAGATTACGAATCTTTGCTTTAAAATTTCATCATTTTTGCGAGTTTTAACATGTGCCGTTAAAATATGGAAAAGTGTTACCAGGTCAGTTCCTAGCAGTATACTAATGTAAGTAGGCCTTAACGTAGATTAAGAGTAGGCACAGATGGGAATTGAAAATAGCAAAAATAAAAACTTAAAATAATAATAATACTTGGCATTGCAATGTTTCGACATAAAGAGTACTCATATTTAAACATCCATAAGTATTAACGACAATAACTATTAAACTATAAATATCTTTGAGATTAATACTTTCGATCCTGGGCTAATCTGACCTTGTTCATTCTAGTATCCTGGAGCTTTTAGACTTTTTAAAAAAAAAATTATAGCACATTGCTAAATAATAATAGACGTACTAAAAACATTGCAAGCAAGTTTTTGGACTTTAGATTTGATTACAAATATATAATTTGGTGATGTAAGAAGAGATAGTTCGCTACACTGCTCTTTGAAATATGTACTCTCTGAACAGACTTTTTTTTTTTTTTTTTTTTTTTTTTTTTTTTTTTTTTTTTTTACAATATAGAAATAATACTCCCGCTGCGTATGAAGTGCGAACAGTTACAATGGTGATAATAAGGAGCGGGAAATCTGGGGGAACTGACCGCTGAGTTCCGTTATTGTGAGGATTCGGGAGGAAAAAGTAAAGCTATATAAGATGGAAAGATGATGTATATAAGATGGAAGGAAAAAGCAATAAAAAGTGCTCAAAACCAAGGAAAAGCAGTGTTTATTTTTGAAAATTTTCTCGCTTCCCGCCAACTATGGTGGCGCTTGGCGGCCGGTCTGCCGACTTCACTCATGTAAGGGGAGGAGGGTGCCGTCATATACTCCCGCCCCGGGCACTGATTTTCCACAGCATGGAACTGCTCATATACTCACCTGCTTTTTAACTTTCGAAATCAGGATCTAAATCTGAATCGTCAAATTTCACCTTCCTAACAGGATCTAAATTGTACTCTTCTAAAATCTCAGATATTTCCTCTATGTTCATTTTACTTGCTTCAAACAAGACAACTTCTGTAAAGTTAAATAGTTTTCTAAACAAAATATTCCACTATATTATCGAGCGTGTTGCAGGCAAACGAAGAAAGTTAATAACAACAATCAAGCTGCAAAAGTTCGTTTACTCTTCGCTGGATGTCAGGTTAATAGTATTTCTTCAAGAACTGAGTCTCAGTAAGTATTTAACACGACCGACAACCGACCGGAACCCATAATAACTTACATAGGGGCTATTACGTAAAAAAAAATAAATAATAAATAAATAAATAAATAAAAATAAGAAAATAAAAAATAATAAAAAACGAGTTGGACTCGGGCTTCGGCGGTTTGGAATTAACAGTCAACCCGAATCTGATTCGGGCTTAGGATCGAAATTGTTAAGGGTACCGCTAACCACTAGTTTACTCGTTAATTACATATTAAATACTTGTTAAGTACTTATTAATTACTCTAATTGATTTACGGACTTCTGACAATACCGTCAATTTATACACTCCTGGTAACTTAATCCGCCTAGATTTTATTTAAAAGGCAATAAGAGGCTGGGAATTCCCTCCATCCTCCCCAGGATGTCTCAACCTGATGTCCAACCAATAATTTACCACAATTTATCCAAGATTAACGATGTTACACTACGAATCACAATTATACTTATAACCGCCACCAGGTTATATAAATATTTTTTGTGGACGCTCTGTACATTTTGGAAAGACAGAAATCATTCTTCGATTTATGCTTTATTTTTGCACGCAAATGATTTCTTTCTTTGATGGGAACTGCTAATAACTCGATTTCTTGCCCGCGAACTAGAACAATAGAGTTTTTTTTATCGTTCACCAATATATATATGTGAAACGTTGTTTTGCAGTGAGAAGATTTTAGTGAGTAACAAAGACCACGTTCATTTGGTGAGCTAAATGGATGAAACTCGTATTTCTACTACTTGGATACCTCAGTGTTTCTTCCTTACTCATTACAGTGGGAAATGGTAGGCTAGCCAATTGCCACAGTTGATCCTACGTTGCAATTGGTCGCTTTGTCGAATATTTGCCAAACAATTCAATTGCCAATGTTGGCCCTACGTTGTAACTGGCCGCTTTGTCGAGCATTTGCCCAAGCAACTCAATTGCCAACTTGTAGCAGGGGCGGATCCAGGACCGACTTCTGGGGGACTGGTGGGTTGTCATACTGCTACTTAGAGATACTTTTAACAGCTTCAGACTCTGGGATGGGTTTTATTTATATGTATAAAATACGAAAGTTTCCTCTTCCTTTTCGCCCCGATCGCCCCCTGGATCCGCCACTCACTTGTAGTTGGGAGTAGGATGTTGAAACAGTTGAATAAATAATGGTAAATTGTTGGTTGGCCAACAATCATTTTAAAACAAAGTAGGAGTAACGTATTTTACAACTTTATTTTTGCAGCAATCAAATCCTAATCATGACAATGATTAACCTAAGTAGGACATCTCATGTGTGCCATTCGTGGAAATACGGGAGGGTGAGTAGAGTGTTTTTTGGAAACCTAGTGGAGGAAAGCACTTTGGACAAGCTGAAAAGCAAATGTGATGTTGATATGAAATAAGATTTCAAGGAAACTAGTAATAATTCTAAGTGGATTAGATTCGCAAAGGGTAGGGATCCCTACAGCAAACTTTTAGAACGCAGATTGCGACGAGAATATTTGGGAGAACATAATTTTTCATTGAAAATAGTAGAAACAAATTGCATAATGGTAAATTTGGGAGTTTAGTAAAAATAATAAATTTTGGAAGAAGAACGCTAAATTTGTGGGAAGAATCGTAAATTTGGAGGAGAATCGTAAACTTGCAGGAAGAGTGGTAAATTTGTGGGAAGAATGGTAAATTTGAGGGAAAAGTGGTAACTTTGGGGGAAGAATGGAAAATTTGTAGAAAGAATGGTAAATTTGGAGGAGAATCGTAAACTTGCAGGAAGAGTTGTAAATTTGTGGGGAGAATGGTAAATTTGAGGGAAAAGTGGTAACTTTGGGGGAAGAATGGTAAATTTGTGGGAAGAATGGTAAATTTGGGGGAAGAATGGTAAATTTGTAGGAAGAATAGTAAATTTGTGGGAACAAAGGTAAATTTGTGAGAATAGTTATAAATTCGGAGAGAGGTAAATGTAAAAAGAATCGTAAATTCGAGGAAAGAATCATGCATTTGTGGGATAATGGTAGATTAGGTGGCCTGTGCACAAACCTTGGGAGAAAAGGCACCCTTGGCACAGGGTATGATGGAATGTTGTAGTGTTGTTTCTGCGACATTGAGCTCTCAGGTTTCATAAACCATAGAATTACTTAATTATATGTCCTTTAATCACACCTCTCTTACATACCACTTGCATACTCGAATCGTGTTTCTTTCTCAGACGATGTAATTTTACTTTTTAAATGTATTTGACCCTACGAAAGAGAGTTAGTATGACATGCTACCTCACTTCGATCTTAAACCGTAATATAGGTTATTATTCAAAAGACAGTCAATAAACTTGGTCGGGCATAATGAGTGTGCCTTCCGCCTCCCAGCACTGGTAATTGAACACTTATTCATCAAAATTATATCTGTTCGGTCAATTTTGATTTTCGGGAAAAACACTGTACATGCATTTGAAATAAAAATTATTAGACTACGATATGGTATTTTAATACATAATATGCATAATAATAAAACGGAGTAAACAACATTAATTAATCAAACTAGTAACTTGCTTTTGCGAAAAAGAAAAAATCGTCCTGCATTGATTTTTACCAAGTCTTTATTATTAATGTTGCTAGATTTCTGGTCACAAAAAATACTGACATTTTCAATTTTACAGAGAATTGGTGAAATCATTTAATTTAAGGAAAACTACCTACTACAGTACATCTACACATAATAAGATTAATATTTATTTATACATATTTCTGTGCATTATCAGTATTGGTGACCTTAAGCTCGTCATATATGAGATATGGCGTCCCTCAACGAGAAGCAACATTTCCAAGGAATAGGGAAGCGGTTGGGAACCTGTATGTTAGGTCCCATCCCTGCAATTACATGGAGTGAATGAAAAACAAAACCAAGAAAACATTATTCAGAATGGCTACCCTCAATAAAAAAAGCTGTCACACCTTTTCGACCGAATGTCCCCACCGGAAATCGAACACGGAACAGTTTGCACCAAATGGGAGAGCGTTGGCAAACTATACTACGCGGCACCACAAGATTAATATTGAAATCAAAAGTCTATTGTCATAAAATTAGTATTCTGGAAGTTAGACCAGCTAGACAAATCTGATTTGATATTCTTAAAACACACACATAACACTGAAATGCTCTTTGTTTCCTTATATCTTTTACGTAAACTGAGTGATGTTTGGTTCATTACATCTTGTGTTTTTAAATGTGTCAAGCAGGAATCGGTCATGAAAGTTAAGGGGCCTTAAATATAGATTTGTGATTTTTTTTTTTTAATGTCAAGGCTTCTTGCCCGGGGATCGAAATAACGTATTTCCAGTTTCACTAAGAGACTTTTATTCCTCGTTCACAATTCTCTGCACCATTCATAAATTCACTCCACAGGCTGTTGCGATTTTGTCACAGAGTTTGCTTCTGTTTCATTTGTTGCATATGTTTCGTTTTGTTTCACGTATCTTTCAAATGAAAGAGTATAAAACTCTGGCTATTTTCGTTAATGAGCGTATAATCAGTGCAGTGATAAGGAAATATTAACTAAATTAATCTCCTTTTCGAGCCTAAAACAAATATACGGATATTTTATCACTATTTTTTTTTTAAAAAAAAGAGTACAATACAGACTTTGACACATCTTCGAGTACAACGTGTTCGTTCAAAATAAGGATACATGGCAACCCTATTTATCGTAAAATAGCAAGGATCTTATAAAATAGAGGATCTGCCCTTACAACAAAATCTTGAAGCCATACGTCACAGTTTTACCACCCCTACTCTGTCCACTCCGCCCAATAGGATCGCAATGTTTTGAGCCAACAATCATGGCGGAAACGAAAGTAGCCAATCAGACTATGGTGGAAACGAGAGTAGCCAATCAGACTTGCCGATGCTCGGTTGTTTTTTGGCTTCATCGATTTAATAGGATAACGATACATATGGGCAGATCCTCTATTTATAACATCCTTGTAAAATAGTTCCTTTTTAATTCCACTAATTCCAGACCACACATTTGATGAGCCACAGCTCCAGGGGCGTAAATAAGGGCCCCGCAGACCCCTAATTGCGGGGGGCCTCAAGCCATCAGGGGCCCCCAAATCGTGAAGCGGGACGTAGAGAAGGGGCCCCGCTGCATTCTGTCTGCGGGAAGGCCCCCAAGCCTTTAATTACGCCACTGCACAGCTCGGAAACCCAATGTCTGATTTTCTTCCATGCCAAAGATAGACCAAGATTGAATGAGTTCTGTGTAAATAAAATTAAAAAGAAACACAAGGTTTTCATTAAACATTTTCAATAATATCTTCTGTGTATTGTAATCCTCTTCGGGGGAAATATTCTGAATTCAGCGCTGATTACAATTATGCTTTACGAGATTATTTTTAACATGCATTAAACACCTATAGGATCTATTCTCAGTGATGATTTCTGGAGATGCCCGGGAAGAAATCCCCCTAGAGCTAAGAAATCCCCCCAGGGAAAATTCCCGATCATACTCAATTTGAGTTACCATATTTTCGCAATATTCTTTTGATAAGTCCCTTCCGGGAGAAACATATTGATATCATCTCCCTGCGCTACTTTACATTTAAGTGTGTATATCCAGAACATACGTTAGTCACATTTCCTACTTCACTCATTGCATCGGGCAGTATGACCGCCACCTTCCCCACAGTCTCCGGGACACTTGTGATTACAATGCACGTTTACTATCTTTAATATACAGTAATTCATAAACATAATTCACATGTCAACATATAATAAATTCTTAAGACAATTTAAATATCAGCAAATCGCATTATCGTACATTGGCTGACGATAATTCTCAAAGATAACTGAAACACGTGTTATAGAATGAGACATCAATTTATTGTGTGATTATCACAAGACTAAGGCCAGTTTTAGACGAAAGCATTTATCGTAGCATTTCTCGTAGCAGATGTGCTGCCAAAAATCTCGTATAATATTCTATGGCATGAAAAGTATATTGTGCTTTTACATGGTAGCATTTTGATAAGCATTTTGTCGTGACGTAGCAAACAAATCACTGGAGAAGAGCGCAATTATGGCTCCAAAACTAAAAACAGATATTTCAGTCACTATTTCTTCTAAAGCCCGTTTTCGCATATGGTTATTATGATACAAAGGACTTTTAACGGTGCAGTTATACTATACAGATCCATAGATTTTAAAATTTACAGAAGAAATTTCTAATGTTTTAATAGAGTAGTGTATAAGTAATGGAAATATGGTGTGCACTTACATCTGAGATGCGTATTTATGTGGAAATATATAAATTAAAGTCGAACCTGAAATGCACGTAATTTTCAATAAGCTGCAACAAAATTTTGGTAGGTCTGTAACTTCCCCATTTTGTATCGAAAACAGAACCCAACCATCCCCATCGGGGCTTCTAACACATTCCCACTACTGCTGCTGCTGCTACTACTACTACTGCTACCACTACTACTCCTATTCCAACTACTACTACTACCCGTTCCTACTCCTACTCCTATTCCTACTACTACTACTCTTACTATTACTACACCTACAGCTACTGTTATTATTACTAAGTACTCCTACTACTACTTACTTCTCCTCCTCCTACTAGTACTACTACTACTACTATTCTTACTACTACTACTACTGCTTACTACTCCTCCTCCTACTACTACTACTACTTATACTATGGATTCGTATAGTAAAACTACACGTTACCACCTGTTAAAGTGGACCTGCACCGGAGAATGCAAGAGCACACCAATAAATGAAACGAGAAAGTTTTTTTTAATGAATTTCTGCATGTATCCGTATAGTGAAACTGCACGCTTTAACTTTGTACAAACAAGGATGTTCCTCATATTTTTTTAATCAACATAATAATAGTATCCCTACTCTAACTTTTTTCTTTACTGCAATTCAATTTCCCACTCATCACTTCCTTTTAACACACCACGGCGCTGCAATCGGAGCAGAAATGCTGGGGAAAATGCTACGAAATAGAGCAGGTTCTATCGACAAGAAATGCCATAGGATATACCATGGCATGGGAAATGCTATAGCATTTGCTACTTTACACGGTAGGATATCGATGATACGATTTTTGCTACGAGAAATGCTACGATAAATGCTTCCGTCTAAAACTAGCCTAACATTGTTATCAAAATTGATTTTAAAAAATAAATTTATATTGCCTTATATAGGCCTAGTTCATCTTAATAGGCCATCTGATATTAAAAATTCGATTATGCCTCAAAACAAATTTAGCGATAACAAACAAAAACAACAGTTGTGTTGTGAATTTAAGTTTATTTCAGTCTTTAGCTAACGTGATCCTATACAATCATACATTGAAACTGAATAACAACGTTAAAATCATAATTATCATAGGTATTTTGGCATTATTTACAGGTCACTTGCTGTTCATGCTCCACAGTTACTATTCAACTTATATCTTCGTGTTCACATACGATTTTTCTGTTTTGATAGTGTCCATTAATTGTAACCTCCTTCGTCCCCTCCCTCTCTTTCCTGCCAGCATACTCTGTAGCACGTCCTTCATGATATAGTAGTTCTCAGCTAATGCCCTAACCAGTTTATCTTCCTTTTTTCAATTGCATCTAAAATTGTTCTTATTTCCCTCACTATTTCTAATATTTTCTCTTTCGTTTTCCGCTCGATCCAGCTAATTCTCTCCATTCTTCTCCACACACACATTTCCAAAGCTTCCAGCTCTTTTTCCTCACTTTTGTGTAATGTCCATGTTTCTGAACAATACAAGACAGTAGTCCACACGAACCATTTTATGAGTCTTTTTCTCAACTTTAGCCTAGCCAGCATAACCATAGGACGTAAAACGCAAAGATTTCATTTTTCATTTTCTTTATTCAAACATCCACAAAATACTTTTCTTCCTCCTAAATGATTCTTTCGCTAGTTCTATCCTTTCTTTTATTTCACGTTCGCACTTCATATTACCATCAATTCCGCAATACTACTCAGGTCAACAACTAGTCACCTTTGTATTTTCTCCCTTCCTAGTCCTATATTTGACACCGACCGCTCAGTGATGCCAACCGTGGGAAAAATCCCATATTATGGGATTTTTTGACAATGAATTTTCAAAATGGGATAAAGTGAATTTTGGTACAAATTTGCAGGATTTATGAGATTTTTCATTTATCTATTCATTGACGGCAACAAAATTGTCTATGGGCGAATAGTAGACAAATGAACCTTCAATAAACTTGAAATTCATGCTAATTGTCAAGTTTTGTTAATATAAAATGCACGTTAGTGCTGAAGTGATTTGTTCAGTGACTTGCGAATCAGAAACACCAAGTGCCAAGGAAAGGCAATTATACTCTGGTATTCAAAAAGAAAAAGAGAAAGGAAGGAAAGAACAGAATTAAATAAAACGAGAAACGTCCAACTTCCAAATCGTTCCATAAGAAACGACTGAAGAATGAAGTTTATCTAATTTTATAACGTTCAGTAGAAGATTCTGGCAAAAAAGCGTGAGGGAAATACTAAACTCACTACAAAATGTGCTTATTTTCAGCAGCATTTTCAATTTTCTCTTTCAAATAAGGAAAATAGTTATTCATAAATTGTTTAATAAACATAGACGATCGGAATTTTTGCATAATTCACTCATATATTTAAGAAAATGACTGATATATACTAATTCCACTGGTCATATTTTCTAAATTTTCAAAATGTTGCTATTAGTGTAGCGTGGGATATTCAAGGATAAAACGGGAATTTCAGCTTCTCGAAATGGGATTTTTTAACGTTTCGTGTTGGCATCACTGCGACCGCTTTGTTCCAAACACCTGCCTTTTGTCTTTCTACCATTTATCATCATCCCATATTCTTCATGATTCCATGTCAGAAGGGCCCGGACAAAAGGCCCGAGTCAAAACGGCCCCGCGTCAAAAGGGCCCGGGTCAAAAGGGCCCCGGGTCAAAAGGGCCAAGCGTCAAAAGGGCCCGGTCAAAAGGGCCCCGCGTCAAAAGGGCCCAGGTCTAAAGGGCCCCGCGTCAAAAGGACCCCGGTCAAAAGGACCCGGGTCAAAAGGGCACCGCAACAAAAGGGCCTGAGTCTAAAAGGCCCCCCTCAAAACGGCCCCGCGAGAAAAGAGCCCGAGTGAAAAGAGCCTCATGTCAAAAGGGTCCCGCGAAAAAGGGCTTGAGTGGAAAGAGCCCGGGTAGAAATAGTCCCACGGCCAGAAAGCCTGAAATCAAAACAGAAGTGGAAATCAAAGATGCACGAGTGGATAGGCCGCCTTAGTAAGTAGAAGTAATTGTCTAATAGAAGGAAGAATATCAGTGGTTATTAGAGACAAAAAGGAAACGTGAATGGTGATCTTAATTTTGTTTGGTTGCTGTTTGTTCTGCAACAATCCCTATCGCTTAAGTCGTTTCTCGATGAAAGTTTGCTTTCAACCGCGTCTCTCTGAGTTTGCAGACGTGGAAGACCCGGGTTCGATTCCCGGCGGGATCTCATGTGGTTCGAATTCCACGTTAATCAGTAGGTCCGCATCTCATACAGCCTCGCTGCTGAAAGGGATGCTAAAGTGAAAATCATATCATATCATATCTCTAAGTTTGTATTCTCGAGACCTAGCCCAATCAGACTATCTATTAATGACTGTTCCCTTAGTTCTAAAATTCAATTTCTGCCCCTGAATCAAAGTAGAAAAATACGTATTATATGAATAATATTATCTTGAAAACGTTTCTTTAATTTTGGTGTAAGAACATACATGTGGATCTCCATACAGGGTTAGTCAAAAGTATTGGGACAGAACAATAATAACGACACGCGTGGACGGGGGAAAATCAAATGTTGCAATTGGTGTTATTGCAAAAACTGCATTGGCTTGGAGTGTGGTCACCGTGGAAGTCATTTTGAATTACACTATATTGCGGATCGTACATTTTTTAATGGAAAAGGCTATGATCTTACACTTCAGTTTAGGCTTTATATTTCCACAAATGTGAAGGTGAACTCATTTTTGACACATTACCATTTGTTTATGAGACAGGGTGTTTGAGATATGTATCTAATAGAAAAAAAGTATCATGACAGGGCAGTAACAAAGAGACAAATGGACAAAGGAAAAGTAAATGTTACAGGTTGGTATTGGTGTTAAAACTGCGTTAAATGATCATGGCACCCAACTTGAATTCCGCATATTATATACCATAAAATATTTTCAAATAGACAGGGGTACTTGTGTCACATAAATTTAGGATAGAATCTTGCTACAAACGATAATCTGAATTAGGGATGCGTACAAGACAAGATTTGAGGCTGTCTCGTCTCAAAAATGTACTGTAAATGTGATGTCTCGACTCGAAAAATGTGCATTTTTCTATTGGAAAAGCTGTCTCGACTCGGATATTCTCAGGAAAATTCTGTCTCGACTCGTCTCGTGCGCATCCCTTACTGAGTCGACTTTTGACCGATCTCTATTCATTTACGCGATAGTGTGTGCAAAGTTTGACATTTGTTTCTAGTAGAAGAAAGTATTTAGACAGGTAACTAATAAATAGTACTTCATTGTGTTCTTAACGTTTCTGTTCGTTTGCTTACGTTTGTAAAATATTGAGAAGTTACCACATATGTATAACATATTTTAATAGTAAGTATATTTGTGATTAATTGTTACTTTACGACTATAAAGCAATAGAATGCTTTTAATGTGCAGTTTCGAATATTTGGTTGAGCTCAACAACGTCGTTCAAATAGTAGTGGGTGATAACGATGTTTCTTCTGGTCAGTGTATTGTACCATGTAGAGTTAATACGGGAAGGATATAATGGTAGAATTGCTAGAAAGAAATCATGTATTACCCAAATTAAGAAATACAAGATACTTAAATTTTCTAGAGCTTTTGAAAATAAACCCAAAAACTGGTGGGAATGTTTTTATCGACGAATTTAAGTTAAACCTGCATGAATATGATGGTAGAATAATAGTGTTTCGACAAGTAAATACAGAAATAAATGTCAAGAACTTCCAGCCTGCTTTAAAATACAGAAGAAATATATCTTAACGTTCTTAGAAGGACTTCTAATTTTATCAAGATATTGATCCCAAACAAAGTATATGTTGTAAAGAAAAGATTGCTTTAAAACTGCCCAAAAGTTCGCTATACCCCACCACACAGTACCGGCTTTAATACCATTGAGAATCTTTGGAGCGAATTGCAACGTAAGGTCAATATATACGAGTTACGGTGAAAGAAGGTTTGAGAAAAGCATTACGTACAGATTGGAACAATATTTCCCCACACTACACCAGGAAAATTGTAACAACGATGCAGAAATGCTTAAAGAAAGTTATAAATCATTGTGTGTTTGCTATTAAATACTAACTGTATTAACTTGGAGGGATAAAATAATTTTAGAGGACATTTTATAGTAGTTTTTTTAAATAATATCTGAATATTTATGTGATCAACAGTGTCCACATCCCCATTCAATGTAGTTTTTGCAACAACACACACTTGCAACATTTGCTTTTCCTCCGCCACATTATTATTTTATTGTCCTGATACTTTCGTCTACTACACACTAATGTCAAACAGCACACTTTCCTCGTAAAATAATGAGAATTGGTAAAGAATGAATCATATTCTCGTTTGTAGGAAAATTCAATCCTAAATTGATGTGCTAAACATACTCCTTTCCATTTAAAAATATTATTTGATATCCAATATGGCGAATCTAGGATGGCTGTCATTATGTCCACGCTCTCACTCAGTGTAGTTTTCGCATCAACCTGCAACCTTTTACTTTTCTACGTCTACGTGTCTCTGTCTGTCCAGATACTTTGGTCTACTAGATACAAATGTCAAACGTAGCACCCTATCTCGCAAACGAATGAAGATAGATTTTAAAAAATGAGTTCTTCTTCTCATCTGTGGGAACATTCTAGCCTAAATTGATGTGTCAAACCCACCTCTTTCCATTCAAAAGATATTGTGTGATATCAAATATCGCAGAATCCACCATCTGCAATATTTACTTTACCTCCGTCCACGCGTATCGTTATTACTGGTCTGTCGTAACATTTTTACTAACCCTATATTTTTTCCACATGTATGTTCTTTCAACACAAATAAACAGGTATGTCCACGTAATATTTTTCATCTAATAAGTATTTTTATACTTCTGAAGTTTTGCAGGCTATATCTAAGATTTCTTGACATGGGGCCTTTTTGTTAGGGGGCCCTTTTGACCGGGGCCCTTCTGTCCAGGGTCCTTTTGACTCAGGCCCTTATGACTGGAGCTCTTTTGACTAAGGCCTTTCTGTCCTCGCCCTTTTGTTTGGGCCCTTCTGACGTGACACCGGTTATAGGATAGGAAGAGATCATATACAGAGGTACAACAGTTATTTAATGCTACATTTTCCGACCATAACCCAATTTCGAAGTCAACTGCCTAAGAGACCATTGAATGTTTTGCAGAAAGGTACCGCATGCGATCAGGAAGGCCGAAACAATGTAGCAATTTGGCAGTTTCTTTTAATTTACAATCTTTTGTGGAAATTCCGCATTCATTGATAATCAGAGTTGCTAACAAGCTAGGTGTTTCCCAGAGTTCAGCGCAATGAATTTTTGTACACTATGCTCTTTATGTAAAATCATTCTGAAGTATGATTAGTACCATACTAAAGAGTTCGATTAACATATGTTAATTGCAGTAGTCAAACCTTTAGTATGACGCTAATCATACGTCCAAACGACTCTGCATAAGGCAGTATAAGTTGAAACCCTAGGAGAATGCGTTTAGTGCATGAAATAACGGAAGACGACTTTGATCACCGCATTGAGTTTTGCGAAGTAATGATATGAAATATCGATGACAGCAATATTATCGTAAATGACATGGTATTCTCTGGTAACTTTCAGACTGTCAGTTTAACGTCCCACATTATGCCCTTTAGGATGACGATGATTAAAGCAAGTGAATGATGACGAAAGAACGGGTGAAATCAAAAGGAAACGAGGGTACCCCGGGAAAACTCACCTATATAATATTTTTTGGCTCAGGCCCGTCTTTCAGATCCGGCATCTGAAACTTTTGACCGGAACGGGTTATCATCATTGCCATTTATTTGTTTTCTTATCTTTATTGGATATCCATGTTTGAAAGAAAAAAGGTGAAAAGGAAAAGGGAAAAAGGAAAGAACAAAAGAACCACAGCACAAGAACAAAACAAACAAAAAACAAAGAACAAACAAGAATAAACTATGAAAAAAATAATAACAATTTTCTTGCAAAGTGCTAATCAGCTTAAATCTATCTGCACCTATCCTGAACTATACTACTTAGTATTTCAATTCCTGATCCAACAACTGTAATAGTATGGAATACGATATAAAATACTTAAATAATACATTCTATTGTTATTAATTCTTATTTACTTATCTATCTATATTATCTAACTAATCTACTCTTCTATTTTGCTGTTATTTGTTTATTTTTATATTTTATTTCCCTGTAGTTCTTAACCATTTAATTCCTACTGATTGATTTCTTTTCTTAATTATTAAGATTTTTTTAAAAGATTGCAGTCTTATTATGATTTTTAGTTACCTAATTTCTAATTTTTATTATTTTTTTAAATTGCAATTACGGTTTACTATTCTTGTTTAATGGTTTATTATATTATTTATTATCATGTATTAATATATTTATTAGTTAGGTTACTATTTATCCTTTTTTCCCTCTTGTTATTCCACATGAGTGTTTAATGATATTGTTTAATTAATTTTATACTTCTTTGTTAATTATTTAATTGTTATATTATTTAGTTAAGTTTATTTAATAATGTGTTGCTTCATCTTCTTTCTTCGGTTTTCACCGTATGACAATGGTTCCTCTCCCGTATGCTGTATGGTTATTTATCAAACTGCACTCCTCTTCACTTTTCACAACAAAACAGATCACTATGGTTTTTCACTGTATGATTGGTTCTCTCCTGTGGTCACGGAACACATTTACACTAACATTTCGCTTCACTAATAACTTCCACTCTTATAAGACCTAAATTTAATAGTTATTCATGAAGTATTCTGTGAGTGTTCTCAGTTTCGTATCCATGCCATATCACAGTCCTGTATGTGCTGACTTGAGGTCCAGGACCCACTCAGAGCACTTAGCGTGAATCCTGGTCCGTTGTGTCCTTCCGCCCACATACCCAGGCTGGGACCGTCATTTCGGCCGAGATCGACTGAAGCGGTCACTAAGTTCACTATCTCTGAGACACTCCTCTTCACTTATCGTCCATGATGCAATGAGGTACACCCAAAAACCCGAAAACCGAAAACCCGGAGACCACGAACACAAAAGCACACATGCGACGCACACACACAAGACCTTACGCGTCCGGAGTTCCATCCGGTGTAAACCGGGGATGCGATGATCCACTCGCTCCTCTCCCCCAGGGGGCACGGAATACCAGTGCCATCCTGAAGATTTTCTTCGGTCCGGAAGATTTCATTCATTCAAAAACACTCAAAGACACATCCACTCTAATTCTATTTACATTTATGCAATGCTTATTCGTTTTCATTGTAATAAGTTCTTCTTCTTATTTCAGAATAGCTGTTTGCTATTCGCTTTAAGATGTTAAAATCATTTTCGTTTTCGATTATTTGTATTAGATTTTTACGTCTGATATTTTCGCTCTCTGGTATTACATCTTCTGTCAGAGGGCACCAAAAGATGTGGTGCTCTGGTGTTCCAATTTCGCCGCATTCACAGATTGTATTCTCTTTGGCCTTTATTCTATACAGGTAAGTTTCATAGGGGCCGTGCCCACTTAGAAAGTGAATGACACCTGGTGAAAAATTAGAGAGTCCATTCTAAGTTCCATATTTCTTCTATAGTTTCTTCGATCTCCTTCTTTGTTGTTACTGCCTTGCCAAGAAGATCCATTAGCTTTTCGTTTTCTTTCTTTTTTAGCCAGTAGAATGCTGCTCTCTATATAGTATTACCAGATGTAGTGGTTTTATATGTAGTAGTATACATAATGCTTCATTTGACACTGTGTTAAATGCTCCACTTAGTCTTATAAGTAAATTTCTTTGAGGTCTATTTATGGACTCTAATTTTTTTGTTCTCGAAAATTCGATGTACCCATAGACTTCAAAGCGTATGCCATATTCGCACATAGTATTGTATCATGGTATAGCTTTAATATTTTATTTGGTAACTTGTATGTATTTTTGCCAATTGTCATTAGTTTGTTGGCAATTTTATTACTTTTTTCAACTATGTATTTTACATGTTTCTCAAAGTTTAAATTTTCATCTATTGTTACGCCTAAGTATTTAAATTCTGTTACTCTTTTTATTTTTTGATTTAATATTTTTATTTGTGGTTCCCTAGTTAATTTGGTTCCAAAAAGCATAAACTTAGTTTTTTTCGCTGATAGCTTTAATTTATTTTCAGAGCACCAGTTATATAGACTTTCCACTACTTGGTTAGTTTTTGTTTCTATTTCTCTTCTGGAATTTGCCGAGGTTATTATTACAATATCATCAGCAAAGGCTATAATTCTATCTATTGAATCATTCTTTGCCATTTTCTCCAGGCAAGGCTGTAGTTGTATATCCCACATCAGGAGTCCCAAGATTGAACCTTGTGGACAGCCCTTTTCATTTTGTATTTCTTTATCTCCCATTTCTGTTTGTATAACTATTTTTCTGTGTTGGAAATAGTCTTTTATTACGTTTTGCAGATATTGTGGAAGCCTTAATTTCTTCAAATTCTCTAATAACGCTGGTATCCATAAATTATCGAATGCTCCCTCGATGTCAACAAACAACGCTAGAGCATATTTCTTTTGGTAGCTACTATTTTGTATTTGTTCTTTAAAAACATTCAGTGCATCCTCAGTCGATCTTCTCACTCTAAAACCATATTGTAGGGTGTCATTCTGTGTATTTCTATACTTGTTTATCCTATTAGCTATAACTCTCTCATAAATTTTGCTTATGTTCTTTAGTAAACATATTGGTCTGTAGGCACCAATTTCTAAGGGGTCTCTGTCCAGGCTCTTAAGTAGTATAATTAACTTCGAAATTTTCCATTCATTTGGGAATGTTTGTTTCTTTAACAATATGTTGTAAAGTCTTGTTAAGTAAGGGACCCATATATCTTTATTCCTTTTATATATTTCATTTGTTATTTCATCAAGACCTGGGGCCTTATCTGTTTTTAGTTTCTTTAAAATTTTTTCTACTTCATCATTTGATACCAATTCGGAGTCGTCCACATCTACTACTCTTGCTTCTCTTGCATGATTTCTTCTTAACTGCATCTGTCCCATTGTATCATCTTCCATCGTATCCTTAGGAAAAAATTTCTGCATTAATTTGTCTAGTGTTTCTTCTCTTGTTTTTGTATACGTTCCATCTGCATTTTTAATTCTGCATAATGTTGTAGGATTAATCTTTTGCATAATTAATTTATATGGAAAACCCCAAGGATCCATTTCTATGTTTTTTGCCAGAAACAATTCCCAACTTCGTTTTTTCTCCAGTAATACCGGCTGTTCATATTCATCCTTTACCTTTCTATAATTTTGGAGCCTAATATTTTTGAGCCTCGGTTCTAGGGTTGCCTGATAACTTTTTCTTCTTGCTTTTACCAATTTTTTTTAATCTTCCTAATTTTGGTTTCCAAAAGCCACCGTATCCTACTTTTTGCCCTAATTTCGGGCTGGATTCTCTTATCGCTGTTATTGTTGCTTCTTCTACCTTTATTACCATATTGTTAACATCTTCTGTTTGTTCTAATTGGGGGAGGTCTAGCTTGCCTTTAAAAATTTCCCAATCTATTTTCTTTATATTTAATCTTTCTTTATTCCTTCCTTTATCCATTTTTACGTCGAAGGTTATGACTTCGTGGTCACTGGTAGTTTGTTTATCGTCAACCATCCAATTTTCTATTTTGTCCATAATGTTTATTGTGCTGATTGTTATGTCTATAAACGATTCGCCTCTTGATCCTATGAAGGTTGGCTTGTTTCCAGTATTTATAATCGCAAGATCGTTTTGCATGATAAAATCTCCCAATTCCTCTCCTCTTTGATCGGTATATGGTGAACCCTAGGCTGTGTTCTTGGCGTTTGAATCTAACATTATTATGATCTTTTTTCCAGGGTTTTGTCTGATTATTTGCTGTAGTTTATTTAGAAATGGTTTAATTTCCTTACTATATTGAAAATAAGAATTGATTAGCCAGATTGAATCAGTTCCTTGTGTAATTTCAACACATACAGTCCAATTATTACAGTATTGTGAGATTTTTAACACTTCTAGATTTTTGTTCATGACCACAATCACTGCTAGGGAGGCCTCACCACCATAAATTATTCTCGCTGATGCTGGGAAAGCTACGAATCTGTTATTATACGTATATGGTTCTTGTAGAGCGATTAAATCGATATTTGTTGTTTCCACAAATCTTCTTGCTTCCATTGTCGCGAGTTTCGACCTGTGCGAGTTGTTTTGTGCAATTTTTAATGTTAGTAAGCTGTTAAGCATGTTTGGTGTATACAAAGGCGTCCATACCAGTTTTGCTGTAGTCGAAACAAATTCTGCCGTGGGCGTTCACCATCTGTTTGTATACATTCTCTAATTCCCAGTGTATACCTCTTCTCTCATATACTTCATTTATTAGATCTACTAACTCCCATCCATTAGCGGGAAGATCGTATGTTCTCAGTTATATTCTATCGATTTCTTCCAGCGTAGGTATGTTATCGTCCGTCCCTTGTCATGTAGATCTCTAATTACTTGTCGAAATGCCACACTAAGAATGTTCTTGTCCTCCAATTGGGCTAATCTATATTGATGGCTCATATTATCATATAATTGTCTTGGTTCCATCAAAATTGGTTTCGTATTTTCTGCTTCTTTCGGAGATTGAGTTGATGTAATTTTGTTATCTTGAATTGGTTCTTCTTTGATTGGAAACAGATATTTCTGCTCGCCATTCACAAAATTTATCTTAAGTGTTGTTTTTTCTTCTGCTGTTGGATCTGGAATAGGTCCTTTGTCTTTTTTCTTCCAATATATGTCAGGTGGTTTCTTAATAGTATTATTATCTTTTTCTATTTCAGTTTGTATACATTTATCCTTTGTAGATGCCATAGCTCTTCTTTTTCTATCCAAAAATTCCTCCGAACGTTTTTTGTCCCTTTTGGCTTTGCTTGGTGATTTGTTTTTCTTTTTCTTGCATACTTCTTTGTGTCCTTTATCCATAATTTATTTTGCTGATTATCCTTTCACGCGCTACCCGATATGAAACACATTCTTCCGTATTTGGAGTTTGGCATATTTTGTGTCTGAGTTTACATGGAATGCATACCTTTTTGCCTTTATCTTCACAGTCTTCACTTTTGTGGCGAAGGGATCCGCAATATCTGCATCGTACTTTGTCCTTGCTTTCGCAATATTTCGTGATGTGGCTAAATTCTTGGCACGTGTAACATTGTGGTACCACAATGAAATCTTTAACTTTATGTGATTCATAATCGACATATATGCGATCATTATTAATCAACATTTTCCTTATGTTTGGTGTAACCTCTATAACCAGGTGGCATTTCTTTTGCTCTCTCTTACCAGCTCTAAATCTTGCCTTTATGTTCTGGGCTTCCGCTAATTCTTCGTCCTCAAAGTTCTGTTGGATGATAGCTTCTATGAGGTCGTTGTCTTTTATTTCAGCCGGTACGCCATACACTATCATCAATGGGTTTGTTTCCTACTTTCCTCAAACTTGAAATCTCTTTTTATTTGTTCTTTATCCCTTATCCTGTTTAGGTCTTCTTTTGTTGCGGTTTCCAATACCACAATATCCTTTGTCGTACGCATGCCAGTTATTTTTAACTTTTCCTTCCTTGGATCTATTGTTTCTGTTAGTCTTTGAACAGTTTGCTTAACTGTCTCTCCTTCGTTGGGTCTAAATATTAGGGTAGGTTTGGTTTTAGCTGTTACTTCTAGGATTTTCTTTTCTTTCTCTGTTACTTTTCTCCCTCTCACTACTTCCGACCACGTTTGTCCCTCATCTGTTTCCGTCTTTTCCTGCTTTTCTTCAATATTTTTTGTTAGTGCCTGTATTTGGTGTATTACTGCGTCTGTGTCGGTTCCCTGTTTGTTTCTTAATTCTTCAATTTTGTCCCTGTAGATATTTTTCTGTTTCTCCCATGCTATCTCCTCTCTGCCAAAAGATTGTTGTGTCTGTATTAACTCCTCCTTTACTTGCTCGTATTTTTTCTCCAGATATTTGTAATCATCCTGCAATTTGTGTACTTGTTTCGTTTTTTCTTGTAATTGTTTCTTTAGCTCGTTTCTACTTTCCGTTATTTCTTGGATTTCTGTTTCAAGCCGTTTATATTGTCTGTCTCTGTCGTTTTTAATTTCTGCCTTCTCATCTTTTAATTCCTCTATTTCTTTCTCTAGTTTTGTATTTTTTTGCCTTAATTCTTCCATTTGCTTTTTGTCTTCGATGCGACCACCTTTTTGTCCCGACATCATTTCCATTTCTGTTATTAATTTTTCTTTTTGAAGGTTGTCGTATTTTTCTTGAAGCTTTATATTTATTTTCTCCATTTGGTCTAGCCTTCCAAGTAACTGGGCCCTATCCTTGACCCAGACTACCACTCTCTTTTTTAATTTTTCGAGGTGGGACTTCCCTATCTTTTTCCAGTCCAATAAGTTTTCAATGTAATTCATTTCTTGGTCTAGCTGTCCCATTGTGTCGAATTCCAAATCCTCGGTTGTCTTTCCCTTAGTTGGCTCTTCTAGTACTGTAGACTCCTCTCGTGCTCTTTTTCTTTGTTCATTTTCTTCTGCTCTTGTAAGTCGTATTGCAGGGTTGATTGGAGACTCGTCTCTGGATGGTGTCCCCGGGGGAGAACGATACATCGCCATTTTCGGATAGCCTATTATAGATGTCTGTGTACAAGTTTTTTAAATCACTACGTTGTATAATGTCAATATTCGTAGTACACTTAAATAATTATAATGAACAAAAGTTTTTTTTGTATGTGTGTGTACCGATTAACTCGAGACTTGATAGGGACACCATGGACACCATTTCCGAAAGGAGAGACCTGAGAAGGGTAGGTTGGTCTGGGGGTTACGCGCAGCTGATTTTTTTTGAGTCCGGAAAACGAGAAAAAGAAAAAAGAGAAAAGTCGGGGGAGGGGATACCGATATTCCTCCAAAAAAGGGTCAAAGGTCAAGACTTACCTCATTTTGGTCGACTATAATTCGGGAAGGGTAGGAGATGAGGGATAGGGGGGAGTGAGGGGGTTGAGGACCCGCCTCCAATGTTTCAGGTCCCTGGCCCTTTCGGTCCATGTGCCATAGTGTCCCAAAGTTAGATTAAAAACCCATGGTGTACCTCTCCATGCTTGAAATAGTTCTAAGTCCAGAAAAGTGAAAAATTTCCAAGTTACTCGCCGGAGTGATGTTCCTATGTGCTCTAGATAACGAGCCGCACTTGGAAGTTCATTCTCTGGTTGATCTTCGATCACTGACACAAACTGCTGAGCTGTTTGTTTTTACTTTTTAGAAACTTATTGCCACATGTGTGCTGTATATTTGTTACAATGTATTTAAATAGGAAAATTTTCGTGTAGTTTTGGGCTTATATCTTGGAGCCACTGTTCTAAATTCGATATGCTTTTCACTATAGTGTTCACCAAAAGTTTACGCATTCACTGATATAAAGCACTTCGCACTACTTAGACTTTTTCCAACTTTTTGTTGCTCCTTTGTGGAGCAGCGAGAATCACATTTCCACACTTAATCACAGCCTCACTTTAGTCCACCTATACAATATTGTCCACCACAACCTTACTTGGCCGGGAATCGAACCAGTAGTCCTACACACCAGAGCTAAGCGTTCTACCACTGAACCACCGTGGCCCTCCCTCCGGTATTCTTTGATGAAGTGATATTTACCTTATATGGTCTGGTGAACCGAAAAAATATCACTATTGGAGCGATGAAAACCCACATTGATGGGATGTTATTTCGAAGAACAGAAGTGGAGAAGCTACTGACAGAAATAAACTACATTCTTAATTAGAAATATTACGAATGATATAAGAGATATGTTAAATTAAAAGTAGGAATGCAAAATATTTTTTGAATTCGAACTGTGGTTTAATTAGGAATACAGCTGGTAAATAATAATATTGGACTACAAAGGTATTCAGAAGTCTTGCTAGAGGAAATATAAATATATTGAGATTATTATTATTATTATTATTATTATTATTATTATTATTATTATTATCGAATTGAAAATTCAATGGTGTATCTGAAATCAGATGAAAGATCAGAAAAATTACGTGTAGCCACCAAGCGGTAAGAAATGTGTGAAGTATTAAGAGCTTGCATTGAGGGTGCCAGGTAAACATGATTGGGAGCCACTGATATACGATATTGCATTGAGGACGACCCCTTTTGTACACGTCGTTCTTTGTCAAGGCCTTACTGACATGGAATCAAATAAAAACTAATGAAACAAGAAGTATATTATAAACAAAAAAATCCTTACTAAAAACTATTATATATATTTTCTCCACTAAATCTCATCAAATTATATATATAGATATATATAATATTAACAACTTGACTTCGGTAAACATTACATTATTCTTATTATATATTAACGGTGCTCACCTAACACGAATCCTTATAATAAGGATTTAAAAACAGCTGAAAGACAAATGACAAACATTACAAACAAATAGCATTTATTTGTATTTTCTGTTGCATCTGATCAGATTTTATACATATATAATTATTTTACATTACAGTATATTTTTTTAACTTGACTTTGATTAACCTTACACTATGATCATTATATTTTAGAAGTACCAATCTTGCATAAAGCCTTACAGTAAGATAAAAAGAGTGAAAAAAAGACATTACTAACAAAAAGTATTTTTGAGATAAACATATTACATTTATTATATTTGAAAAGTACTTACTTAACATGAATCCTTAGAAAGAAAAATCTTCATATCTTGTCGATTAAATTGGGTCTAAAAGGGCCAGTGTCACTTTTTGGCAAAAAAACAATGAGATGTTCGTCAAATTTTAACGCCTATAAATGGATATTTTCTTTTGCAACAAAAGCAAATGTTAATATGAATAGCATATATACTCCAAACTACTTCAACTACTTCGTGTTGACATTAGCCCTTTTAGTCCCAAGTCGCAGATATATAAAGTATGTGAACTTACATTGAAAAATTCAGGCTACTTTAATCTGTTTTGAAATTCTTCCAACTTATATTGGACATAAGTTTATTATCATTTTTGCTTAACTTTCCAAATGCCAAATACGATTGACATTTGTCTCAAACTACTTGCGTGGATTGCAAATTAAAATTGTGAACCAAGCCACGAAGATACTTCTCTAAAGGTCTTTGAGCATACTCCTGTACAATAGTACGTACTCGACTTGCAGTTACTCTGTATTTTTTTCTGCCGGTGGTCAATACTTGTCTAGCAACTTCTATTAATTTGATCAACAGAGTGCTCCTTTAACCGTGTATATTCGACGATAACCGTTTAAGATAAGATAAAATTCGTTGCGCCATATAATTTTATGATAAAATTACGCGCATCTCTTTACTTTATTTCATAGTTCTACCATATTCACTTTTTAATATTCGGCGACAGTTGCCATCGAAATTCATAGTTATACGCAAAATAATAATAATAATAATAATAATAATAATAATAATAATAATAATAACAGAATTACAATATTAATTACATAAACAATACCTTCGAATAAAGAAAAAATAACTGTCACGCTGGGATTCGAACCCGAGTCACTGAAATGGCAGTTCCTTGCTTTCACACTTGATACAAAGATAAGAAAATAAACTAGTAGCTGTTACATAAACATAGCACACACTATTTCTACTCGTGTTGATGCAATTCAAAGAATGCGAAAATAATGTCTGCCGGCTTTTCTTCTTTAGAAATTAGAAGTCACGGTGAGGAAGAATTGCAGTAATATAAATCGGGACCAGTTAAAAACAATGAGGTAGCCTCATCTTGAAGAACGCTTCGCGATATTTTCCTCATTGACGAAGGTCTATATCACTTGTTTTTGAGTTAAAGAAGGAAACCTCGAGTAAGTCATTGTGACACTCATAAGGAACATCTCCTTATACGAGTATTTTGTGTATAGTCTTACATGCAATGCTTTTAACTAGCTAATAGTTTAGGTGGAAGATGAAGTGACCAGGTGGGTAAGTTTTTAGCGCATTGAACTTATATTCGGTGGACCCGCGTTCAAATCCCGGTCAGGATCTAACTTTTTCAAATGTTTCAATTTCAATTTCAATACATACTCAGTGTGACAACCAAGATTTTCTCTCCTCCAGAAAGAAAAAATATTGGCATGAGGAGAATTGGAGAAAGTCTCTCAATGAAGGCAATCATTTACTAACTTATATCCAGCAGTTGTTCTAGATTTGATATTTTCGTCTACTTTCAAGCATTTTCTGATTTATGTGTGATCAGTGTTTTTATTTCTTTGAATATACAGTATATAGTGAAATAATACATTACATACACAACAATATTGAGATTAACATATGATGTTCATTGGACAACACGCTCTAAACCAGAGAGGTTCATCTCAGAATGGAGAAATGTTTCGTGCGTCATCTACTCACAATTTTACTCGCATAAAGACTGGATTCAGTGCTACCAACTGTTGTCAGTGCCGAGAAAAGTTACGTGTAAATTGGGTTGCATCTGTCCAGGCGTTCTCACAACTGCAAATTACCTGGACCCCAAGTTATGGAATTAGAGCACTTAGGGTGGAGAGACTGACTTTTGTTGTTGGGTGTACATAGATTTTCCTAACACGAGTAACACTATCTGCTATTGATCTAAAATATTCCAAGTAATTTTTTCTCTTTCTCTTTCTTTCCTTCTTTCCTTTTATTTCTTATTCCCGAATTTTGCGCCACCTTACTTCGGCAGCCAGGGTCGTTGCCCCGCTCACCCGCACCATGACACGGCACTGATCAATACCTACCTGCAACACTTTTCTCTGTTCACATGAATCGTAACTGGGCTGTCGTAATAACTTTGACTAACACTGTATACAGATCCACATGTACGTTCTTTCAACACAAAGCAGGTAGTGTCCACTGAATACTTTTAATCTAATAAGCATTGTTATATTTCTCATGCCTTTCACGCTATATCTCAGGCTCTTTTGACGTGAGGCCCTTTGATCACGGGGTCCTTTTGACTCGGGGCCCCTTTTGGCTCGGACCTTTTTGACTCGCGCCCTTTTGCCGGGGACCCTTTTGACCCGGCATCTTTGGACGCAGGGCCCTTTTGACTCGGGCCCTTATGACCGGGCCCTTTTGACGCGGGCCCTTTTGTCGCGGGGCCCTTTTGACCCGGGTCCTTTTGACGCGGGGCCCTTTTGACTCGGGCCCTTATGACCGGGGCTCTTTTGACGCAGGGCCCTTTTGACTCGGGCCCTTTTGTCGCGGGGCCCTTTTGACCCGGGCCCTTTTGACGCGGGGCCCTTTTGACGTGGGGCCCTTTTGACTCGTGCCTTTTTGTCCTCGCCCTTTTGTCCGGGCCCTTCTGACGTGACACCATTCTTCATAGCCCTTTCTCAAGATTTTTTAAACATCCTATTCATTTTCTTCTCAGATTCCGGAAACTTGCAAATTATGAATATTAAAAGAAATTATAGGACAAGGTTAGATCTAAAGCAGTAGGAAAAATGGCATATGCAAAATAAAGTGTAGAATTGAACTTTTATATGGAAGAGGAACTGCCTAACTATTCCTTCTAACGAAAACACGAATTTAGGTTATTTTGTAAAATTTTGTAATCATATCTTTCAAATGAAAGACTGCTTGTTGCAAAGGTATATACCGAGAATTTCGCTGTTTTTAAATAAATTTCCATAGAAGTAAGTACATGTTCATTTAATGCATGTTCTAATAATTGTAATTCACGAAGAGTCTCTGTCGATAGAAGTGTGTAACAATTGCCCTGTTCTAAATTAATTATTTAAATATTTACTTAATTAAAGTTACAAATACACAATTTGTTTATCAAAAACATGCTAGTTTGATAGCGAAGAACCAAACCTGAAAATCTCAAACTAAACAGCATCCTATTAATCAAACATTTTGTGCGCGAATAATTCTTATGTAATTGGTGAATAATATTGTGTTATCCTAATGTTCATTACTGTAGCTACCCGGTAATTCAAAATTAATCGAAGTGTTCCCTCGCAAAAATAAAAATTAGTATAAAGTATTTACAATTCAGTTGACATTGTGTATAAAATTTTTAATAGATGCACACAGTATGAAAAATATAGAGATATTGTTTAATATTTGTATCATATAGATTAAATAACTTTCATTTAATAAATTAAATAGTGTATAAGTATTTATTTTTAAAAGTGTACAAAATTTCGGCAAAAACGAGCATAACAAAGAAATTCAAATAGTGTTGCACCTCTAAAATTTCGAGAAAGATGAATATAATATTTAAACTTCAAACAGTGTTAACATGTGTAAAATTTTTGCTTTGTGTTATTTGCATAAACATGTTATTAACCAGAGTATTGAAGTTGATAAAAAATATACTTGAGTAAAAACAAAAGAAAATCATCATTAACAGTATTATTAACAAGGATCTTATAAAATAGAGGATCTGCCCTTACAACATAATTTTGAAGCCATACGTCACAGTTTCGCCACACCTACTCTACCCACTCCGCCCAATAGGATCGCAACGTTTTGAGCCAACAATCATGGCAGAAACGAAAGTAGCCAATCAGACTATGGTGCAAACGAGAGTAGCCAATCAGAAGTGCCGATGCTCGGTTGTTTTTTGGCTTCATCAATTTAATAGGATGACGATACATATGGGCAGATCCTCTATTTATAACATCCTTAATTATTAAGCATTTCTTTGCACAAAAATTCGTTCAAGGAAATATTCATGATTATAAATTTGAATTTGCGACGATACTTTAAAATTACATAACTAGGATAGGGCCTACCCTTGTTTAGTTGACAAATGAAAGCTATTTAATCGCGCGTATGACATCTCATTTATACCGGTCAGAAAAGTTATCATTGATCATAGCGACTTATTTGAAGAGCTAACTGACCTATAATTAGGTGTACAACACCTTTTAACCATACATTTACTGTTTTAAAAGTTATTTAAAAGTAAGTGTCTAGGCCTGGCCTACTTGCTCAATTACACTGTGCAACACGAAATCTGTCCTTTACATGAAAATATGTTTTTCTTGTGTATTTTTGCATGAAAAAATCGAATCTGTAATTACTTTTTAAGTATCACATACCAATTTTATAAAAAATCGAAAAGTTTGAAATTTTGTATTGTGAAATACCGTATTTTTACGGGTGGTGATGAAATATGATTAATGATTGGTTTGGTAGTTGAAATTTAGCGTACTTTTTCAGCAGCGAGGCTGTATGAGACGTGATCCTACAGTTTAAGAGGGAATTCTAACCATCGTGTCGTTCAATGTTCTCATATCGAGAATCAAACCCGAGATCCCATGCACCGAAGGCGCGCGTGCTACCCAGTAGACCAGAAGGGAGGGCAAAAATGTGCTTAAGATAAAAATTATTGCATATGTAGTATACCTTAAAATATACTCTCATTTAAAAATCATCCAAGAGACAATTTTTCCTTCTTTACGGAAGGAATAATTACGCTGTTTAAAGAGGGGTTCTCCTCATGTCCCATTTTTTTCCTTCTACTCATGCGAGTCTTTTTCTGTATTATAATAAGAAGCACTAGTTTCTCATATCTCTCCTCACTCTTTATCTTCATTTCAGGTAGTAGCCCATTAATATCTAGTAATAAACGAGTTCAGATTTCTGTTGCCTAAAACTGTTGCCATATGTTCTAGCATTTGAGTAATTTTTGCTTCGATTGTATTGTTATTTGCTGAGTGGTGTTTCGTTAAGAGTGATCGGACTTGCCGCTTTGTGTATTTTTGTGGTAGTGTGTGCTGTGCATCTGGGTTTCAAGAAAATGTTGAATAAATGTACACCTTTAGTTAAAAAGGCTTATGAACTGTACTTTAGCTACAGTGTTGGAAACTAGAGTAAGTCTTGGAGCCCGCACATATGCTGCACTACTTGTTTCAGGAATTTGAGAAACTGGCTACCTACAAGGAAAACGTAGTTCTATGAAATTCACTCTTCCTATGATTTGGCGCGAACAAATAGATCATGTACTGACTGTTACTTTTGCTTGACAGATGTAAAGGACTTTTCCTCTAAACATCAGATTAAGTACCCTAATTTAAAGTCAGCTATTCGACCAGTTCCCCACAATGAAGATCTTCCAGTACTAAAGCTCCAGAACATTACCCTATTGATTCAGAAGATGATACTTCAGACGTTCCAAGCAACTGGGAAAGTGTAGACTTTCACCCATCTGCATCCCAGTCAATGTCAACTTACTTGATTACACAAGAAGAGCTTAACCATCTTGTACAAGACTTAAATCTTCCTTTTAAAAAACGGAAGTGTTGGGCTCCAGCCATCGAGATCGGAATTTCTTACCTCAAGAAATTAAAATCAGTTTGTTTAGGAAACGACAAAGTCATTTTGAGGACTGGTTTGTTGGACGGAGGCATTGTTTATTGCAAAGACCAGTTGCGGCGATTGGACATTAAAAGTGGGGGGGCAAGATCTGATCTGAATATTTGTATATCAACGTTAGTTTTCCTGGTTGTTTCTAATACTTTGTTTGCCGAAAGGTTGCATAACTAATAGGATACTATCTTTTTTCAATTAAAATATCGTAATATTGTATTTCATATTTTATTAAGTAAATTGGCAAGAGTAATCCAAATAGGCACTAGCCTTTTGTAGTCTTAAACAACGAAGGTGTAAGAAGAGATTTGATTCCTTGCTCATGGACATCTTAAAATTCTGTATGGAAAAGTGTGTGATCAGATTATTTAATAACAAATTTGGAAAACAAATAAATGGAAAGGATAATATTAATCATAGTAATGAAGAATGACATTTTGGGCACTGTCGATTTTTGTGCAATTTAAGAATAACTTGTGAAAGACTTATTTTTCTTCTTGTGAAATGTTCTCTCAATTAGTTTCAAAGCGGCTGACTAATATATCGAGTCCTTGTAAGAAGGAATTGTAGCTACGCTAGAATTGTTGCGCTCCGATCGGTTAAATTTTGGGCAGGGCCGTAACTTGTGAGGGCAGGGGGCAACTGCCCCCGAGAGAAGCTCTCCGCCGTTCGATGAGAAGCCCTTTTTAAGACAAAATTTTCTTACTCCATATACGGTACGAACATGGAAAATATAAATGAAGCATCAAACAGTTTCACAACATTACAGAAACTAAACAGCACACTAAAGGTAAATAAAACAAAAATAAGTTGTGGGCCCATTACAGAAAAACTGTCTACTATTAGGGTCCCTAGAAATAATATTTATTCATATGGCTTTGAGGTTGGTGAATATTGTCCCATTAATTAATTTGTCATGTATTGAACGGGACCAGGGGAATAACTAACGGCCCCGCAGACTATGCCGTGCGGAGGGCCCACAAGCTCCGGGGTCCCATAAAGAGTAAGAGAAAGATGGAAAAAGGGGACCCAAGAATTAGAAAAACAATTTTTTCTAGGGGGCCCAAATACGCGTATTAATGCTTGCCTCCCTCCTTCCCAAAATCTAAGTTACTGCGCTGTTTTGGGGCCATTTTCCGTGGCAATTGAAACGGAATTTCTGTAGCTATCTTAACTCGACGGGAAGACAAATAACCCATACGTACTCACGCAACGGCAAATATTATTTGGCGCCATTTTTTCTATGAAGCAGTAATATACACAAACTTTACATTTCCAAAAGAAATTATGTAGGACTTTAAGGGTCACCTCAAAAAAGTGAGGGGGCAACTGCCCCCTCTTGCCCCTCCTAATCGCCGCCCATGGCAAAGACGTAGATGGTTTATTTCAGACTTTGGGACATGAACATAGTCCCACCGAGTGGCACTTATTGACAGCTCGAAATTAAGTCTGAAGGCAGTGCTTCTCCATATTGGAAATGTTAATCCATCTGCTTCTCTAGCATACGCGGCTCATACAGAGGACATATGAAGTTATGAGTGCAATATTGGACTTCATTGAATATAAAAAATTCAAATGGCATATATGGGGTACTTGAAAGTTCCTGGTATTCTCACAGGAATGCAACAAGGATACCCAAGTATTGTTGTTTTTTATGTGAGAGGAACAGCCGTGATAAAGTAAACCACTACGTCCTTAAATACTGGCCTCAAAGACAAGATTTAATTCCTAGCACCAGGAATATATCTCGTAGACCAATTGTGAACCCTCAAGATGTATTTTTGCCACCATTACTGTCAAGTTTGGGTTGATTATTATTTTTGTTAAAGCACTAGATAGGCAGCACTAGCATATTGCTTTCACGCATCTTAAGGAAAAATCCCCGAAGGTAAAGATGAGTATTTGTTGGTCCACAGATTAAAACAGTCATGCAGGAAACTTTCTGAAATTGAGAAATTAGTTTGCTTGTCATTTAAACCAGTATGTTTGTTTTTTTTTAGAAATGTAAAAGCTGAAAATTATGAAGCTATTATTAGTGACATGATGCGGAGTTTTCAGCTCATAGGATGCAATATATAATTAAAATTACACTTTTTGCACTTACGTCCCTCGAAAATTCGGCGTAGTAAGTGATGAACATGGAGAACGTTTTCATCAGAACATTGTCACATTTGAAAAGCGTTACAGGAGAAAATGGACTGAAAGTATTTTGCTGAATATTGCTGGTCTATCGTCAGAGGGATTCCAGATGTCTACAAGCGTAAGCGACCAAAGAAAGTATTTTAAAGGGTAAGTCAACAAAATTTAGTGTTAGTATAATACGCCTTCCCAGCCTACATTACATAGTAAATATACGTACTGCCCAACAAAAACGTGATGTGATGGAAAATTTTGGTTTCCACCAATGAATTCAGCACCTGTCATTTAGTTAAAATCAAATAATTTCATTTGAAGGACAGAAAAACAGTTTAAATCTGTTGCACAGTGTTATTTGTCATTTCTTTAGCTTCATCTTATGAATACATAAACTACGTAATAACGTCATTTATAAAACAAGTTCGAGTGAAGTTTCAGTATTATTTGTCCTTAGGGGATATACACGTATGACTAGCATTTTTTTTGGCTATAAGCTACAATTAATTTATTTAACAAAACATAAACTCCTTTGACTGCTGATTTCTGTTTCCTACACACGGAAATATTTAATTTTATTGTGTGATAAAACTAGAGCGAACAGGAGAATATCGACGTCATATTTGTAATATCAGTCACATGTGAACTAAAGGCACGTGCATAAAAATCATTTTTCTTTTCTGCATGACATTTTTTCATTCTTGTTCTTAGCATGCATGTGTTAGTGATAAAATTGGAAAGAATGATACTTTCAAGAACCAGTAATTAGTAGAAAATGAACGAATACGATAATACATTTATTTGTATTTACTTATGACACATTTAAGTACCAGTACAAATATAACAAAAGAAACAACGTTTGATAGCAGGACAAAAATAGTTAACAAGTATTCAACTGCTATACTTGCGACCAGTCGCGTTTTAAGAGGGGTTTCCGGTCTTAAGCCCCTCCCGAAATTTTATTTACTATTGTAAATAAATGACATACTTGCAGAATTTTCACATTTCTAGGGATAAAGTTAGCAAAACCAACCGAAACAATCGTAAATCAGCCACTTCTTGCGAAACAGAGTGAACGATGGTAGTGAAATTTCCTAACATTTGTTGTTTTCCTTTATCTCTTGATAATTTCCCATAAAGTCTTAAAATGGATTTTACCAAGGTATATGTAGTTCTTGGCATGGGCGTCCGAAGGAGAGGGCAGGGTGGGGCCCGGGCCCCCTTGGTTCACGAAAATGTATACCAGAAATACCAGACGTAATATAGCAACCATGGAGATGGGCCCCCTCTAGAAAATTTTCTTCGGGCGCCATTGGTTCTTGGTGTAATATTTCTCCATTCGTCCAACAATATGCATAAGAGATCATTATTGTTCGAGGTCTTGTGTCTGCATATCCTTTGCTTGAAAACAGTCAGATATTTTCGATAAGATTAATGTCGAGCGACTGAGGAGAGCTTGAAATCAGTGGGGCGTGTTGTTTAGTAGACACGTTAAGAGGAAGACCGTGACAGCTATGGATGTTGTGTATGTCTTGAAGAGGCAAGGAAGAAGTAGCTTTAGCTTAATGTTGAGTGATGTGTATTTGGAGTCATTGTCCTGGATGAAGATATAGTTACCAGTAAGGCTCTAGAACTAACGCTGCTGGGTAGGTACGCCTTTAAAATATCGATGTAACATGTATGGTCCATCATACCGTCATTGATACACAAATCTCCAACACCATTATTGGTACTCGTACAGTCTCACACTATAAATCAATCCTCCATCATATTTCGTAGTAGCCATGATGTTTCCATCATACACAATCAAATACCCATCTAACTTGAACAAATTAAATTCACTTTCGTTAATGAATACTACTTTCCACATAAACTCGTAAGCTACTTTCCACATAAACGAGTCGCTTGTTTTTGTTTGTCCTGTTTACATAGGTTTACGTCAGGCTGTAGTTTCATTGTATCCCACGTCATACGCGCAGACTAGGTGGGTGCTTGTGGGCTCCGGTACCCACACAAATAATCTTGTGGGTGCGGGGCACCCAGATGATTTTTATTTGGCCCCATGTTGGAACCCGTTTCTCTTGTGTTTAAGTCAGTCGTGTTACCGACTGAGCTAGGGCAGATCGAATTTACTCTTATAGTACCGGTATATTTTACTTTATCACAGTACAGCCCTTTATGACAGTGTTCATAGAAGATTTTAACTTAAAACAAATCAATCAAATATCGAAACTTCTTTGAAAACATATAGGCTAACACGCCCCGTCACTAATATGCACAAACATAAAGTTTGGAAAGTCGGCGAAGTTGCCCGACGTCATAAAGTATCGGTACATTTTGAATCGCTTGTGCATTTACCTGCTTTCCTAGTTCTCGTATTACATTTTTAATTTCTAGGGAATTTAAAGTGAGATCATTTGTACAGTGATACTAGAGTCAGAAGGGACGGACGCCAACTTCGACCTTTGTATTTGACGGTGTTGGTTTTCTGAAATCTATTTATTATGTTCTTCAGTGTATAAACCGACCTCTGTAGTATTTCTACTACTTCTTCAAACGAGTTTCTGTTTTGATAGCAGGGGATTGCTACTTTCCGTTCTTCCTTTTTATATACTTACGTTTTCGTTCCTTTCCATGGCATGCAGTCCAAACTCTTATCTGGTTATACAACATACAGGCACTTATTCACATTGATATGCAGTTTTAATATGCATACTGGATGTTGTATAAGCAGTTAGAGCCGACCCCAAACTGAAGATTTTTTTTTTATTTTAATATCAATTGTCTGTTGTCAGGGCCGAAGACACAAACTTCCGCACCACAGTTTTAGTACGGATAACAATTTCTGATCGTTGACCTCATTCCGTAACAATTTGCTTCAACGTACCAAAAATAAGAAATGATTAAGATATTAACGATTAAATTGCCCGTTAAAATGTTAATTTTTAATTGAATTAATTAAATTTCGCAGGAGTTAATTTTTAATTGATCGTCGTTAAAAACTCCGTCATGATTTTAAAAATTAATTCCTAATTTTTCTCATAAATATAACAAATATTTATTCTCCAAGAAGTAGCCTACTTTATGAATTATTAACCCGCCGTAGCACACGCCGCGAAGTCATACTCCGCGGAGACTCCGCCGATAGAGAAATTTTATTTTTCTTAGTACTGTTAAAAGGGTTTGTGCTGTACAATATACGTGGGCAATTGTCAAACCAATTGCAAACAATTTAATATCGCTTAAATACGCATTAAAATAAGGTAAATAAGTATTGCGGAGTGAGACTCCGCGTGCGTGCCTTGATGTTACAATTGACTACGCGGGCTATGGAGGGTTTAAAAAAAATCACAGGCTGGTCTACAAGAGAAGCGAATTGATGCAGACTCCCTTTCTCAAAGTTGCCCCAACTTGTTTTGAAATCTGTGTCAAGGGGCTTCATTCGTCATTTGTTTGTGTCAAAGCCAAGGATATTATAAAATAGAGGATCTGCCCATACAACAAAATCGTGAAGTCATACGTCATAGCCTTGCCACACCTACTCTGCCCACTCCGCACCACTAAGATTGCAATGTTTCGAGCCAACAATCATGGCGGAAACGAAAGTAGCCAATCAGACGTGCCAGCTCGGATGATGCTCGGTTGTTTTTCGGATTCATTAAGTTCATATGATGAAGATATTGGGCAGATCCTCTATTTTATAACATCCTTGGTCAAAGCAGTTCAAAATTTATGTTTTATTTGATGATAGTCGACATAGCAATTATAATTATAGATACTTGGAAAGATGAATATGAGTTTGAGGTGAAGAAAGGGGGGAACGGAGGATGTAGTCGTTGCCCTCTCAAAACTGTTGTCTATGATTCTCCACACATTTATTCAGAGTTGCCAGGGACACGGTGAATGCCATTTTTGTGTGAAAATCAATTCTTACCTTCTGACCATTTTGATAGGAAGGGAAAGGTGGTGTCAGTAAAACGAGCTCTACTAACAACTAACATATGACTAGCCAGCAGTTAACCAACAGAGGCATTCCATCTTCGTTGAGTCATTTAAAATAAAGGATGAAAAGAAAAAACTTTCGAAAACTTATGAATGACTATATTGTATTTGAAAGTAAATATGTCATTCTTCTCTCTGTAATTTACTTATAAGATCTCAAGGATCTAAAGAGATTGTTTAAGTAATAATTATAATGATTTGACAAAGTTCTTTTTTCAACATCGATACTTCCTACCTCGCATGTTCACTAGCACACTTGTCTTGGTTACAGTTCATTATCGACTCGAATAACTATTATTATTATTATTATTATTATTATTATTATTATTATTATTATTATTATTATTATTATTATTATTATTATTATTATTATTATTATTATCATTATTATCATTATTATTATTATTATTATTATTATTATTATTATTATTATTATTATTATGTATAAGTTCTGTAGAAAGGTGAAAGAATTTTCAATGTTGGACATGTCATAATTTCAAAAATACCCACATTATGTTTCTATGTTTTGTTGCCATCTTGCACCTATGCTTTTATCTCAAGAACAAATACTTGGTTCCATTTTATGTCATAAAATGGGGGAGAAAGCGTCTCGTTTTTTAAGTGTTGGTCTCAGCATGTATATGATACGAAAGAGAAAAACAGGAAGAGTTTGGATGTTTGGCACCTATGTAGAAAAAAGATCTCTCGGTCTAATGAGACGAACAAGTTATATCTGCTATCCGTTGTTCTGTATCGTAGGTATTTTCTATGAATAACTTGACAATTAATGACTAAAGATTATCGTTCATATTGAGAATAGACAATGAACCCATCTAGCACCGAGTATGTTGCTTCGTTTTCCCCCAAAGCCCTTCCATTTCACAAGATATATAATAACCTAGTCGTGTGTTCGTCTTTGTGGGTAGCGTTTGTTCAAATTTATTGCAATGTTCGAAGTGTTCACTGATTTCCACCAAGTCAATTTATTTCGCTAAATGTTACTTCATATATCTACTCGTATATTTTTTAAAGAAGGGCAGTATTTCGGGAAAAATTACTGTGTGTTTTGTGAATTAATTCTAAATAGGATAAAAGAATAAATCATCGTATTACTTTCTGTTTAACAATAATAATTCCAGCCATTCAAATCATGTCTTCAGTTCGCCGGAAAGAACAAACTATTCACAGGAAGCTAGAGAAAGTTGTAAGAAATTTATAAATAAATGTTATGAAGTAAGAGAGGGACGATTAAAATATTTATTACATGAATCTAATTTGCAGTATGTCTAATAATATTAGAATATCAGTGAGGCTTGTATAAAATTCAGAAACAGAGATATGAAGCTGACGAATCATTAACTACTCCACGTAAGAAACGGTCACGTTCTGAAGAATATAAACTCCATTGTGATGAATTTGATGAACGTGTGATAGTACGAGATAAAATTCAGGACTTCTATTTAGACCTGAGAAAAGTACTAACTGTACCAAAACTGATAGTGACCATTAGAGAAAAACTCGATTTCCCCATATATTACGACGTTTGTGTCGTTATATGAGATTTACATGGAAGAAGTGTGGAAGTAAAAGGAATACGCTTATTTAACGTCCGAACATTGTGATGTGGCGAGGAAAATACCTGAAGTCAATCCAAATGTTATAGATCACAGAAAAGGGACAAGAAGATAGTGTACATTAACTATTTGTGAGTGGGCAATAATTTGACAATTAATACATGTTAACAAAATTGATCTGTTTAGGAAATGTGGACCAACACCAGTTCCTCTAACCGTTTAACATTACTTAGTGCGGGATCGCAAAGTGGTTTTGTTCATTGGCGGCACCACAGTGGGTGCAGTGGTTGCAGCTGCACCCACATTAACTTCGATTTTCAGAGTTTCAACAATAATCCTTTCTATTTTATATGTTAATTGATTTCTATGTTTGGATATATTTGAGTGACCTCATAAGTTGCTTCCTATCATATAGTGTTTTTCTAGTTCTTTTAGTAAAAATTAGGGATTATTTTTGAGATCTTAAGACTCAATAGTGCAAGTCGCTCTGGCAACAATGTTAGGAAGTGTTGGCAGAGCGTCGTTGGCGAACAGTGCTATGTAATTGCTAGCTCAGTTGTTATTGTATGTACGAATGTCGGTATGTCAATTTACCCTTAAAATGTTTAAATCATAACAACAACGAACTTAGCTTGGGTGGATATAAACCACGTCTTCAGCCAAAGCTCTTGTAATTGATGCCATTGCAAAAAAAAAAAAAAAAAAAAAAAAAAAACTTGTATATACATTTAAAAATTCTGATATTTCTTTGATAAATCAATACCTCACATACACGTGTATCCATGTATGAAGTTTCTTTAAATATGTACATAAAAGTTTTTATTGCGTACCATGTTAATATTTTTACTATGTCTTATTCCTTCCCAGCCAGCACCCACATTACCAAAATCCTGGCGCCGCCTCTGGTTTAGTTGATGGAACAACTTTAATATACTTAGAGCAGGAAAAGCGACTGGACATTACCATGGACAAATGAACCATGAAAATTTTGAGAAATGGATGAATGATAAACCCGTACCTAACCTCTCGAAAGAAAGTGTTATTGTCATGAACAACGTTCTCTATCACAGCGTTCAAGAGAATAAAGCTCCTAAGTACGGTGTGAAACAAATAATAATAGAGTGGCTTGAATGGAATCAAGTGTCATTCTCCTACGATATGAGAAAGTTCGAATTATTTGAGTTAATGGAAAAGGACAAACAGCCTCAAAATATATTTAAAGTAGATGACATGTGTATGACCACACGGTACTTCGTTTACCTCTGTACATGCATGAACTAAATACTGTAGAAAATGCTTTTGCTAAAATAAAAGGATAGTTCGAGAAAGTAATATTACATGCTATTTTTCATTACAACGACTGGAAGAGGGTGATACCAGGAACTTGGAAGGATTCGTTAGACACCGCTGACAATTATTACGGAACGAGATGCTTTAATGTAAGGTCTTAAGAATAATTTCATTTTTTTAAGGTGGCATGGATAGTGATGACAAGCAATCAACTCACACTAATACATCATCTCCAGCCTCTTAGCTTGCTTTACCTTTGTCGGATATTGACAATGCATAATAAGGTTAGCGATATTAATGTATTATAGTGATAATCACAAGAGTAGCATTATAAATCTGCAATTGCACATTGTGTAAAATAGTTGAGAAAGACTATAATTCTCTGCTATAATCTAACGGACATAATTCTGCGTCCTCAGTTTCGCCAGGTAAATACTGATATCAGTGCTTTGGTATAAAACTCTGAAGCCATTTATATCCAATCAAATATTCCATCAAATAGTAATTATATCATATGTTTCAGCAAAGTGAAATTTGAACGTGTATGATACCAAATTGTATGCAACTCTTGGATTGGTTACAGCATTTGATATAACTGTTCTAAAATAAAACATCCTCTATTCCTATCTAACATTGCATCAAATAAAACAAATGAAAATCACTGTGGGTGGCGCTAAACGTGAGTAGTAATTGCGATACCTGAGGACACTTTTTGGCCCCTGGGTCCCTGCCTCAGGACCCATGGTCCCTGGCCAGGGTCAATGACCCAGGGGTACTTAGGACCACCCCCTCTAAATTTTGGGAGGGGTACTATGGCCCACCCCCTAAATTTTGGCAGGGGTACATAGGACCACCCCCCTTAAATTTTGGAAATTGCCAAATCTAAAAATTTGGTATGGTAGCCTAGGACCATAGTAGGTACCTCTATCAGTATTGGGTGTCTATGTCGTTCCCTTTCATGGCTAAAAAAATTGCCAAAAAGTCAAATTTCGGGGTTTTTGACCTAATTTATCCCCTTTGATGAGGTATTATTATCCTATATAGTTATATGGGCGTATACAGGGGTCCATTACTTTTCATAAGACATGGGTATATTAATGCACCCCTTGAAAAATTTGGGAGGGATACCTTGGCCCACCCCTTAAATTTTGGAAATTGACCCATTTAAACATTTGGTATTATAGTACAGGACCCTAATATGTATTATGATAAATTTGGGTGGTCCACCTCGTTCCCTTCTAGGGGTACAAAATTGCCAAAATATAAACGTAAGCAATACGTAGTACCACGTGTTTGGTTTTTGGTCGATTTTATCCCCTTTGATGAGGTGTTATTATCCTATATAGTTATATGGTCATGTATAGGGGTCCATTACCTTTCATAAGATATGGGTGTATTTGTGCACTCCTTTAAAAATTTGGGAGGGGTACTTTGGCCCACCCCTTAAATTTTGGAAATTGCCCAATTTAAACATTTGGTATTATAGTACTGGACCCTAACATGTATTATGATAAATTTGGGTGGTCCACCTCGTTCCCTTTTAGGGGTACAAAATTGTCAAAATATAAACGTAAGCAATACGTTGTACCACGTATTTGGTCTTTTGGCCTAATTTATCCTCTTGGATGAGGTTTTATTACCTTATATGGTTATGTATAGGGGTCTATTCCCTATCATAAGACATAGGTACATTTGTGCACTCCTTTAAAAATTTGGGAGGGGTACTTTGGCCCATCCCTTAAATTTTAGAAATTGCTCATTTTATATATTTGGTATTATAGTACTGAACCCTAACATGTATTATGATAAATTTGGGTGGTCCACCTCGTTCCCTTTTAGGGGTATGAAATTGCCAAAATATAAACGTAAGCAATACGTTGTACCACGTGTTTGGTTTTGACCTAAGTTATCCCTTGGATGAGGTCCTATTACCTTATATGGTTATATGGTTATGTATAGGGGTTTATTCCCTATCATAAGACATTGGTACATTTGTGCACTCATTTAAAAATTTGGGAGGGGTACCTTGGCCCACCTCTTTATTTTGGAAATTGCCCAATTTAAACATTTGGTATAATAGTATAAGACCCTAATATATATATATATTACTATAAATTTGGGTGGTCCATCTCGTTCCCTTTCATGGGTACGAAATTGCCAAATTTTAGTACAACCACGTGTTTCGTTTTTGACCTAATTTATTCACTTGGATGAGGTCCTATTACCTAATATGATTATATGGTCATGTATAGGGGTCCATTTTCTATCATAAGACATAGGTACATTGATGCACCCCGGGATGGGTACCATACCCAATCCCTTAAATTTTGGAATTTTTTCAATTTAAGCATTCGCTATCATAGTACATGACCTCAATATGAATCATGATAAATTTGGGTGGCCCACCTTGTTCCCTTTCATGAGTAAAAAAATGCCAAAATATAAACATAAGCAATATGTTGTATCACGTGTTTGGTTTTTGGCCCAATTTATCCCGTTTGATGCGGTCTTATACCGTATATGGTCATATGGTCATGTATATAGGTTCATTTTCTATCATAAGACATGAGTACATTGATGCACCCTTTAAAAATTTGGGAGGGGTATCTTGACTCATCCACTCAGTTTTAGAAATTGTTTAATATAAGCATTTGGTATCTTCGTACAGGTCTTCAATATGTATCACTATAAATTTGGATGGTCCACATCGTTCCCTTTCATGGGTAAAGAACTACCAAAAATCAAATTTCGGAGGTTATTGACCCTTTGATAAGTATTTAGCACGTTATATGGTTTATTACCTTTATATGTTTATGTTCTCTTTTAAATTTGGGAATTATAAAATAACATAATTTGGTAAAGGTTTTCTAGGACCCATTGTAGATGTTGGTGTTCCTCTTATGGCCAAATATTCAAAATTTAAAGGTTATTGACCGGCTTTATTATTGAATACTTACAGGATTTATTACTTTTTTCATAAGACACAGGTGTATTTGTGTACAAATCTTAAATTTTGGGAGGGGTACATTTCTTATTGTCATATCAATAATTGGTAATTGTTCTTAAAATTGGATAGTATCTCATTCATTGGGTAAATCATTATGATCACGTGATCAGTTATTGACCTATGATGGGATTAGGAGTCCAGAACATTGGTACATTTCTTTGTAGGATAATTTGAGAATTGTCAAATGAAATTGCGTCATTGGTATTGATTATTACAGCCAAATATAAACGTAAGCAATACGATGTACCACGTGATTGACCTTGATGAGGTAGTGTACAGGGATACATAGCTAACCTTATTGAATCTTATGACTCATAGTCTTAAGGGAATACATGCTACAACACTGGCAAAGTTATTGTTGATGCAATTTGATTGGTTGATCACTATCTTTCGTGCAATCTGATTGGCTGATCACTATCTTTCGTGCAATCTGATTGGTTGCTGATTTTCAAATCTTTGCTGCATTCAGTTTTAAGTTTTGTTTAACATTTAAAAATCTTGGTTTCGTTCAACATTTTGCACTCACCGATAAATATGATCAAAACCGTTTATTTGTTAATCGAATAGTTAAAAACCGGATAAAGTTTGACATTTAACCGTGAAACGTGAAATTTTTTTAGTTTGAAAATTTTTGTTTCGAAATTTTTGTTTGAAAAAATTTTTGTTTGTAAATTTTTGTTTAAAATTTTTTGTTCGAAATTTTTGTTTTGAGATTTTTCGTTTCCAAATTTTTTTCTGTTTAAAAATTTTTGTTTGAACAGTTTTGTTTGGAAAATTTTGTTTCAAAGTTTGGTTTGACATTTTTAAAAGTTTGTGCACTCATTAGTAAAGAACCGGAACTGTTTAGAACTAAAACCTCTGGCAACATTGTGGTGCAATAGTACACGTCAGAACATGATAATGCAACGTCATCAGTTTTGCATCATATATAAGTATCGTTCGAGTTAGTATTCATGATAACGTCATCATGGCTAGTTGTCTGCAGTTTCTAAACACACGTGACGTGATGAAATCATTTACCAAGATTACTGATTTACAACAGAATGTACCTTATAGAATCTTAGCTAGCCAAATGATCCCTACAAAGTTTGGATTAAGAATCGTAGTGAAACTTGAAAATGATAAAAATATAATTTTACCAGCAAGATATTTACCCATGGAAGCATCAAAACAAGAAGAACTGCTGCGTTTCTTAAATACTGGATCTGTATCTTTATGTTACAAAGGATTCTTGGGTCGAAGTCATTAATTTGAATTCAGTACACAGCCAGATTCGTCAGCAATTGTGATGAAATCATGAATTCAAACGTCAGCACATTCCTTTGACGTCAGACATAGTTGTATGAATTTGGTTGGTCAGCATGACGTCAGCAACTGTGATGAAACCATGAATTCAAACGTCAGCACATTCCTTTCCAATGACGTCAGCCGTAGTTCTATAAATCAACCAATACACTGTCATCCCACGAAATCATTTGAGCAAGTGCTTTTCAGGAGGAAAGATGTGTTCTTCTAACGATAAAGAGTTCATCTTCGCAAGCTATTATCCAATAAATATATTTCAAACAAAACATGTGATGATTGGTATCAGTGCTAGAACATTTGAACCAGTAATTCGATTGGGCAAAGCAGAACAATTTGGTGTACAACTGACCTTTGAAGAATGGCAAATATTATGTTCACGAATCGACCAAATGAACGATTATTTTCATGATGAGCTAAATGTGACCATAGTCAAATCATTAGGCTCAAATCATGAAGTGGTGCTGCGTACAGTCCTCGAAGAGAAGATGGTGCTGTTACGTAAAAAGAGTACATTCCATGTCCCTCGCAACATGGTGTATCTAACACAAACGGAATGGAACAAATTCATCAGCGTATTTCAGTGTGTGAAACATGCAGTGGAAGTGTGCAACAAAACAAGTATATTCCTGAAAAAGTACTATTTTGAAAAATGTATTATGCATATTGTACAACATGTATCTAGATATTGTGATGGTTGTCAACATCGTTCGTGGGTGCATACCTGTATTGATAAACAGTTTATTTGTGATCAAATGGACATTGAGTTTCCACCAATTGATATTGCAATAGACCTTAAAAGACTTCAATTGGAATTAAAATTATACGCTAAAGACAAACTAGTGCAAGAAGTTCAAAATACATTGTATCGACAATATCCAGAACCACTATCTGGTATGGATGTATGTGGAGTGTAATAAAATGATCCATTTCAATGAATTGTGTTTTTTCATTTCAAGTACAACCCCATATTCTGATGTGTACTATTGCACCACAATGTTGCCAGAGGTTTTAGTTCTAAACAGTTCCGGTTCTTTACTAATGCGTGCACAAACTTTTAAAAATGTCAAACCAAACTTTGAAACAAAAAATTTTCAAACAAAATTTTAAAACGAAAAAAAATTTCAAACAAAATTTTGAAAAAAAAATTAAAAATTTTCAAACAAAAAAATTTTAAACAAAAAAATTTGGAAACGAAAAATTTCAAAACAAAAATTTCGAACAAAAAATTTTAAACAAAAATTTACAAACAAAAATTTTTTCAAACAAAAATTTCGAAACAAAAATTTTCAAACTAAAAAAATTTCACGTTTCACGGTTAAATGTCAAACTTTATCCGGTTTTTAACTATTCGATTAACAAATAAACGGTTTTGATCATATTTATCAGTGAGTGCAAAATGTTGAACGAAACCAAGATTTTTAAATGTTAAACAAAACTTAAAACTGAATGCAGCAAAGATTTGAAAATCAGCAACCAATCAGATTGCACGAAAGATAGTGATCAGCCAATCAGATTGCACGAAAGATAGTGATCAACCAATCAAATTGCATCAACAATAACTTTGCCAGTGTTGTAGCATGTATTCCCTTAAGACTATGAGTCATAAGATTCAATAAGGTTAGCTATGTATCCCTGTACACTACCTCATCAAGGTCAATCACGTGGTACATCGTATTGCTTACGTTTATATTTGGCTGTAATAATCAATACCAATGACGCAATTTCATTTGACAATTCTCAAATTATCCTACAAAGAAATGTACCAATGTTCTGGACTCCTAATCCCATCATAGGTCAATAACTGATCACGTGATCATAATGATTTACCCAATGAATGAGATACTATCCAATTTTAAGAACAATTACCAATTATTGATATGACAATAAGAAATGTACCCCTCCCAAAATTTAAGATTTGTACACAAATACACCTGTGTCTTATGAAAAAAGTAATAAATCCTGTAAGTATTCAATAATAAAGCCGGTCAATAACCTTTAAATTTTGAATATTTGGCCATAAGAGGAACACCAACATCTACAATGGGTCCTAGAAAACCTTTACCAAATTATGTTATTTTATAATTCCCAAATTTAAAAGAGAACATAAACATATAAAGGTAATAAACCATATAACGTGCTAAATACTTATCAAAGGGTCAATAACCTCCGAAATTTGATTTTTGGTAGTTCTTTACTCATGAAAGGGAACGATGTGGACCATCCAAATTTATAGTGATACATATTGAAGACCTGTACGAAGATACCAAATGCTTATATTAAACAATTTCTAAAACTGAGTGGATGAGTCAAGATACCCCTCCCAAATTTTTAAAGGGTGCATCAATGTACTCATGTCTTATGATAGAAAATGAACCTATATACATGACCATATGAACATATACGGTATAAGACCGCATCAAACGGGATAAATTGGGCCAAAAACCAAACACGTGATACAACATATTGCTTATGTTTATATTTTGGCATTTTTTTTACTCATGAAAGGGAACAAGGTGGACCACCAAATTTATCATGATTCATATTGAGGTCATGTACTATGATAGCGAATGCTTAAATTGAAAAATTTCCAAAATTTAAGGGATTGGGTATGGTACCCATCCCGGGGTGCATCAATGTACCTATGTCTTATGATAAAATAGAAAATGGACCCCTATACATGACCATATAATCATATTAGGTAATAGGACCTCATCCAAGTGAATAAATTAGGTCAAAAACGAAACACGTGGTTGTACTAAAATTTGGCAATTTCGTACCCATGAAAGGGAACGAGATGGACCACCCAAATTTATAGTAATATATATATATATTAGGGTCTTATACTATTATACCAAATGTTTAAATTGGGCAATTTCCAAAATAAAGAGGTGGGCCAAGGTACCCCTCCCAAATTTTTAAAGGGTGCATCAATATACCCATGTCTTATAATAGGGAATGGACCAATATACATAACCATATAATCATATAAGGTAATAGGACCTCATCCAAGGGGATAAATTGAGCCAAAACAAACACGTGGTTGTACTAAAATTTGGCAATTTCGTACCCTTAAAAGGGAACGAGGTGAACCACCCAAATTTATCATAATACATGTTAGGGTCCAGTACTATAATACCAAATATATAAAATGAGCAATTTCTAAAATTTAAGGGATGGGCCAAAGTACCCCTCCCAAATTTTTAAAGGAGTGCACAAATGTACCTATGTCTTATGATAGGGAATAGACCCCTATACATAACCATATAAGGTAATAAAACCTCATCCAAGAGGATAAATTGGGCCAAAAGACCAAACACGTGGTACAACGTATTGCTTACGTTTATATTTTGACAATTTTGTACCCCTAAAAGGGAAGAGGTGGACCACCCAAATTTATCATAATACATGTTAGGGTCCAGTACTATAATACCAAATGTTTAAATTGGGCAATTTCCAAAATTTAAGGGGTGGGCCAAAGTACCCCTCCCAAATTTTTAAAGGAGTGCACAAATATACCCATATCTTATGAAAGGTAATGGACCCCTATACATGACCATATAACTATATAGGATAATAACACCTCATCAAAGGGGATAAAATCGACCAAAAACCAAACACGTGGTACTACGTATTGCTTACGTTTATATTTTGGCAATTTTGTACCCCTAGAAGGGAACGAGGTGGACCACCCAAATTTATCATAATACATATTAGGGTCCTGTACTATAATACCAAATGTTTAAATTGGTCAATTTCCAAAATTTAAGGGGTGGGCCAAGGTATCCCTCCCAAATTTTTCAAGGGGTGCATTAATATACCCATGTCTTATGAAAAGTAATGGACCCCTGTATACGCCCATATAACTATATAGGATAATAATACCTCATCAAAGGGGATAAATTAGGTCAAAAACCCCGAAATTTGACTTTTTGGCAATTTTTTTAGCCATGAAAGGGAACGACATAGACACCCAATACTGATAGAGGTACCTACTATGGTCCTAGGCTACCATACCAAATTTTTAGATTTGGCAATTTCCAAAATTTAAGGGGGGTGGTCCTATGTACCCCTGCCAAAATTTAGGGGGTGGGCCATAGTACCCCTCCCAAAATTTAGAGGGGGTGGTCCTAAGTACCCCTGGGTCATTGACCCTGGCCAGGGACCATGGGTCCTGAGGCAGGGACCCAGGAGCCAAAAAGTGTCCTCAGGTATCGCAATTACTACTACGTGAACACCGGAAGCAATTGAAATGCTTATTGATGCCTACAAGAAGTATCCTGTTTTGTATTACTGTAAACTTAAAGAATATTACAATAAATACAAACATAAACAAGTCTTGGAAAAATCGTGTTTGAAGTTAGACTGGATAGGATCGGCCAGAGACTACAGGTTGGTGAGCGTTCACGTTTCACATGCATGGTTCATATTTCCAATTGCTCGTTTATTTTAAGATTTACGAATTAAACAGCTTATTTTTAAATAACTGCTTCAAGAGAGTACTGCGTTACACCCTATGCCTACCAACAAAAGTAACAACTGAATGAAGAAATATAAACAAATAAGCAACAAAAATAAGTTTTGTATTTGATCATTTATAGTGTTTGTAAAAGTTTTAGGTAATTTATTTGACCAAATGACTATCAAAGATAAGTGTGATACATAATTTGATGGAAAACTATGACCATGTATAATAGCCATTACTGACGTTCTTCTAAAACACCTCGGGTCTTATGCCGAGTCGTTTTGATGCGTTATTAGTGCCATACTAAAGAATTCGACTAACATATGTTTCCTGCAGTAGTCAGGCCTTTAGTATAACGCTAATCATACGTCAAAACGACTCTGCATAAGGCGGCTCGTGTTTTATTAATTGCTTGCAATATGAATAGCTTCACACTTGTATCTAAAACTTTGTTAGTAGGGCCTAAATAAATGTCAATGTATCTGCAAAAGTTTTCTTTAAAAATATTCTTGACAATCATTATCATCAGCGAGTTACTCATTTATTATTTATTTATTTATTTATTTATTTATTTATAGATATTTCTGGACGTTACTGGCATCTACGTGTTAAGCCCGTCACGTATGAAGGATGACATCCCTTGGCGAGCACATTATGCAGTGGAAGAGAAAAGAAGACGGGAAGCTGCCCTCGACCTGTATTTTAAGTACCATCCCGGCGTTTGCCTGATTCGAATGAGGAAAACCCAGGAAAAACCTTACTCAGGATGGCTGGCTGTTACACCTTTCCGACCGAGTGTCTCCACCTGAAATCGAACCTAGGACCGCATGCACCACAGTCTCCTGCTAGCGACTAGAGCAATCTGGAAGGCTAATAGAACTTTACTATTGTTAGAAGTTATTCCTCCAAGCCTTCGTCTCGCCATACGATATATGTTAAAATCGTACTTAATTAAAAGTGCTAGTTGTTTATGGAATACTTTTTGAGCCAGTGCATGTGAAGATAGTTTACAACATTTCTTTTATCTCTAGTGTTAAAGGTTCCCTGTAAGGATTCCTACATTAGAAATAGTTTTGAGACAAATGTTCAGCAAATTCCCCCTTTTCTGTAGCAGCTACCTCATAAAGTTATGATAATTGTGTCATTCGGAAATGAGACAATAGTACGTGAATTTTTTAGTCTCCAACTATTACGATAAGAGTAGCATGCAATTATTCAGAAGTATAGGTCCTAAAAGGTAATTAAATTGAGTACTTGAACCCCCCTTTGACGAAATTCTGCATATCCTACTGCCCAATCATCAGTATCGACAGTGATTGTACAATATCGTACTCCAGACTGATATTTAGCATCTGTAGAACAGGCTATTTTGCCGAACAATGGTTGTTTGGGATGGTTACACCCTATATAACATATTAGGAATGTTCAACGAGTCCTATGTTAGGATCATTACCTCTTACTCATAACTTTCTTCTAGTTTGACAACTTTGAGCCAGGCACGGGTGGATCCACGGGGGGGGGGGATCGCTCCCCCCAGAAGAGGAAACTTTCTTATTTTACATATAAATGAAACCCATCCCAGAGTTTGGAACTCTTAAAAGTTGCTCTAAGTAGCAATATTACAACCGCCCCCCCCCCCAGAAGTCGGTCCTGGATCCGCCCCTGGAGCCAGGTCTATGATTTCTTACTAAGGTTTATTAAATACCAGTGTATGTGTATATATAAAATCAAATTCAGTTATTTATAAATCTGTTTCAAGGTGATTTTTTTATTTCATAAATCACTTCACTTAAGATGTGAAAAGAGGTCAGTAGCTTATAAGAATAGTTTATTCATTATTCAATCTGATTAAGTCTGTATCCTTTTGTGATATGCAAAGATAATAAGAAAAAGTATTTGTGTCATTAGAATACCGAGGAAACCCACGCACACCCTGTTTGTCTACCACAAAGTTCACATGGCGCGAAATTTTTTGAGTGTGTGATATTGTCCCAGAAGAAGTTGGACGTAATAACATGTTACTATCAACTTGTATCAGAATTTGAACCATGTGTACTAGAAGAATTTAGAGAGTTATTTCCCATGTTTCGCGTATGGGACAATGTTCCAGACGAAGGAGTCATGGATTCAATTGTGTTCTATTTAAGTTGTACCAGAATGTGAACCATTTGTACTAGAATATATTACAGTTATTCTCCTATGTTTCGAGTGTGGAACAATGTCCCAGAAAAAAAGGGACATTGATACAATCATGTTCTAGTTACGTTTTACCAGAAAGTGCACCAGGTGCAATAGCAGAATGTACAACGTTATTTTCCTATTTTGAGCACGTGGAAGGGTGTTCCAGCAGTAGTGGGACATGTTGACATTTCTCCATTAGCTACATTTCGATATCAACACACATTTCAATATCGACCATGCGATCCCACTAGTGATATTCCTTTAGTTTCCTCAGTTTCTTTATGAGTCCCCTTGCACAATTTCAACCTAGCCTCAGTTATTGCATCCTTATTGGTATGCAACCGTGCACATCATATTGCATCGGTTTGAGGGAATATTATTGGTAAAATGGCAATGGCTTTCATGTTCTTGATGCTATTCCTTACATTTCCGACGCTTTGAACTCATATTTACTTAGTATGAGTGCATTTCTGGGCATTTTCCATTACGTGTTTCCACACACGTGAATCACCCTGCTTCATCTGTTGTGCTCTACCGACACTCCAGATGTCTTTCTAGAGCATTTGAATACAAATTCGCTACACTTAATATTCAGAACGTCACTATTGGCCAGCATCCGTACCTGGTGATTATGCAACCACACACAACGGGCATGAAGCTGTCCACCATTTTGTATTTGTTCAAGATATCGACTTAATACAAACGAATTATTGTTACCTGGTAGAAACCCTATCAATTCATATCCATTTGGACGGATTTTCAGTTGGCAGATTATCCAGGACTCCCTACGTTCCATTGGGGAATCCCTTGGGCGTGCATGGTAGGATTGTGCAACATGCATAATTCAATACAGCAGGTATGACTTCACTTAATTTTTTACTCGTCCTCTTTACGTTGGATAGTTTCCGAACTATTGGCGTCCGAAATTCATTTTCCCACGCTTTTGGCACCTTGTAGGCCCGAAACTAGGTATGTCCGATAGACGAAAGTTCAAGAGGACTTCTTTTTTCCTTGTTTCACTAGTCTGTGGCAGATATCACCTCCCAAGAGTTGTAACACTTATTTTGTAACATCCGATATACAGTATATGCCGGCCAATATATATAGGGCCGGACTTAGGGGTGTGCTAAGGTGCACGTGCACTCCCCTTCGTTGTAAATATACACTACCTAAAGTGAGAAGCTACCAGTGAAAATAGCAACACTTTCTAAAAATTCCTGTTGGCATGTTTCCGTTTGGGCTTAAAACAAAGGGAAGTTTTGCAAAATGGATAGTTTAAATCAATTTTTTTTTAGAAGTTTAAAGAAAAGGATTCACCGAGAACAGACCCCTAGCATTTCTAGGGCATTTCCTCATTCAAACCACAGATGCCTAAAGGTGTTTTAAAAATTCTAATTCAATTCAAATGTATTGGTAGTTATTGGTGTACCCTCCTCAGAAAATCCTGGATTCGATCCTTTCTCTCTCTCTCTCTCTCTCTCTCTCTATATATATATATATATATATATATATATATATATATATATATATGCAAAAGTGGTATGAGGTAAAGCCGTGCAATTTGGTGTAACTTTAGACGAAGGACATAAGTTTTGTTTCGCCATAGAAGCATGTCAGTTGTACTAAAGATTGAAGAGACATAGGGTCAAAGGTCAAATTTAGATTTTTTTTTTCCTTATGGGATTGCAATGGTAAATTCTGAAAGTGTCTGAAAAAACGTAAATCGATGTGATAACAAAGAAAAAGCTGTATGGTATGATTCTATGTCGCAAGCCGCCCAAATAAGCGTCAATCAAGTGTTAAGGTCAGAGGTTACGGTCAGATCAAGGTCACAGGTCATCTTGAGAACCCATTTGAATACATTGAAAACAACGCAATGTCTGTACCTCATCATGTCAAATGATGATATAATCCTTATTATCAGTGCTTTCTTCTCAGAAAAAAATAATGATTGTTTTGGGCTTCAGAGTCATTTTCTAGACCAAAACTGTATAAACGAGACGTACAGTAATGTGTGAAAGTTTTTTTTTGAAAGTTTTTCGAAACTTCCATCGAAAATTTAAAAAATTTATCCAGGACTCCTTGCACCAAACGCGCGCACCCTATTCACTAAACCAGGGAAAGCGCTTCTATTGAAAGGAAAGGTGTTGGTATTTGCTATAAATATGTTATTAAGACAACTTCAACACCTTCGACATTGTGTACCCTTATTTTATTTGCGATATTGTTAATGTAAGCAAGTGTTGAATGTGGAATGGAAACCAACATGCAATATAAAAATTGCTAGAAAAATCGCATTAAAAAAAAGAATCGTGAAAAATTGTCAGCTATATATATGCATAACGCACTACCAGAAAAATCTCTGCTCATTATCACACAAACTCTTGTACAGATTAAGTTAAAAGCCACCATGGAAACAATTGTTCAAAGAGCTAAAATTCACTAATTACCTCTTCATTCCTTTATTTTCTTTCGTATTACTTAACTTTCATTTATGTTGTCTGCGGAAATCTGTTCCTTATAAACATGTCATTCGATGGCTAGTATTTAATTTCAACTGCCAATTTTCCAAAATATGGTTTCTTTAAACTTAGACTGTCCAAGGTTCTAAATATTTACTCACCTGCGCAATAACTTTCTTTACTATCTCAGGAAATCCATACCAGCCTAGAACAGCACCAAGCACCACTACTAAAACTCCTACTCCCAAAACAATACCTCCTTTCGTCTGGCCCCTAAGTGCCATGGTCGATTTATTCAAACAAACAGGGAGTAGAAAGCTATTAATGGTCTTGATTTGATAAGTCTGTCAAGGATTTCATATCAGAGTGTGTTAGATTATCAATTTTGCCTTTGAAAATCGTATTGTGATGCCTTTTTATCTCAGAGATCAATATTCGTATCTTTGATAAACAGTAATACGCTACTCTAGTTACCTGTTGACACAGAAAGACGAAAAAATCTCAAAGAATAACACGATAGAGTCTTCAACCTTGTACTTTTAACACACACACACACACACACACACACAGATATATATATATACATACATATATATATATATATATATATATATATATATATATATATATATATATAGAGAGAGAGAGAGAGAGAGAGAGAGAGAGAGAGAGAGAGAGAGAGAAAGTAGTTTAATAACTGAGTCTATATACACTAGACCTACAGCAGTTCTTCTCAAACATTTTTCAATGAAAGTACGCTGTTTTGCTGCTTTACTTCGAGCAGTACCAGGGGTGTCTATAATAATCACAAAATTACGTGCCTAGAAAATTAATAATAAAAAAAAATAATTATTGGCATTTATTTCTGTATGAGAACGAGGACACGACCAGCTCTACCATATGTCCAGAAGTGCACTTGCATGGGGCGGAAAAATCTGTCGTAACTATGTTATTTAAAATAAATAGTTCTTATTGGAACCAGACTTCATGATGATGCTAGTTAAATTTACTAAGCTGACCTTGTATCTGATTACTACATTTATAAATCATGTTTAGGTTGCATTAGTTTAAGGTTACGTGGACAGCGCCTAAGCAAATGGTCAAAGAAATCCCAGCATGAATTACTTGATTCTTATCAATTAAGTTATAAGAACTTAATTCTCGAACAGTAGTGAACTCCTGTTTTATTTAGTTGGTTATCATAGTTTTGATATGAAAACTAGTATCGTCTTTGTCACAAACAAATTCCTAATCATTGAATGTGGAAACAAGTTCTTTTTTTATTTTTTTTAACAGATGTAGAAGAAAAATTAAGAAATAAAGATAAAAGAGTTGCAAACTGATATATTGATATTGAAGCTCGATATTGAATTCTATTTTTTTTTTTAAAAAAAAAAATATCATATTTCCTCTGCAGGTGTGTTTGCTTTATCTTGCACTAACATAATACATTATTATTTAAAGAAAAAACAGACAAAACGAGATTGTAGTGTTTAGTCCTTTCTGAGTCCTAGTGCACTTTCCATCCCCTTAGTTGTTCATGATGGAGTAGCATACTTAAAATTGTGGGAAGATTTGTTCTTTCTGGGGAAAGGAGGCCGCAAATAATGTCATTACACGGGGCAGCAGAATGCCTAGGGCCTGTCTTGCAGATACTATATATAAAATTGCTAGAAAAGAATAGTACAACACATTATCTATTAGAAGAGAAGTCCACGAGAATATTTTAATATATAGACTATCAATGGACAGCAGAAAATTTTTAAAAAATTAAATGTGAACGAAAATAGGTTACACACTTACTCAAGAATAAGTTTGCTTTTCAAGTAAATTGTGCTTTAGTTACTTCATTCGGTATAAAGGTATTATAATACGTGGAAACTATGTGAAACAGTGTAATTGGTTTTCATACGTCTTGTTCATGATTCCTAAGACCGCCGGTATTTACAACCAATACTGATTTCAGATTTTTCCAGGAACAACTTTGAATGCACAATAGAAGAAAGTAGTGCTGCAAAGGTAAGTTACTGGCAATGCGCGTTTAACATGATCAGAAATACAATCCGAGGATATCGTAACTCCGGGAAGAGGGATTAGCCTCTTGGAGAAATCATAATTGCTTATAACACATTCCTTTTTCTGTTACAATACTAAGGTATCTAAAAAAAAAAAAAAAAAAAAAAAAAAAAAAAAAAAAAAAAAAAACCTCTTTGTATCGTAAATTTAGCAGCATTTCTTTATATTACAGTATTATTTCATTTGAAGTAGGCTGTAGAAGTTCGGAAAACCATTTTATACATATACTACTTATAGATATTTCCATATTCCAATTTGAGATCTAATCCGGGATGAGAGATATAAAAGTTTCAATATTTTCAAGTTGTAAATATTTTAACACTATAAACGAAACAGGACATATTTTTTCCCTTTTTCTTCCTATTTTACCTTCAGGCAGCGATGGGAAAATAAAATCTTTCAGTTTCACGTCCCACGATTATGACTTGTAGGGTTAAGGAGACGTTGATTATGGAAGTAAAATGAGATGATAGAGTGAAGAATATGGGAGGAAACGAAAGAACCCCCGAGAAAACCCATACACGGTGTTTGTCTACTTTGTGCGGACTCCACGTACCAAAAGTCAACGCTCTACCATTCAGCAACCGCGGCCCTAAGCGTCAAGGAGAGAAAGAAGTATGATGATCGTGAAAAAAAAAAAAAAATCGAAATCGAGATTTGAACGAATTTACACGTTTCATCGCCCCTACGTACCATGAAAGGTGTTTTGGGATGTTATCTGTCCGTCCATTCATCTCTTCGCCTGTCCAAACTTTAATATCTTCATTCGCCAAGAAGCCAAACTATTCGACGCATCGAGACCAAATTTCAAATTTCAGGTTTTTTGTAAGACTCTCAAGACGGAAGCTGTTCAACTTTTCTTCCTGCTCCAAAACAAGGGAGTTTACTGAGGGTATAAGTAAAACTTAGCCATGTTTTTTTTTTTTTTTTCGAAAATGACTAACGATTTTCTTTGTATTTTGTACATCAATATTCTATATTGTAGCACAAGTAGTTTCTCTGAGAAAAACCCAGAAGGCATAGTTTAGTTTCGGAGGGTGTTTCTTTTTTAATTTTCTTAAAAACTTTTCAGGGGAGTTCGTTCATATTTCATAAATACATGATCCACTTATAATCTGACAATATGATATAACTAATTTGTCTTGAATAAATCCATAAAGGGTAGTTTACTCCTGAAGATGAATTGTTTTTCGGACGATTTTCTCAAAAACGACTCACAGGATTTTATTCATACTTTATAGATAAATATTTCATTAACAATGTGACAATATGACATGGTAGAAGTCTTTTTTATTCACTGATTTTTTCTCAAAAACTGTTCAAGTGATTTTGTTCAAGTTAAGAACGCTATAACGTATCGTCAGCTTTTTCTCTTCGAACACGCCGCAGATAGTTTTCTTATGGGGTTAGTTTTCTTATGGGGTTTTCTTATGGGTTTTCTCAAAAAATGCTAAGCCGATATCATTAGTAATTCATAACTAAATTATTCACTAAGCACCAGGGGCGGATCCAGGACGGACTTCTGGGGGGGGGGAGGTGGGTTGTAATACTGCTACTTAGAGCTACTTTTAAGAGCTCCAAACTCTGGGATGGGTTTTATTTATATATACTAATATAAAAAAGTTTCCTCTTCTGGGAGGATGCGGTCTCCTCCCCCTAGATCCACTACTGCTAAACACCCTATATTATAGATTAAGATGTTTCACTTGGAAATTCTAAAGAGATAGTTTACTCTTAGGTGTGAATCCTTTGTTGACAATTTTCTCGAAAATGACTTAATTGTAATTTTGTTGATCTGTTTATCTAAGTATATAAATAAAAAAGAATGTTTGTGACTTAATAACTCTTGAACTACCCGACCGATCTCGATCAGATTTTCAACATAGATGAAGTCCGGGCCTGGGATGTATTTTATCATTTCACTTTGACAGTGCAACTTAGGAAAGGAGACAGGGGAGATATATAAGAATGATCGAAAATGGCCGATATTAGTTTCGAATCCATAATTTTCGGGGTCGCTGAGATGAACAGTGACACTTCCGATGATATTTATATCCAAATTAGCCTCGCAACTTCTAGAACGGGAGGTATATATATATATATATATATATATATAGAGAGAGAGAGAGAGAGAGAGAGCTTACTTCTAGTACGCTAGTGAGTCCCTCTTGGCATGTGAACTTGTAGTAGACAAAGATTGTGTGGGTTAGTTTTCTCGGGGTTCTCCCGTTTCCTCTCACTTTCCTTATTCTACCATTTTCATCACCACCGTCTTGCTTAGCTCTGTCTTACGCACCCGGGTTCGATTCCCGGCGGAAGGTCATGTGGTTCGGATTCCACGTTAAGCTGTAGATCCACGTCTCATATAGCCTCGCTGCTGAAAGGGACGCTAAACTGAAAATCAATCAATCAATCAACGTCTCTGTGTATAATCGTGGGACATTAACTAAAAATATCATTTCATTTTATTTCGAAAATGCCTTTTAGGCCTACAATCTTTTATTCACATTTCATACTACATACATAAATAAATGCTTCGACAAGAACTGTAGCACGACTTGATTCATATTTAAGAAATGCACGCGAGAACGTTTAGTGCGGTGGTTCATATCATTTATTTCTATTTGTGAAGAGCTAGTATGCAACTTTTTTTTTTTTTTTTTTTTAAATTTTTCAACGTTTAATAAGGAATGCTTTACAAGTGGTGTTATTAGTCATCACGGTAATATAAACAAGTGAAAACATGTGTTGTGCACGGGATTAAGAAGATCAAGTACTTGGGAGCTCTCTCGTTACAGCACTCTGTCTGGAGGTATTGGAAAGAGTATTTGCATGTGCTTTGTTTCGTTCATCTTGTTGGGTCATTCAACGCAGAGAGGTAAGCTTTCAAAGTAATATTTTTTATATATATTTTCTTATATAGGATACGTACGTACGTTCAATTTTATTTCACTTGCTTTATCCTACCGTTACCTACAAATATCAACTGAACACAAGAATTTTACTTCTGCACAAGTTACTTTTGGATAACAGTATAATTGTTCAAATACAGTTTAACATGCGTTAGTAAAAACTTTCAGTGTCACAGTCCATAGGCGCCGACGTTTAAGTTTCTCAGTGGGTGCTCAGGCTTCGGCAGTGATGCTAACCTGAAATGTTATAAAATCCCATCTAATCTCGAAAGGCAGAAACTCCCATTTTGCTCTTGAATTTCGCAGGATATACTAATATACAAATTTTGAAAACTTCGAGTACATAAACAAAGAACTTAGTGTATGTTAGTTATTTTCTTCAATATATGAGTGAATCGTCGAAAAAAATCTGATTGTCTACGTTTTTCAAACAACTTATAAACGCATATTTTCCTTAATTGAAAGAAACAGTTGATAATGCTGATGAAAATATGATATTTTGTTATGAGTTTATTGCTTCCATCACGATTTGGTGTCATGACCTTCCACTGAATGTAATAAAACTAAATAAACGTCATTTTTCAGTCGTTTTGTGTGGAATGTTTCGGAAGTCTGGCGTTTCTTGCTTTATTTTGTTCTGTTAATTCTGCTCTTTTTTCATTTTTTCTTTTTTTTAAATATCAAACTAGAATTAACATTACACTAACAAAATTTTACAATTAGCATAATTTTGATATTTATTGAAGACCCATTTATGTACTCCCCTATAGACAATTTTATTGGCTTCAATGGAATAGATATATGAAAAGTCTCATAAATCCTGCCAATTTTTATGAAAATTCCCTTTATCCCAAGGTTACTAGAGAACCTTGCTTTAACATTGCTCTAGTAACCTTGCTTTATCCCATTTCAAGAAATCATTTTCAAAAAATCACACAATATAGGATTTTTTTCCACGGGTTCGCATCACTGAGATTCGGCACTAATGTTACATGTTTTTCGTCTTCTTCTTTTTAGTAGATCCAACAGACCAATGATTCCCAAATTCTTCCTGAGAGGCGAGAAAGACTATTAAGATCTGCTGAAATAAAATGAAGCATGAAATTATTTTTAAATTGCAAACATACAAAAAATTTATTGTATATTTCAGATGTAAAGCATCACGGGCAATAGCCAATGGTGCGCGATATTCCGCGCGGTGTTGCCGGATCATGGACTCCCCTTTCCCTTCTCGCTCTTCTTCCAGTTGAGATTATGACACATACATTTGCAACATTTTTCGCAATGTAAATATACTATTTCAGCAAACTCAAGAATTTTGACTGTGCATCCTAGAAGTATATATAGCAATTAAATTACTTACCTATTAACTTTTCCAGTGAATATGCTAAACACTCGTCTTCAACACTACTTTCACTATCATCTATGTCAGTTAATATTTCGTCATTGTCTGAATCTGAGTCTTGTAAATTTATTATCATGGGCTAAAAAAAAAAATGTAAACACAAAAAATAATTCTTCTAGCCTGATTTCGTAGCACTTTATTTTTTATTTTTATTTTTTTAAAGAAAGCTCCGCACTTGTACTCGGTTTGCTTAAAGACATTGTCAACTATAATTTTGGAGAAGAAACGAACTACCACGAAAGAAAGTAACCCAGACACTGATGAATTCTGTTTATGCTAGAAGAGAAGTTACATTCCAACACAACCAGCACCTTTATTTCCTTCTCAGTTTTCATAACAAATAACATTCTTGAGCTTGGTCTAGGTCACACAAAAACAATCCATCTGATTCCTAAGCAAGTCCATATGATCGAGTTTGTTTTGGGTTACGATAATTTACGACACCATTCAGACGCCTGGTGCTTTTGAATCCCTGCTGGAGGAGGAAAGAGGGAATAAGTGGTCGCATATATGTAAGGTAGTGAAACGTGAAGGAAAAAAAACATACTGCGTTTTTTCTGTCGAGTAAGGAAGAATTTATCCCGAAGTAAATTTCAAAACAATATTACGAACTTTCTATACTTTGTTCTTAAGATGTTAGGCATATATATATATATATATATATATATATATATATATATATATATATATATATATATATATATATATATATATATATATAAAATATTATAAATGAATCAGATTCCAAAGGCGTGTAGCCACGGGGGAAAAGGGGGCCCTGTCTTTCCAAACTATTTCAAACTCCAAAATGAGGTTCGTGGTATGTATTTAATAAACTTATTTAATAGTTAATGCAAATGAGGGACGTTTATAATAAAATATGAAAATACAAAAAATCAAACATCATCAATACGGTTTCTGTACCTAATTAAAACAACTAAAATTAACCATATGCTTTATATTCTCATTTCCCTAACTGGGAGCACACCGTATGAACTCTCTATTAGATTATTGCATAATAATATCTGAGTTGATATTTTTTCGAGTTTTTTTTTCCTTTACTGTTTTACCCCATATAAATACAAAGTCAGATAAACAGACTGCTATAAACAGCATTTGTTTTCTTATGAATAGGTTATTGATTCATCTACAATCCGGTTTTCAACTCAGTACTGTCAAAATCCGTCTTTTGATAAGGTAGCATCGTGAAAATATAACATGTGTATAGTATGTATGGTGAGTTAAAATGCTTTCATATTCTGAGAGAGATCATTTGTTCTCTTTTAAATGTGTGAAAAGCTTTCCTCCCCCTGAAAGTAATGTTCCCCTAGAACAACCTGCTGGTTACACCCAAGATTATTCTGTGTTAAAAGTTGAGTTCTATTTCCAAATTGAAGAAAAATCCACTGGAAATTAGACGCGGCTCGTTTTACTAATTGTTTTATATGGAAACCTTTAAAAGTGTGTATCATAACAACCAGTTGACATAAAAAGATGTAGTTTTCACGTATGTGTTCGTAATTCTTTTCTCTACTTCGTAAAGTGAGCAGTTGATGTGCTAATACAATATTTCTAATAAGCGCCTCTGGTATTGTCAAGATTCGCAGTAGCGCGAGAAGTCAGCGTGCAGGACTGCTTGTCGCGAATTGTCAACACCGCTCAAAGCCAATTGGACGCCGCGTGAAGCCAATTCAAGGCCATGCCGCTTATCATTTGAAATCTGCTATAATTTGATTTTTTAAAGGACGATTTATATTGAACTTTATATTGAACAAAATTCCTAAACATTACGAATTTGTTTGTGAATTTCAAACTTTTTTTAAGTAATATTGGCCAAAACAAGGAGACACAAAAAATTTTAATTTATAACGATTGTAGTCAGAGCTTTAGAACATTTTAGGATAATTTGAGTGAAAATAGAAAATGATTCAACTCTCTTGTTATTTTATGTAAAACATTTTACATTTAAAAAAATATAAATTGACATCAAACACCAAGTTCTTTAAAGAAATAAATATACAAAATTACACTCACGGTTTATTACAAGGATGTTATAAAATAACTATTTTATAACATCCTTGGTTTATTATTATCGTTGTAATGTTATATCGCTCGATCCTTGATATGCCGTAAAGTTGAAGAGTCTAAAATAACTTATTATTCAACACATAAGCATCCCAATCTGAAATTTAACCTGGGATGTCATGCACTATAGTTTCTTTTATTTATTCGCCGGATGAAAATGTAATTTCAAAGTTAATTCGAACTAAAAAAAAAAAAAATCAATGGGTGCTGAGCACCCATTAAATATCTCCAATGAGTGCTTGATCCCCGGAGCACCCACGTCGTCGGCGCAAGGACAAAAACTGGATCTGAAAGTAAGGAGACGCCGTAGATACTTTTGAAAGTGGGGTAACGGCGTCACCCGGCGTTCCCCCTAACTTTTACCCCTGCGTCGGTGCCTAAATCACAATCTACATCACGTGAACATTTTTTAACGGCTGAATAATGGAAGTTTCCCTGCAGCCGCCTGCCCATCAACAATTCTTGACATTTCTCTCTGCCATCACTCCTCACATAAAAAATTAGAGCAAAGATACTATCGCCTCTAAAGGGCATGGTGGCTCTGTGATAGAGACACCATCGTGTTCATGGATTTTCCCGGGGTACTGTCATTTCCTTCCACACTCTCATTCCGATAATTCTTCCATTATCATTCACTTGCCTAAATTATCGTCTCCTTTAGCCTAAAAGGCATAAACGTGGGACGTTAAACTCAAAGATTGAGATCGATTGCGATCGCCTCCAGTCTCTTCTCAACAATGCATTTCCTTTCACCTTCCATTCCCTAATCAAAAATTTTAGTATTGTTAATTTAAGATCTACTAATGGTGTGAATGTCTCAATCTACAACGATAATGTGTATTTGTATGTTGTTTTCAGTATTTTACCTATTTAGGGATAAAAGTGCTGTTTAAAAGAGCACAAGCTGCTAAAAAGAAGAAGAAGAAAATATATATACAACTAATTTTAATAGTTGTTATTGCATCCAAGGATCTTATAAAATAGAGGATCTGCCCTTACAACAAAATTTTGAAGCCATACGTCACAGTTTCGCCACCCCTACTCTGCCCACTCCGCCCAATAGGATCGCAATGTTTTGAGCCAACAATCATGGCGGAAACGAAAGTAGCCAATCAGACGATGGTAGAAACGAGAGTAGCCAATCAGACGTGCCGATGCTTGGTTGCTTTTTGGCTTCACCGAATTAATAGGATGAAGATACATATGGGCAGATCCTCTATTTATAACATCCTTGATTGCATCGACATATTTTCTTCTTTCGATTGCTATGACTACCTGTTTATGTTGTTGATAGAGTAACTAAGATATAAGATAACGTAAGACCATCTTGTATGAATTTGATGTTGATCATTTTAATGTGTCATATTTGGGATTTCTACCACTTCTGGTTTTAGCAGAGAGAGAGAGATTTCGGTGGGGATTGAACATATTCTTTATACGCTTAATTGATTGCAGAAAACCGCTTTTTGCAATTCATTACCATTTTCACTCAACAGCAATCGACACTAAAACAGGAAATTGTTGATTTCCCGCATATCTGTTCCAAAAGAGGATTAAGAAGAAAGATTGTACCCATTCTTAAAATGCGAAACTGATTTTTTTAAAAAAAAAAAAAAAAAACTCTTTTCACTATCGTTAATATGCTATAATTGTTTTCCGAAAAATGAAAAATCATGAAAAAAAATATTTTTCGAAAATGAAAAATCATCGGGAAAAGAAGAAAATTCGGATAACAAAAACCTATTTTGTTTTGAAAAAACGAAAAATCATCGAAAAACGGATACTGTTTTTTTCAAAAAACGAAAAATCATTGAGAAAAAAAGTTTTGAAAAACTAAAAACTATTTTTTTCGAAAAGCAAATATGATTTTTTTTAACTTTCAGAAGACGAAACCCGATTTTTTTTTTCAAAAAAATGAAAAAGCATAAGAAAACTAAAACCAACTTTTTTTTTCGAAAAACGAATTGTTTTCGAAACACGATTTTTTTTTCGAGCAAACAGAATTTCCGGAAAAGGATATTCCTACTCTTGACTTCGCCTCTGAGTTTATGAATGGCGTTTTTCTTTTCACTACGTCAGCTAAAATAAATAATTATTTTTTTCTAATAACTTGAACCAATCTCATTCATTATGTACGATTAACAAAACAACTTCAGCATATAAAATGTAGCATGTCCCACTCAATGTTTAAGAGCTAACGACGACAATGTACATAGTTGTAAGAAAGATATTCCCATGAAAAATTGTCACCAAAGACAAAATCGACACAATTCGAACACAGTAAACAAGAAAAAAAGTACCATACTGAATTGGTTTCTATTATATTTAACTAAATCAAGGTTACAGAAGACATGAAGTTCAAGCTTTTCTTTGCTACGGTTCCTCGGTATAACATCAATGTGCATGAGGTCCGTATCCAGAGGGGTCTAAGGGGGCCGGCCCCTTCCTAAATTTTTGCTGGCCCACCCTAAAATTTTCACGGTAGGCTTGCAAATGAACTATAATACGATGATAAACTATAATATGGTTGGATCGGGCTTCCCCTAACTTCAGCCGCACCCCCCCCCCCTACATTTTTGGGCTGGCTACGGCTACCGGCCTGATGTGTATGACCATAGGGCGTTGAGATAAAATTCATGTGCATATGTTAAGAGCTTCCTCCACCAATTTCAATAGCATAACACACAGTAAAGACCACGACAAAACACATCGTTGTGTACTTTATATGGTTCAAGTTACCTTTCTTCACAACCTCGAATTTGCGTAAATCCTCATCGGTGGTCTAGTGGGAGATAACGTGCCTTTGGGCTCTCGCTTTTGATTCCGGGTAGAAAAGCATTGAAGTTTGAACTCATAAAATGTGGTTTGGATTCCAATTTAAACTTTAGTTCCACATCGCATATACTCTCAGTGCTGAAAGAGACAACCCAAAATTCCAATGCAAGCAACTAATCAATTTACAAAATTTTGAGAAAATATCCTATAGAAAATGTACGAATTTAGAGAAAGCCTACTTTCAAAAAGTACAGCCTTGTCAACAAATCTTGGCCAATCAGCTTGCTTTAAAATGCCATATTCTGCCACGGAAATTCTAATATTTTAGCTCGACAAAGATCTCAATTGGCCAAGAAGAACCCACATATTTGTTTGATTTTACTCGAATTATTAGTTAGAGTGGAAGGGTTTTCAAAAAGTAAGTTATTAGTCATACTGTAATTTTTATTTGTTTACTAGCAAAATACCCGTTCTTCACAAGGGTAGAATACCTTTCATTTTGGACATAAAAGACTGAATTTGGATTTAAACGACATCGGAAGTGTCACTGTTCGTCTTAGCGACCCCCGAAACTACGGATTCGTCACTAATATCGGTCATTTTCGATAATTTTTTTATATACCTCCCTCTTTCCCTCCCTTAAGTTCCATCGTTAAAGTGAAATGATAAAAACCATCCCAGGCCAGAAACCGCATCTATGTTGAAAATTTGATCGAGATCGGTTTGGTGGTTCAAGGGTTCTTAAGTCACAAAGATAGTCACTTTCAATTTTATTTTTTATATATCCTCCTCCCCCTCCCGTACGTTGCACCGGCAAAATGAAATTATAAAAAACATTATATAGATACTTTGGTTTTAAATTTATCCATAGATAAATTGTGCATGTAGATTGGTAACATGTTCATAAATCTTATATCTATACTTATATAGCTTTCTTTAATTTTAGATAGTCTAGCTTATGGTTTATCAAATTGTCTACGTAATCTATAGAAACGGTCTGTTTTACGTATATCAATGTATACTATAAAATTGAAAATCACTTGTTTGTGACTCTTAATCTCTTGAACCACGGACCGATCTCGATCAAATTTTCAACATAGATGAGGTTCAAACTTGGGATGATTTTTATCATATTACTTTGACGGTACAACTTAGGGGAGGACAAGGGAAAGATATTTAAAAACGATCGAAAATGACCGATATTAGTGTCGAATCTATAGTTTTCGGGGCCACTGGGAAGAACAGTGACACTTCCGATCCCGTTTGCGTCAAACTTCAACCCCACAACTCGGGGGAGGGAGAGGGGAGGTATATATATATATAAATGATTTAAAAAATGACCAATATTAGTGTCGAATCTATAGTTTTCGGGGTCGCTGAGATGAACAGTATATTTTCAATGCTGTTTAAATCCATGTCACTCAAAACAAAAATATTATATTTCACGGGTATCAAACGCTTGATATAAGGAATTGTGCATTTAACATTTTTATTTTAACCGGCGAAGAGGGTAATCGATGCTAGTACTATATACATATGTAGATTAATCACAGTCATAGTTTTAATTTTTAACTTAGCAAACAGTGGCTTACAATGCTTATTGCTGGATACACCACAAATTATTGTAATACTTTTTTTTGAAGTAATAGCATATCATTAAAATGATTGTTGTTACCCCCAAAATAGTTTTAAACCATACGCTAATATACTTTGGAAAAAATGCAAAATAAACAGTTGTAAATAATTCTGTGTAACTGTGACATTTAAGCATCGTAATAAGCATTTGTCCTTGGTAATTTGTTACATACTTATTTTATATAATGTTCATAAGACTTAATACCAAGACATTTTGTATTATCTGCATCTTTGTTAGTATTACCTTTTAGAGTAAATAATACTTGTTTGGTTTTATATCTGTTTAATAGAAGATAATTATTTTCATGCCACTTCGTAACTTGTAACAATATATTTTCACTTCATTTCTCAAAGTCAGTTAAATTGTTGGCTGTGTTCAGAAAAGTTAAATAATTAGCATAAAGAATCGATACTTACTAGTAGATCATTTATCATTAAATTAAAAATAACGGGCCCAAAACAGAACCTTGAGGTACACCATATCTTAATTCAGCTATTTGTGAGTACTCCTCATTTGTATAGACACATCGTGTACGGTCTTCTAAATGTTTTGAAAAAATTTAAGCTCAAATCCTGAAATCCATAACCATTTAGCTTCTTAATTAAAATATTGTGTCTACACAGTCAAATACTTTGCTAAGATCATAAAATGTCGCAAATCCAACAATATTTATTTTCAAATATTTTATATACTTTTCATATCAACGTATCTATGGCATGAACAGACTTGCCTGCCTTAAACTAATATTCCCTAATTATACTAACTTATACTCATTTAAGTAATAAGGAGCTTGTTCTTTTACTACTATCTCAATAACATTAAAGAGTATTAAGGATTTTGTACTATAATTGGAAGCACATGTGGGGTCATTTTTTAAAAAAAATATCAGTACAACTATAAATATTTTCAACGAATTAGAGAATATACCTTTTATAAGACATCTATTAATACAGCCTGTGAGTGGGCGTACACCATAATTAATTCCTTTTTAAGATAGTCATTTGACACGTCATTCTACATCCTTGCTATTCGAAGATTTAAAATTGTTAACAACTGGAATGATTCCCCAGGAGTCACACAGTGAAAGACAAATGTATACGGATTGTACGGATAAGTAATTTGTTCAGCCTCTTGACTATTATAATCATGAATGGCGTTTTGCCATTGATTTTAATTTCTCCAACTGAAGTTACAAAAGATGTGTTTAGAATGTTCGGCGAAATAGTAACACTATTCATTCTTTTACTACCATCAACCTTGTTGATTATATTTTAGGTCTGTTTACATTTATTTTTTAAAGCGTTTTCAATACAGTTTTGATTAATAATGCATTTTAGCTCTTATAGTCGAGTCAAAATACGGTTTGACCTGGGCAAAATTGCAACCTTTAGTTTTACACCTGTATTTGGTTTAGGTACCTCACCTAATGAAAATATCCAAAATCCGACAAAATCGGACCACGGGAACACACCCAAAAACGGTGTCAAAATTGCGGACCATAGTTTTTCGAAAAAATCGTAGACCTTTACGTTGGAGGCTCTAGTAGTCCTCTTAATTGACATAGAGACATGAATGATACCTCGTTGGAACGCTCATGGACCACAAATTGCAACGAAGTGACTTTTGTACCCATCATGCCCAACCCGTAGAAAAAGAAGAAGAAGAAAGTCGATTTTTGTTTTGTTTTTAATTAATATTTCTTGAACCCTGGCAACACTGTACGTCCTTATACTCCGGCAGAAAAATTCCTACGCGTAAACCAGACATTGGTAACAATAATATTAAAAAATGAAGGACGTATGTTCAACAGTAAGGGAGATAAAAATTCGGAACCGCGGACAAAGGAGGGTCACTCTGTATATTTTTTACTGTGGCCTAACTTCTGTTTCTTAGATCTAGTATCCTCCCTAATTGTCACAGAGACATGAAGCATACCGCGTTGGAAAGCTTATGGAACCCCCTTGCCAACGACGTATCGTTTGTGCCTCCTGTGCCCAACCTGTAGAAAAAGAAGAAGAAGAAACCTTGAAAAAATTGGGAAAATCTACACTTTTACCTTTCTTGGGCTCTGGCAACCCTGATAATCGTTCTATGCATGAAAAAATTTTGTTTCTTTATTTAAATCAAAGGTCGCTTTAATATAAGTACTATACATAAAACAAAAATATTCTTAAGCAAAAGAATGAGAATAACGAAAGACTTTGGGAGGCAAATTACACATCTACATCGTCATTGCCTACGCTAACACTGTCCTCATCATATTCATTTAAACAGTTGAAACATTCAGTTTCTTGGCATACACCACAAGCAATAGCAAATAGAAGGTCATACCATAATACAGTGTACAAGACAATTCGTTTTATAGAAACATAACACCTATATATAAAGCAAAAATATTCTAAAGCAAAAGAATGGGAAGACGAAAAACTTTGGGAGGCAAATTACAAATCTACATCGTTATCGCCTACGCTAACACTGTCCTCACCATATTCATTTAAACAGTTAAAACATTCAGTTTCTTGGCACACACCACAAGCAATAGTACATGGAAGGGCATGTTTTCTGCAAGTATAATACGTTCTTGCACACCCGATAGCATAGTTGCAATGAACAATGGTGAGCAAATTCCGTACCCATTAAACACGATGGTTGATGTGCCATATTTACGAACCGTATATTCAGCAAATGATGCAGCGATGTTGTCGTACGAACTGCCTTTACACCATGGAAGTCTATGTAACAGAGATCTTCCGTCTAAGACATACAGAATATTGTCTGGTCCGTTTCCTCAAACTGTGTGGTCTGCTGCTTGCTGAACTCTAGTATCGCATGGGCCAGTGGGGCTTTGTCTGCCTTACGCATCATGCTGGGTGACTCAAATAAAGCTGATGGGTAGGCACACAATTCATGCGCTAAGGTCTCCTCTAAAGATGTGCTGCCAGCATTAGCGACAACTAACAGTCTTTGAAACAAAAGATTCGAATCGACGGACATATCGCTGCTGATTTTAACACTACTCGGGGATGTTAGAGTTTTGACTTTATCTGCACGTTTCCACTTTACAGTGAACAGGTTTTTGCCAAATAACTTCTTCGCAAGCTCTTCTCCAACTGAAAATAAATTATGGACGTTGACCGAGGAATCCGCTGTGAAGCCAGTGGCAATGTTTCTCAACGATTTGTCTCCGTCAAATGGTGAAATGGGCTGCAGTCCTGCAAGAATGCGACCGCGTGTCACTGATATTACGTGACATTCTTGACGTTTCGGCTTCTTTATGTTGTTCGCTAGTGACATATGCTGTGTGAGTAAGAGTTTGCATCGCCAGATTGTATTCGGAGCATGCTGGCATTGAGAGCACCCACAAAGATCGTTGCATCTCCGACATTCCACTCCCATGGGTTAGACCTCCAGTGGATTTTAGCGATCTCATCAGAACCTGCTCTATGACTAGATCAGAGGACAACTCAGCCCAATAACGGTTGCTTCTTCTAATAACTCTGAACCCATTTTGAAAGCTTTCGTGAACTGTTGGATTAACCGATGGCAGCGTTAACATTGTTTGCAGGTACAAGCACGTCGACTTCAAATAATTGAAGTGTCCTGCTGCAGCGAATATGGGAATGCACTCTGCTATAGCATCAAGGTGATCCTCCCAGCTTCCTGTTCGGTCTGCTGCCACAAGTTTCCTTGCTGTAGTCAACATGCGCTGGTATGCAAGCCACAACTAACTTGTTTTTGATGTGTTAATAAGTTCTGACTTTCGTGCTTCTATTTTTTCTCGGGCTTCTTGAAGAAGAGGTGAAGAACTAGCTCCAGTTACAGTAATCTCACCCGACATCAGACTCTGGTAGAGAGAGTAAGCATCGTTAATAGTTCTGTGTGTGCCGTTATCGGTCTGCAGAAAAACATTTTCCACAAGCAATGCACTTAATGCGAGGTCACCCATCAGTGCTCACGGAAGGCTCTTGCTACGGACTTGCCACTTAACATATGTACAACCGAATTTTCTCCATAAAGCTCATGTAAGATTTCACGTAATCCTGAACCATCCATCAGGGAACCAATTGCTCCTAGAAGGTTCATCAGAGTATGAAATGAGCCCAACAGGAGAACCGTGTCCTTAATACTGGTGTTATGTGCTCTGTCATGCAGGATACGTGAAGCTTTCCAAAACAGTGGTTGGTCTAAGGTGATGATTGGTGTGACTTTATATTTTCTCGCAAGATTATTCAGGTACACTGAAGTGGAATAGATGCATGACATATCAGATGGATGGAGGTCAATAATCGGTAAGCAGAGAACAGCGGATTTCCCTGAAGGATGAAGAGATGGATCTGCGTGAATGGCCTGCATCATTGTGACCAGTTTGGTGTGCGTGACGGAAAGTGCCAGGAAAGTTTCCACAAAATATCCAGGGAGCTTTTGTTCGGTGATGGTGCTGTTACCAGTTCACAGTTGACCTTTTCAAGAATAGCCCTGGCTTCAGTGTATGCGTGAATGGGAACACTGGCAAGGGACTTCACATCAGGATCAGAGACGGGCTTCCGAAGAATGGTTAGATTGGTAGTAGTGGATGGAGTAATGGCCGCCAACATTTCCATACTATGGAATGTACCTAAACCACTCAGCGTTTGGAGATTATGGTCTACATTATCCGCTACAAAGAGGAGAGTCTGGTCTGCTGGCATTTCGGTCACACGATTACCAAATGTATTTGCAGTACAGCGTTCAAGCCGCTGCACTTACGTGTATGAAGAACAAAATCCCAGGTGATGCAGCGTGTCAATCAAGTGTTTCGATCGATAGTGGTGCTGCAGCTGCACAACAACACCTAACTGCAGAGGAGCTAACATATCTCTTGGTCTGGCTGCTTGCATCAAACACTGGCCAATCGATGCTATTTTGGTTTTATTGTCCTTTCCGGCAAAAAGTATGGCATAGAATAGTTTAAGGCTAGGTGGAATGTACTGAAGGAATTCCTGAATGGTCAAGTCGCTGGGTGAAGGATATGTATCACTTCCAGTTTGTAGTTTGGATTTTATGTCGCTTTTGATCAGTCGAGCTACGGTTTCTATTATTCTATTTTTTCCTTTTCTTCATCATACTCTCGTGGTAAATCACGATATGCCCGTAGAATGTGATTGGCAGTTTCTCAAAGTGTAATGAAGTCATTTTTTCCACTGTCACTAGAAATTATAATTTTTTCACCGAAGTACTCCATTAGTTAACGCTTCATGCGCCGTTTGTCATATACAATGTGATCAGTCCCTACAAGAAATGTGCCCATTTTTGTAACAAGTTCTCCCACAGTTAGTTGCTCACCATCGTGCTCTTCCAAATAACTACAGATGCGCTGAAATGCTCGGATTCTCTCATCATTTGTAGGTCGGCCAGCCCGGAATTTTTTGACGCTGACTGATTGTCTGTGCAGTATTGTTGAGGAATTGCTTTACCTGTTCGAAAGTTGATACTACATGATCTGTGATAGACACAATCTCCTGCATGAAGATCAGACGAGAAGTACTCAATTCGACCTCGGACAGTTTGTGACCCGGTATCGTCTCGTTCATTGCAACACTTTAAAATGCTGTGTGGCAATGCTTGTGTTTTCACTCGCACATTTTCTGATTTCAACACGTGACGGTTGTCAAATAAGACAGGCGTTCCGCAAAACAGGTAGTCGCTGTTGCTGTTGAAGGACCCATTCGACGAGCGAGTAACTCGTTTTTGAATCGGCGATGACGTTTTTTCTTTCTAGGGCAATCGCAATATTTTTTTAAATCAATGTAACGTTTGCGAAAAGAGACATGAACCACCATACTTGTAGCGGCGAGAATGTTACTACCGGAGCCTTACTGGCATTGTTCACTCCTTCAGCTCCCTTTTCTTGAAGTGTGATGAGGTTATCGTCAGGATCTAGGCTTCTGCAGATGATACACAAACGTGTAAGGGAATCAGCCATGGTTCTTCAGTGCCTAGGTTCATGCAAAACTATGATATGTAGAAAAGCTTATGGAACCCCATTTCCAACGACGTATCGTTTGTGCTCCCTATACCCAACGATTATCAGGGTTACCAGAGCCCAAGAAAGGTAAAAGTACAGATTTTCCCAATTTGTTCAAGGTTTCTTCTTCTTCTTTTTCTACAGGTTGGGCACAGGGGGCACAAACGATACGTCGTTGGCAAGGGGGTTTCATAAGCTTTCCAACGCGGTATGCTTCATGTCTCTGTGACAATTAGGGAGGATACTAGATCTAAGAAACAGAAGTTAGACCACAGTAAAAATATACAGAGTGACCCTCCTTTGTCCGCGGTTCCGAATTTTTATCTCCCTTACTGTTGAACCTACGTCCCTCATTTTTTAATATTATTGTTACCAATATCTGGTCTACGCGTAGGAATTTTTATGCCGGAGTATGAGGACGTACAGTGTTGCCAGGGTCCAAGAAATATTAATTAAAAAAACAAAAATCGACTTTCTTCTTCTTCTTTTTCTACGGGTTGGACATGATGGGCACAAAAGTCACTTCGTTGCAATTTGTGGTCTATGGGCGTTCCAACGAGGTATCATTCATGGCTCTGTGTCAATTAAGAGGGCTACTAGAGCCTCCAAAGTAAAGGTCTACGATTTTTTCGAAAAACTATGGTCCGCCATTTTGAAACCGTTTTGGGGGGTGTTCCCGTGGTCCGATTTTGTCGGATTTTGAATATGTTATTCAGTAGTAATTCCTGAATCGAAAACTGTTTAAAAAGCTTGTGTTGCAATTTTGCCCAGCTTGAGGGTAAAATTGCTCTAGATTTCCTGGACTATTATTGTTTCAGCTTTATACATTTTCTTCTCGCGGTGACATTAACATTTTATTATATGTGGTCGCTCTTTTTCAACATATCAAAATACATTATTGTGTTTCTCATATTGAATAAATCTGTATCACAAACTTTTATCGTATTTACTTTTCGTGTTATCCAATTTTATTTTGATCGTTTGTGTGAAGTATGTGCTGTAAAAAAATTAATTATAGGTAAATACATCATTTTCATCACAATTTGTATAGTTATGTTCCCTATCCCAATTTTCGTATGTAAGCAATGTAATAAATTCTTCTAGCTTATTCATTGTGACGGGCCTTGTTTCAATTAACTTTAAGCTGCGTATGTTATTTTCATACATAGTATTTATATTTCTCTACACCGTTATCAATACTGAGTCATGATCAGAAAACGGAAAAGGAACAACTTCAGTACTTATTTCGACGCTATTCATGTTGGTAAATATTTTGTCTAAACAAGAAGATCCCGTAGAAGGTCTCCGTATAAATAGAGGACAAGAGTCCCACTTTACCCTTTTCCTCCACTCAGCACCACGAGGACACGATATTCACAAGATGGTAACCAATGCCAACAATGCTATGTCATCAACTTCACTATCATGAGAAGGAGAAACCAAAGCATTGGGAACGAACAGTGGTGATAGGGAAGAGAGTAGTTCTGCAGCCATAAATCGACAACTACATGTACAGCTGCCGATACTTGTTTCTTCCATTGTCGTACATCGTATCGTCCCCTCCTTTGCTTTGTGTTCTCTTTCTCGTTCCTCCAATCGTAAACGAGTGCTCTTTAAGTCGCCTATTCAACAGTTGGAAATTACTGCTGTAGTAGCTTATATTGCCTTACGTTAGATTTTTCGTTTGCTTTGAGTTTAGCGTCCCGTTCAGCAGCTACGCTATAAGAGACGTGTGTTTACAAATTAACATAGAATCCGAATCACATAAACTTTTGCCCGGAATTCAACCTGAGTCTTCGGCGTCACCTCTTTCCTTAGAATTGGTTTGTATATTCATAAGTGTTCTATTTCCAGTTCTCTGTCAATAATTTTATCAACTAATATTTTCTTTTCGATATACAAGTATGACATCATATCTTTTTCGAAACTTATTTCCATTAAATAAAATGCGTTATATGATCTAAATTTTTATTGGACATTAATTATTATTTAGTCAGTATTACAAATAGAAGTACAATAAATAAATATAGATTTTAAGATACACATAAGTACTTAAATTTTCGGATGATTGTTCTTTTGACTCAGTCCTACCCAATGTCTCTAGGCAGTCCTATCTTTACAATAAAAATTACAGTAATAAGCATAAATGTATTATTATATCTTGGATTGGGTCCCTGGTAGAATGGAACTAAATTTAGAAGATTCTAATGCAATCAAGAATAAATTAAGATATAAAGAGCGAAGAATAATATACAAATAACTTGAACAAAAACAGAAGTCAACAATTAAGATAGAAGGAAGCAGAAAAGTAATAATTCAGAAACGGGTCGGGACTTTAATTAAAGGATAAAAACCAATCTGGCTCATGCCGATCTAAATTCAGATCATCTTGGGTGCTCATTGAGTCCAATTTTGAAGAAGTAACCAATCAAGGACATCTACAGCCTAAGAATGGACAGAAAATACACATACGTCATCGTGTGATTGGCAGACTGTGGGAAAATATCAGAAACAGTTATAAATGAAATGCAAGAGTGATTAGTAGCAAATTCAACATGAACGTCAGCTAAAAAGAGAAAGATCAAAGTTATGAGATGCACAATAAAGAAATAATAAGAAAAATAAAGTTCAAAATAGATCATTTGGCAAAAGATGGACGAAAATTCCGTTACTTAGCGAGTAAAATAAGAATGTAAATAGAATGTAAGATCCTGAATAATTCAGGCTTAAAAAGCCTGAAGATAAATAAAAGCTTCTGACTGGACACATCGACATAGAACAAAAGAAAAGGCTGATGAATATATAGTATATAGAGTGTAACATTGTACGCAGGTGAGATATGGACTTGACTTTAGAAGAAAAAGGAAAATGGAGAAAGGCCCGTTTGTAATATGTCTGAAATGGTTAAGAAAAATGGACTTGATTTCCTTGTGCACTGAACGCACCATTTAAATTGCTATTATACTGCTAGAGACACTCCTGAAATCACACAGGAAAAGAAAGCATGGCTTTTCTTTGTGTATGCATATATAATATATTGTTCAAAATCCTGGTTTCCAAGAAATATGTTTCTTAGTTGTGATTATCTTCTTTCCATTTCTCTTTTATTCTTTGTCACTTTCTTCTTCTCTTGCAGCCAGCGGCAAAAGAGTTCTTCCACACTGACGTCCGAAGAACTCTTGGGCAAGGAATAAAGAATCATAGCAATTACTCTTCCTCTCGCAATAGGGAGAAAAGAACGTCTAGCTTCCATTATTTTGTCCATGAAATTTTATATAAATTTTGTGATAGAAAAAGGTTCCAGTAGCAGCATGTTGAAGAGTTGTAACAGAACTAGAATTAGGAAAACGTGCCACATGTTTCCTCGTGAGTTTAATACTTCTTGTAGTTGGTCCTGAAGTATGTTTTATGTGGTATGTATTTCTTGTCATGTTATGTGAATTTCTTTCATTCTCCTTCGATTTGTTTGATATTTCTTGAGTAATGGTGATTAGTTGCCGTCACTCTTCCTCGAGTAGTTGCCTTGTCAAGCTAATGCCTTATGGATAGCCTAGGAGTTGAGCTATTACGTAATGTATTTGTCAACAGTAAAATATGAGAGAATATTAATTTCTAGATAAAGTATCTTTTAGTCGTTTGGATTCTTTACTTAATTTTGTATCAATTTCTTGGTTAATGTTGTCTAGCGACAGTCTGTCATGGATGTAAAAAATAAGCTGTATAATTTTGTTGGCCATCGTTCCAATTTCTAGTATTAGTACTGTTATTTCTTCGTATGCTGTTAATAAGAACTATTTCTCGATTAGTATGTTTTATTGTCTTCTCGTAAATATGATAGGGTAATTCTAGACAGATGATGCACTGCTATAGCATTGTCTTCACATTTGGAAATAGTTGTTCTTCCGTGCTCCATTGGAGTGGACAGTTGTATTCTAAGATATGCTTTCATAGCGTGTTAGGTAAATTTAGATCATCCTGGATTACATTTCTGTGGTCAGAAGTGTAGATGAGAACATAGAAATTTGCTTACACCAGTTGGACGGTTGCCAAAAGCCTTCACTTAGCATAATGTTCCTCTGTGTGTACCTAGTCTGTAGCAGCCGGTGGGATTACAAAGATTCTTTGTTAGTGTGGTAGTACCTTCAGTACTTTCAACAAGGTTGGGGTCGCGGAAAGCCCCTATATTCTTGTACTTCGTATATCTTCTTGCATATGTTTACCCCTTTGCTGATAATTTTACTTATTGGATAAGATCCAGGAAGAAGACGAATTAAAGCTTAGTGATTCCTTTATCAGAACTTATTCTGGTGATTTGGATGCAGTTAGTTCTTGATTTTGAAGTTGGCGAATAACTTCGTCTTTGCTGAGGCTGAGATGAACATCTGTTCTTACGATAATGAAAATAGCTTCTTTCATGGGTAAATTGGTCAAATCTGTCCTTTTAGAGCCATAATAGCTTGCTTCTGCACCAAATTCAATAGATGTTTGTTAGTTAGAAAACTGAATTTATATTCTTGTTTAGTGAATTGAATTTCCGTAATAATTTAATATTACTGGAAGATCGCTTTTGCATGGTGATCTTTAAAGCTTGTTGAGAAAAGGTTTTCTGAAAGTAAAGTTCTTCGTTCTTCTGCTTTTGAATAACAAACAACAAAAGCATGAATGTAGTTCTTGATGAAAATAGCTTCACGCTTATTCTTGTGAAGATAAATTAGTCATTGACGTACTTGTAACATTCACTCTTCTAAACAGGAGAAAGTCATCCAGCTAGATTGCTATTTTGCCTTTGAAAATTTATTGAATTGTTTCAGAGAACATTATCTAGCATGCAGCAGAAAATGGGAGCAGAAATAGGTCGTGAATAGTTTCCTGTGTCGGAAAAGTAGTTTAAACTTTCTAACACTCGAGCACTTACTCCTTTCTACTTGAATTGAGGTCAAAATTCTTGTCTGCTTTTAGGAAACTATGCTCTGTCTACTTAATGATATTGACTCGATCATCTTTATAACATAGATGTGTCTAATTTGTTGTGATCGGCTGTTTTATTAGCTGTATATAAATAAATTTCGGATTGGAAGCCAAAAGTACTTGGATCTTCTTTTATGTTTGATAAGTGACATTGCAAATGATAAAGTTCTTCATGTTTAGAGCGGTAGTGATGATGATACGGATGTTTTGATAAATTGATCTTGCTATTACTTGTTTTGTAGTAGTTTCAATGAACTGTTTGAAATAGCTTGTAAGTTAAATATCTTCTCTTCTCCTTTTATTTCTGTACTAAGCTGTTCTTCATTCTGAGAATCATTTTTTTTTTTTTTTACTTTGAGGTTTACTAGCTTTTAGGTGCTTTCTTGTTCTTAGTGAGATTAGTATGCTGTGGTCCTAGAGAACATCTACTTGAGGTTCCCTAGTTTGTTCTAGACAAAATTGGTGTCGTGTATGTCATTCCAAAAGACTACTTCATGATTCTTCTAGAAGCCGGTGCTGTTGATTGTCATGTATAAATCTTCTTTGTGAGGCAGCTAAATTTGGCTTCTCAGTTAATGTCCGAGATATTTACCAGCTCCCGGTCGACGTTCCAACGTTTTACAGACGGCACATGAAAGAGAACGAGACTTTTATTATTACAATGCAAAAGAAAATTGTGTGCATAAGTATTTCTCATAGACATGATTCAGTGCGTTAAGTGTTATTTCAATAAATGAATGGTCAAAAAGAATATAATAATACTATATTTTATTTCTGAAAAGAAACAATAAAACTGACACTGTATTAAATTTCTTGAGAGTTATCCAAGTAGTCTTAAAATACTAGGGAAAAATTAATCATAGCGTTATCTGTTTCAAGCTAAATCCAGTAAAAGCCGATCATCCAGTCAACTCAATATTAGTTTATTATTTTCCCCGATTTTTTGTTTTGTTTTTCAGTGGCAACACTAACCATAATCTCTTTGCGATTAGAAATAGAGTGAGTTGCTTGATAGGTATGGAACATATAAACAAACATAAATGAACAATCAAGTTGTGAGTTATTGATTCATTTCGTAGGAAAGGAATCTATACCCATTTTATGAATAGGTGTATGTATTTATACATGTACATGTTTTAATTAAAAAATAGTGAAGCCCTTCTCAAACTGTCATAATTATAATCATAATTTATTGCATCCGTTCATCGTCGTACAAAGAAATTGGATATGTCAGTTACATATATATCGGTATACATAAACATAGATACTATTGTTACATATGGATTCTTATAGATTCATTAATTTACCTAATATATATTTAATTTAACGCATACGAATTATTTTGCATATATTCTTAAACAGAGTAAAAGCATTGTTTTATCAAGCACCTTTTAAGTAAGATTCTAAAGCTGTTTACAGAGACTTGATTTTTTATACATGATAGAAAAAGAAATAGATTGTATAATGAGTACCTTTGTGAGTAACTGATTTATTGCATATATTTGATATATGTGTATGCAAGTGGATGTCTTCTTTACTTCTTGTGTTGTATCTGTAAATGTCTTTGTTAATTATAAATTCACTACTACATTTTCTCATATATGTTAATGTTTCAAACAAATACATTGAGGAAAGAATCATTATCTCAAGTTCCTTAAAAACATTTCTGCAAAAAGAGTTTCTTTCTACTCTTGTTAGTATCCTTATCACTTTCTTCTATAGCCTGAAGATGACAAGACTTTTAGGTGTATTTCCCCTGAACTTCAAGCCATTTTTTATTAAAGAATGAAAATTAGAGTAATATATGCATTCACTTGCTTTTACATTAATCTTATCTCATAAATTTAATCGCATAACACAGTTTTCTTAACTTACTTCTTACATATTCTATATGTGACTCCCAGTTGAAATTATTAGACATTTTAACTTCGAGAAAGGTAGCACTTTCTACATATTTAACTGTTTTATTATTTATTATTATTATTGTATTGTCTTGATCACTTTTAACATTGTGAAAATTAAGGTACATGTTTTATTTGCATTAATAATTAGATCATTTTAGCTGTGTCGCAAAGAGCACACAAATGGTACTCGAGATCTGCCTTTGTGGTACTAGTGGATTGATCATTATTTCGAAAACACAGAAATAATAAAAATCATGTTATTTTAATTGAGAATCTCAAACAGGCGTAGATTATGTAAATTGTAATAGTTTTTATAAATGTATTATTATTCAATAATTTGAATAGCCTACAATTATTTGAAAATGCATTTTCGTTTATTAATATCCATACATAATTAAGGGAATTTTATTTAATACCATTTCTGAATTATAAGCATATTGATATATCCTATAATTAAAAATATTAAATTTACTTTCAAAGGAAATAAGACTACGGTCAGTAGAACATTCTGACTAATAAAAGTGATCCTCGTTTGAAAAGAGTTTCTGAACTGTTAATGAGTTCAAGCATAAAAGAATAGTTTTGCTTAAAACATAGTCAAAAGTAATGGCTAGTTTAGAAGTAAATGGGGAATGCGAATCCTCAAGGTATTCAGTTGACCTGCTGTGTTTCTCAGTGCTATAAATGCAAATTGTGGTACGACGTGCCTTGTGAAAAATTCCAGAGTGCATATAGCCTCATAGGATTGGACAACGTTTAGTTCCTTCGTGCTACCTATAAAGAAACCAGTCCTTTTGATACAGATTCAGAAGAGATTCGGGTGAATCTGTAAACAAACAATTTAAGGAGTAGTCATTATGCGAAAGATAACTGCTGCAAGTCAGGTCAATATTATTATAAAAGTTGTTGTAAGAAATGGCGTTGAAAATGTAAATCAAAACACCAATCAGGCATTAATAAAAAACAAAGTAAACTAATGCATCATAGAAAACAAGTATCGTATGAGAAAATGTTAGAAAAATAAATGATAAAGTTGATAAAAAATGCCAAAGTCAAAGTGCAGTAGAAAATTTCAAACAAAAGCAATATTGTAAAGAGTGGCGTAGACAGGTTTAGGAAGATGAAAATCCCACGCCAGTGACCATCATTCATACATATAGTGTTTGTTGGTGCAGAGTTCCTAATCACAATCACACAGTTAATTAACTTAGAGAGCATTACACTCATGCCAGAGGTTCAACTTTGTTTCTCAAACAGGTTTACGGAGATGTAAATCCCACGCCAGTGACCATCATTCATACATATAGTGTTTGTTGGTGGAGAGTTCCTAATCACAATCACACAGTTGATTAACTTAGAGAGCATTAGACTCATGCCAGAGGTTCAACTTTGTTTCTCAAACAGGTTTACGGAGATGTAAATCCCACGCCAGTGACCATCATTCATACATATAGTGTTTGTTGGTGGAGAGTTCCTAATCACAATCACACAGTTGATTAACTTAGAGAGCATTACACTCATGCCAGAGATTCAACTTTGTTTCTGAAACAGGTTTACGGAGATGTAAATCCCACACCAGTGACCATCATTCATACATATAGTGTTTGTTGGTGGAGAGTTCCTAATCACAATCACGCAGTTGATTAACTTAGAGAGCATTACACTCATGCCAGAGGTTCAACTTTGTTTCTCAAACAGGTTTACGGAGATGTAAATCCCACGCCAGTGACCATCATTCATACATATAGTGTTTGTTGGTGGAGAGTTCCTAATCACAATCACACAGTTGATTAACTTAGAGAGCATTACACTCATGCCAGAGGTTCAACTTTGTTTCTCAAACAGGTTTACGGAGATGTAAATCCCACGCCAGTGACCATCATTCATACATATAGTGTTTGTTGGTGGAGAGTTCCTAATCACAATCACCCAGTTGATTAACTTAGAGAGCATTAGACTCATGCCAGAGGTTCAACTTATGTTTCTCAAACAGGTTTACGGAGATGTAAATCCCACGCCAGTGACCATCATTCATACATATAGTGTTTGTTGGTGGAGAGTTCCTAATCACAATCACACAGTTGATTAACTTAGAGAGCATTACACTCATGCCAGAGGTTCAACTTATGTTTCTCAAACAGGTTTACGGAAATGTAAATCCCACGCCAGTGACCATCATTCATACATATAGTGTTTGTTGGTGGAGAGTTCCTAATCACAATCACACAGTTAATTAACTTAGAGAGCATTACACTCGTGCCAGAGGTTCAACTTTGTTTCTCAAACAGGTTTACGGAGATGTAAATCCCACGCCAGTGACCATCATTCATACATATAGTGTTTGTTGGTGAAGAGTTCCTAATCACAATCACACAGTTGATTAACTTAGAGAGCATTAGACTCATGCCAGAGGTTCAAATTTGTTTCTCAAACAGGTTTACGGAGATGTAAATCCCACGTCAGTGACCATCATTCATACATATAGTGTTTGTTGGTGGAGAGTTCCTAATCACAATCACACAGTTGGTTAACTTAGAGATCATTACACTCATGCCAGAGGTTCAACTTTGTTTCTCAAACAGGTTTACGGAGATGTAAATCCCACGCCAGTGACCATCATTCATACATATAGTGTTTGTTGGTGGAGAGTTCCTAATCACAATGACGCAGTTGATTAACTTAGAGAGCATTACACTCATGCCAGAGGTTCAACTTTGTTTCTCAAACAGGTTTACGGAAATGTAAATCCCACGCTAGTGACCATCATTCATACATATAGTGTTTGTTGGTGGAGAGTTCCTAATCACAATCACACAGTTGATTAACTTAGAGAGCATTACACTCATGCCAGAGGTTCAACTTATGTTTCTCAAACAGGTTTACGGAGATGTAAATCCCACGCCAGTGACCATCATTCATACATATAGTGTTTGTTGGTGGAGAGTTCCTAATCACAATCACACAGTTGATTAACTTAGAGAGCATTAGACTTATGCCAGAGGTTCAACTTTGTTTCTCAAACAGGTTTACGGAGATGTAAATCCCACGCCAGTGACCATCATTCATACATATAGTGTTTGTTGGTGGAGAGTTCCTAATCACAATCACACAGTTGATTAACTTAGAGAGCATTACACTCATGCCAGAGGTTCAACTTATGTTTCTCAAACAGGTTTACGGAGATGTAAATCCCACGGCAGTGACCATCATTCGTACATATAGTGTTTGTTGGTGGAGAGTTCCTAATCACAATCACACAGTTGATTAACTTAGAGAGCATTACACTCATGCCAGAGGTTCAACTTTGTTTCTCAAACAGGTTTACGGAGATGTAAATCCCACGCCAGTGACCATCATTCATACATATAGTGTTTGTTGGTGGAGAGTTCCTAATCACAATCACACAGTTGATTAACTTAGAGAGCATTACACTCATGCCAGAAGTTCAACTTATGTTTCTCAAACAGGTTTACGGAGATGTAAATTCCACGCCAGTGACCATCATTCATACATATAGTGTTTGTTGGTGGAGAGTTCCTAATCACAATCACACAGTTGATTAACTTAGAGAGCATTACACTCGTGCCAGAGGTTCAACTTTGTTTCTCAAACAGGTTTACGGAGATGTAAATCCCACGCCAGTGACCATCATTCATACATATAGTGTTTGTTGGTGAAGAGTTCCTAATCACAATCACACAGTTGATTAACTTAGAGAGCATTAGACTTATGCCAGAGGTTCAACTTTGTTTCTCAAACAGGTTTACGGAGATGTAAATCCCACGCCAGTGACCATCATTCATACATATAGTGTTTGTTGGTGGAGAGTTCCTAATCACAATCACACAGTTAATTAACTTAGAGAGCATTACACTCATGCCAGAGGTTCAACTTATGTTTCTCAAACAGGTTTACGGAGATGTAAATCCCACGCCAGTGACCATCCTTCATACATATAGTGTTTGTTGGTGGAGAGTTCCTAATCACAATCACACAGTTGATTAACTTAGAGAGCATTACACTCGTGCCAGAGGTTCAACTTTGTTTCTCAAACAGGTTTACGGAGATGTAAATCCCACGTCAGTGACCATCATTCATACATATAGTGTTTGTTGGTGAAGAGTTCCTAATCACAATCTCACAGTTGATTAACTTAGAGAGCATTACACTCATGCCAGAGGTTCAACTTATGTTTCTCAAACAGGTTTACGGAGATGTAAATCCCACGCCAGTGACCATTATTCATACATATAGTGTTTGGTGGTGGAGAGTTCCTAATCACAATCACACAGTTGATTAACTTAGAGAGCATTACACTCACGCCAGAGGTTCAACTTATGTTTCTCAAACAGGTTTACGGAGATGTAAATTCCACGCCAGTGACCATCATTCATACATATAGTGTTTCTTGGTGAAGAGTTCCTAATCACAATCACACAGTTGATTAACTTAGAGAGCATTACACTCATGCCAGAGGTTCAACTTTGTTTCTCAAACAGGTTTACGGAGATGTAAATCCCACGCCAGTGACCATCATTCATACATATAGTGTTTGTTGGTGGAGAGTTCCTAATCACAATCACACAGTTGATTAACTTAGAGAGCATTACACTCATGCCAGAGGTTCAACTTTGTTTCTCAAACAGGTTTACGGAGATGTAAATCCCACGCCAGTGACCATCATTCATACATATAGTGTTTGTTGGTGACGAGTTCCTAATCACAATCACACAGTTGATTAACTTAGAGAGCATTACACTCATGCCAGAGGTTCAACTTTGTTTCTCAAACAGGTTTACGGAGATGTAAATCCCACGCCAGTGACCATCATTCATACATATAGTGTTTGTTGGTGAAGAGTTCCTAATCACAATCACACAGTTGATTAACTTAGAGAGCATTACACTCATGCCAGAGGTTCAACTTTGTTTCTCAAACAGGTTTACGGAGATGTAAATCCCACGCCAGTGACCATCATTCATACATATAGTGTTTGTTGGTGAAGAGTTCCTAATCACAATCACACAGTTGATTAACTTAGAGAGCATTACACTCATGCCAGAGGTTCAACTTTGTTTCTCAAACAGGTTTACGGAGATGTAAATCCCACGCCAGTGACCATCCTTCATACATATAGTGTTTGTTGGTGGAGAGTTCCTAATCACAATCACACAGTTGATTAACTTAGAGCATTACACTCATGCCAGAGGTTCAACTTTGTTTCTCAAACTTGTTTACGGAGATGTAAATCCCACGCCAGTGACCATCATTCATACATATAGTGTTTGTTGGTGGAGAGTTCCTAATCACAATCACACAGTTAATTAACTTAGAGAGCATTACACTCATGCTAGAGGTTCAACTTTGTTTCTCAAACAGGTTTACGGAGATGTAAGTCCCACGCCAGTGACCATCATTCATACATATAGTGTTTGTGGGGAGAGTTCCTAATCACAATCACACAGTTGATTAACTTAGAGAGCATTACACTCATGCCAGAGGTTCAACTTTGTTTCTCAAACAGGTTTACGGAGATGTAAATCCCACGGCAGTGACCATCATTCATACATATAGTGTTTGTTGGTGGAGAGTTCCTAATCACAATCACACAGTTGATTAACTTAGAGAGCATTACACTCATGCCAGAGGTTCAACTCATGTTTCTCAAACAGGTTTACGGAGATGTAAATCCCACGCCAGTGACCATCATTCATACATATAGTGTTTGTTGGTGAAGAGTTCCTAATCACAATCACACAGTTGATTAACTTAGAGAGCATTACACTCATGCCAGAGGTTCAACTTATGTTTCTCAAACAGGTTTACGGAGATGTAAATCCCACGCCAGTGACCATCATTCATACATATAGTGTTTGTTGGTGGAGAGTTCCTAATCACAATCACACAGTTGATTAACTTAGAGAGCATTACACTCATGCCAGAGATTCAACTTTGTTTCTCAAACAGGTTTACGGAGATGTAAATCCCAGGCCAGTGACCATCCTTCATACATATAGTGTTTGTTGGTGAAGAGTTCCTAATCACAATCACACAGTTGATTAACTTAGAGAGCATTACACTCATGCCACAGGTTCAACTTTGTTTCTCAAACAGGTTTACGGAGATGTAAATCCCACGCCAGTGACCATCATTCATACATATAGTGTTTTTTGGTGGAGAGTTCCTAATCACAATCACACAGTTGATTAACTTAGAGAGCATTTCACTCATGCCAAAATTGGGATCAAAATATATGTTAGAAGGCAAAAGCCATGGTTCTTGGGACGAAGTGTTTGGTGTTAAACATAGAAATAAAAGGCGACAGAACATGTAAGTAATTTATTTTTTATCGGCAATTTTATTAGTGATTACATGAAATAAAAGGAAGAATAGGAATAACGAAAAAATTTAGGAAGAAGAAAAGTATATTTTGTGAGTCTTAAATAAAGAATTGAGAAAAAGACTTTAAAAATGCTTCGTGTAGAGTATTGTACTATGTGAAGCAGAAACATGGGTTATCTAAGAGTTATGAGAAAAGACTAGACCCCCCTGAAATATGGGTATGCAGAAAAAGAGCAGAAAGAAATATCTCGGTCGAACAGAAAACGAATAAAATATTAGATATAGTAGGTGAAAAAGAACCATTTTAGATGTAATTTTGAAGAGGCTAGTGACGCGAAAGAGGGATGGGGCGAAAGAGGCTACAGCAGATGGAAGGTATCAAAACAAAAAAAATCGTATATAACAATGGAAAGGTTAGCTGAAGATCATGCCTATCTTACGGTATGATGACGGTATTACTATGACGGTAGTGACGTTGCATGAAAGCTTCTCAGTTGAAGCAAGTGACCTGCCAAGAATGGTAGAATGTTTATTATGATAATGATGAATAAAGCTGCTACTTGAAAAAATGTTATATGCATCTGGAGGTCTAGTGCTGGATTTGATGATGTTTCCCCAAGTTGTATTCCAATTGTTTCATTTAATCCTACTGCTTTCTCAATGATGATTATCATCAGACACTTTCTTCGTTTACCATTTCCAATCTACTTAATATTGATACCTTTCTTTTGGTCAGTCTATAGGTAGATATAGCAAATTAAGTCAGAACTGCTTTTCCCTTCGGTATGTTTTCCTTTTTCATTGGTTCCATGTATTTTAAATACTGCTGTGATTTTATTTTTACAAAGGTCATTTGTTTTAGTCTGTTGCTACTTTGCTAATTACGTCTATGGACCACATAATATATATATCTGCCAATATATATTTGCATTAATCCCTTAGAAAAGATTTTGCATTAATCTCCTAAATTAAAGCAGGTTTTAAGATATTTCCTGCATATGCTTCTATAGTTTTATATACGTGAAATCTTCGCCAGAAGGAGTTATCAGCTTTTAGTTATAGGGTGCTCCACATTCATATTATTTGATTTTAAAAAAACAAAGTACAAAGCATGATTATGTTATTGATTTTAAAAATATACATTCTTTTATTTCTTTCTCTGTACTCTTCTCATTATTAGTACTTTTGTCAAAAGAAATGTTCAAAGTTCTTTCATTGTTGTACTGTCTTTCCTTACAGTTATAGAATAATTTGCTAAATGTATATCTCATAGTGGACTTTTCGTTTGCCCACCTGGATAATTTGATTGGATAGGGTAATTTATATTATTCTTAATCCCAAAAAACTTACCCCTAAAACCAAGAAGAAAGACTATATATACAATATTTACAAATATTCTTAAAAACAACTAAGTATACTTATCTACGTCTTTGACACCAATGATATCTAACAATACAAAAGAATCCTGATTATAGTGTCTTCAAAGTGTGTGTATGCTTCAACACTTATAAAGATATTTAAACTGGTGAATATAAACCCATCTCTACTGAATAAGTGTTAAATTAAATCAAATTATATTGTATTGTTTTCTTATATGACGGTAGTGACGTTGTTAGTTGACTCACTAATTATTAGTTATGTAAAACTGTTATAAATAATATTTATTCAATTATTTTTAATGTTGATTATAATTAAGTTATGTACTTACTAAGGTTGGTCTTATACGATATCTCTCTAGATATACAGTAGCTCTAATAAGTAGATAATATTTAGGAAGATTTTCATAATCCTTTATTTCTTTCGCAAAAACATAAACAAGTGGAAAATTTATCATCTTCCTATTTTCTTAGATGGAGGTTTCGCTTATTTTGAAGTAAATCTTGATCATGTCTGACAATACTTTTCATTACTGAATTAAGATAATTTATGATGCAATTAATTGTGATTAAAGTATATGGATAAATAATAAATTACTGTAAAATTGATTTTTAAAAACATGCACACATCACTAAATCCGCATGACCCTTACGTCATCTTGTAGTCTCGAAAAAATGTGTGTATTATTGTGTAAACTTTGTGTAGCTACCAATGTTTTATATTCATAGATTCAATTATATTCATTTTATATTCATCTACCTGAGGACCTCGCCCCCAAACCCCGACACTTGCTTGACCTACGCCTTGCACTTCCATATCCCTAACATATATATAATCTTAACACGTTCGCTGCGGCAGTGTAAAACTGAGTTTGGATCTCAATGCTACACAAGTCACCGTGTGTCTCGTTGAGGGTTTGTCCATCGGTGCGTTACGAGTCAGTAGTGACTCGTGCAGTCGTGCACAGATCTTACTTTGAGCTTCTCTGCACAGATGACGACACAGTATTTCAAATTCACACTTCAGCCATCTGTTTACAGAATCTTAAGCTACATTACGCTAAAACATGGACGCGTCCCAGTGACTCATGTAGCACGTGCATGCTAGTAATGTTTAAAATCTCTACAAACTAAAATACCCCAAACGTACAGAGGTACTAGAATGCATAAAACGGCACACCACAGAAATGAATATCGCACGAGCCACTGGTGTCTCGTAACGCAGCGAACGTGTAAAGAGATTTCGAGATATAGCCATCTTATTATAGCAAATTGCAACCTCAACTTTTCCCACATTTTTCTCTTCTAAGGGAAACATTTTTAAAAAACATTTAAAAAACATATCTATAATTAACATGTCTCTAAAGAGACTTCAGGATATAACCATCTTATTTTAACAATTACAACTTCCACCCTTGTTTTTACTCGCCTTTTTTCTTTCCTTCTAGGAGAATATATATAAACTCTAAAATAGGTCTTTAATTATTTTAAATTAAAAATTTAAATATCAAGTTTAATGTTCTAACGTTAACGAATTTCGAGATATGAACATTTAAGATAATAATTGCTAGACCTCTTTTTCCCCCTTCCCCATTGAATTTCCAAAAATCATGCCTTAGCAGTGGCATCAAGGCCGGGACTGGGGGAACCTAGGCCCCCGAGTTTTTTGAGTGACAAAAATACTTTAAGGTATCATTTATATATTTTTGAAAGTTTATAACAGATAACAATCAATTAACAGAGAAACAAATAAACAACGTAATAAACAAAATAAGAAAACCAATTAATAATTAAACAATTTTCCTATTAATCCACAAAAGTAAAATTACTGGAATACACCCATGCATTTGTAAACAGAGGCGTTACAAGTTATGTTGGTAAATCTTTACGCATTTACTTTAGATGTGGAAACAAATGCAGTTGAAATCCACTCAGAATTATATATTATTAGTAGTAGTAGTAGTATCCATGTGTTATTAGTTTGATGTCATCAAATTGTTCTCTAGCTTCCAATATTTCATTATGTTTTGTCTTCTGTCGTTAAATTACCTGATTTTCTGCATATCCTGTATCTGTAAGGAACATAGTCAACGGGGGATCCAGATCCCTTCCCTCCGAAAATTAAGGACAAACTGGAAAAATTTGGACTTAATTGAAAACAGGATTTTTATAACGTTAGTATGAAAACTAATTTCTAATGTTCACTTTCGAGTTCGAGAAAAAATCGAATTCGAGATTTCAACGGATTAACACGTTTCATGATCCGTAAATGGTGGAAAAGTAACTTTTTAATGTCTGTCACCGTCTGTTCATTCGGACGTCCCGCTCTAAAGATGTTCAGTTGCCTGGAGGCCTTGTTCAATGTATATACATCAAATTTTAAACTTAAAATTTTATAAGAATTCCGTTTTTTTCCTTCCTATTTCCAAAAACAAGAATAATTTACTGGAGAGTAAAAATTGAAAAAAAAACGCTATTTTCTAAAAAAAAAAAATCAGTAACTTTGTTCATATTTTATTGTATTAACGATCCTATATTATGATAAAATTCATTTCCAGGGGAAAAAATCAGAAGGGGTTGTTTACTCTGATGGATGTTCTTCAAGCGATTTTTGTCAAAAACAACTTAGGCGAAATTGTTATTATTTCATAAATAAATATTTCATTACAAACCTAAAATATGGCATGACTTATTCGTCCTGAAAAAAAAAATCACAAGGTTAGTTTACTCTTGCGCCGAGCTTTTGTCGGACTTTTGTTTTAAAAACAATCTAGGATATTTTGTTCATGTTTCACTAATAACTTTACAATATGGAATAAGCCTCTTCTAACGAAAATATCCAGAAAGGTAGTTTGCTCTTGGGGGCGTTTTCCTTAACGATTTTTTGAAAACAGCGACTCAGGAGATTTTGTTCATACGTACTTCACAAATATTTCATTATTACCATGACAATATAGTAGTATAATTCATTTCTCCTGAAAAATTCCACGAGGAGTAGTTTATTCTTTTAAGTTTTTTTTTTTTTTTTTTTTTTTTAACAATTTCCCCAATATAACAAGCGATTTTGTTGATATTTCAAAAACATATATTCCATAAGTAACTTTAATGTATGTCATTCATTAGTAGCTTTAATGTATGGTAACATTTGTGTAATTAAATTTTAAGATTAATATAATTACTCTGGAGGATTCAAAATGGCTGGGCTTTTATGTCAGAATTTTTTGAACTTGTCTAAATCACTTTCCACTATTTCTGTGGTGTTTTATTCTGTTGTCAGGAAGCAATGCACATTTCTTGTAGACTACTTGCAGGGGCTATCACAATGGACAAAGCTCAGCCACGTAGGCTGTTTTATTCTTGGCGAAACAAACTATTTGCAATAAATTCTCCTTTTGTTTTAGTGATGTATTTTGAGTTTCTAAACTATATAGATCACAATGATGTGTTCGATTAATGCCATTTTGTATTTTACATACGTATTTCAACCCTAGTGCACGCAAAATGTTTCGTCCATAATTCTCTAAATATGACATCCGCAAACAAATTGACGGGTGTATTTCATTTGTTAAGTCATAAAGAATAATAATTCAAAATAAAAATAACACTGGAGAGTAAACAAAAAATCAGGTCTGAAAGGGTTCATTTCTCATGAAAAAGTCCACAAGGGGTAGTTTACATTTGTGATTAGTTTTTTTTTTTTTTTTTTTTTTACGGAGATTTCAAAAAATGCCTTTCATATTATCACGAATAAATATTTTGGTAAGATAGTTTAAGAAATTGAAGCGAGCAGGTTTGGTGTGGTGGGCTGTATCTTTTATTTTGAACAGCTTTGATCTATCTTTTTTTTCTTTCATGGAACCCTTTCACGTCAAAAACATAATGGCGGAACTCACGAAAATAGTATTAAATTATTCGACAATTTATAATAGTAATGCCAATCTTTTGCCAATAATAGTAAGTGACTTATCTAAATTCTAACTCACTTCTAGATTAGATAGAGACTTCCGTTTTGACATTGTTTCCGGAACATACTCTGAGAAACGCTGATTTAAAATATGAAATATCGGCATATTAAATGTGTTAAATTACTAACTGGGATTTTGGCTTTTACAATACTGTTCACAGACAGAAAGAAAGTTTGTCTCTTAAATTAATCGTGAATGAAGAGAAAGTTCTTGTTCTTCCTTCTTAAGGTTATAAAGATTATGAGGCAGCACTTAGGGCAAGTCCTCTATGTAAGTAAGTTTGTTAAAATGTAAAATATTCCAATAGATTGAAAAAATCATCACAGTCACCCTGCAACATACCACAGACATATATCTGAATTTGGCAACCCAAATGTGAAATTTGAAATAGTATTTGGCCCAATTGCCCATATTGCATGTTAATCGTAGCACTAAATAAAATTTAAGTAAACCACATATCATAAAGAAACTCTCAAAAAGAAACTGTATTCAAAGTATAAAAGATTATTGGTAAATAAGTTCAAAGAATAGTGGCATGAAGAACTCTTGAATTAGATGTTCGCCATCTTGAGATTCTTTCCGTTCAGGAAGTTTCTTGCCACTAGTCAACATCTATTAGTCTATTAGTTGACCTGTTAGTCAACATAATCATCCGTCACGTGTTATTGTCATTGTAAGTAGATTGTATCCTCGTCTTCCCAGAGGTAAAGAAGAAAAAAAAGCAAATTTACAAATGGTCTGCAAACATTAACATGAAAAAGTTATAACCGAAATTGAGCGTGGTTTTGCGCTCAAACTCGCTTATATTTACAGCTAAATTCAAATCTACCTTTCTGAAAGTGAGCTAGCTCATGATAAAACGCACAAAGAATGAGCGCACTCATTTAGAACCCTGATTTACATGTACATATTTATAGATCTTTGGAAACAGGAACAAGCACAGAATGGAATGACATTGTATCGACTTCTCGTCGCCAAGTCAAAGAAAGTGAAGAGATGTCTCGTTGGTCCTGACGTATTGTGGAACTCAAAAGAAGGCTAGAATCAAAAGAAATGGACATAGTACGTACTCTGGAGTTTTAAAAATATCACGAATGAAGGAGAGTAAATTGCCAAATGACAAACAACCAATTCCTAAAATATCCTACATGAAATAACTGGAGAATGAAGTTTGCCTAGTTTTACTGTATTTAGTAGAAGATTGTGACACAAAAAGGTGAAGGGAATACTTAATTCTGATAACAAAATGTACTTTTTTCATCAACAACTTCAACAGTTTCTTTTAATTAAGGAAAATACTTATTAGGAGTTTAGAAGATCGAAATTTACGAATAATTCACTCAAATATTAAAGAACGTGAGTGACGTGCAGCAGCTCCAATTTTCATATTTTATCAATATAGCGCGTAGGAAATTTAAAAGCAAAACAGGAATTTCTTGCTTTCAAGATGGGATTTTATAAGGTTGTGACATAACTGTTTCCAGTTAGAATGAGAAATGAGAATATCAAATGACATTGTAGTGTGTAAAGTACGTATCCGAAGGACCCTTGAGAGTTACGTAAAGGTAGTACTGTGCCGTGGAAGGGAGGGGTGAGCGGGACGATGGTCCCTAGCGCCGAAGTAAGGGGACGCAAAATAGGGAGGAAAAAAGAAAAGATATATATATATATATATATATATATATATATATATAAAATGGAAGCAAAAAGTAATAGAAAACTGCTCAAAATCAAGGAAAAAGCAGGGTTTACTTTTGAAAATGTTCTTACGCCTCGTACCAGTCATGGTGGCGCTTCGTGGCTAGTCTGTTGACCTCACTCATACGTATGGGCCGCGCCTCATACTCTCGTCCCGGGCGCTGGTTTTCCACGACACAGCACTGCGTAAAGGTGCCCAGAGAGTGATGCTTATATCATTTTCTGTACAAGCCAATAACTCGGAAAACGTGGAGAAAGCACTTACCTCTACACTCCATGGTTTCATATATTCTTCTTCTTTATTCACTGAACATCTTGGGAGGTGCCTTCTCCAAGCGTACCGTATGTTATATTCTTCAACAAATATCTCGTCACTATAGTTTTGATGTGATATTTATTTACTTTGTTGTTGAAAATATGTCAATAATTAATTAAATATTTTGAAACTAATTTTTCAATTGTTGGCAGGGATTTGGAGTAATTGATATTTTCTTTCTCAAGTAGATATCACAGTACAGTGTATTTCTCGCGAACCATGTTGACTTCACCAGTTTCATTCTTTTTTTTAAGATGGAAGTTTGTATACTATTCCTTTAAGGGTACAAATGACTTTGGACATGAATTGTCAAGAAAAATGAAAATATCGGAGTACAATGCAAAGGTAGTTTGTTAAGTGTTCAAATTTAAACATTTCACTTCACATGACTGTTGCCTACGTTCGCGCAGAGTCATCCTACAATTTTACTTTTTACCGTTATAGAAACCCTGCACTAACAGTTTGAAAGCGAATCGAAACTGCTAACAAAAGTCAACCTTGTAGTGTGTCACAATATTACACTTTTTTCAAAGTGATTTCAATTCCCCTCCTCCTCAGAAAATTTGAGATGTTTTCAGAAGTTTTGCGCTTCTCTTTATCCGGCAATATGTAGCTAGGACTATCTGGAGATAGAACAGAATTATTGTAGCAAGGGCAAACCGAACCTTCTGTTATGAAAATAAAGGTGGAATACCTACGTTAGGCGCCGCATACCCTGAATTTGATATGTTTGTCGACGCGTATAATTAGAAAAGAATACGAAAGTTGCACGATTTGTCCCCCTTGAACTAGAGAATGTTATACAGTAAATAAAACTGAAAATTTGGGTCACAGTATGTTATATTAGGAAGTGATCTTACTTGCAACTAAATCTGTGTGTTTACGTGCTATTGTAAGAAGATATAAACTGAAAAATAAATAGAAAGAAAAAGCTCTTGCTTTCTGTCTAGTCAACAGTAATAAAATGAAGGAATGAATAATACTAGGATTTCCGATTGAGGGAATGAAGAGGTATGCTCCGTGGGGCTACGTGAGTAAGTCGTCAAGGTATATCACAGCATAAAAATGATATAAAGACAACGGTCTTTGCCACACATGTCTGGCATGCAGGGAATTGCTTGGAGTGAATCCTAGCTCGTTCCTAACCGATTAGTAAACCGCTCTTGGTGATTACCTTTAGCCCAGGAGAGAGTAGTATATTCCCCAGAAAAAAGGAAAAACCTATCAATAATCCTGTACAGAGGAAAATCTAGCATACTAAAGGGCACAATACTCACTGAAAACTGGAATAAAAAGAACGAAAAAAAAAAGAAGAATTTATAAACATGGTTTGAACGTACAAGCGCTCTGTATGATAGTGGTATTTTGGACAGTGATTTCAAAGTGACTGAAATCCACACAAACAAAAAAGAGATATTATTTATTTCATTAGAGACCGCTTCCTTCTACTTCACCCGAAATTTAGGTGAAATAAAACCATTGACTTCAGGCGAAGTCGGTGATTATTGGATGTGCTTCGCTCGGATTTAAAGAAAAGGTTTGAAAGGTTGTCCGAACCTCGAACAGCAAAGGTTTAAAGCCTCTTTAAAGAACCTTCCCAAGTATGAACAGATCTGCAGGAACGCAGTAATCACGGAGGAGATAGGCTCGGATACTTGAAAAGGAACTCAGAATAGTCACTGACAGCCGTATCACCGTGGATCGTGGATTTAAGAAATTTTGTGATGGAAGCTGTTGATGCTTGGTGGGGCTGGATCACCGGCTTCGCTCGGGACGATGCGACGGCCTATTGCCTAGGACACGAGGACATGAGACGGTAAACCTGCCACCCAGAGGGACACTCGGCCAGATACTCCGGTCTAGCTTCCTACCCCTCCTTATTCAATTCAATTACTACTTTACTTTTTTTGCTTGGAACTAAAAAAAAAATATTTTTGAAGAATGTGTGCATTTTCAAAATTTTTTCGACTTTTCAATATTCCACACCCTTGTGAAAGTTGGCTTATCTTGACACATTATTCCAGTTTAGTTGTGCTCTCAGAAGGTGATGATACAGTTAAACGATTGACGGATCAGTGTCAAACGCAAATAAAGAAAATCAATAGTTCGTTCGTTCGTTTTATTTTGTTCTGTTTCTTGATTTTTGTATATCGTGCTTTTATTTTTGTCAAATAAATGTTATATAACTTGGGTTCTTGGCCTCCGGTCATTTTAGATACAATGCAATATCTCCTTCAAAGTAGACTAAGCATTTTGAGGTCACGATCCAGCCGGTCTTACGATGTTTAGGATAGAGAACACAGGACTGGCTAGGGGTAGAAATCCCGTACTTTCGCAACCAAGTATAAATACAATCACTTGTGAATGATTTGATTGCCTTACTATACGAGGAAAGGCTGGAAACTTCATGAAATCACCAAGAAGAAATTTACCTGGAAGAACCATTTTAATACATTATTCAACTCCCCCCCCCCCCCCCGAAGATCAATACACTTTTCACAACAATGTTGCAACATTTCTAACCCTTGCAAATAGAAGATCTTGTCCTGCTGTGATAACCAGCCCTCCACCTCCGCAATGAGTGCCTCATCGGATGGAAAATGTTTGCCTTTAAGATATGGGAAGAGGTGATAGTCAGAGGGGAGCCAGATCAGGTGAGTAGGGTAAGTAAGGTACACAGGTGAAGCCCAGATCCATCAGCAATTGCATGGTATGGTGAGTCTTGTGAGAGGGTGCATTTTCCTGGAAAAACTGAACACCACTGCTAACTTTCCCCCGACGTTTTTTCTTCAGAGCCTCCTTCAGCTCAATCAAATAGTTAGAATAAACCCCAGCATTCATGGTTTCACCCTTTTTAAGATATTTGATAAGAATGACACCGTCCTTATCCCAAAACACTGATGCAAGCATCTTCCCAGCTGATCTTTGGCTTCGGAACTTCTTCCGTCGAGGAGATCTACTGTGGCGCCACTCCATGGATTGCTGTTTAGTCTCTGGATAATAGTAGTGCAGCCGTATTTCATCTGCTGTCACCAGACTGAGCAAGAACTCACTAGGGATTTGAAACTTTTGCAAAATTTCCTGCAAAATTGCCTGTGACATCTGCACCCATGTTCTCTTCTGGTCAACATTCGAACATTCAAACATATTTCATTTTCTAGTGTATTCTTTGTGAGCACATGGTCCTCATTCCCTAGTGGTTTGTTTCTACCCAACTCAAAAGCTGCATTTAATTTGTGGTAATTGGTATAATAATAATAATGGCAATCCGCAATTTTTGCATTGCGTTGCGATCATAAATTTTACTATATGAATTGCGCCTGTAAAAATCATCTTGTTCAGGCAATTCGGAGTGATATGTCTGTGCCATTTTTTATTTGTTTAAAGAATTCAGTGAATAGCTATTTCTAGACCAGTGCCGTAAGAAAACTCTTCGGGGCCCCGGTGCAAGAGGATATTTTCTCCCCACCTCCCTCCCCATACACAGAACCGAACGTATTTTTAATATAATAGTAAAAGCAGCAAACAATATTACACACACACAGAAATACTTTACTCCAAAGCAGCGGTTCTCAACCTAATTCTTATCACGACCCCCCATTTTATCACATCTTCTTGCCAGTATCCCCCTTTTCTGATTTTTAATAAGCTTGTGTGGTATTTTTAATATACCTGTTGCGGAGATTTCACGGTATCTATCTATTTCTATAAAGCCAATTTTACATTGTCATACTTTTCCATCAAATGTTGTATCAAACTTTTCTTTGACGGTAATGTGGTCAAATAAGTTGGCTAAAACTTTCGCACCCATTATAAACGATCACATATAAAGGTGAATATCATTGCTTAATTGTTTATATTTCTTGATTCAATTGTTAGGTTACTTAAACATACACGTGAGTTTTATGGTGGCACCTGCCACCGGTCAGAACCAGCGGTGCCAGATCTTTCATAATGATGCTAGATCTAGCATAATTTGCATGTCTTTAGCATCTAGCATCTTGCTTTTAGCTTCCTACCAAATCTAGCATAATCTCAACAAGTTTATCAAAAACCGAAAAACCTGGAGATGAGAAAGAAGTTGGTCGTGGGAAGAAAAAGAATTGCAGAAATATATCCTCTCCCATTGATTCATACAGCCGATAAACCATATAGACAGTCTTATTGTTCGAAGCAAGTTTGAAACGGTGGGAGGTCATCCCTTTATCGATGCCTTTAGAGAAGGGGGGTGGGAGTAAAATCAATTTAGTGTTTCTGAAAATGAAATAGAAAACGACTTTTATTGCAGACGGTAACTTCTTGACGTTAAGATTAAACATATAGCACACAAATGCAGGTGACTCAAAGGCCTTTTGCCATGTTTGACCCAGTCCACCCCAGAGATGCATTTTTTATTTCTTGCTTTCTTTTTTTTAGTAGCTCCACCCAAGGTTTTCTAAAAGACTGCGAGGTCATTTTCTTTCAAAATGAAAAAAATCAGAACGTACAAAAAACCTCTAGTTTCCAGAAGTTTTAATGTTCGTTTTGGAACTTCAATCATTTTTTTTTTTTTTGATTAGGTTAGTATGAACAAAAAAAGGAAAAAAATTGAAAGGCTTTGTACAAAAAACTTCTAGTTTCCAGAAGTTTTAATGTTCGTTTTGGAACTTCAATCATTTTTTTTTATTAGGTTAGTATGAACAAAAAAAGGAAAAAATTGAAAGGCTTTGTACAAAAAACCTCTAGTTTCCAGAAGTTTTAATGTTCGTTTTGGAACTTCAATCATTTTTTAATTAGGTTAGTATGAACAAAAATAAAAAAAGGAAAAATTGAAAGGCTTTTCTACATCCTGAGTTGTCATTTCTAATTTTGGAGATTTCTTCTTTAAAAACTCCTGAGTTAGTAATTATGAGGATCTAGCATAATTTGACCGAATCTAGCATAATTTCGATCAGGGTTTGGGATAATTCCGAGCAGTGAGTCTGGCAACGCTGGTCAAAACTTTTTCCGCTTTCTGTTTGACAAGTCGCTGTTGCCACGTTCTCACCCTACCCCTCTTCCCCGTCCCCTCCTTCTTCAATTTACCTAAACGTCAAAAAGTAGAAGGACGAAAAAGTCTTTTTACTCAGGATCACATAATATTGTGTTGGTACTGGATACAAACTTTGCTTATTTTGTTAAACTATTTTCAGACTACCACGTGTCTGTTAGTATCTAGCTTCCGTGTAGGCATTTGTATGAGTTCTTTACTCGTTTTAGACCTATATACCGGCACTTTTTAGGTATGCATTCTGCCGTTCCATTATTATAATTGATTTACGTAAATTCTCTTGCACTTCGTTAAAACGAAAGATAAAAGACTACGAAAGACTTACTATATAATGATGCAATAGACTAGGCTTCCTCAATCTATTTATTATATATCACGACCCCTTTTTATCACACCTTCTTGCCGGCGAGCCTCAAAATTAATTTCCTGTTGTTGTTAATTTCCTGTTGTCCTGTCCTGAAGTTGTGTTTTTTTTTTAATTGCTTTTCCTCGCTTACGGTTGTAAGTTCTATTTGTATTTTTCTTGTATTTAAATCTGCAGATTTTAATGAGTTTCATTTCTCTTTTATTCCAATTGGTTTTAAGACGATTCTCGTAGCTAATTTCTCAATATGCTTTTTTCTTTTTTTGTATTTGGAAACGTGTACAAATATCTCCACAAACTTTGCGTAAAGCAAATCAATGATAAAAATTGAAAAAGCCATTATAATTTCTATGCGTTTGCCGTAAACTAAAACGTAAATTTTGGGTTGTGTAGAAGAAAACGGATAAGGAAATGAATAGGTCGAATTATTATGTAAATAAATCTTAGAGAGCTACGGACACAAGAGTGCGTACAACATTTAAACACATTCAGAAAAGTTAGGTGCGGTGTGTCCGACAACATATACATATTACTTTAGTACGGAATGAAACCCCTTATATTTACTGTATATTTTTAATTATGTTCATTATCCTTATTATTTTACAGTATTCGATGTCTGCATAAATAAGTTCCTTACAGATAATTTTATCGTGTAAATTTTAATTTCCGATACAATTTGTGTAATTACGTAAGTAAAGATCATTCCGCACTGCCATGCTTAATTAGAAATATTTTGTGCGAGCACTGGAGAAGGGAGATCACTCAGTACCTGGCAAGATTGAAGCAGGTAGTGTGCAGAAAGTTGCGTGGATGTGTGACAGTTTTTGTTATCTTTTTCCTGTTATGTATTACAGATTATGGTAAAAACTAATCATATTTAATGTTATGTATTCTGGGAGAGTTCTTTTTGAGAAAAGAAAATGGTAAGTTTTTACTGCTGCTATTGTTAATAGCATACCTGACAATGGTTGACATTAGGAATATACGAGGCTGAAATCCTTCGTTTGTCTATACAGACAGACGAACTACGCTTATTGTGTAACGAATATGTTGCATTACACTTAAAAATATAACTTGTAATAAGCAAACATGGTATGTGAATATGCTTATTCGCATTAGTATACTCTGAAACGTATTTGATTTGCCAAGTGTCTTAGCGTGGAAACCGAAAGTGTATTTAGCAATTTCCTCGCAAGATTTTCCCATAAAAATTACGGCTAAGTTCGTATTTGACTGAAGTAAATGTTTAATTTCTCAACTTTTATTTCCTAGAATAATCGTAGCTAGACACTAAGCTATTTGGTAGTCATACTTCTCCTTAACTTAAGTTGTCTACCTATCTTTCACATTTTGCTATAAAGCAAAGCTAAAGCATAATTGCAGTATTATGGAAATTGTGTAGCAAACTAAGGGTTAAGTATCGCAAAGTGGGTCCAAAGATAATCACAATTAAACTATATTAGGCCAGTCTTCCGCAGATGGCGGCCCAGTATTAAGAAGCACATGAACCTGTTTTCAACGTTGTATTACTATTTATTTATTTATTTATTTATTGGAATACCTTACCTAGAATTACTCGTCTTTGTAATCGGAAAAAAAAAATGTTATTTTCAAACTTTCTTTGCTCTTTACTCGGTATTTATTCATCTTATTGTATTACTGCGCAAAATTAGTACATTCCAGCTGTTAAGTGTTGCAAACTACCCGCTATTCAGAAGTAACGAAAACAATGAATCTTCTTATTCCCAGCCAGTTTTATTAACAACATCCTACTACAGAATTAATTTACTCTAATGAACATTTTGAAAGGGGTTGTGGGAGAGGAGCCCACTATCAAATACATGTCCCCGGGATATCAAAGATTACAAAACTCATACGAAAATATTTCTTGTACGAAGTTGTCACACAAAAAGGATACTTATATTCATGAAGTATGGTATGGACTTCTTTTACCAGGCAAATCACTCTTACTGCCTTAATGAGTGCAGAGGAAGTTTTTGAGGGTTGAGTATAAACACAACGTGTGCACATAACTTTAAAACACAAGCCAGTTTGTGCTAGGTGGCCACTAGAAAGCATGAATGGAGTAATTGGCACGTGCTGCGCAAGATGATGACCGCTATTCACAAACGGGGTGTTATTACAATTTTTAAAAGTCAGTTCGTGCTGTAATATGTATATACTAGTAGGCATTACTCGAGCAGACGATTCTTCCAAATTTTAACATGTTTCTTACATCTTTAGGTTAGATTATACCTTTGTATTTCTTATAGCAGAGCGTGCACTAGGTGCGGAGCTCCATTACTACTTCAGGAGCACTGAGTGTAAAGACAGTGTGGACGTATGGCATAAAAAGTACAGTGCATAAAACGCGAAGTAATTTGTGCTAGGTGGCCACCAGCAAGCACGAATGCTATCGAACCGAGTCAGGACAGGAGCGCAGCATGCGAGCCCGAAGCAGTAACGACGGGGTGCGTCCGACAGGCGCGTCATCGACTAGGGTATATGTATAAACGAGGATAGTGGAAGATCACACACACACAATATTTCCACTATAACTCAAAGTTCATTTCAATATGCTGTACACTGATAGCAATTAGCTACTAATCTTCACACTCATTCCTTCACGAAAAATGTTTCGTATCTTATTTTACCTGTAGAACCATCTACTCGAGTGAACCCTTCTTCTTCTTGTTCACCTCAACCATAAGTTGGTGGGCAACATGGAAATTTTAAACCTCTTCTCTCCCAGTGGGAGAACTGTTTTATACGTCTCTTCTTTGTTACTGCACCTAGATATTGTATTCTTGGTCTTTCTTCCTGGTTTTCCCTCCACCGACACGGTGATCCAATCAGAGTACCGAATAAGATGGCCAAGCATGCTGTTTCTTCTTTTTTTGTATTATCTTCATGATCTGTCGTCCTTCATTAGCTTCCTTTAGTACATCTTCATTCTATTTCCTCCGGTCCATGATATGCGCCAACACCACATTTCAAATGGATATTTCAACTTTTTTCAGTGTCCAAGTCTTTGATCCGTAAAGCACCACGCTCCATACCAAGGTCTTAATAAATCGTTTTCGAACGTCCAACGACACGTTTTTTGATGTTGGTAGAAAAAAATTAAAAATGCTCATGTAATCAAAAGAAAAAAATATTTATTATGAATTGATTATTTTATTTTATTGAAATATTAGGATCACACTGATGAGCGTCGTAAGATTATACTATTACTACCTACGTTAATACTACGTACGATGTCTATTACTTTACACGGTAACTCTTGAATGAAAGTGATTTCTTTTTTCATTATATGATTACAGTGATTATCTCGCTCGTTAATTGAGTCAATCTGCTAACATCTTCACCGGCAACGGTACCTATCGGTAGTATCCACATTCGCTTCATTCATAAATGTACATTTCTCATAACGCTCATGTGCAACCCTCAAAACATCTTTAGAGTTATGGATGGCATAAGCATTATCCGGAAATAAGTGATATTCTTAATCTCCAGTATGTAACGCAACACAAACTGACTCACTTCCAGTTAACGTGGAAGGTTGAAATTTGGCATGTAATGAAATTTAAGAAATTTAGCTTTTACATCTTTTTTTTTTTTTTTTAATTTTTATTTATTTATTTTTTTTATTAGCCTGCAAATGTAAGTACAGGCTGGAAAATTTTGTTCTATAAAACGTCAAAATTCACCACCAAAAATATCTGTGATCGGCTTTAGAGGCTACCAAATCGCAAGCAAAGCAGCTTCTATCGCATGCATGAAAATTCGGGGCCTAATTCGCATCCAAATTCACTCTTGAGAATGTTACGAAATTTTATGTTTTAGTAAAGAAATGGTCACGAAATTTCATTTTGAAATTTCAGTAGACACCCTGAATAGCTGTAGGAGAAAATCCAAGAGGAAAATTGTTGAAAATATATTTTTTATATTTTCGGGAGGTAAAAGGGAAGGATGAAAAAATTCTATGTTATTTTAATTATTATTATTATTGTCATTTTGGGCATTAAATCTCATGTTTTACGTAATTGAAATTAGAATAAAAAGTTGAAATTTGATATGCTTGTATATTTTTGATATTCAGTATAGATCGGTATCTGGTATCGTTCAGGTAAAGTAAATCACCAAAAATAAAAATTATTATTATTACTCTTATTTAGTTTAACGTCTCACATTTCCAACTATGGAGAACTGAAAATTCTTCCTATGTTATTTAAATGGAATATCTTCTACCCCCATAATTATTGGGCACTTCCTATAGGTCTACAGTGATGACAAACTACAGGTCTAGTTTGCATATTTGTAGCCACCCGGAACAACCTCTCCCCCTCTTCAAAAAAAAAAAAAAAAAAAAAAAAAAAAAGCCAAAAGTGAGTATTTTTAATCTGTATCATTAATTCAAGCCCATTCATTCACAAGTGTACGTTTCATATTACCCTCTTTACTGGTTTTGGCAGATTTTATTTTGTTTTGCTTTATATTTATTTTTCCTGATACCCAACCATTAGCTCAATCACATGTTTCATTCATTTGCATGCTTTGTAACTGACAGTGAAAAGCCAGTTCACTAGTCTAGTCATTTCATCTTTTCGCTGTTGTAAAAGTAATTTCCAATTTCTTGGTTAACCTAAGTGTTGCGTCATTTACATGAAATGAATAAGTCAAGTAATTTTCATTTTCAGTGATAACTAAAGTGTAAGGATCCGAAAGTTGTACTTCCGATACGAATCAGTATAACTTCTAAATAAAGGAAGCATAAACCTGTATGCGATTTGTATTTCTGTTTATTAAAATATGTCTCCTTACCTTTGGTCTTTTTTATTCCTTAAAGTTTCTTGTTTCAGAAATTAGAATTCCCTCTTCAAATATGTTTATAGTTCAACGCATTGTTCCGTGTGTAACATTTCTTTGGATCCCACTAGAAACAAATGATGGCGAAAGTACTTCATGTTTGAACCATCCATTGTATCTTAAGTTCTGAATGAAGCACATTTCTTTGGATCTTACCAGAAATAGTGGTGCTGTATTACATCATGCTTGACGTATTGATTGCATTGTGAGACTTATATGAAGCACATTTCTTCGGATCTAACCGGAAACTGATGCCGATAATACATCATGCTTGACCCATTGATTGGTATGACCTATATCAAACATGTTGCATCCCACTAGAAATAGATGATGCAGATAGTACATCATGCTTGACCCATCCCTTGTATTGTAATATGTGTATGAAGGACATTTCAGTGGATCCCACCAGAAACAAAACAGATTATGTTGAAAGTACGTAAGGATTGATCCATCCATAATGACTGGTATCGTGGCTGGAAATTTTTGGTATTTGAGTCGATTTGAACTTGTATAGTATAATATCCGGTTTGCATTGTGTGGACTGGTCTTTAGTGGTGGCCGATTTCACGTTAGCTTGGATAAACAGGGTGTCTATCGGTCACGAAATCAGAAAACGGTCGTAAAAGTCAGGAGAAAGTCACGAAATTTAGCTTTTGGTCCAGAAAGTTTTTTTTATCTGTACAAATATAAGTACAGACTAGAAAATTTTGTTCTATAAAACGTCAAAATTTACCACGAAAAATGTCTATGATCGGCTTTAGACGCTACCAAATCGCAAGCAAAGCATGCTTCTATCGTATGCATGAAAATTCGGCTAAATTCGCTCTTGAGAATGGTACGAAATGTTACGGTTTAGTAAAGAAAGGGTCATGAAAAAGTCACGAAATTTCATTTTGGAATTTTAGTAGACACCCTGATAAATGGTTTCTTACTTCAAACTCAGTAACGTCGCCTACATGAAGTTGTCATATATAAATATAGCTTACAACCCCGATTAGACTAGTCATTTCCAACTTTGTTCGATATATGGTTTAGCAGCGCTCTTTTACAATCACTGAAACAGCAAGGAGAAACATTAGATCAAAGGAGGGGAGGGGATGACATAGGAAGATGGAAAAAACAAATATTGACAGTGTAGTCGTATTCATGGAGTCTCGTGTGTGTATATATATAAAATATTTTAGGCGGCGGTTTCACAGTTCCTCTATATTTTGCGAATCCTGAACTAATTTTCAACAAAGATTATTGATTTGCTGTCTTTAGAGAAGCTGTATTTATAAATTTTACTTACAGATTGCTATAATTTCTGAATTTTCTTTAATCTTCCAACCTGTCGACTCACTCCTGGAGTCTTGGTCACGGAGGTTAAAAAACAGGAAGAAAAAGAATAGAAACATCAAGGAATAGAAATGGTACGGACTTATCAAAGGAAGAGCTGCGTTGTGCGGAAACACGGTGTCAAGTACGTCAATAATCACCAGATGAAGTTCATCCAAAGTAAAATATAGCGGAGGCAATTTGTGCGCCTTTCTAGTTCCTTGTTGGGAGGTTGCCACCTCATGTTATTATTTTTATTGTCATGCCAATGCTGTGAAATGTTTTTTAATTACCGCCTCCTTTTCGTCACTCAACCATCCCTTGTCTATATAATATATATATATATATATATATATATATATAAATTTTCAGAAACTAGTCTCTCTACTTCATTTCTAGCTCCAAATAGAGTTTTTGAATCTTATATCCTGTGTTGCTTTTTTTTTTGTTTGTTTGTTTGTTTGTTTTGTTGTTGTTGTTGTTGTTGTTTCGATAAACCTCACATTGGATTTTCCGCTTTTGGATCTATAAAATGCTTCTTTACTCGGACTTTTTAGATTTCATTTCGTTTTGCCTATATTAACTTTTTCGGCAACAGCATGTTATTTCATAAATATCCAATTTTTCATTGAGATGCATGTAATAACTCATAAATTGGATAATGTTCTTTTCCAAAGTTTTTGGGGCTTTTAATAACACTAACAGGTACTTGACAACGTGTTTCCGTACAACGCAGCTCTTCCCTTGATAAGTCTGTTCCATTTCTATTCCTTGATGTTTCTATTCTTTTTCTTCCTGTTTTTAACCTCCGTGACCAAGACTCCAGGGGAGAGTCGAAAGCTTGGAAGCTTAGAGAAATTCAGGAATTACAAGAATAAGTTCCTGAATAGAAATTCAGAAATTACAAGAGTAAGTAGAATGATACTTAGAGTTCTTGAGCGTGGTTTTGAATTATAAGTTCATTTCAGTAGTTATCTCACCCCCCCCCCAAAAAGAAAAGAAAGTGAAAAGAGTAGGGTCAGTGAGGGTAATTATGAGACAAATTTCACAACATTTCCACGTTAGTCAGTTTACACTATTTTTGAAAGCAGTTAACCTAGGCAACAGCTTATGGTACCAGTAGAGTAACAGTTTGGTCATGTCATCTCACAAGTTGATGAGTAAGTGTCAAATTTGTACTGTCTTATGATTTCCTTCCAAAAGGGTAATTATGAGACACCTGTTGTACCTAGCTGTCTGTATATGATATTGAGGTATGAAGGAGTCCAATTGTGAGACAAAGAAGTCTTCGTTATTTTGTGTTTATTACATAAAGATACATATATTTGGCTGAGTTACAAGAAAATAACTAAGAAAGGAATTGGAAATAGCTACTGATGTAAGTTGATTCTAATAGGCCTGTAGGTTAATATTAGTTTCAGGTTACAAAACAGTCTTATGAAACAAATTTAGACCAAGTTCTAAACTGTTCACGAAAAAACAACTTAGGCTACTTCTATTTCTTTATGTTTTATTATGTTAATATGCAACCTAGGCTATTTTTTAGGTGTGCAGTTTTGAAAGTTACTAAGAAACAAGATTATGAGACTGCCTAAACTACAGGATACAGCTTTTTTGAAACTTAACGTACTAGGATACAGAGACAGATTCCAGTTATTTCTCAAATACATTAATCGAGCACGCGTGTCATAATTACCCTCCATATAAGCAAAATGAGATACAACAAAAAAGTTTGTAGCTCTGAAACGAAAGCCCAAGGGACAAATTCAACTAACCTATAACTGCAGACCTACCAGGCTTCCATCAACACCCATTGGTTTTACAACAGTGATATTACTGCACGAGTATATATAAAAGTTAATGATAGGCTATCAAGTTCCAAAACATTTTTTTTTAAATGAGTTTATTAAAAAAGATAGGTACATCCAAACTTTTGTAAACTAAAACTTCGTAGACAGAGCATTGTGAAGGATGTTACTAAATGGCTGTGCTCTTAATTTGTATTTACCTACAGTGGTTGAAGATCAGTGAGGTGTCTCTCATAATTACCCTCACTGACCCTACTTTTCGAATAATAAAGGGTTGAAGTCTTCATTTTTTATGTGAACTTCAATATTAATGTATAAAAGAGTAAAATAAAATGTTTAACTCAAAGTGCGTTGTAATTATTCTTCTCATATATTTCGATATCTTCTTTCGCTCACACCATCATCAGGAAACTGAATTCCTTAGAAAACTACAAGCTTATATTACATTGTTAATATTTTCTCAGAGCTGTGTGTCCAAATCCTCGTGTTTTCATGATCCTTTGGAAACACAAACTGGTCCACCTGGGGAAATAGGAATATACCGGTAGTAGCAGCTCAGTTTTCTTACGGATTCACGTACTCTGATGATAGTGTCTGCCACAGAAAATACCGAAATATAGGAGAGTAATAGTTACAACGTACTTTAAGGTAGATATTTTATTTGTTGTAAATTTTCAAAATTTTAGAATGTTTAGTAAATAAATACCAAGCATGAATCATGTTAAGCAGCGTTGGTCAGCAACATAACGTTGAATATGGATATTTAACATTGATTTATTCGTTATATATTGCTTTTCGAATAGGATTTTCACGACGGAGTTTACAAACAGGAAAATAAATTTGCACTGTTAACACACATTCTAATTTATAACTATAAAGTACATATCATGCATTTTTACAGCTAAAAATTTTATATATCCTGCAAAATTAGAAACTACATATCCAACACTTACTAATTGCTTATTGTCAGACGTTAGGTTGGTTATTATCAGGTTGTAGACGTTACAATTGAAGAGTTCGTAGAACGTATTCAGTGGTGTGGAAAACAGTGAAGCACGTAAGCACAGTGTATTATGTAGTGAAGAAACAGGTGCGTGATCATTGTTTCCTTTAGACTACACGACATACCCCAATAGAATATTAAATTAAATATTTAATTACGTGTAGAGCGATGAATCTTATAGTATTGAAAAATGTATACATTGCGTCGTTATTGATTTTGGTATCCTTGCTTTGCAGCTTCTGGCCTTCTATAGAAAGACATGGAAAAGGCTCCTTTAAGAGGCCATGCAACTATGCCAGTTAATTTTCCCCCTACCTATCAAGCTGTTGGAGATCAGGTGAGTAAAAAGAACTGTGGTTTGGGATGGGCTCGTGCTTTTCTTGTGCTTTTTGCTACGTAGCATTTAATGGTTAACCCCCTTTTCATTTCGCTGTCTTAAAGTATTTAGTGAGTTTTGAATGAAGTACAATGCGCATCCAGAAAGTAAGTTTCCCACACGTCCCATAGCTAGGAAACCTTATGTTGCACGAAGCGACTTGTGCACGTGAGAGAATAAGATGCTAGCATGGCGCATGTGCCAGCGGAATTTCCCTAGTGCTCTCAGGAGTGTCGTGGCAGTGGTTGAAGATGGACGTTCCTATTCCATTCCAGCTCCCGCCGTGTGTGAATTGCAAACAGTGATAAAGTGCCGAAGCAACTGACTCCAGAATACAAAGCAAGGTGCATTGACATTTTTGTAAGGATAACACGATAAAGGAGAAGATTTTCTGAACCGGATCATCACAGATGATGAAACGTGGGTTGCTTACTAAACTCATCACGCACATTTTGGCGTCATGCTGCAAATTGTCTACACCATCGACGCATCATGTGCTTGCTCATGACGTTAGGTCCATAGACCTAGTACAGCTGACGATGGATTTCAATCGGCGCTATTACCTGTGCATTCAAAAACTTTATCACTGCTCGCACTCGCGGTGGGAGCTGGAATAGGAACGTTTATGTTCAACCTCTGCCATGACGCTACTGAGAGCACTAGGAAGTTCCGCTGTCGCATGCGCCATACTAGGACCTTACTCTCCCACATGGATGCAGTCGCTTCGCGCAATATACAGTTTCCTATTTGTGAGACGCATGGCAAAGTTACTTTCTGGATGCGCCTCGTACCTTTTTGTTTAACTACCAAAATGATTTTTTTAAGTTTATAATGTTTATTTCATTTCTAATATTAACATCAACTGACCTTGATATATTTCTTATCTTTTTAATAATGGATATTTTCTTTCTGACCAAATGTTTTAATCTAATGATTCCGTCGTGTACAATTTATTTTCAAAATACCACATACCAAGAGTTTCAGAAAATATTTCTTAGCTGCATAGACACAATGCAAAAATTCTTTCGTCACGGAAAGAAATTATCTGTTTTTGGTGCGACGACGCATATCAGATTTTCTGAGTCGTATTGAAAGCTTCAGGGAATAGTTTTATATTGCAATTTCTCATTGGAAACTACAAATAAATTTAGTAGAATAGCAGAAGGAGAGCGACAAAATAAGTAAAATACTTGCCGTATATAAAAATAGTGGGTTAATATGATGTATTCTCGTGGTTTAAAGTACACTAAGTAATCTGTAATTTACATATATATATATAATAAATCTTAACGTAAATCTTAACTTTCTTTAAGTCGTTGCCCTACTGAGCGGGTGTGACGTACAAACATGTCGGTCACTGTTTCAAACGCACGAATAACACCGAACTTTAATCGCAAATTTCGAATAGTTAGAATCAACACATAAGCAAGTGAAGTGCTTTCCATAATCAGCTAGCGGTGAAGTATTTATTAGTACAATAAAATATATATGTAGTGAAAATGTCCCTTGCCAAAATTTTCAATGGAGACTTCCATCTTCCTCACCGGCGTATACTTAAAAGCGTCGACTGCAATTCCTAATCACATTTCATGGCACTAGTCATTATGGTTTAGAAGTATCAAATATACACCTTCCGGAATGTATATGATTGGATTGAGGTTTTGCATCCTTTCAGCACCGAGGCTATACGAGACGGAGTTTACAGCTTAACGTGGGACCCAAACCACATGAGCTCCCACTGGAAATGGACTTCATATAAGTTCTAGTACATGGATCATGGAAGTAATGATGCAAGTGTAAAAAGTTGCAATGAAGGAAAATAAGACCGAACTCATGTATTCCAGAAGATAGGTTTATATTTGATACTTATACCATTGAGTGGCTCAGTGGTACAGCGTTCATCTCTGATGCGAGTTCTTCTTCGGTCCCAGCATATGAGCTTGTGATGGACCATGTCAGTGGGCTTGCTTAAGGTCTTTTCTTCCACATTCATTTCCCACAATTCTTTATTATTCACTTACGTAGTCGTCCATTTCCTTTACCTTACAGGAAACAAACGTGGGACGTTAAAGAAAACTTAGAAACTAGCAATTTTCTATACTATAACGGATCTCATTTCACAATGATACCATGAGATAAGATTAGGACTTCGCAGTCGGTGCTTCAAGAAAATATCACTGAGGAAGGTCCCATGGAAAATTTGCGCAGTTTTTTAAATGATAGACGTATATTAGGGTTAGTTGAAGTTAATATTTGTAATAATGCGTCAGTTAATACCTTAAGTTGTTATTCTTGTTTAATGCTTTTTTTCTTTCCTTCGTTTCTTTCTTTTTAATTCCTCTGTAGTGTCGTGGCTCCAGCGCTCTCTTTCGGTAATCGAGATCGTACATATCTGCTCGAGTCGTGAATCGGATTTCGCTTTTAATAGTATCCCTCTGTCTTTGTGATCTCTGTGACACAGAGAAACGTAAACTACAGTTATATGGAGAGAAATACAAATTATTTTCTCCAGTTCTTTAATTTTCAATACAATAGGTAAAACATCAGCCGACTATTTGAATCTGTTTATAAGAAAAAACTTAGTTAAACTACTTCTTTCACTCAAGTAGATGTACTTTCAGTTTGTCTTGTGTGAATCTTATGACGTAAGGTTCTATCCTATTTATCTAGCCGGAATTATAAGGCCATTAGAGGGGGAATAGGGTGGCTAATACGTTCCGTCTGATTTAAGAGAGGATACAGAAAACCGATAGTATGTAAATACGAGAACGGTAATATCACTTAATTATATCGTCATTTATGGACACGTATTTATATTCCTTCAGTACAAGACCTCACTGATTTTCTGTGGCATTATGAAACTCCAAGGACTCTTTACCAGTTGAAACTCATTCAAGACAAATCACATGAATTATATACTGAACTGAAAGAAATGAGTTGTTTAATATTGCCACATATTTGTGTGGTGGGAGCAGGTTACTCAATGTTAGACCGCTCATCTCTGGTTCGATCCTTGCCCATATGAGTTTATGGGGTACAAAATCCTATTCGTGGGTATTCTCAAGATTATCTTTTTTTTCCATTTTCATTCCGTAAATTACTGTCATTAATCAAATGAAAGGTTTTATTTTCATTTCATATTTCAATTCAATTTTCAGAAATCATATTTTGACAATGTAACTATGTAGGGCATTTCAGTAATTTAGAGACGGAACTTCATTTAAGCATAAATAGAGGTACGAGGGTAAGTCAAAAATTATCCGCAATGTATCTATGACTTTTCTTACGTTTATACTGACCCCTGTCCTCGTTTATTTTATTGTGCTGTTGTGGTCATGCTATGAACGTTTGATCCTAATTCCTCCATTTGTCTTCCTTGTGATGCAGATAGATCATGGCTACTTCATTAGAAGTTTGCAGTAAAGAGAAACATCGAGCAGTGATCCGGTTTTTGTGATCGGAAGATGTATCCATGGGCCGCAATCCATCAAAGACTTTCCGGCACAATACGGGAACAGTGTGTCTACGAATAGATTGAAAAATTCAAAAATGGTCGCATAAGTGTTACGCACGAGGAAGGAGCCGTACGAGTGCCTTTATGAAACCCAAGTCTGTTGTGGATGATTTCGTACGCAGAACCATGACTAATTTTCAAACGATGTGCCACTTCATCAATAGTCACTCGTCTGTCTAATAGAACTATGTCACGTTCACCGCTCGTTGTTCCTTCTTACAGAGCGGCCATGATCTATCTGCTACAAAAAAAAGACAAATGAAGAAATTAGGATTAAACTTTCATTGCATGACCACAACAGCGTAACAATAAAATAAACAAGGACGGAGGTCAGTCTGAACAATGTAAGAAAAGTCATAGCTACATTGCGGATAATTTTTGACTTATCTTCGTACAAGTTCATTAACATTGAAATTCAGTTGGCTAGTATTTTGTAATATTGTTATCAGAGAAAACCAGTTGCTAAAACTCCAGGTTCAAGGGCTGTAGAGTAGCATCTTCTGCAAGGCACAATGGAAGAAAAATCAAAATTATATATATACCATGAGATAACTAATAAATACATAATTATAGCTTCAGACCTTACTCCTCTATAGCGTAGCATAATTTTTCCTCTACATGTTGTGGGTATGTTATGTATTGCCTATGTAAAAAATGTGCATTGAGATTTGTAAAGTTGTTGCTATTGCATGTATACAATTGTTGGTATTTGTATATATTTGTGTGAATGAGAGCCTTGTGTTCGTGGAGTTCTGAAAATCAAGTGTTGCGCAGAATGGAATGTGAATTAATCTGTTTCTTTTCCAGATAATTGAACGCTTAGTTCCCAACTTGAATCTTCTATATGTATGTAAGTTCCCTTTTCTTAGTTGCACACCATAACTACTTACGTACCACTACTTGCACAGTTAAACTATCATATCAGTCAAAAGATCTGACTACTTAGTAGATTTCATCTTAATTCGTGTTATTTACGGTTATTAATTAGTCAAGAAGCAGTTTTGCAAGAAGTATAAATATATAAACTCGAATATGAATAGTCTTTATCTTATGTCACGAAGTAGTTGAATATTGATCAAATACTTTATGTCGACACGTATACAGTACTGCATAGCCACAAAAAGGAACATCACCACGACAATAAAGGGACCTATGAAGGACTTCAAGGGGAAAAACCCTTTCCTCCCACATCAAGCTTCTCAACCCACATTAAAAGCACTAAAGTTCTACATCCTTGTTACTCCATCACCGACTCAAGTGAGTTTGAATCAATTTTTATTAGAACAAAAGACCCCCGTGCTAACTATGGGGACAATGGAAATTTGGACCACAGATGGGATTGACATTATTTTTCAGTTTCAGGGAAACACAAGACTACCAAATAATAGTAACTATGTTTATTATAACATTCTTTATAAATTCGAGTATACATATCATCTGGATAAAACGAACTTGCTGCGAAGGATAATTTCCTTTTGTTCACCAGCACATTGATACCAACTAAAACACTTGAAATTTACTGATTTTCATACTTGGAGTTTACAATTATCATTATACAATGAGAAATCCGAAAATAAGTTTTTCCAGGTGGCTATGGGTAGAGATGGGGATGCAAGACCAAAATTACATGTGACATTAAAGATACCTTTATTTTTCCACATAAGTACTGCGTACATTAAGACATTTTTCATACCGGTCTGTAAGCTTCAAAAACCCTTCCAGGAAAAATTCAGGACTCTGCATACGGAAGAAGCATCGAACAGCTTCTGTGACTTTAGCATTGCTTCCAAAGCGTCTGCCGTCGAGAGTCTTCTTCAAAGCCGGAAACAGATTGGAAGTCACTGGGTGCGAGATCAGGATTGTATGGCGAATGGGCAATGCGCTCCCACCCAAGAGTTGCAATATGGTTTTGCGTTGCCGTCGCTGAATGTAGTCTCGTATTGTCATCCAACAACAGAACACCAGGCGGTTATGGATTTCTGCTCTCGATACGCCACGTTCCCATTCATAGTGAACAGTCGCTCGCACTTCCTCCGTTGACTACATCAAAACGCGTCTTTTCTCCATAGTTACCAGGCTCAAACTGAAAGACTCGTCTCCGCTTTGCGCAGGCGCTGCGACGGTGCCATCTGCAGTATCGTAGATGAACGATATCCACTTGTGTCTGGGTGTGTTGTGCGTGCAACTGCTGTCTCGTTTCCTCATTGCTGTTCGCTTTCGTGGGGAAAACGAGAGGGGAAACTTATTTTTGGACTCCCCTCCTAAAAGGGTCACAGTTATCAGGAAATTCATCCACTTCTTGCTCACAGGAAGAACAACAAATTAATAGAAAACAGTGATAAGGCTATTAACTGTGCGGGGCCGTGGTGGCTCAGTGGTAGAGCGTTCACCTCTGGTGCATGGGGTCCTGGGTTCAAACCCTGCTCCCGCCAAATGAACTTTGTGGTGGACAAACACCGTGTACGTGGGTTTTCTCGGGGTTCTCCCGTTTCCTCCCACTTTCTTCATTCCACCATTTCATTCATTTCTCATAATCACCGTCTCCTTTAGCCTATCCGGCATAGCCGTGGGACGTAAAACTCAAATTTCATTTCATTTCATTTTTATTAACTGTGCGTCGTACTTTTCCCCAAAAGCCTTATTTTGTTAAAAGTTTAAAAGGTGATATTCAGTTTTTTTGTCAGATTGGTTTCATAGGTAGACAGACAGGAACCTTTCCAGATGTATTCAGTCTGACAAATATTAGAAGTTATTGACAAAGATGGATAAAACATAGTAAAACTGGTGGATTGATGTTCAATTGTTTCGTGATATGAGTTAAGATTGTTCATATTTTAGTTATTCATTATGCATCCTAAAGCATCTGTTAGCAATTATTAATCGAAAATTTTTCAAGAGTCTCACCGTATCAAGTTTTCTAGTTTAGTGAAGTATTTTGTGTAGTGGGGATAAGACTTAATTGATTAGTTATGGTACTCCCTTATAAACTGTATTAGTTACTTTTTGAAACAAAGTATCTTCAAAAACAAGTTACTTAACATGTACTATTTCAGTAAAATATCCCTTCGTTTATTTTAGGCTAGTCAAAGTTAATTTATTATAGTGTAAACATACACTATATTAAACTAAGCGAAATATTCGATGCAAAAGATAAAGGAAATGTCTGTTATTTTTTTTCTTTTAGGCTTTTGGTGTATTTGCATATAAAATTAAGGAGATACTGTAATAATATGATTTCTAAAAAGTACATCTTAACTACGTCCAAGTATACATTTATTGTACTAAACTGCTTCTTGGGCGTAGTAAGTCGTTATCGTATATGAATTATATAAATATGAAGGAAGTAATATCTTTAAATAAATATTAATGATAAATAAAACTGATTTTTGTCAAAATAATAAGTTTACTTGGAAGTTGGGGAGAAACTTAAAGGAACATGTAGCAGTAATACATTTCTACAATACCTTTTCCCTGTTTTTGTATCAGAGCATGAATCGATGGTCAGGTTGAGAGCAAAACTACCAAACAATATAAAGTACGGGGACATGGTAGCGTAGTGGTAGAGTAGTAACCTCTGGTGTGTGGGGTCCTTGGTTCGATTCCAGCTCGCGCCAAGTGAACTTTGTGATGTATAAACACTGTGGGCGTGGATTTCTTGGGTTCTCTAATTCCTTCCCACTTTCTTCGTTCTACCGTTTACAAGATGCACACCAAAAGTACGTGCCGTTTCAGAAAAGCAACTGCAGCATCGGAGACCTCTATCCTTCGTCTCTAAGCATTGCAGGTGTTGTTTACTGAGTGGCAGCAGTTGAGGCACAGTGCGTGAATAAGTAAGACATGTTTCTGATACTGCCCTGTAACATGGAATTTTCGGTTGAAGAGCAACGGGTAATTGTGAAATTCTTCACGACAGCGGGAAATTGTGCAGCCGATATTCATCGACAGTTGGAGGGTATATGTGGTGATAGTGCTCATGCAGAAAACACTTAGAAAGTGGGTGCGTTAGTTCATAGCACGACGGACGAGTGTGCATGATAAACAGAGGTTTGCAGGTCCGAAATCAGCATCAGCGGACGCTAACATTGCCCTATTGAAAAATTTCATTATGGAAGATAGGCGTGACATCATACTGGACATTTGTGATACACTAGTGCTATCAATGAGAACACACGAACGAACTGGGCCTAAGGAAAGTTTCTTCTTACTGAGTTCCACAAATGTTCACTGACGATCAAAAAGAAGCAAGAATTCGATCAAATATTGCAAATTTTGACATACCTCAGGAGAGAGGGACGCAATTTCTTGAAGTGTTGTGTCAGTGGATGAATCGCAGATTTCATCATCCAACCCAAAAGCAAAAAGGCAGTCGATACAGTGGAAACACAGATTCACTCCCCCCCCCCCCAAAGAAAAAATCATTAGATAGCATGCAGTGAGAAAGTGCTGTACGCTATCTTCTAAGATTCCCAGGGCGTGATATTGTCCCACTCTGTTCCGAAAGGTCATAATTACAGGTGAGTATTTACGTACATTTTTGAGTACAGAATTTTTGCCGAAGTTGACTGAGAATCGGCCAGGAATGGCAAATGCGAATTTCATTCTGCACATGGACAATGCACCGCAACACCGTGCTTGTGTTGTGACCTCATTCTTGGCTGACCACGGTATTGAACTTCTTCCAAGCCACCCTACTCACCAGATTTGGCCACTAGTGACTTCTAGTTATTCCTAAACCTCAAAGGATTCTCTTTGTAGACGCAATTTTACGATTAGATCATTCCTGGGAAGTGCTGTTTTCCAGTATATGAAATATATACCCAAAGATGACTATGCCACATGCTACACAAAATGGACGGAGCGATGACAACTGTGTGTCAATAGAGAGAGAGAGAGAGAGTTTGTTGAGAAATAGACATAGGTTAGTTCCCTGTATTTCATTGTTTCTGGAAATTAGAACGAAACGGCATGTACTTTTGATGTGCACCTCGTAATTCATTGTCATCACCGTCTACCTACGCCTCAATGCATAATTGTTGGACGTAAACTAAAAACAATAAGCACGGGAACTTAGATATGCGCCCGAGTTTTCGACAAGGAATTTGTAGTGGTGATTCAATGAACATTAAAATTGTCTTTACAGTGGAGAAAACTGATCAAAATATGTAGTTCTGTAAGTACCATAACTTTTTCACATACAGACTGAAGATAATGACTATAGGTCATTGAAATATAGCGTCAAATTACCGTCACTAGTTGAAATTAGCATCAAATTGCTGTCATTAGCTGGGGGCATTAGTGCTTATAATTTTAATTTATCATGATATGGCCTTACCTTTAATGTTTCCATGTTATTTATGTTCATCATTTGATTGTAGAGTGATATACATTTCTACAGTAATGTACTTCATTGCACTTACATGTAAAACAAACCGACATTACGGTCATAAAAGAATGAGAAATTAATGAGTACATATCAGGCAGATCCTGGATTGAATCGCCAATTATAACAAATCGTTTTCAGGGTGTTGAAAAAAAAAACCAAGGTTATATTAGATTTAATGTTCAGGTTGCATTAGCTTTAGCAAACAAAGAAGAAAGACGCAACGATAAAGTTATTATTTATCATCAGAAGATTTCCAAATTCTTGTTTTGTGGCCAACCAAGAAATAAGAGTTAACATTGTCCAGCTTAATTAGTATATATAAAGAAAACAAGCAGTTATAACTGTCTAAGTTCAAGTTTATAAATCGCATTTGAAATCATAAAGTCAAATTCTCAAGACTAGTTTATTTGTGCCATTAATTAACGATTACATTCTAATATATTAAAAAAAAAAAATTCGTATCATTAAACATTTGCCTCCATCATGGTATCTCAAAGATACTTTACCGACATTCTATATGGAAATATGCTATCACAGTAGCTTAACATATTCGTATTATCAAACATGATTCTCAACATTGATACATATAGGAAATTCTTAATACTAAAGCAAAATTGGCGATCCATCCTCTCTACTTCTATATTTCTAAATAAACATCTTAATTGAGCGTTCACTCTTTATAGTATCTCTGTCGTATATCAAATGAAATACAAACATAGGCCATGTCATTACTACTACAACGTCATTCTTTTAAATTAAAGTGAATAAGTAGCATTATTACTTCACATTAGCCTATTCATCATTTTCATAACACATATAACGTGGAAAAACACTGCTATCAATGAAGAATGAAATATTTACAAATGTATAGTGAGTGAAAGAAAAAAAAAAAATTCTACTCGACAGGTTCAAATATTAGAACGCCTTCCCAACTATCATTATTTTAACTTATTATTATTTCTGTTCATAATCAGTTTAGCTTGAAGAGGGATGGATACGCGTAAGGAATCACACTCTAATTGGATGAAGCAAGTTGAGATATATTCCAACGTTATTAGTTTCGATGAGGCAAAATATATGTTTAATGGATTGAATAGGCACGTAATTATCATCATGGCACGTTCAAACATCTACCTACCGAAAGGAAAGAAAAAAAAAAACGTTGCACGCAGTGATAGTTTTAGAAATAATGATATTAAATCCAAAGGTATGTCCAAATAAAATTTCACCGGATCAGCATAAGCCGATATCGACATCAAAGAACACGTTAATTTTCTCTTAAATTTGTCCTAACCTACAATAATAAATATATATTGCGAAAACAATGTGACAAGACATATGAAAAAGGATTTTAAATTACGAGCATATTACGAGATACTATGAAAAGGGCACATCACTAAATACTAAAACACGTTCAAAGTACATTTTTTTTTCCGATTTCACACATATTACGCATGTAGAAATGTATTACAAATCAATATTAAAGAACACACGACAAAATATGGAAAGCGCACATACAAGATATATTACGAAGTAATATCAAAAGGACACACGGCGAAATATGGAAAGCACGTTCAAAGTACAATTGTTACTGGCTCTATACTTACGATATATTTTTCCCTAACCTTCACAAATGTATAAAAAAAAAAATAGTATTTATATAAATGAAGACACTCTCAAAGAAATTTCATCATCATTAACATTTACCAATGACATACGTTACGGAGCATTTAATATTCTAACATAAACCGTCAAGTTATCACAAGTGCGTTCAAAGTGAAGTTCACCCCGGCAAAACAAAATATATCACATGACAAAATAAGAGGCACATATTAGATTTGAAATCACAGGAAAAATTAAATTCTCTAACCTAACCAAAACATTATGGGACACATCTTCTTTAAATTCAGATTTAACCTACCTACAAACACATATTAGATTCGAAAGCACGGACAAAATTTAATTTCCTAACCTAGCCGACATAAATATTATGATTCACACATTTAAGTTTGACCTAACCTAACCTACCGCAAATATTTCACGAAACAAAACACCATTATGGGACATGTGTCTAACTAAGCCTACCTAACCTAAACATTCAAAAATATCACAGTACATTACTATGGAAAAGCGCGTGCAAAGTAAAGTTTTACCGTATCAACACACAAAATTTTCAGGTTCACGTATCAAGTACATAAGATAATACTTCGATCATACATGCTTATGGCATGCAATTATAAGTACATGAGTGGACTATGATAATGAGCTTGAAAGACGCGTAACGCTTTTCGATTTAACTACCCATAGTGATCTTGAAGCACTTCATGACTGAACAAGAAAAACAAAGAAAAGATATTACCAGTTAGGAAGGTTCCACAGGTTATGCAAGTCCAATCTTTCAGTTCAATAGGCAGGTTTCGTATACCCACTTCTTAAACTTCAAACATTGATGCCACTGGATCACCAGTTCGATACCCTACAGTCGTAGGAGACCGTCCGTGTGGCCCATTGTCGTCAACTTTGAAAAACTATATCCCCTGCCATCACCAATGATGGCGGAGATGGTATTTGGCGGCCTTGGGCCTAGAAATATTGAAATTAATTTTGAAGTCAGGCTCCTCGATTGCTTTCTTTACTTTCTAATTGTCTAGGTTGACCAAAAGATGAAAATTTAGACAAGGTTAACTTCCCAGATATATACTTTAGCTATCAAATTTCCAAATTTAAAGGAGCCCAACTCAGACCGCCTTCTATATTCTTTACATCATGGTGGTAAACTACGTCATCTTAGTCGCGTCACCCGACCTTAATAAGCGCGATTTTAATATTACATAATCGACTACGAACTAAAACCAATTTATATGTCTTCTGTTACTATATAAAACCCTATTCAAATAAACAGTCATTCTATCTATTAAATGACATTTCTTGATTATCGGAAATAACCACATAACATAAATTTCAAACTCACCTAACCACGTCTTGAAAATAGTTTGCGTTGTTATGACGACCGCTGTTCTCACTGTTTAAGCAGGTCGCCATTGCAAAAATAGATGCCCGCATAGCGATTCAAACGCCCTCTTGTAGTGATAGCCAGAATGAGTCACAAATGAACATCAGAATGAACAACAAATGAACATCAGAGTGCATAACAAATGATGGATAGTATTACAACTAACTAACTGACGGAATTATATAAGGTAAAGTAAAAGTATAAACTAAATTTCACGGTGTGTTTGCGTATTTCATATAAAACTAATCACCTTTTGCACCATTTATTTCATTGGCAACGAAACAAATTAACGTCAAAACAAATCTTTAGAAACATTAGGGCGCAGTATTACAATACAATAACCAACTTTAACGCTGCGTAAACCACCGGTAAACATTAAAATACGGGAACCAACTTAAACAGAAATGTAACCGGTAATCGGTCGGTTACACATGCACGATTACACTCATCCCTCATTTTTACGAACCCCGATTTGACGGACTTCAGAAGCAACGGACAGAATTCGGAACAACCGATTCAATCTGAAAGTCCACTGTGAGATTGAGTAGTGTACTTCGTTAAATATAATCGGTAGCATCAGACCGTTATTTGCCCCCTTTTTTAGTCCGTTAAAACGAAAGAAGAAAGTATTTCCGTTAGTACAATCGGATGCAAAAGTTCCCCCACAGTTGTGAACGAATTTTTGTGAAGAACTAACGTGATCTTTTATAGAATTCAATGTTTTGCTGCATCCGTACGTGACTATATCAACCTGGAAAATCCAGAAAACTGTTAATCGAGTGAAACACATTGAAACTTATATTCGGCTTTATATATATATATATATATATATATATATATATATATATATATATATATATATATATATATATATATGTGTGTGTGTGTGTGTGTGTGTGTGTGTGTGTGTGTGTGTGTGTGTGTGTGTGTGTGTGTGTGTGTGTGTGTGTGTGTGTGTGTGTGTGTGTGTGTGTGTGTGTGTGTGTGTGTGTGTGTGTGTGTGTGTGTGTGTGTGTGTGTGTGTGTGTGTCATTTCACCCATATTAAGTACTAACTCATGGTAACGGTAATGAATGAGATACCGTAACACACGAGTACTTCTCAGTTTTGAAGTCATAGTATTAAGTAGATGCCATATTTTTGAATATCGTAGGAACTTTTGCGGCTGATTATTCGGTTGTCCTGATATATCAGTACTCACATTGAAAGTTAATTTTAATAATATCTGTATCCGTAGAAAAATTTTCAGTATATTGTTGGTGGCTTTTTGTAAATTATATTATGTTTGTGGAATATTTAAATCATGCGATAACCTGTCTGCTTCTGCTTCTTGAGCCTATTGTACTATTTATTTATTTATATTTGTACTTCCTTGATTGTAGTTTTGTTCAGTGGGTAGATTAGCTGATATCGTAAAGAGAGTAATCCAAGCTGCTGCTTCTTGTTCCAGATTCCTAATGGCCAACAAGATCGAACTGTTTCTGTAAGTTCAGATGATGACATGATTGACATAACGACAACGGGTACTGTTACTGAGCGTTCTATTCCAGATGAAGATTTGGGCGGATCACATAGTGAGTCAGAATTTTGCACGTTAGTGTATAGAGTGCATGTGTGTATGTGAGTGGTGTAGACAACATACTGTAAATTTTGTGTCCAAATAGGAGATGTGTCTCATTGAGAATTGTGATTTGATTTGTTGTTGGAGAGTATTGCATGTACTGGACACAACAGGTTTCTGTGCAGTTCTTATTATTATTTGTTAGTAGGTTAAGTATTTGACTTGTACTGCATGATGTCGAAAGTTAAGGGAGTCTATTGTAGCACGGAAATGTATATAATCAATGGTTGTGTGAAGTATTTATTGTTAATTACGAACGAAAATATGAAAATAAAATCTAATGATCGTAACTTCGTAAATCTTATTTACAGCAATGGTTGTTAGAAATCAGGCGTGAATTTTGATAGCAATATTTTCAATGTATATAATTGAAATTTAAGTCAAACACTGCGTTCACATGTTCTGCGCGGCTTTTTGTTTCTGTGTCTTCTCTTCTGTTTCTGTGTCGGTTCCGTTCACAAGGTGACGTGAAACTGTTCATTCTTGAACTTTGATTCCGATCACTAATGGGCTAAATGTGACTTGGGTTCCACTTTATGCATGTAGTTAGAATACAGATGGTGCTTAGTGCCAAGGCCGCAACTAGGAAGGAGAGTAGGGCACGTGTCCCGAGCACGTGGTTGGTGAGGCGCCTAAAAGGGATATATATAGGGTACCGAATTTCGTCTTTGCCCCGGGTAACAAAAATATTAGTTGCGGGCCTGCTTAGTATTACTAATACTTTTTTTTTTTAATTCTGAATAACGTTATTCCTTATGGAGCGTATGGAACACACTCTTATGTAAAGAATTACCTGGTAAAACCAGGTTTAAAGAACACCAAAGGGAGTCCCGAGAGAGTTCAAAGGATCCATTTCGAGGTTATCCAGTCACTTTCAATCAACTAAATACAGAATATTAGTGTTCTTCATCGAACTTCTTCAAATATTGAAAGACGTGTGTATGAGGCATATTGCGTTAGAACAAAAGAATCTAGAACTAAATACCGATAAAAGCAATCTAGATAGAGATTGGGACATTATTATTACTAATCATATCAATAAAAACAAGAAACAAATATTATCTTAAATTTTTCGTATAGTTCCGATAAATATAATTCATTTTAAATACTTCTTTACCTCTGCCTTCAATGTTTATAGCGGGTCGGCGTTCCCGTCTTCAATTCTTTTCCTTCACTTTTCTCTGTACTGGGCGTTCTCTATTCTCCATCTCCTCTCCCTATCATTCTGTATCTTGCTGTTTTGTTTCATCTTGGATCTTTTCCTCTTGCTGGTACTTCTAGCTTTTCAGTTCTCCTTCCCACATCTTCATTTCTTTGTTCTACATGTGCAAACCCTCTTAGCCTCTATTTTTTGAAACTTTTTACTCAAGGATCGTACCTTAACACTGCCTCTTGCATAATTGTTCCTCGTTACATCCACCTTCTTCCTTTAATTCCTTTGCTACAATTCCAACTCCATCCTTCCCTCTTCCATTTGCTCCACTATAGAAAAATAGATTGTATACTTCGCCTATTTCTCTTACTTTATTTCCTTCCCATCGTTCCTCTTGTTAACAGGATTTTCATTTTTCTTCTTTGTATCAGGTCTACAATCTCCCTGCTCTTTCCATTCAAAGCTGCGACATTCAAGGTTCCTATCCATGATTAACTTTTTTAGCTGAACTTGTCCATGATTCGACAATCCTTGTCCACTTATCGCTGTTTTCGGTTGACATGACTGTGCATCACTTCTGCGGGACGCCCTAGCCTCAATCTTTCCTTTACAATTCTCCATTTCCCATAATGGTTGTGACTTTTTTTTTTTTTCGTCCGGATGCCTTTCCTGATACCAACTCTGACTATCTACCAGGTTTGGGATCGGCACCTCTTGGCCCTGGATTGCTCCCCTCAGTGGCTAGTTTAATTCATTCTAAATACACAAAGGATTTTTTTTATTTATTGATTTATTGTAGCTTATACCAAATAAGACAAGTGTATAATTTGGTTGCTTTAAACACACATACATCGATTTACAAATGTCTTTCGGGGAACATTAAGGACAACGAGTCGAATATTTTTCCTGAAGAATCTATTTGCAGAGAAACGTAGAATGTATATACACAAACAGGCTGTTAGTTTTTTATTGAGTGCGATACATCGTATGTACATGTATTCGTATCTGTTGTATATAGAAAGAAAACAGTAGTTCCTTCCAGAAATTTTTTCATTAAGTATTGATATAATTTCACAGTTATTCTTATAATTTCCACTGTGTTGATACAACTAAACGTGTGAAGAGCTTATTGTATAATATGACTGAAGCCTGTGTTTGTCTCTGAAGAGAAGTGCTTATGTGTATGACTCGAAATATTGGATATAAGAACACAAGTAGGTGAGTAATTCGTTATAGCGCAATTCTTATTTTATTTCAGCAATAATTTCGTTAGCATAACATCTGAAAACATGGTAAATGCTCGGAGCAAATAATTTTAGTCTAATACTTTAATTCTCAAAACTTCTGATTCTTTTAGTTATATTAGCACGGTTGGTGATTAGTGTTGTGAAGGCCTGGGAAAAAAAACTGAAATTTTGGGTTAAAATCAGCTTTTTTACCGTTTTTTTCCCGAGCTTGGAAAGAAACCGTAAAATTTGGGAAAAAATTAAAATTTTCGAATATTTTAGTACATTTTGCGTTAAAAGTAAAAAGTATTTTATATTTACTAGTTTAGAGTATTGAGTACCTACGTTTCTTGTATTAGAAAAGGGGGAATTTGTGGCAACAAATGCATGTCCACTACTCAAACAAACTCGTTAAAGTTAGCACCGTGATCGAATGGAGTTATTGCTACAAAAGGAACTAAAATATAAGCTAGTTAGATTATTTAATATAGGCGCATTTAAATTATCTTAAGCAATTTCATGAAGTGCCCGCTTTATGGCAGGGAAGGTTAAAATAACGGGGCCAGAATCATTTTAGTTAATACCAATATGTTAAATATTATATTATGGAGATACGTATCTTCCTTGTACTGTGTACAATTTCCGGAAGTTTTGAACCCATTAGAAAAAATCTTCTGTTTGGAAATATTGGCAAAAACCAAAAAGTATATTTTTAAAACGATTTCTTCGCCTGATTCTAATCTTATTTGCTGTAACGTGTCTGCAGCATATACAGGGTGGCCCATTTTAATCTTTCCACGGAAATATCTCGAAAATGGTTGAAGATAAATGAACCGAACAAAAACTACAAAATACAAAATACAAAATACAAAATACCATGGAGCACATCGAATGGTATTGTCGCAGTGCCCTCCAGAGCCGCCTTCATGGGGGCCCAGAACCCAGCTTCAGAAGTTTTAATAGAAACATGGGGCGAGTGATATCTCGTTCGATAGATGTTTAAAAACCAAAGAGCACTGTAGCAAAAAAAATTTCATGTGTGTCACCGTTTTCAAAATGGCCGCCAGGACATGGTACTTGTATCAGATAAAATGCCTAGTACCACTAATATGAAAAACGGTTGGAGATAAATGAACAGAATAAGAAGTGAAACAGGGAAATGGTATGAGGTACGTCGAATTGTTGTCTTGGTGACCCCCAGGGCTGCCTTTCATGGGAACCCAGGGCCAAACTTCAAAAGTTTAAATAGAAACATGGAGCGAGTGATATCTCGCTCGATAGATCTTTAAAAACTAAAGAGCACTGTTGCAAAAGATTTTTCATATCGGTCACCGTTTTAAAAATGGCCGCCAAGGCAAGACATAGTGTCTGTATCAGATAAAACGCCAGTACCACTAATATGAAAATTAATAATTTACATAACCACCATAAAATTAACATAATGTATTATTAAAACCTTTGCTTCGCATTTTATGTTTCTTTTTTCCCATCAAATCACAGTTTGCAGTACAAATGGGTGTTACCCTTCAAACCGAATTTCACCGTATTTTTATTAACTACAGTACCAGTCACTTGTACACACAATGTTTTACACAAACCATATCTATTGCAATTAAAAGTGGGGTTCTAATTTGAGATTTTAACATTCATTCCCGTTTCACCCACTTGCGGAGGGAAGTCGGAAAGATAATTTTCTAAGAATTAGATTTCCTCCTTTGCATTATTTCACTTTTACATTAATCATCTTTTTCTCTGTTGCATCATTCTCAAGCCGTGGAATGATAAATATTCTTTGTGATTTCCTATATGTTTTATTGTGTTCATTTATCTCCAACCGTTTTCATATTAGTGGTACTGGACGTTTTATCTGACACAGGCAGCATGTTTTGGCGGCCATTGTAAAAACGGTGACCCATATGAAAATTTGTTTGCCACAATGCTGTTTAGAGTTTGAAAATCTATCGAACGAGGTATCACTCGACCCACGTTTCCATTTAAAACTTCAAAGTTGGGCCCTGGGCTCCATGAATGGCGGCTCTGGGGAGCACCGAGACATCATTCAAAGAGCCTCATGCTATTTTCCCGTTTCACTTTTTGTTCTGTTCATTTATCTCCAACCGTTTTCATATTAGTGGTACTGAACGTTTTATCTGATAGAGGCACCATGTCTTGGAGGCCATTTTGAAAACGGTGACCGATATGAAAAATTCCTTACCACAGTGCTCTTTGATTTTTAAAGATCTATCGAACAAAATATCACTTGCCGATGTTTCCATTTAAACTTCTGAAGTTGAGCCCTGGGCCCCAATGAAGGGCCGCGACAATACCATTCGACGTGAACCATGGCATTTCCTGTTTGAGTTATTGTTTGGTTCGTTTATCTTCAACCATTTTCGAGATATTTCTGTGGAAAGATTAAAATGATCCATATGGCCGGTCCCAAGCCCGTGCTGAGAAAGGGGGAGGGACCCCCGCTGGTTCAATACCTGTGGCATGCATTGTGGCCACAGTGTACTGGCGGGGGAGATTGGTTCGGGTGGGAGTTTTGGAAACAGACCTTCCATTCGAATGTCCTGTTTGAACTTCAACTTCTTCTTGTGGGGTTGAATGTAACCCAGGACAACCACCTACCGGCAGAGGTGAGCCTGTGGGCATCCTCTGAAACGGGCGACTAACTCGTGCCATTGGATCTGGGAGAGTACGTGTGACCCCATCACGTCCTCAGTGGGGTAGGTAGCTTGCTGCCGCACCTACCGGCGGGGGTGAGCCCTAGGGTATCCCCCGAAATGGGCAACTAAGCCGTGCCCTTGGGTCCGGGAGATAATGCTGCGTGGTACCCCAACACGCTAAAAAGAGTGGGTAGTTGGTGTGCCCTGGGTGGGCGTATCCAACGCCCTACCGGGAGGATGATGTAGGTACTGCCCTCAAAGAGAGTGTAATGCGTTCTCTTGGGTCCGGGATGGGATACCTCGTATCCTAACGCATACTCGTACCTCAGGAGCGCTGAGGAAGTGGGTCCCCCCTCCTTCGTCCCAGTTGTGTGAGCTGGGTGCAGGAGCCACGACCCTACCAGGGGAGCCGCCGCTCCCAAATGGCCATTGTCTTTAAAGGTAGACAGTCTACATCAGCCATTGGGTCTGGTAATGTACGGTTCACCTCTCCCGTAAGAAGAGGTAGTTCCGGATTGTTTGAACGACCCTACCGGAGGAAGGGTGTGGGTGTCCCTTCTAATGGTGGCTTACACGTACCATTGGGATTCGGACAGGTAGCCATGCTACAACGTGTACGTGATACCTAAACACGCAAAAGATAGGTAGCCCCGTATTGTTTGGGCGGGCCTACCAGGGGAGTCACGGCTCCCAAATGACAATGTCTGCCTTGAGCAAACGGTCTACATCAGTCATTGGCTCTGGTAATGTACGGTGTACCTCTACCGTAATTAGAGGAAGTCCCGTATTGTTCGGACGACCCTACCGGGGGGGGGGGAGTGTCGGAATCCAGCCTGCGGGAGGACCAACCGGAGATGGGGGAGGGGCCAATCCCAGGAATCTGGGTAACGGTTTTGATCCTGTTAAGGGAGGAAATTCCGTGGGATATGGACCGGCACCAAACCCAAATGGTGACTGAACACGTACCATTGGGTCCGGGATGAGATACGGGAGTATCTCGACGTGTGCGTGGTACCTCTACACGACAAGGCGGTTGCCAGTTGAACGATAGAGGTAGGCAGGGCCGGGATTGAACAAGCCCCCTCGGGCATTGCCTGGGGTCCCGGACTGGGTTGGACTCTGCCGGGCTGTGGTCATACCGTGGGATTCGGTAGCTTGTGGGAGCCAATCCCAGGAATCTGGGTAACGGTGAACACGGGCGGGAGGTGAGCTTGCCTTACAACGCTCGGGCGCCATGCCTGCAGAGCATGGTAGGACTGACTCGCTAGCAGTCTGCCTCAACCAGTAGGTTAACTGGTAGGCACTCAGGACATTTGTCTGGCCGCGCAGTAGGCGTATCCCACTCCCTCAGTGAATGGGGGTGACACACTTAGGTGTCAAGGTTAGGGGACAAATCTTGACGGTGCACTTCGTGCACGAGCAATAGCGTATATTGAGCAACTACGGGCGGGGTGCATTGTAGGCGGAACCCGTCCATTAAATAGACCGAACGGTCGCGGGCATGCTCCCCATGCATGCAATTAAGCGTGGCATAGTAGACCACTAGCTCACAATGTATACAATATATTTCGCTAACAGGAAAAATACTTAAAGCAATAGGTTTTAATTTTACTTTTTAGTTTTCTTATTTTTGGTAAAATTCATCTTTATTATTTGTATATTTTTCGAACAACTCAAAAAGAGAGAGGATCTTATTTACACTTACACACATACACCACACAAGTGCGTAAATTTGTGCAGCGAGAAACGTATTAAAGAATTAAACATGTGGAACTTCCGTTCCTTATTATTAAAAACTAGCAGCATATCCGTTCCTCGTACGGGGAGAATACGTTTTATTTTGAACATAAAGGGCACCAAAACTATCACCAATGAACTTCGGGACCCCAAAAACTATAAATTGGATACTAGTATCAGTCATTTTCAATTACTTTATATGTCACCCTCCCCTTTTAGGAGTACTAATGGGGGGCTAAATTTGTATTTAAACAGCAACGGAAGTGTTACTGTTCACTTCAGCAACCCCAAAAACTATGGATTCGAACTAATATCGGTCATTTTCAATGTATATTCTTCCTTCCTTCCTCCAAGTTGCACCGTCAAAGCAAAATGATAAAAACCCTCCCAGGCTCGAACCCCATCTATATTGAAAATTTTATCGAGATTGGTCTGTTGGTTCAAGAGCTGTTTAAGTTACAAATACAGTCACTTTCATATATATATATATAATTTCTTGCACTAGAAAAGAGGTGTTTACATACAAAATTTTGTCCATAAAGTTTATATAAAAGAATTTCTATATTAGAATATTAAATAAGTAATTATGTGTTTTAGTGCATGAGTATTAGTGAAATTTGCCTACTGCTCTTTCTTTTAAGAAGTAATTTGATTAAAATTAGCAAAACTCCACCTGATCAAAGAGCATATTATGAACTCAGTTTCATTCAAGAGCCCTATTTGTTGCAACAGAAATACTTCATGATGGTAGATGTGTATACAACTGTAAAAGTTCTGAAATTAATGCACAACTACGAATAAACGACCAACAGCATATAAAGAAAATTAGTGCATACTCTTAATTTTCAAGAATAATTACAACAGTTTTATTTTCGAATGTTTTTTTTTTTTTTATAATAATCACAATATTGAAATTTCTCAACTTAGATTTTCCACGTGTTCGAAAAAATAAAACTGTTTCATTACTAGTAAAATTAACCTAATACAAAGATTTTTGTTATTTTTCCAAATTTTCCGGAAAGAAACCGAAAAAAACGACTTTTTTACCAGCAGGTTCAACATTTCCGGAAATTTTACAACACTATTGGATCCACAATGTCAGCATTTTATAATTCAAGTTAGGAGACATAGGATGGAATGAAATTGCAGTCAACGAACCTTTGAAACTCGAGACGACAGAAAGGCTTCAAAATAAAATGAGAATTAACACTATTCATGTAAAAAAATTTATTCACATATTACGTAGAATGAGCGGTACGCTCCAGACATTAAGATATTATGATATTAAAATAATATAATAATACCTTTGGGACATACAAAAAAGTGTTTAAAAAACGAACGATTTTGATAATTAATGCAAGTAACTGTTTTGATAGTTAATTTGCCGGCTTAATGAAAATATTCCATACGATAACATCTAGATAATGTAACAAATACTGATAATCGCTTCCATTAATGTTTATTAAGAATTTTCAACATCTGATAACTTTGTTCTTTTAATGAAATGCAGTATCTTCCTAAGTATATTTAATGCAAATAATCAGGGTTGACAAAAACCATGGTTTTTATTGAAAAAACCAAAAACCCAGGTTTTTTTGGTTTAAATAATTTACTCTATGCATTTATATTAGATATGGACAGAAATTAATTTGTTTCGCCTTAGTGTTATTATGCAACAACAAGGTTATGCTAGAAGGGGTCACATAAGCTTAAAACGGAATCCAAACCGCTTATCGGCTTCGTCCAAGAAAAATTGTCCATTTCAACCCGAAACCGGGGCTAATTGGTCACAAATGCGATTGCCGACTCACTCACGAAGGACTCCTGATAAAAATACATTGTATTGATCTTTACATAGGCCTAGTTGTTAATATAATTGTCAAGTCATTTCAGAAGGACAAAAAGATAAAACAGTTACACAAGTAAAAACATTATACAATTATATGTAAATCGGGAAACTCCCGCCTTAGCCATTGGGAAAATCCTGTTATTACTTCAAGTGTATTTGTATATAAAATTTTAAGGTCAACTTATCATAATCACTACGCTAAAACTGAGGTATTAAATTACAAATTTGGTATGTAGATATCATTCAATAAAATTAAAACAAAGTCAAATCCAAGCTGATGTTGGAAGCTGCGTAGGCAGTTGATAAATTTTGCCAATTTCTATCAATATAGTTAAGCAACCTTGACTTCTTGATAAAACAACAGGCATTCAGGCAAGTAGAAATATATAATTTGGTTTCGTTTCGTATGTTTAGGGTTAACATCCTTATGAAATACCAAGGTTATCACGGAGAAGACTTTCGCTTAAAGGGACACTTCGAATCGCTACTTGGTTTACACTTGAAAGATGGGTTGTGGTTCGACCGAGAATTGAACACGGGACTCCTTAATTAAAAGGTGAAAAGTACATAAACGTAATGCAGATGGTTTCATATGTGGAGACTTACCATGAAGTTCACACGATTTAAAGCATTTTTTCGTTCTTTTTTTGTTTGGTTTAAACCAGTTGGTTAAAAAGAAAAAGAAACAGCTGGTTTAAACCACCTTGGTTTAAACCAGCCAACCCTGCAAATAATGTACGATTTAATCCAATATTATTCCTTAGTTGCAAGAAGTAATAGACATAAGCATACAGTTACAAGTGAACATTTGGTTATAACGTTCAGTTCCCTAAATTAGAACAACTTTTTGTGGCTCGAGTTTTATGGTTGATTCGTCCAAGCGTAGTGTATACGTACTATACCTATAGTCTGAAGACGCAAAACTTAAGGTAAATGAATAATAAAACAATGTTACTAATATGTTATTAGAAATGGGTGTAGGTAAGCGATTAGCGTTTTTGCTTCATAATTGGAAGGTCCCGAGTTCGAATCTCGTGGCCAGACATCTTACTATAAAACGTCATAGCCACAGTAATGCATGAAAATAATACATGAAGTCCATTGTAATAAGAATTGTAAGTCCTCCTTATTCAAACTTGATGGCTTCGGTAATATTAAAGCAATCATTAAATTCACTGCCTTTATTACCGCTGATACATCACCGGTAAATGATAAGCGCGTTCCCCGCGAGAGAAAGTTGCTGAGAGAAGATTTACTCAATATGATGTCTATCTTATCAGTATGATGTGTTTTTTGTGTTACATCATGCGGTTACTTTTGAAAATAATAAAGCCCAGATAGAGTCTTTTCAGCAAACAACAAACAAAATAGCTTTGTAGAACTCTATATTTAGTTAGGAAAAGTGATACCAGATTTCCGACATCATGATTTGATTGCAGAACGTGTTTAGTACAAAGGAAATAGTTCTTCGTCTAAATCGAGATCAGACCAACAGGTTATTTGTATTCAAGAGCATGTTGGTGGAATTAGGAATGGGTAATGAACCATCATCATCATCTTTACTCTCAGTTAGGCGCTTACCTAGATTTTTTCTTCGGGTTGGGGAGGGGGTCGAGACCCGATGGCCTCCCATTGTAAATGCGCCTCTGCTCCTCATTCGTTCAGAGGATAATGTGGAGTGTAAGATCGATTGAAGCACATCCACTTGTGGAGTCATTCGAACGTCTTCACGTCCATCACGAAATTGAGCGTACCCTCAAACACATGACTACGAGGTAGGGGGTTCTCGAGGAAAAAAAAAAAGAAATGAAATCTTCTAAATTTTACGTCTCAGGGGTATGCCAGTGAGGCTAAAGGAGACGGTGATGCTGAGAAATGAATGAAATGGCTTAATGAAGAAAGTGGGAGAACCTCGACAAAACCCACGCACACGGTGTTTGTCCACTACAAAACTCACTTAGCATGATCTGGGATCGAACCAAGAACCCCATGCCCCTGAGGTGAACGCTCTACCTTTGAGCCACCGCGGCTCCGGGGGGTTCTCGCAGGTAACGATTCTGATCACCTCGTGTGTCTCTGTTGCTAATTTCCGTATTCAGGTAAACGTTAATGTTCGCGTTATTTTCCATGTAAGAATCTATGACACTGGTAATGCTTCGATAACATGTTTAGAAGGGTATACATGCTCTCTTTACCAGATCTTCCACATGCCTGAAAAAAAAAATCGTAGCATTAACTCTATAACACAAACCTACTTCTGAAATGCAGAAAATTCTTATACTTCGTGTACTTATTATTTAGGACTATTAGAACACATATTGAGAGAAATTTCGAAAATTGATTCAGTCGTCTTGTATTTGAGAGTTGTGACTACATGGTTACATTGCAACATAACGGTAAATATAATAAAAGTATTCATATCTTACGCTGTCATTTCACTTTAAATTGCCAATAAATTTTGCTTAATTTTTGTACAAAATTTAAATATAGCTTGTCTTTGGAAAGTGTCATAGATACAAATAGGAAAGTGTCTAAACATCCTACTTGACTTGACATTCCCAATCCTCTACCATGCCAAGGTTTGGGACAAACTGAAAGTCATCAGCAATGAATTCTGGAAATGATTGAATACAGAATATGGAACAGAACAATGGTGGCCAAAGATACCTCAGGGACCATCAGTTATAGCATACAAGAGACCCTAAAACCTTATACAACACCCCACCAAAGCCACATACGATAGAAAATTAAAAGGAGAGCGGCCCCACAACCCCAAACTTACACCAGCCTAATACTAGAAGACGAGGGTCCACTCAAAGAATAGGCGAAACAAAGTACCGTTAGAGCGGAAACCAGAAATGAAACGAAAAAAGACAAAAAGATGAATAGGAAAAAGAATAAAGGAAGGAAAAGAAAAAAGGAAAAGGTAAATAGAAAAAAAAGATACCAAACAAGGAGAGACAGAAACTTATGCTCAAAAAAAAAAAAAAAATGAACACAGAATGAATAAAAAGAGAAACTAGAACCCATGAAAAAATAAAAAGACACATAACCAAAACAGACACACATCTCAATCATACTCCCCGGACATTGCACCGTCCGATTATCACCTCTTCCATTCCTTCGACAGTCACCATAGAGGATGCCAGTTCAAATCCCCCATATATATACGAAAACTGGAAACTGAGAAATCGAGCTCCAGGGAACAAAGGAAAAGGATGCTTGGTGGACACAGAGAAACCGGGCTCTATGCCTCATCTGAACACTTGCATATAAAGATAAATGCAATCATACTGTTAGAAAACTACAAGTAATCGATTATATATAAGTAAATATATATCTCTCAGAATTACTAATAATTAAGTAAGTACATAAGTTCTATAACAATACGCAGTGAGCTCTCAACAATTAGTAAAAATAAATACGTTTTATATCTTTCAGTTCTGTGAATCATGTTTACATTTTCTCCGTCTTTCACATCGTAACCATATGGTTACAATGGATTTAAAAGTACTTGTAAGAGTTGACATCGATCCAGAACTTTGATAATTTAATTTTAACGTTACATTTGATATTTTCTAATCAAGAATAACAAGAAATATCACAGCTTTCAATGAAAATGACATCTTAATTTCCCTACATGGAACACCACTTACTGCGGTTCGTTGTATAGCGTGCTTCTTCTGCTGGCAACACTTCAGAAAAGCGACATATGATAGCAGCACTCCCCAAACATCAGCAGGAAGTGTGTTCAAATGGACACAATGTGCAAGAACGTCAATTAAACGTTTCATTAAAGTAATAGAAGCTTAAGAAAACTATGTATCCAAATGATTACAAATGACTTAAAGGGTTAATCTCACATGATAAACAGTTTCCTGTCATTAGCAGTAATAGAGTATCATCATTAGTCCTGGAACTTATTCTAGAATCCTGTTAAATCTTGTAGATAGTGAGTGCACGATCATGAACTTCAATTAAAATTTCTTAAATATACAATTTGTTTTCTTAAAGATGGCGCTTTTCGATTGTCCATTTCAGCTTACCCATGTACTTAATAATGTTGTGAAATATATTAGCTTTCTAACATGAAGTTGAGTATTAAAAGTAAAGACTGGTGCATATAGCAAGTAGTATATTTTAAAATGGCAATATAATGAAAATGAAGAATAATGACTGAATAAAGAACATTTCGTTCTATTATTAATTCGATGTGTTTTTGTAGTGCAAGTTAGTGATTCTTTTATATCTCTTAGTTATTGAATATGGTTTTAATTTTAAAGTGAAATCTGCTAGAAGTATTTTTCTTTCAAAGAAAAAAAAAATCCGAATTCTTGGGGGAGTTCAAATGAGTGAATTGTAATTATGGTGATCATTTACGTGGATAGTACTACATAAAAAAAAAAGCCAGTATTCCCCCCCCCCCCCTCCAAATTGTAGTTTGTCAATTACAGTGGTTTGTCTGTGCAAGGTTCTGTGTTTAAAAATATAGTTTTTCGTCTTCTTATGGTAAGCGACGAGAGAGGTCAAGTAGGAATTTTAGTACATTGATCCATATGGAGATTTTTTAAAAAAAGATTCCGTTTTTGTTGATCTTTTGTGACTATTCCAGTGCCTACCGAAATGTAAAATATAAATTAGTATACGATATATGTGAATTATAAAAAGTCAAACTTTGCTTACCTAAATAATGCGTCGTGAGGTTTGTAAATAACTGCTGTGTTTCGTTGACTTTATATCTATTAACATTGACGGGGATGTTTTGATCTGGGATTATTTCGTGAGCTGCTTCTGGGAGGAGGTGACTCGGTGATAGAGCGCTTATCTCTTGTGTGTGGGGTTCCTGGTTGGATCCCCAGTCAAGTAATTTTGTGGTGGACACTATCGTGTCCATGGGTTTTCTCGGGATACTCCCGTTTTTGCTTACATTCTCATTCCACCAGTTCTTGCATTAGCATTCACTTGCATGTCATCCGTCTCCCTTAGCTTAACGGGCATAATCGTGGGACGTTAAACATAAAGATTTTGAAGTGCTTGTATTCTGTATTTACGTTTTCTTATTCAGGTTTTCTTCTGGTATGGAGAAAAAAAAATAAAGATATATTCATCACTCAAAATCAAATTACTGGCGTTGTAAGCTCGCCTCTGAAAATGCGATAACTTAACAATAAAACACTGTACACTGTATATACGGCGGCTGACATCTTTCTTTGTCAAAGTAACAGTGTTTCATCCCATTTTTAGAAGAACAAGAAATGATCCCAGAATAATAATGCCCACGTTAATGTTGATACAAGTATAGTCAACGAATGTAGTATTTTCAAACTCAGGTAAACAAACTGTTATAGAAAATAATGCGTTGAAATGCATACAGTAACGTATATAGTGATTTGTTAATATTATATATAGAGACATGAAATTAACGACAAAATGAGAGGAGAAAAATCTGCAAATCCGTACGCTAAGTACCGTATATCTCTCCATGTTTCCTTAAGTATATATCCAAAACTTGGAGAGTTTAATTTTATTTTGCTGTTAATTTTGCCTCTGTTATGACTTGTGCGACAACCATGTACGAAAACAATCTCAGTCTAATTTTATGGACACACAATGTAGACGAAATCTAGCTTTATAAAGTAAGGGTTCTATAAAGTAACAATGCCGAAAATATTATACACCTTAGAACTTTTAAACCCCCTCTCTTGGAAAGTACATTTCCATATAAGCCTAGGAGATACATTATATAAAAAAAAGCGTTAATGCTAGTCAGTAAACTTAATTTTATTTTTATTTAATCACTCGGTAGAGCGCTCACCTCTGGCGATGGGGTCATTGGTTTGATCCTAGCTCGCTCTAAGTGAGATCTGTGCTGGACAAACACCGTGTGCGTGGGTTTCCTCGGGGTTCTCCCGTTTCCTCCCACTTTCTTCATTTCCCCATTTCATTCATTTCTCATCATCACCGTCTCTTCTAGCCTAGCCGGCATAAACGTGGGACGTAAAACTTAAAAATTTCGTTTCAATTACTCTAACAAAGTTCGATGAGAACTAATAAAATATTAAAGCAACCACCACAGCAAATAACTTTTATTATAGTTTTCTGTGAAAAATAAATCTTCACATAACACTGAATAATTTAACACTCAACACAAGTAAGAATTAAAACTTAACTTTATAATTTGTATTATTCTTCAATCAACTCCAAAATACTTACTTATATTCTTTTCGTAAATTATATTTGTTAGCTTAATGCATGCTTTAACATATTCTAACTTGCTAACTGGGGAAGTGACACAGACAAAACATTACCCACATTGTAAACGATCGCATAAAGATTGCAAATATCGTCATTACACAGTGTAGGGCTTCTCATACGTATGATTTAGTTGTAGAATTAGATGTAGTATTTTTGTTTAGTTGTGTATTGAGTGCCTATTAACATTTTGGTGTGTTTTTTTATGGTGTTTCTTTTGCAAATATGATCTGTAATTAACTTTTGGTTTGTTTGCTTGCACTTTGCATGAATAATGCATGAATTCTAACACCATGCACCATGAGTTAAATATCTTTTTAATTTCCTTTCTTTCTTTCTTTTTTCCTTTTCAAGTAACTGTTTTGTACTCTGGAGGAGTACGCGGTGGTAAGTTCTTCCTTTTTTATTTTCATTTTGTGCAGTTTTTTGTTTATTTATTATATAGTTGCTAGATACACTATATCAGCTGTTAGTTGGGCCTACCTGCTGTTATGTGCATGAACTATAAATATATATATACATAATTAAGACTTGTATGATGTAGTGACATGTGTATATGCAATATTTGTCTTCCAGCATATTTTATGTGACTGTGCTGCACATTGTGGAAACTTTTCGTGGTATCTCGTACCTTTCACCGAATTTAGGCAATCATTTTTTTTCTCTCTCTCTCTCTCTCTCTCACACACAGTTCTCTTATAAAGCGGCTTCGTAATATTATGGAAACTATAGCTCTGCTTTCGTTCAGATTAGTGATTTTACTAATTTGACCAGTTCTTTGGAACAGCTACCAAAGTAGTATTGATGAAGAACAAACTCTTTAAACACACCACATAACTGTAGATTTAAAGTTGGGTGATCGGTTAAATCACTTTTTCAGACTAATTGAAGGTGAGACATTGTTTTTGCTACCCATTCCCAGAGACGAAACTCAAAAGAGATTGTGTGAGGATATTTTTAAAAAAATGCATTATATAAATACCCTACAAGATAATCTCTCTCTCTCTCTCTCTCTCTTTTTTTTTTTTTTTTTTTCGATAAAGGAATTTTGCACTAATAAATTACATACATTCTTACATGAAGATAAAATTAACATTTGTGTACTTGTAAATTCACTCAATATTTGAATCGTGTATAACTTCTGAAATCAGTCATCTCCCCCTATTTCAAGCTTTTCCTTCAGAAGAGAATAGAAAAGGGTTAGTTGAGATCAGGGTGGATGGTGATCTTGTAGTTTGCTTTGTTCTCTAAAGTAGAGGAAATGGTGTAAGTAAATATAAGAGAAAAAATGCGATAATTTGACTATAGAAAAGGAGGTTGTCCGAGAGTTCAGTACTTAAAGCGGTGTGCATAGAAAACTGACACCAAAAATTAAACCTTGTAAAATCCCTGTTAAATCGATTGTCACTTAAAATGTTAAATGTTTAATTGGTTTCATCATCTACCAGATAAACTCGACAGATACGTTTACAGATAATTTTTAAAAACTGATCAACCTGAATTGTTTGTCATTTTTTTCTCTTTCTTCTGAAATGTTTCCTCGTGATTTAAATCGTTATACAGAGCAGCTCTTTGCACTCGATTGAAACGTAATTATTAATCTGTAGTGTGTTCATTTAACACTGTAGAGGTGTGTTACTGTTGTAAGAAGTACCGTGCCATTTTGCAGTATTATTGCAGCTAGACACTTTCTTCCACAAGGTTTACTAAATTGTTCTGTTTTGTTTAGAGGGTCACGGTGATTCAATGATAGACCGCTTACCTCTGGAGTGAGGGGTTACTGATTCGATCCCCGGCCAAGTAAGTTTGTGGTGGACAACATCATGCCCATGGGTTTTCTCGGGGGTACTCCCGTTTCCTCCAACGTTCTCATTCCAACATTTCTTCCATCACCATTCATTTGCCTTAATCATCGTCTCCATTCCTCTTACTGGCATAAACGTGGGACGTTAAACTGAAAGATTTCATTTCATTTTGTTTTGTTTCTCTTCAGTAACAGATATTTAACGAGAATACCAAAGATAACGTATGTTTTCAGTTCATATTTTATTCTAGTCTTCCAGTTATTATATTTTTAACTGTGCTCGAAATAACTTGGGATAACCCGGAAGAAGATTTTTCAGCTGCTATAATTCTAAATTTAGTCTGAATGAAAATTAGAATTGGTCATAAAGGGACACATTTATGTCAGATTGAAAATGAGTAATTAATGAAAAATATAGGTATGACTTTGGAACATTTTTTCGCATAAAAGTTGACAGCGAAGTGGCGAAAGGTGAAAGTTATATTTTACATATCATCTCTGAGGCTGTATGAAACATAGATAGACATAAAATTCCCTGTTTAACCTTCTTTTTACCAAGTGGTGTGCAAACACCCCAGTGCTAACTATTTTGTTGATGAAAAAATGTTGTCACAAGGATGAGACTCGGTGACTTAAATTATTTATTTGTATGAAATATTTTTTACGGAGAAGACAATTGTATTAAATTAACTGTCTTCTAAATATTTACAAATTATTAGAGTGAAGTGCAAGTACATCTCACTTGATAATTCATGTTACTCTTGAAATATGCATTGTTTTCTTCAACGATCGCTAGGTGATAGCTCATTTTAGCTTGCTTTTCATAGTTATTTTTTCCTATTGTACAATATTCATGCACAAACGTGAAAGTGTAGTGATAACTGATGGTAAAACCCTTGTGCCTTTTTTTTCTCTGTCTTGTGCTTTATTTAGAAGGTAAATGAGTCTTAGATATTACACGAGCGTTACTTCTTTCGATTGTCAATGATATGACATTTTAGTATTTTCGGATGCATATGGAAGGTTCGTATTACTCTGAAGATGTGTAAGGTAATATTTCGTGATATTGTTATCTTGTTCAGCTAGGGTATAGTGGGGCCATGTGTAAAATTTCCTCGCCCCAGAAACAGAAAAGTTCGAACAAAATGTGAAGTTTGTGGCAGTTTTATTTGCAAAAATCACTCAACGAAGAAGATTGTATGTGAAGATTGTTAAGTGTTTGCAATGATAGGAATATTTTTACATGTTTCTGTATTTAATACATAATAGACAAGTAATTTTGTAACAATATTGGAATCGTGTTTGTTTGCAGAGAAATATTAACATACTGTATTTTATACATAATTCAAACTTTACTGTATTTATGGGTGCGCGGTGGTTCAGTGGTAGAGCGTTCACCTCCGGTGCTTGGGGTCCCTGATTCGATCCCAGCCCGTGCCGTGTGGACTTTGTGGTGGACAAACACCGTGCTCGTGGGTTTTCTCGGGGTTCTCCCGTTTCCTCCCACTTCATTCTACCACTTTATTCATCTCTCATCATCACCGTCTCCTTTAGCCTAATCGGCATAAGCATGGGAAGTAAAACTAAAGATTTCATTTATTTTTTTTACTGTATTTATGAGAAAATATACGAATATATTACATTATTTTATATGTCGAAAGATTAACTATGTAATAAAAGTTCCATTTCAACATTTATGTATTATAATAATTAAATATTTTATTAAAAACAGCGCTTTATGTGTAGGGTGCATTTGCACCCCAGTCTGTAAATAATGTGAAGACTTAAAGTTGGTAAAAATAAGGTTAACTTTGAATATGCACTCTCATCGCCGTCAGGGACCACGGTAGTTCAATGGTAGAGCGTTCACCTGTTGTGTGCAACTGGTTTCTTGCTTCGATTCTAGGTCATATATGTTTGTAGTAAGCATCATCGTGTGCGTGGGTTTTGTTGTGACTCTCCTGTTTCCTCTCATATCCTCTTTCCAGCATTTCTATCATAATCATTTATTTTCATTGATCACCCGTCTCATTTAATCTTAAGAGAATAGCTATGGAACGGTAAATGAAAGATTTTTTTTTTTTTTCTCCTAACGCTGATTGGACCCACATCTTTGATGCACGAAACCGGAGCTCAATTCTTGATGAGAGTTCATTTACAGTAGTTGAGATAACACGTTAAATTGGAGGGAGCTTCACATCTTATATAGCGTCGTTGGTGAAAACAAAAATATAAAAATACTTCTTTTTTTTCAACTATAATGTTGCGCCGATTTATTTGTTTATTTAAAAAGAAAATTGTATGAACATAATTTGGACATTGTGTTTGCACTAATGATTTGTAAGTTGTAGTATCCGTAAGAATTCGGCAGTTCAATTTTTGCGTCGCTGTGCAACATGGCGATCTTCCTTGGAATCATACGTGGTGGAAACCGTGGCGTATTATTGTGGGTTTGTGTATCTGTATCTGTATCTGACATTTTATAATCTGTCAAATATAGGAAAATTAAGTCTATTATACCGTGAAAAACTTTCGGAACAGTCGAATTAAGACATTATCACGCTGCAGTTTTCAAGAGAGTCAAAATGAAATTCTAAAGCGACTTATAGCTTTCATCTTTAGCGTTCAAATCTGAAGAGAAGACTATAAGTTGACTTAAAGCGTCAGCATGTAAACATAAATGGAAAACTTTAACTCTTATTATACGAGGGATGTACAACAGTTATTGTCTATGATATAGGAGTTGAGCAAAAATATTGTTCTTGTAATATATTGTACTTTAAAGCTGTGTGTCAAAGTACAGGGCAAGACACTGGTCGTGTTCTCTTTGTTTTGTAGGTACCAGGTATGTGTCCTGATCGTGAAAATGGAGAAAACTGAAGTGTATGCAATAATCAATTACTTCCAGATAAAATGCCTAACACCAACGGAGATGCGCGCTGATATGATTAGTGTGTTGGGTGATAGTGCCCCTCTTACCAATGATTTAGAAAAAATGGTCACATAAATTCCGTTGTAGCAGTTAAGTCTGTGATACTGGTCCTTCAACAACAATATGTACGCAAGAAAACATTAGTGTTCTGCATGATCTAGTAATGGATAACAGTGCGCAAAATAAATGAGACTACAGTTATAATCCGCCGATTCAGTAGAATGAATTTTGCGTGAAAACTGAAGATTGAAAAATTTGAGTGAATTAGATCTAATTTGAGTGATTAGATGTTAACTTGGATCGAAAGCACGAAAGAGTGCGTACATCAAAGACCAATTAAGCCCTGATCAAACGGAATCATGAAAAATTTATTGTCAAGTGCTTAACCGTTGAGAGACAAGGGTACACAAATTTGAAGCTGAAAGAGAAACAGCAAAGCATATAGTAGCGAGACACCAAGGATATTCTCCCTTCCCGCGAATTCAAAGCCCAACCATCCGCTGGTAAAGTTGTGGCCACTGTCTTTTGGGATAGCAGCTTGTTCTCATGGATTTTCTTGAATATGGACACACTGTCACGGGACACTATTATGCTCACAGGCAGCTATCAAGGAAAAAATGAGAGGCGTGTTAAACGCAGATAAATCCTCTTGCATCAGGATAATGCCCCTGCCCATAGAAGTCACCACGTAGTGGTAGTAATATTAAGGCTGAATGGTTTCATCTACTCGTACATCCTCTCTATCTCCCAGTATCGCTCCCAGCAACTTCCACATGTTCTCCAAGCTAAAACATATTCGCGGAAGAAGTTTGAAAATGATGTGGCTGTTACACATGCTGGAAACAATAGCTTACTGACCAGCCGCCATTTTTATCACAAGATGTAATAGCTCTCGAACATAGGTAGACGAAATACATTTGTGTAATGGGTGGTGACATTGTGGAAAAATAAATTTCCTTCTATATCAGGGACAGTAATTTTTGAACACATCTCTTAAATATTTTCACGAAAACAGCTATTTTATATAATAAAATTTAATTCAAAGACAGTGAAATGTAAACTTATTCTCACTGTGCCCTTGTATAGTCAGAATACCTGATAGAGGTGCTTAATGAAATAATAATTATTATTCCTGAAAAAGAAAAGAAAAAAGTCAATAGTCATTCAGAATTTGAAATTACTTTCCGCATGATCCCCAATTGGGTAAACTTTTCAGTAGTTGATCCGTAACTCACTCACTTGTTAAAAGTACTTAAAACGATCTTAAATACTTAAACAAAACATACATATGAAAATTCGCTCTTTCAACGCAGTACCAGTTCTGCTTATCTAAAACCGATTGCTGCGCACGAAAATCAAACTTCGTGCTTTGAGCTTGCCTGTCATTTATAGACGAATTTTCTTTTGGTAATCACTGTCTAACTGCCGGAGTATTTTATTTTCAAGTAACACAATACACTGCATTTAAAACAATACAGATTCAAAAAGTGTAATACTGTGCAACAAAAAGGGCCGCGGTGGCTCAGTGGTAGAGCGTCACCTCTGGTGCGTGGAATTCTTGGTTCGATCCCAGCTCGCTCCAAGTGGACTTTATGGGGAACAAACATCGTGTGCGTGGGTTTTCTCGGGATTCTCCCGTTTTCTCCCACTTTCTTCATTCCCCATTTCATCCATTTCTTATCACCACCGTCTCTAGCCTGGCCAGCATAAGCGTGGGACGTAAAACTGAAAGATTTCATTTCTAAATAACTAATGGCTTTTTTCATTTGTCTAGTGGCAAGCACGTCCGCCTTGGGTGCACGTAGTCCTGAGTTTGATTCCCGGTGAAAAAGCATTAAAATTTGAAAGCATTACGGTGGTTCGGATTCTATTTTAAGGTCCACGTCGCATATAGCCTCATTGCTGAAAAGGGACGCCAAACGTCAATAAACAAACAATCTAATTAACTAACCAATTCACGCAGAATTCCATTGCGTTTTGTCTTGGGCGGCATTTAGTTGCACTAACTGTGAGGTTGACAGATTTTGTAATGTATCCCAGAATTTGTCTTCAAAGGTTCATTGTCTTTCTAGAACTATGTAAATGATCTTACGACAGACAATTGTAGGTATTAAGGGTAGTTGACTCCTGACAAATTGAACACAGCATTGTATTGACAGTTCCCACGCCATGGTCCCATAAATAGCAGTAGAAGAGGAAGAGAGAAGAACATTATTGAGTTCAATTTAAATCTGATGTTAATCATTCTTTAAGTCTCAATTAGAACCGTACAAGGGGACACGGTGGTTGATAGAGCGTTCACCTTTGGTGCGTGGGGGTTCCTGGTTCGATCCTAGCTCGTGCCAAGTGGGTTTTGTGGTGGACAAACACAGTATTCGTGGGTTTTCTCGGGGTTATGTTTCCTCCCAATTTCTTTATTCCATCATTGCATTCATTTCTAATCATCACCGTCTTCTTTAGCCTAGCCGGTATAACCGTGGGACGTAAAACTTAAAGATTTCATCTCATTTCATTTTAGAAGTGCTGTAGAACTTAGTGGTAAAGTAGTATGGACTTGAGAAGTATCTTTTTTAATGTAATTAAACTGAATTTTAGTTTACGATGAAGAATATATTAGGCCTTTCGCGCTCTTCTAAGGGACTCTATTCTCAAATTTTCTGGAAGTTAACGGTCCACCTTGATAATTGTAAAGTAAGGATAAATCATCAAATAGTGTTAAACCATTTGGAAAACGCTGATTACAAAAAGTTCGGTGTTTGGATGCCACATGATCTGACTGAAAACATCTGCACTATCGAATCTCTGCTAAAACGTAGAATTCAGCCATTTCTGAAGTGGTTGGTCCCGAGTGATGGGAAATGGAAACTACGACAACAAAGTGCAAGAAAGATCGTGTTCGAAGTGAGAAGCAGACCCACAGTTTGTAGAAAATGCCCAGGAGTATTATGCTGTGTATGTGGTGGGATTGGAAGGGCATCGTGTATCATAATATACTGCCATTAGGCAGAAGAATAGACTCGGACCTGTACTGTCGACACTTTGCACGAGTGCACCTAGCAATTCAAAATAAACGACCGGAACTGGTCAGCAGAAAGAGCGTTGTATACTACGCTAACTACGGCAGACCGCATACATCTTTAACGACTCATCAGAAATTGAGAGAACATGGCTTGGAGATTTTAATGCATCCACCATCTTCAGACAGTGGTTTGCTTCTGTCTCTGAATAACCCTCTGAATGGTGTTATGTTAGTTTTAGAAGATGCCTGTGGAAACCGCGTGTCAGAATTCCGTAACCAGAAACCATAGAAGTTTTATAGCGACGAGATTATGGTGTTACCGGAAAAATTGCATCATCGAACAAAATGTGTTTATTTTCAAATGATAAAAGTATTCTCCAATTTTTACCTCCAAAGGTTGGATGCTTTTTACACAACCTGATATATTATGTCATTTTATATTTTAAATTATCTGGCTGTCTGATAATTTCTTTTTACATGGTCTTTCTTTATATATATGATTTCAAATGGCATGCATTTCTTCATGGCATTTCAAATGATTTGAGCAACAGTGAAACGGTGCATGAAGAATACAACATTACGAACTATCGAATATTCTGTGTAATATTTTTTTTTTTTTTTTTTTTTTTTAATATATATATACGGGCCAGATAGTTTATAATTCTGCAGCCAAGTGGTAGGTTGACGTTGTAAAATATCTGCGACTGTCGAGAAGAAGGTATTAAAAGCTCATAATTGCAGGCAGAGTGCTATTTTACTGTATGCCAAACTGCTATCAAAACCAGAAATCTAGTTACAGTTTCACTTCAGGCGTCCATGATGGCCTTGGTGGCTGTGTTAGAGCGTTCATCTGTGGTGCGGTGGGTTCATGGTTCAACTCCAGTTCGCGCCAAGTGGCAGACCGTGTGCGTGAGTTTTCCCGGGCTCTCTCGTTCCTCTTACTTTTTTCATTCCACCGTTTCATTCATTCTGATCACCACTGTCTCCTTTAGCCTACATGGCATAATCGTGGGACGTAAAACGATTTCATTTGAGGTGATCCGTATTTAGTGTGCAACGTCAATTTCGTACTGCAAGATTTAATGAAGAAAGAAAACGCAACAAATAAGTCTCTTAGAAGGTGGCATGATCAATTTGAGTAAACAAGCTGTGGAGCGAATTACGTAATACTTTAGCATAATCCTCAGAAGTCTACAATAAAAGGGAGCAGGATGTAGCAGTTTCCAAACAATGTGGCGCATAGTGTGTAAGCATGTTAAAATAAATGCGTATTTTCTAGAGTAGTTGCTGCAATATTTAACACAAGAAGACCATATACTCGCCTCTCTTGTTAGGGAATTGATAACTCACGATGTTTTCCCCAGAAGTTGTGGTTCAATGATGAGGCTATCTATATATTCTGGTTAAGTTTACAGACAAAACATTTGCATTTGGAAGACTGATAAGCCGCATCAAGATGTTGAGAGTGCTTCAGTGATTTGTATCATTATCTCTTCAAAAATGTAATGTACGACCATATTTGTTTCCTAACAGTACTGTAACTGGCGAAATAGTATCACTATGTGGCTTCTGTCACTACTGGAATATGGCAGTATCAACTGTATATATCAGCTGATTGAAGTCATATGCCACCACGAACACAATGTAAAATTGCTTTAGGCACTCGATGGATTGGACTTGCAGGTAAAAGTGATCAATATCTACGCTGTCTTCCCAAGGTTATTGGTCCTCCCCTTGTAATATTTTCCTCTAGGAAGATGTCAAAGGCATTGTTTATCAACCACCCTCAAGATTTGCGTGAATTACAAGATCCTAGTCACGATGCGATGCAGATCATTGATGAGGACGTACAAAAATATGTCTAGCTGAAATCGGATTACAGGATTGATGTGTACCAAGTAACGGAAGGAATTCACAAATCAAGTAATTCATAATTCTTCCGCCAAGTGACAGGCTGAGTGCACTGTACGCCAAACTACTACCAGAATCATGAAGCATTTTGCGTCTATAAGCATTTCACGTACACGGATTAAATTCATATTAAGTAATGAGACTTGTTAGCTTCATGGTAACCATTGCTGAAGAAACTTGGACAATTCTTACGATACATTTGTGCTAAATTACATCTTGTTTTAACGACTGGTGTAAATGAACGTTTACCATATTTGCTTCATTATCGGGAGATTCTGTCTTCGAAGATCAGTAACAGTTCTGAGTTAAGATTTTCTTCAATTTTACCAAGATAATACTGAGTTAGTGCTTTGACCGGCTTCTTCCTCTTGTTTCGTTATTCTTTCCAGTGTAAAATAGTTGTAGAAGCTGTATCTCGAATTGTTGTTGTTATATTTTGGTTCTGATTAAGTGCCAGGTGGGCCCAAATGCATGCCACTAAGATAGAAAATTAGGCAGTATGTATTACAATGATACATATTGCCATCTGGTAATATTTTTTTATTGAACTGTATTTCATTCAATTAAAAATTTTAACATTACTAAATTTTCTTTGTTAATGCACTGGTTTTACGAGGGCTATTCAGATAGTTTTGCAAGTGCGGCCACACTGCTGAACAATGATGAGAATGGGATTTTAACTAACACAGTTGGATTCAGCAAATTTCAGCCTATGGAAACATTCTATCAGTGCAAATTCAAATCTGCAGTCTGAATGCGGCAAGCGTGAGAGCTCAGTCTAGTTACAGTAGCTGGTAATTAAACTGGGTTTCTTTAAGAAAAATGTTATTATTATTATTATTATTATTATTATTATTATTATTATTATTATTATTATTATTATTATTATTATTATTATTATTATTATTATTCCTATTATTCCTATTTTACCTTTACGTACTCCATCACAAACTGCATGAAAGAGCTAAGAAAATCCTGCTTATTATAAAGAAGGACTTTATGTGAATCAAGTGTATTCAATTATTCCCATTACAATATGGATTCAATTTTTTGAGCAAGTTGAAAAGATAGTCTTCCACTGGCCGACTTTAAGGAACTGTAAACGAGAGAGCAATTCACAGGATGAAACAGTGAATGAAAGAAAATCGCTATATCGCTGTGAAGATGTTAAATATTGAAGTTAGTATTAATGTTGGGTCATCAAGTCCAAGAGGCTCAGGTGGGCAGGTCATGTAGCCAGAATGGAAGAAAGTAGGAGCGCTTTCAAAGTTTTAACTGGAAATTCAATCGGAAAACGACCATTAAGAAGACCTAGGCACAGATGGGAGGAGAATATTAAGAAGTATTTCGCAGAAATAGGAATACATAGTAGAAGCTGGATCCGGTTGGCTAAGGACAGAAATCAGTGGAGAACTTTTGTGAACGCGGCATTGAACCTCCTGATTCCATAGAGCATAGAGTTAGTTACTTAATTAACATATTGGTACGAATATGAGAAGGGTCTGTGTAAAATGAGCTCCTTATTCTTTCATCCATGAACAGAAGATAAGAAGAAAATATTGTGCAACAAATGCTTTTTATATTTACTCCAAAACGACTGACAGACATGTACAGAGGTCGGCAATTAGTGTTATCATTATATCACCCCAAACAACCAAACCAACACTTGGTTGACTAAAATGATTTGTTTTTCTTCGACAAGTTCAGTTTGCAAAAGCAACTTTTCAGAATTTTCTTTAACTACGAAAGATAGCTGGTAGTCGATTGCACTCCAGATGGTCGTACCAAGAATGAAATTATTAATTGTATAGAAATTAAATGATGAAAAAATTCAGGTTCTTAAACATCCATCGTATTGTCTCGACTTTGCACCATGTGACTCAGTTGTTTCTTCGGTGAATTCCGTCATTGCTGGAGATCCTTTGGATTGCGCAAAACGTCTGCTCTGCTGATAGTACCTTAGATAGAGTACCGTTGTGCTTTTCATAAATGTTTGCAGCGCGTCCAAACATACGTGGAGTGTGATGGAAATGATTTTGAAGGATTGTAAAGGTAAATATTTCAGTACAGTTTATTATGTAAATTCTTAAAGGCCATTTGCAAAACTTTCTAAGTGACCCTTGTATTTCAGGTGTGTTTCTTATAATTTATAGTAAACCATAGCAATTTTCTAAACTTCATATTCAAACTTACTTTCTCTGTTGGTTGTAATTTTGTAGAAATGTGTACAATCAATGATTTTTCTTTAAACAACCAACAGGAGTTACTAAGTATATAGTAGTCACATATTATTCTGGAATGCAGAAAATAAAATATTGTATAGCTTTGGCTTCTTATTTGGTGTATTTTGACTTTTAGTAGAATAAATTGCAAAGTTCATTTTACTGTAGAGCATATCTACAGTGTTAACATTTTACTGTAGGCATTCTCTCGTTTTTAAGGTGGGGTCACAATCATGGGAGTTCAGGGTAAGTGGTACACACAAGGAAGACTGTTATTATACTACTTTTCGTGAATATTTATTGGATGGAGTGCCTCAAATTTAACTGCATGTGTTTCTAACACATTAAAGATGTTGTCCATTTCGCATCTATGCATGTAATTATAACATTGTGATGCTTGTTTTCTTTTCGTTTTTTACTTGCACTTGGTAACAGTGTTTGTAAGCATGCGTAAACAGCTATAGTGTTATTTCAATTATAGAAATACTATTACACTTAACTTTCGTGTCTTGGTTATATAATCACCTAAGTGGTTCATCTTTAGGTGTTTTGAAGGAACAAAAATGTTGGAAGGTTTGATAATAAAATTTAAAGGAAAACCTGCAAAGGTCCGTCCCTTTTTAACAAAAACAAATGTTATAGCTTCGAAGTTGACAAATTCAGGACTGATAGCACAACTTCTAATTCGAGAAACACCTCCAGAATTGAGAATTTTCCCTGTTCCAGTTGACCCTTGGCCAAACTTAATCTTAGGTTCTTAATTTGGATTAAAAAAAAAAAAAAAAAAAAAAATGGATGACTGTGTTCATTAATTCTGCTTGATATATTTCTTTCTGAGTCTCGTATGTATATTTACCCACAGGAACAAGTAGCTTAATTAATAAATCGCATGTTTCAAATTGTAAATTATCATTTTTTTTTCTGGTTTAAACGAATAGTTTGAACATATTTTTTTACTTTCGAGCAGCATTAAGACAATATAAGACAAAAAAGTCGGCAGATTTATACGTTTCGTTTGCCTTACAAGCCGAAAATTTTATTCTTAGATGTTAGTTCATCTGTTCTGCCGTTCGTCCCGATGTCCCGTTTTTATTTTTCTTTCTCCCATCCAAATCAAATGAAGTAGATTTAAAAACTTTTTTTTTACAAATGCTGTTAAGAATTTAATCATTTCTAGAGCAATTCCACTGTCAGAAGTTCTTTTAACTTAAGTTTCTTTATTACTCTTGCCAGTTTTGAGTATTGTACTCATTTTCTTTCCTTTTTTGGATCAAAATATCCAATATATTCCAGTCAAAAATTCTCTTGTATGCCTTATATCTGGAGAAGTATATATCGGTATAGTATAACCAAACCCAAACTATCATTTAAGGATATCGTGTATGATATCCTTATTCCGTAAAAACTACGAAAACTCGATTTAGGGGCCACTCAAAAATTTTGTGGCTTCTAATCTAAAAACTAATTATTGGCCAAGATCGCAATCTTTTGATCCATTATTTTTTTCGATCATTCCTAACATTCTTGTTTTCTTTCTGCTCTATATGCATATTTCCATAACCATTTCCTTTTATTTCCAAATCTTTTATTGTCTGCGTCTGTTAGATCTTCCTTCAATATTTCTTTGAAAATAAATGTTCAACTTATTATTTACCAATAGCTTTTCTTCTTCATTAGCCAATACCTTTTCTTCTTTATTACTCGATATATTCATTTTAAATATAAGCAGTTATTATAATGCATCTGTATTATATCACCAATTTTTTCTCATTTCTTTATATCTGTCATAATAATTATTTTTGTTTTTATTGATAGGTGATTTTTTTTCACTCGTTCCTTTCTTTAACAATTTCTTGGATTTCTGGATTGGACTATGCTGTTCTTTTAATTTGTGATCTCCGAAATTTTGACTTCTAACATATTTGCTCTGTCTTTTTTTACCGTATATGTTAACATATTTTGCGCACTCTAATTTCTAAAGGATTGTTTTGAGCTGTATTTTTGTTGCGTCTATTTTACTCACATTGAAGAAAGAAGAAAAAGAAACTTCTAATTCTACCGCTGTTTATGGAATTGATAGTCGTTTTGCCAAGACCAGTTGTCACATTCTACTGTATTGTTCATTTACCAGTAACTTCACTAACTGGTTCGCAAAGAAATCCTAGATGTCATACTTCAACACTATAGCTTGCTCTTGTAAATTCCTAAGAGATAATGATGACAGTAAATACCTGAATTGCTTTTCAGCAATTGTAGTGCGCACGTTTAAACTCATTACCATTTTAGGTTCCAGTAATCCTAGTGATGTTAGTTCCTATTGTTTTATTACGTGTCAGTCATAAATTTAAATATCGATAATTAAAGGTTAGTCCTATGTTACAAAATAAGAATAATAATATACTGACAAAAGTACTGTATTCTTAATGCCGTGTACTAGAATTAAACCCAAATCAAGACTTCTATTACACTGATTTTACGTATATTGATTTTTCAGTGGCCAAAATAGATTGAAAAAGTGCGCGAATACGATGTTAGTTATTTTAAATTGTGTCCATAACTTCTGCGTTCTCTGTTTCTTCTTTCTGGAGAAATCTTTCAAATATTTCTGCCTTTATCTTCCAACTTTTCTACGGGTACAGTTAACGATATTGTTCTTGTCTGATTGATGCTGGTAGTGTGCAATACAAATGGAGCATATCCGACGCCAGAATACATTAATTAGTACAGCTGTTCTCAGTTCAACTTAGATGTTAACATAGACAACTTAGATTATGTCCGTATCATTATTGTTACATCTAGTGTTAATGTATAAGAACATGAACCACCGTGCTTCAAAGAGTTAATGGTTCTTCTTTTTAAATTAGTGTTCGTTATAATGAGGACCCGGATTTATATGTACTAAAAACTGGAAATATTACATTATATATATAAAAAAAATAATATGCACTTAAGACATGGCTTATTATTTGAGATTCACTTGTTTATAATGTCTATCATCTGTAGAATTAATTTCCCCAGTGCACTAGGATTCTTCAAGGTTGTCTGGTGTCAAACTTAATCTATTGCCTCTTAAAATAAGTTCACAGGCCAAAGATGATTTTTCAGCTTCAGCTGACGTGATTGGACACTATTTGTACAATCAGCGGCAAAAAAACCTGCAACATAATCATGTAAGTTTATTCTGAAATGACGAAGTCTTTTGCTCCAAAATAAGAGTTCACGGGAGGACGCCGAGGTTTATCCTGGCGTGATTCGTGCCACTTAGACGTTATGTTGATTCCCTGTGCTGTTAGGTGTAGTATCAGAATAAACTTACATTCTCATGTTGCAGGTTTTTTGCCGCGGATTGTACAATGGCATAGAAAGTTCGAAACACTCGCCTGGCAAGGATTTACTAATCCTACACTTGTACAGCTTGATTGACTCTTATCTTTTCTGAATTGAGCTTAACACCTGTCCAATTTCTCTAACTTCTTTCAAGTTTCGCGTAGGACGAACTTAAAGAAGGGAAGTTATTTTCTTAACGAGTTCGATGAACTCGTTGAATTTCCAGACGCTTAATTGTTTTAACAGTTGTCGAGTAAATGAAATATCTTGAAAGACTGCATTATTTTCAATATGTATTCTCGTTACTTACTCTTCTGACTCTGAGGGAGTTCCTTTGGTTGAAAAATATGCTAGAAATAAGTGTGTGCACTCAGGGAGAAATAAAAATACTTTTTTAAGAGATGTCCGATACACACGAAACTACCCTTCCAAAATATTCAGAAATGTGCAAATGCCCCTACAATATACACTAACCTCAAAATATGTATTTGCATATGGGCATATGGATTTAAAAAAAAAAAAAAAAAATCCAGATCCTGGTTATAACTGAATTGTTTTTACCACAACTTAGTGACTCTCAATATGCTATAGTTAATCCAAATCTTCCATTTAAATCTTTGATTGTTGGTATATTGTTACCGCCTACTCTCTTGTGGTATTTTCATTTTTACTTTTTAAACTAAATTAAGAACTCAGAATTAAAATTAAACAGATATCAACTGAACCATATGAGAATCTAGTTCTGGAACTGTTTCTCGAATTAGAAGTCATGCTATCAGTTCCGAGTTGGGCAGCTCTGCAACCAAGTAGCATGGGCACACAAGCATTATAGAAGATACAGACGCATGAATGAAGTTTCCTTGTAAACCTTTCTTTCCTTTGTACTCTCAACACTTGAAAATCAACCCCGCATAGTTTCGAAAACTTAGTTGTACTACGAAGACTTGAGGGGTAAATACAGTATTTTCATAGTTGATTATACCTCATATTCACATATAATATACTTAAAATATTTTCTCATTTATTAAAACGAAGAATAACTATACATTTTAAATATCTTGACGTTTTCTTCTTTTTTTATTCTCTTTCTGATAATGTCTGTTTTTTGATATTTTTGTTCATGTAGAACTAGAATCATACCGACGTTATTGCATTTAAAGAAGGAAGAATGACCACCTTTTAAATGTATCTCCTAAACACTTTCTAATTTTTGTATATTCACTACACTTTTCATTTTTATTATTATTATTATTATTATTATTACTCTATTTTTTCATTAAATGTATGTTATATATTCTTATATGCAACGTTTGATAACCAGTTTGCGAGCTCGCTACACAAAGAAATGATATGATGCTCTGGTGTTATAGTATCAGGGTTTCTCAACCTGGGGATCGCGAAGATAAGCGGAAGAGATAAATAAATTAGAATACAGGAAGATATTTTTAAATATTATTTTGAATTTTGTTCTGATAGACTTTTTTTTTAATTATTTTTATACATACTGTTAAGAACAGCAATAAAAAAAATAAGTTCACTAAACATTTTTAATAGGTACAAAGTTGTTAAAAATTCAATTTAAATAAAAGAGGTACGATATGAAACTAATGAAAACTGCATATTGAAATATCAGAAAAAATACAAATGCAAAAAAAAAAAAACTTACATATTGAAATACAATTAAAATTGAAAGCTTAATGAGATACCTGAGCATGGTGAGAGTTCACTAGTGCGGCAATATCCGGTTCAATCTTCGTGATGCACATGATCAAGTCATTTAAAATACTCAATAACTTTTTCTTAACAACTGTCCAAGTTTTTTAAAAACCAAAATTAGAAGTAACTTTTTTTTTTATCATATGACCCAAAATTAAGGGAGTTTTAAAATTTTCAATGATGGATCGAATTCGATATTTGAAATATGAATGAACTGACCAAATTTGGTTTTAACCCATTCCCTTTTAGACAAGTTACTATATCCACCATATACAAAAAATGGATTCTACTATTGTAGAAATAGTTGGATATCGTGAGATCTCCACAATAGGTATATTTAAAATCCCACAAAAGCTTATTACAAACCAGAAATAATTATGGAGTCGCTGGCAAGAGGATGTGATAAAATGGGAGTTGTGATAGGAATTAGGTTGAGAACCACTGATCTAGATGAATATTTCGGAACTCATGTAGTATTTCATATATTATATTATCAACGTAAAAATTCCTAGTTTGTCTTGTATGAGAGTACTATATTCATGAATACCATCACACCAGTATTGCTACTACGACGACTTCAACGTTGTCATGTGAAATTGAAACAACTGATTAATTTCTACAAAGAAAAATTAAGAAAATAAAATCTCCGTCTTCTATCTCACTTTCTGCACGCCCCATGTACCATCATTCGTAAATGCAAATTTGCGTGATAATTCCAAGGATTTTTCGTGACGGCTCTAAATCTTTGCTCCGGTTGTAACTAGTTCGTGAATTCGGAGAGATATTAACATTAATGTAAAATTTACTATGTTAATGTTATTGTGTGTTACTTTGAAAGATACTGTAAATTTAAAGAGTGGAAATATGCGATTGGACCGACGTTTGAACCAGGTCATAACATTTGTTGTGCAGGTCCGCAAAGCATAATACACTTACATAAATTTTATTAAATAAGATTAACAGAAGCCAGATCATTCATTTGGAATTTACCGAATATATTTGTATAATAGTATCTGATTGCATCATTACTAATAACAGATGTACACATTTCTTAAACTAATAATGCTAATTTTTGAAACTGTCGGAGCATTCTTGTGAGCCAATGAGAAGTCAGTATATTTCCACATGTGCTCCTTTGGTTGTCTGACAAATGTCAAGATGATATTCTATCTCTTACCGAAGTGTCTAAGGTGTAATTAATTGATAGCTGCGGAAGCTATTACACTTCAAGTTCCCATATTCTGCCGTTATCCTGTGCACTCTACCAAAAGTATGAAAGGTGACATCATATCAAAGAACACAACATTATTTAGAAACAATTTATCATCATCAGTAAGGTGTAGTGGGACATCCTCTCCCATTCTCTGTCTCTCTCTGAAAATTTCTCATCAAGGAAATACCTTACTTGTATAGTGCAATATGGTTTATGCACAGTCCCTCAGTGGCCTGTCGAACTGATTTGTATGATTGAAAAGTTGAATTGAATTAAAAAACTTAATATCCGATTCAGTTTTGTCTTCAGTCGCTGGTTTCTTGCCGTTTTCATTCTTTCTCAATATTGAACGTGTTTCCAATAATTATTCTATGTATGGCGCTCAGAACGATTTTGTCCATATTTCTGCCTGAATAATCGTTGCACAATGATGGCAGACGTATAATCTGCATGTTAAAATTAATCTGAACTTCCAGTGAACTTCAGCGCATGAGCACAAATAGAGATAATTATTTCATTGTCGTTAAAATTTGAAGGGATTCTCAAGGGATTGAAGGGGTTCAATCATCATCGTAACTTCAGTGACCGGACACACTGTACTTTTCAAACATGAGCACTTTTAAGTATAGTAACTGTACGTAGCAATTGTAGTAGGTGTTGAGTACTCTTAGTTATCAAATGGATAGCAACTAGTTTTGTTTCTCTACTTGCGGTCCCAGATTTAATAACTGGTAAAATGCAAGTAATGATTCTGATTGCACCTTGAGCAGTAAGTCACGTTTTTCTACAGCTTTGGTGCTAAAAATAGTCTGTTAACTTTAATCAGTTAAACAAAAATACTTTAGGTTCAATAGAACTGTGTACTTAATTATAGCACAATTTTCAGTCACCCTTACCATTGTCTCAGCTTATGATAAAGAAGAAATGCAATACTTGGTGTCAGAGTTCATGATTAACATGACTAACGTAAGATTAGTGAGAGAATGCTAGAGTGATGAAGCGCTTTAAAATTGACTGTTCCAGCATCTGACTAGTGGTTTAGAGATGCACTATGTAATGTGCTAGAATCATTCGACTAAGAGAGTGTGTGTGTGGGGGGGGGGGGGGTATGCCCAGGGAAAATTATCTTGAGGTGAATCAAAGAAGTAGTAGATGTCGATTGAACTACATCATTCGTAGGTAATTTTTATATCGTGTTAAATGATGTATGGAGATATAAATACTACGTGTTTGCTTCGAATCAATATGTGGTTGTAGCTATGGTAATCGATTGGAAGTGACACTACTTTCCTACTGTATATTACAAAGACGCTTGTAATCACTCAAATTATCGTTGACCAACTCATCAAAAAAAAAAAAAAAAAAAAGTTTTGGTTTTGATAATTCAGTAGCGTGAATTATTATTCTTTACACCGAAATGTGGGTGTGGAGAAGAATGGAAAGAATTAGTTGCGTCGAGCGGAAGCTATGGTGGGTGAATGGTGGGTGAGAAAAGAACACTTTTAGATATTAGGAAGAGGAAGAGAAACTGGTTGGGACATTGTCTAAGAAGAGATTGTATCATGAGGGACGTCCTAGAGGGTATGGTGGCGGGAAAGAGAGGGAGGGGCCGAAAGAGACTACAATTAATGGATGATATTAAAACAGAAAGATCATACGCGAAGACGAAAAGGTTAGCGGAGGACCGTGGAGCATGGAAGCTTCTCAGCTGCAGCAAGTGACCTGCCAATAAAGGCAGAATACCTGTGATGATGATGATGATGACACCGAAACATACCAATCAATGAGGAAGCTCGTAAAGTGATGAAAGAGTTAGGTTTATTTCCACATTTGTTAAAACAAGCTAATGTAAGCAAATACGGAACTGCTTTTTACTCAGCTTTAATAATGCATTTTGTAATGTACGCTACGTGACTAGATAGCATTAAATTGCTAGTAAATTATAAAAAACTCCAATGACGAAAACTTCTCTAAGCGCAAACAGCGGACTATGGTAGCTTATGATGCGAGAGTTGTCTAAATCAAAGAAATTTTTATTCTTACTAGTAGTCTTACTACTATTTGAGTTAGTATTCCTGTGTACTGAACTGGGAAAAAGTATATTATGGTGTTTCATAGATTTATATATTATTCAAAAGTAATTTATATATTATCTTAATGACAACCACATCGTCGATTTGTTATTGTCATGTGTAATGACGTCACATGTACTCTATCAATGTCTGCACAATTCCCACCTTTCCACTCACTGTGCATGAAATGCACTTCGCAGAAGATATGCTGCAATTAGTGACTCTGCATGATGAATTCAAGTCCTCTATGGTTTCAATGTGAGATTTGTTGTAGATAAGTGCTGTAAGCAAGTCAGTCAGTTGGCAGTTTCATCAATAGACCGGGGAGAATCCTGAGACAATTACTCAATTAGCAAAGCACATCATCAGTTATCCAGTATTACATAATTTATCCTGCAGCTAATTGGATGCGGAAACACAAATTCCGGCTCGCGCGATCACCGGACTTAAACCAGTTAGATTTGGGAGGATATGGGCTTCTGTGGTATGGTAGGTAACGCATTATGAAATGGTATACAAATCGTTGTTATTCCATTATTTTGGGCATTACGTTTATCAGATGTAGCGCTTCTCTTTACGTAAAGTCCGCGCAGTACTATACCCAGTATTTTTTTTTTCTTTTAATAACTTGGTTAGCAATGAAGATACCTTAACTTAGTTAGGTACTTTGAGTTGGACTTGTGTAAGCAGGATCGCATCATTACATTTTCCGGAAAAGACAACATTGACATCAAAGCAGTGCCAAACACTGAGCACGACATTCTGAAGAATTGCCTGAGTTTCAGGGATGATTCCAATGTAACAATGGATCGTGGATTGTTTCGGGAAACTAGCTTTCACGTAGCATTATAAGAAGTAATTGAGCTCCATAAGTTTGGCGATTATGAAAGACCAAATACCGTCGAAATTACTTAATTTCAGTCAGGCTGGCATGAGAAATATATATGTCACTCAGTCATACTCATTTAAAATCGATAATTCTCATTGTCCAGTTCATTGGCAAATGTGTGAAAGACATATGTACTTTAGAGATGCGTGCCAGAGCACGTGATGAGGAGTCGTAATACATTAGGTTCATCACGTCTGTCTGATCTTGCCCACGCTATTGTCCCACCACCAACACTTTTTCTGATTCCACTAAGATAAGTTTTATTCAGATTTTGGTACACCTTCATATTATTCGGAATTAACAAAATGCGGGCTAAAGTAACTGGAGAGACATCGCAATATTTTAACTGAAGATTCAAAGAATTGTGATAGTTAGTTTAGAATAATTGCTTGTACTCGGTCTAATATTTTAAATCTCATATTAATCTTATTAGTATTATTGAATTGATAGATGTTCTTGAACGTAAAACTTCAACCACTATTTCTCATTTTAAAATTTTCTTTTTGTGTTTGTAGCGTGTGAAACCGATGACATTCCTGGAATTGGACAATATGACGACTTCCACACCATTGACTGGCAAAGAGATATTGCCAGGGACCGAATGCGACATAGGTATATTGTGAAGAAAAAGCAAGATTCAATATGTGACTTGATAAAAGGCGCGCATGATGCGTGGTCAGGATGGGTGTGTGTATTGCTTGTTGGATTATTGGCAGGTAGGTGTTTTTTTTCTCTTTGGTGTGTTCACTAAATAAATAAAACGTTAAAAATTTTGCATGTACCCAAAAAGTTCGTGCCGTTTGATCATATAAAACAAGCGCATACAAGGAGTTTATACAATATTTATTCAGGAAGATAGCCTCCTTCCGCTTTTGCAACCTTCTCCCATCTACGAATAAGTCCATAAATGCCTTTTTTGTTGAAATTTATATCCTGCTACTCAAAAAACTGTGCCACTGCATTTTTAACTTCTTCCCTAGTTTTTAACTGCTGATTGCGCATGTAATTGTCCATGGTCAAAAAGAGATGATAATCTGATGGAGCCGCATCTGCGAAGTAAGGAGGGTGAGGCAAAAGGTCCTACCCAAGTACCGAGATAATTTCCAGGGTCATTCTTGCTGTGTGAGGTTTCGTATTGTCTTGATGGTCTTCATGGTGAACCCCTTTTCTGTTCACGTGTGCTGGCTGTTACTGGGCGAGTTTGGTAACTACTGTTTGCAGTTGTGCTGAGTAAACATCTTTCGTGATGTCTTAACACTTCCCAAAAACTCAAAATGCAGTATCCCAGCAGTAGTCCACCATATACACAGCATTACCTTGCGCTGGTGAATATTGGGTTTAGCATACAGAGGCATTGGGTCATTGGGAAGCAGCCAATGGTACGAACTCTTCTTGTTATCATACATAACCCACTGTTCATCACACGTCAAAATAGGTCCAATATTGGGCAATTTTTGTTCCTACTCAGCAAGGATGAGCAAATGTTCAGCTGCTGGAGTCTGTTTGCGGCAGTCAGCTCATGCAGGACCCGCTTGCTCATCTTCCACGCTCGTCCAAGCTCATGTAAACGTAAACGAATGGTTTCATCACTTACCCCAAACCGTTGAGCAAGTTCTTGACATGTCTGGCTTGAATCCTCTTCAATAGCTTCGTTCAGATGGTCCACATTGAGTGATTTTGGTCTTCCAGATCAAGGTTTATCCTCAAGGCTCTCATCACCAGTCGAAAATGTCTTAAACCACTTACTTGCAGTTCGTTAGAGTAAACAAGCCCTAATTACTGCGTTTGACATAGCCCATAGTTCACACTGAATATCTCAACTTTCATTACTAAATGCAACGTGTCCTCTACGATAGCAGATGTGCCACTGAATAAGCGTTCAGACAAGAGCACAACACTTACTAATTACGTCATCTCCGATTGCTTGAGGGGGAAAAAGCAACGACGTTTCCCAAAACGGCACGTACTTTTTGGGTCACCTGGTAGGAAAATTAAAATTTATCGAGTGTTCTAAAACTCACGCCTGTGCTCAGCAGCGGGGAGAGGGATGCTCGAGGAAACACGAAAACAAAATATGACGTAGCCTAATTTCGGCGGTAAGCTCTGATAAAAATACGGTGATGTGGCAACATTATACGGCACATGGCAACACAAGCATCAGACAGTAAAGATTGTTATTACTCGGTGTAGAGTAGGGTTAACCTGTGTGGCTGGCAACCAGACAATTGAAGTTCATTCCGCCACTAGTTTCACTGTTGTTCTGTTTGTTTTCGTTTGTTTATTTGTACAAATAGAAGGCGCATGTGAATGGGAGCAATGAAACGAAGTGAGAATAGTGTGCAGAATCAGAAAAAAAGCACACTCACGTAACATGTAAATGCATGAACGTGTTTAATTTATGCTACAAACTAGACATACCGTTATAGATGTTCTGTGAAACAAGTTTTATATATATATATGCATGTTCCTCACGTATCAAGCTGCTAATGAACCCTGATTCGATTTCCGATGTTGATACATCGGAACATAGTGACGGCAGGTAAGCAAAACTGTATTCGTATACAACACGTGAGATTTCAGCCTCATAAAAGGGCACTGTCAGACTTCAATACAGCAAGAAAGAAAAAATGTATCCAGGCGTAGAATTTGAACACGGATCGCCTGGTTAATAGACATACACACACAGAGTAATGATAATCCTTTACTGCTAGACTCTTGTGTTCCCATGTGCCATGTGGTATTGCCTATTGCCATATATTTAGCAGGTCCTACCGTCAAAACAAAAGCCTATTCTGTTTTCTTCAGCTCCATGCCAAAAGTCTTCACTTGCTAAGAACAGGCGCGGTGTTTAGAACACCTGACATTGCAGCCATTTCCTATCAATGAATAGCTCTGGTCGGCCATATAGTTCACGTTTAGCTAGGTGATTTGCAGTCGGCGACTTCATAATTCAAGTAGCTATTCAACTCTTTCAGAGTATTCAAACCATAATGAAAATTTCATATCTTTAACAGAAATCGAACTCGGAACTACATGCGATAAACATGCGGCCACATGGATTAAAAGTATTGTACGACTTTATTGTATCTGTTAAAGATTGTGTTTCTTTTCCAACGTAATTCGTCTTGACACAAATATACTTGGTCCACCGAAGTTATAGAAAATCTTTATACCATCGCAGAAATTAGGTTCCTCCAAGCATGCAAAATGCTTCTTCCTGATGGAAGCTGCAACTGTTTTTATCTTTATTTATTTTTAACTACGGGAAGGGGTGGAAGTAAGATAGAGGGGAATCTGGTGAATGAAGTAATGTGGCAGTAAATCATGTACCCTAAATCATTTATTTTGGTCAAAGCAGTGACACCCTTAATGGGGACGAGCATTGTTTGATTCAGGATTATTTTTAATAAAAGAAAAAAGAAAGAAATCGGTCTTTTTTTCATCTTTCCGCCTATGTTTGTCCAAAAGTTTTCCATAATATTCACAGGTGATGGTTTTACCAAATGAAAGATAATCAGTGCTGTTAGATGGAGAACCAAAATGTTCCCATTGTTTAGACTGCTGTTTCGTTTCTGGAGTATTGTAGTGTACTTATATTTCATTGGTAGTTATGAAGAAACATAGTGGAAAAAATGTAAACTTTTAATTCTTTTTAACTGTAATATTGTTCAAAGATAAGACATGTATCAATCGGTAGTTGGCATGGAGCTGAATGAGTTGACGTTTGAGCGTAAATTCTTATGCGTAATTTTCGGGAAAAAAAACAAGGAAAACAATTTTATAGCATTAAAACTTAGGTTATTCGTTGCCAATCTGATGCATTTAATCATTTTTATTCTGCTGAAATAGATTATTTAATTTATTTGTGTACTACATATGAAAAGTATACAATGTTAAGTAGTAAATTATATATATTGTCTTGTCGTTTGACTTAGACCAGTAACACACATACAGTTCTAATACTGACGTGCATACTCCTAACAATGACTCGTATACTATTTGAATAATAACACACCCACACAAAAAATAGAAGTTCTGTGGAGCGGACCACAGGATATAGATTCAATGTTTTTTTTTTCCTCCTTTTTTCCCCCCACAGAATCCAAAATTCGAAACCCTAGGACGATTAACTGTTAATTTTGTTCCATGGACGAAAAACGTGTGTCCTCCCTATCCACAATAGCTGAAATTTTTCGCCTATAAAAAATTGACATGGTCAGTTGTCCTGGGGTTTCGCAAGTTGGATGTTGTGTAACGAAATATATCGAATCTATACCCTGGGGTCCCGCTGTACAGAACTTTTTTTTTTTTTTTTTTTGTATAGTTGTTTTACATATATCCTCCATATCAAAAATTGCTCGAGTTTTTTGCCCATAACAAAAAATTGACGCGGTCGATCGTCCTGGAGTTTCGAAATTTGGATTCTGTGTAACAAAATGTATCGAATCTATACCCTGGGGTCCCACTGTACAGTACTTTTTTTATTTTTTTTATTGATTTATTTTCTTTCTTTCTTTCTTTCTTTCTTTCTTTCTTTCTTTCTTTCTTTCTTTCTTTCTTTCTTTCTTTATTTATTTATTTATTTATTTATTTATTTATTTATTTATTTATTTATTTATTTATTTATTTATTTATTTATTTATTTATTTATTTATTTATTTATTTATTTATTTATTTATATGTGTGTGTGTGTGTGTGTGTGTGTGTGGGTGGGTGGGTGGGTGGGTGGCTGGCTGGCTGGCTGGCTGGCTGGCTGTGGCTGTGTAATTACAAGGGCAATTAAACAACTCAGAAGTTCTCCAGAAAATCCTAACAAACATCAATGAAACAATTAGAAACTTCAGGACAATATCTACTGTAATGTTTTCCGTTGCAAGTTTTGCTTTTTATAGATTTAAATTTGATTTAAACTACTCTCTGAGCAAAACAAGACATTTATTGTAAAAATTATTAACGTGTAACAGTAATATTAAATCTATCATTACCTGTGTTTTCGTAGTGTCTGATGAAGCCAAAGTGGATAGTTGGCGAAACTGTTAACACGTTAATAATTTTTACAATAAACGTATTGTTTTTCTCAGCAAGTAGTTTAAATCAAATTTAAATCAGTATCTACATATAATTTTATTTAAGAGTAATTGTTTCAGTAAATTACAAGGTTATACACATTTTCAGGTGCTCTCGCTGGTGTCATTGATATTGGAGCTAGTTGGATGTCAGATTTAAAATATGGTATATGTCCGCAGGCGTTCTGGTTGAATCAGGAACAATGTTGCTGGTCGTCAAACGAAACAAATTTTGTCGAAGGCAATTGTCGTCAGGTAAGTACTTTATCCTTTCTTATTAGTAATTACGTTTTAATTTGCTAAGAAGATGTATCTTTTATTGCAATGCTGTTACTTGGTATTTGAAACCACCAAGATTTTTTTGTAAAGAAATTCCCTTAATTGATAATAAGATTTTTTTAAATTACTATTTTATGCAGAGTGATGAAACAAGATTATAGGGAGGAGTAATTAATTTGACACAATGTAACTTCTTTGCTGTTGATTGAAAGATAAAATACACTTCTTGTACTTTCTTTATTTTATTTGCGTATTAGAAATCCCTTGGCTTCCGATCTTCCGTGTTATTGTCATTTGTATGCATCCCACCAGTTCTCTCAAACATCAGTTCCTCAACGAATGCAAAGCTACGAATCTCTCAGTTCAAATATGCTCTCAATTCTAATTCACTTTTAAATGAAGTGTGTATAAAATTCTGTACTATACACAACTATCTAATGATGTTAGAGTAAGGAATGGTGGCAGTTCAGATCTCAGCTATGGACGCCACCATCTCTGCTGGAATGAAACGGGAATTGATCGATAGAAGTGAAAGGGGTCACATTGGCTCAGTGGTAAAAAGTTGACCTCTGGTGCGAGGGACCGTTGGTTTGATCCCAGGCAATTATCTAGGACATCATCCTGTCCGTGGGTTTCCTCGTGGTTCTTCCGTGAAACTAGAAGTTACATTGACAGTAGCGACACCATGCGGTACAGCTTGAAAACTTAAGCTTCCACCGGAGTCGAGGCGAGCTCAGTGCTTAGCCAACTTTACATGAAGCGTAGCAATTAACAAGACAGATTCATTCTGAAGAAGGTAATGAGAATTTTTGCTCAAATAATTTTCAGCAGGTGTACCGTTCAAAAAAAAAAAAGAAAAAGAAAAAAAAAAAAACTTGCGATGACCCATTCCTCCAATCATTGTCAGTTGCAAAGTAAATATGAAGAGAAACAGTTGTGTTTGCTCATCGATAGTACAGAGGTATTAATACACTTTTTTCTATTTATATATTTCAGTGCCTTGGTTGTTTAAAAAAAATACACTGACTGAGATGGGATGAAAGGATTAAATGCTGCACAGACAAACCAGGCATAGTATTCCTTTTGTTCACAGATTTTTAATAGGACCCAGACGCAGACGATGGGATTCCTCCCGTCAGCGTTACCATACTTAGGAGCATTGGTATTTTAAGCAAACATATTCTTAATTTTTATGGAAAGCACTTCATCATGTCCTCCTCGCGGGCTAATTGCTAACACGCGTCTGTGGAGCACGAGTTCCCAGTAAGAGAGAATAGAACTCAATTAAAGTAGTTCAGATCCCACTTTAAACTGTCGCGTGTCTTGTCTTATATAGTCTCGCTGTTGACCAGGAACATAAATTCAGATCAATGAAGTGAACAAGCACTTCTCTGAGGCATACGAATATTACTTCTTGTAAACTTTGAATTATCACTAGGGTACAAATACCTACAAAATCTTGTGAATCATAAATATTTTATTTCTAAAACATATCTTTAATAAAGTTAGCCTTTATAATCTAAATTATTATGAATTAAAATGTCAAATTTCTAAATAATTTCAAACTAACAAATTGTATAAAATATTTTCGTTATTTTTCAATGACGTGTTACTAATTTCGGAATTAGCATTTCCAACCAATGTGCATGTGATGAATCGATTGAAAAATCACGGAGCTAAATCTGGTAACATCGCAGCCACAGTAGCTATTACGTGACCATTGAACATAGTTTCTAATACATAGTGTAATTCTATGAAAGAATTCGACTTATGTTGACCAGAGAAATTAAATTACCTTCTGTAAAGATGAAAAGGCAATAGTTTCTTTAATTTTAAATTTCTTTTTGTTTTCCAGTGGTCAACATGGCCAGAAGTGTTCAATCAACCCAGGGAAGGAGCAGGACCATACATAATATCTTATCTTTTTTACGTCGCGTGGGCGTTAATATTTGCAGCCCTCGCAGCTTCGCTTGTTCGCATGTTCGCGCCATATGCGTGTGGTTCAGGTATTCCTGAGGTACGTTCATCTCCCAGTTTATTATTTGAAATAGTTTAAAAGGGACTCAAATAAATTTCCTTTGTATTGTAATCTGTAATTTCCAGCTTCAAATAATATAGCAGTAAGTTAAGTTAGATTTAGATTACTAAGCGAAGATAGACTTGCGTATCACCAGTTATATAGGAAGTGGGTAACATGTGTTAGACAAACAGTACTTGATCCAATTTGTTTTGCATAGGCCCACATTCATATCCAGTTTCATCTAAAGAAACTGAAAGCAATATTGTGTCCAAACGTCATAATAGTGTATGATAGAATTTCGGATATATGAAGGCCCATAAATATGCAAAATCCGGTATGGGGCCTTAAAATTAGTACAATACACATTCCCTCGCGGAGAACTTTGCATTTGAATCAATTTTACACGAACCGTGAGGGGACATGTCGCGAATGTACCTTGTAAGAGGACTCTAAGTCGCTCAATTTCACGTTCCACAATGGCACGTCGACTGCATGGAGGGTGGTCTTTTTCCGTGACCGCCATTATATCTGCACATCAGCTTCACCGGACAGAACCGAGAAGGAATTGGGTCGTGCTCTTTTCCGATTACATCAGATTGAGTCTGAGTAGTGATTCTGGACATACACTCATCTGGCGAGAGATGGGAACACGCAATGAATTCAGGAACATTGTCGAACATGATCATTTTGGTGGTTTGGTGTTCTTATGTTGGGAGGCATAATGTTGCATGGACATACCGACCTCCTAATTTTTGAACGCGATACACATCACCAGTCAACGTTATTGTGACACTCCTCCAGAGCATTGCATCCTTCCAGAAGTGCAATCGGCCCCAACTTCTTTATGGATGATAATGCGCAACCGCATTGAAAAGCGCAGGCCGCGGCGCTGTTGGAACGAAAGAATATTTGGCGAATGGACTGGCCTGCCTGATCCCCCGACTTCAGCCTCATCGAGTACGTTTGAGCTGCTATGGGGAGCAATTTTACAGTACTTCCAGATGCAGCAAGGATTATCCAGCGGTTGTCAACAGCGCAGGTGGAGTGATGAAACCCCATACAATAACAGCTCATTACCTGTGAGCAGCATAGAAGCACAGTGCAGAACATTCATTGCTGTTCGTGGTGATCGGATATCCTTTTATGGACAGTTTCATCCCGTCTATAATGTCTGGAAAGGCATCATCACTCGTGGTGCTTTCAGTGTAAATTATTGCCTCTATATAAAGGTGTCATTTTTGTTCTTCTGATTATGTGTTACTGTCTATTGTTTTCTTGTATCATATATACCAATACTTTCTATATATGGTTCAGGTTTCACCAATTTATGCCACTTATGAGTGACATCATGCGAAACTTTCTTTCGTCTGTAAGTTTTGCACACTAGCGTATATCAGATTGTTGGTGTATTTACGTCAGTGCGTAATATGTTCTCATACTCATTTTAATGTGATGTTAATACGTATATTACTAAACAGTCATTATCAGTAGTTGAAATCTAAACAATGTATATTCCTTTTTGTTGAAATTTTAATGAGAATGAGAATGTTTGATGCTAATATTATCATCTTCCAGAAAAAGTCCTTCCAAGTGTTAATGACTACACAGTCTCACCAGCAAGGAACATTTGACCTCAGTAAAGTTCATATTCCTTATATTTGTTGTGCTTGAGCTATTAATAATGCAACTTCCTTGTTATGTAGAATTAAAGCGGGCAAATGGTAGAAAATAAAGGCAGTAGACGGTATAAATACATATCACAAGTCATTGCTAATCATAATGATTTCTTGTTACAGATTAAAACAATTCTTAGTGGCTTCATTATTCGAGGTTATTTGGGAAAATGGACTTTGATAATTAAGTCCGTAGGTATAATGTTGGCTGTGTCTGCGGGACTCAGCTTAGGAAAGGAAGGCCCAATGGTTCATATTGCATGTTGTATTGGTAAGTACTTCATTTTATTTCTAGGTCTTAATGCTAATATGTGTGATTACAAGCATTATAAGAAGATAATTCAATAAGTAAAAACAAATGCTTTCATTTAGACACAACCATATATACTTACTTTCCCACTTACGATTCTATATATTTTCGAAGTTACAGTTCTTTGTAATGTGCTTTTTTCCTATCCTTCGACAGGTGTGACAAGAAATAATGAAAACAAGTTAAAAAAAAAAAAAAGTTTTAGCATGAGTGTGAAGCTTGTTTGTATTGTTTCCAGTACTACATATCCTTCAATTTGGTTACATGATCGAAATTATGTGGGTGTGTCGGACAGTAGTTATATTGATAAAGAATTACTTTGGCTAATGGCCAATTAACAATAAATGTTTTCTGGGTATGACAGAAGCGAACCGTTGCTAAGTTTATGTGTTCTGGTAAATATTGGTTCTAAAAGAGGTTAGAGATTGAAATTCAAGAGAAAAAGGAATAAATGTATTATTTATAGTTCGGTGTTGTCATTGCTAGGCTTCTTAAGTATATAATTGGAATACACACTTTACATAGCAAAGACACACACACACACACACTATACATATATATATATACGAGGCGTATCCGTAAATTAAGGTTACATCTGTGTTGTTTAATTACGAATCACATTTTTTATCTGGTTGAAATATTTAAAAAAAACTTTTTACCATGTATGTATGTGAATCCGAACTTTCTTAAGCAAGTACTCAGGTGAAAAAAAAAAAAATATTTTTGACAAGAATGAACGGAAAATCCAAGGACATAAAAACACTGGACAAAACAACTTTAATGTAAAGTTCTTGGATTTCGTCAAGGTGAAAGTGATATTTACAAAAAACCAAAATCATATAAATAGTTTTAAAAAAAATGCACAAAATTCATTCTTTGGAACTTCGACTCCAATTGATTCATACATGGACGCTTCTTTTAAAGAACAGAATTTTACAGGACATTAATATTCAGAGACATGAGAGAACAAAACCGATCTTTGCAATGTAAGTTATACTTTTGCTTTATTGATTTGTCTTCTGAGGCTTACCTTATATATAGTAGTTCATTTTGTATTAATATTGCTTTTGAAATTTTGAAATGATTATCAGTCATGCAGACTAATTAGAAAATGCACTTTACGTTTCTCTTTGTTTAGTTTATTCTTGCTTACTACATGAAGGAATATAACTGTGCAATTTGTTATATCCAAATTCTGTAATAAATAATGAACAATAAAGTTTTATACTTTTCATAAATCTGTTTAGAATATAAGTCTTTTCAAGACTTAAAATAAGGTAATGGATACTACCACTACTAGTGAAAGATATGCTTTCACTATCAGGAGCATTTTATTACTATTAGTACTATTAAAGAAATCCTAATTGGCTCCATTTATAAAAGCATATCACACATCCCCCTATTATTTTCGTGGTAAGTTGACTGTATTGGGTTTCACTGTCAATCTTTCGCTTCCTTCTCGTGGCTTGGAGCCTAGTGCGAGTAACACGTTTACAATATCTACACCGATTTAGAATCCAAAAGTGAAATACGCTCCGTCATACCTTTTCCCCAAACACATCGTAAGGACCCAGCAGATATTCAGAAAGTATTTGTTTCCGTTTATGGAAACACCTAAAGAAATATCTTACTGAACAATACTTCCACGATGATGATAAAACCAAGAATGAAGTAATATGTGGTCCCAGCAGGAGGCACTAGAATTCTATGATTGTAGTATTGAGAAGTTAGTACCCTGCCGTAACAAGTGTTTGGAAAGTAGCGGCAACTACATCGAAAAATAATCCTTTATCACTGGATACGTTGTAATAAACTTCTGTAAAATACATATTTTTTGAATGAACACTAGCTGTTGTAAACTTACTTTCCGGACACGCCTCGTACTTGTAAGAGAGTGAAAGTGTGTGTTCTAGTGGTAGAGAAATTTCAAGATGGTCAAGAGAGTTGACTGGTGAAAGGAAGTGAATACAAATTGAAATGTATGCATTGTTGGAGATAGTGCACTCAATCTACAACTTTTTTTCTCTCTCTCTGGAACTCAGAACTCCTGACGAACGATAGGAGAAACGCCGTAAAAAGGACTGTAATTAAATAAAATATTGCATCGATTGTAAACATGTGTTTTGTATTTCGGTAAAATGTTATTTCCCTGTTTTTTACTGAACATTTTTCATATTTAGACTTTTCTGTATAGTTATTATTTCCGAAGTACTTTATATGGATGGGTCAAACGTGACGTATTTCTACACGTGTTTCTTGGACCAACTGTTTTCGGTGGATTCCAAAGACATCAGGCACACATGGAACTTACAATAGTAATGCTTTGCGTTGATTCATAAATATTCAAATGAAAGAGATTGCAACTCCTGTGTAAACTTCCATAAGATAAAATCTTAAAAGAACAAATAGATTAACCTTTAAACGCCCGTTGACGCAACTGCTGCGCGTCAAGGCTTTAAACCTCAATAGCTTAGTCTCTAATTAAGCTAGGAAGATAATTTTGTTACCAATGGGTTCCTGAAGGATGAAGCTTCCCGCTGATATGCATTTTATATATGTGGGGGGTACCACGGCAAAGGAGGGGTTAAAGTTCGTTTTTCGTTTGTTTTGGCATGTTTTTTTTGGGGGGGGAGCATTCCCTCCGGGGGTACACTCATAAAAATTGGTATGTAAAGCAAGGAAGTAGTTCACTACATGGTAGTACCCTGTATGTATACTTGTTGCTTATATGAGGGAAGCAAAATTGGCCAATTTTTTGAATCAGTTTTTTGACGTAAATTACGTTTATTTTCAGGACAGTTCCATATAAAGCAAATGGTCTAGAAGCATAATTCTTGTTGCGGTACATGATGTGTGCATCAAAATGATGTGCATATAACGTGGTACTATGTTGGAGGTGGAGTATACATGTTTTTATAAGAATTTCGTTCTGAATTTTTATCTCGCTTTGTATTGCTTCAATGGCTACCAGTTTTTATATTATTATCACAAGTGTGTTGCCTACACATTACCATCGTTTTTTCAGCGTAGGGTGACTGCAAGGGTTGTTACGGCCATCCAAATTATATTTTTTTCCCTTTTTTTTATTAGGATTCCTGTTTCTTCTTCCTCTACTACTATTAATATGGCGAGAATTGCATATTGTTACCTCGTTGGAATCTGTGTTCCATAAGCTTTCCAACGATGTGTCAATAATGACTCTGTGACAGTTAGGGGGAGAAGGGGGGGGTCACCAGAGCACCCAACGTGAAAATCTACGATTTCGTTCAAATGCCTGGCGGGCGTAGGAAAATTAAAGGTTAGGAAGGTAGGGAAACTTATTTACTTGAATATAAAGTGAAATATTAATGCTGTCTTTACCTAGAAGACTTATTGTTTGGAACCGAAAATATGGCTTTTGAAATACTTAACTCATCCATTAAAGTACAGAATATCGATTTATTATTTTAAGAATAAGACACTTTACTTGATAAATATGTAAACAAGCATTGTACTTTACTTTATTATGTGTAATGTAATTTCTGATGTGCATTGAGAAATGTATGTTAGTTGCACAAAGGGTGTTCAAAAAGTTTTGCACAGTGGTCTCTCTCTCTCTCTCTCTCTCTCTATATATATATATATATATATATATATATATATATATATATATATTTAAATATTTGCGGAAGGAGAATGAATTTTTTTGTGAACATACTTGGAACATTTAGCTATACACTGAGCCTACTCAATATAGCCTCCATCAGCTGTGATGCATCTGGTCCAACGTTCTTTCCATGATGTAAATGCACTTTGGTAAAATTCTGGGGATTGACTTTTACACCATCACTTGACACAGAAAATAAGATCTTTCTCACTACCAATGTTTTACCGCGCAGGTGGGCCTTAAGACGACCAAAGAGGAAAAAATCAGACGGAGCCAAGTTCGGACTATGGGGAGGATGAGCAATTTTCCAACCCATTTTCGTGATTTTCTCCTGCGTCACAAGGGCTGTATGGGGTTTGGCATTGTCATGGTGTAATCTGATGAGCTTACCCTGAAGCTGCGGTCTGTGGGTCTTGATGGCACGTCTCAGCTTGTCCAATGACAAACAGTAACGGTCCTTGTTAATTGTGGAGCTTGTCCTTGGGTGATTTAATTAATGGTCTCCTTATTCACATCACTCACTACCGTCGATGGTCTACCGCATCGTGGATTGTCCAGTAGAGAGAAATCACCTTCTTAAAACCTCTGCAACCACCGCTAGATACTGCTGCGATCCAATGTGTCCTCCCCATAAATGATGTGGCAGAGTCATCGCCGGTCTTGAAGAGGAACTCCATCACCGACCGTTGTTGCAACCTGACATCTAATTCACGGTCCATTATGGCTCACCTGTAAATAAAAGAAAATAATTTTATATACCAACTTATAGCTAAATGTTCCAAGTATGTTCACAAAAAAATTTCTTTCTTCTCCTGCAACAAATAAAAAAAATTAGAGACCACTGTGAAAAACTTTTTGAACACCCTTTGTAAATTTTTTTGTTCTTTTCTTTAAAATGTAAATGTTATCAAATCTGTATTCTTTAATCTGATCTAAAAGATAATATTTTGTTCTGTTTAGGAAATATTTTGTCATACTTGTTCCCAAAATATGGAAAGAATGAAGCGAAGAAAAGAGAAATACTCTCAGCAGCTGCAGCAGCCGGAGTATCTGTTGCTTTCGGTGCACCGATTGGAGGTGTATTATTCAGCTTAGAAGAAGTAAGTTGTGCACTATTCGTTATCTAATATAAGTACTGATAATTAATTAGTTTTAGGCTTCCTGGTGTCAAGGTATAGCGAAGAAAATCTGATAAAAAAGAGAGAAAAACACAGCTTGTCTATCAAAATTGGTATTGAAAATCAAAGAATCAATTGAAGCAAAGTATGAAGTTATAGGAAACTCAAAATCTTACCTATTTTGAGTTTTAAACTGTATATCTAAGAGCACAGTTTAGTAACTATAAAGCTGTATATATAGTAACTATAAAGCTGTATATACTATGCTTATAAGTACCATGGTTATATTATGCTTATACAAACTCATGTAATACCTCGCGCACGCTTTTGTAGAAAGAAAAGGCGATTAAATCACTTATATAAATACTCGCCTTTGGGAACTGTATCAATATGACTCAATATGACAACAAATCATGCAACGAATTGCCGTTTATCCGATATTGAAACGAGACATACCAAAAATGGACATTACCATTATTATTATTATTATTATTATTATTATTATTATTATTATTATTATTATTATTATTATTATTATTATTATTATTATATGAAAAATAAAACCTTTATAGCTAACTGGGTAATAAAAACACTTTGTCGCGTTTTGCGCCATATTTCGCTCAAAATATTAGTTATCGTATTTTGTCGTGACTTCAAAATACCTATTTCCTTACTCAATCAATTAAAAAAACCAACTCGGCTTTGTCGGAAAACTTTCGCGATTTCGTAAGTTGCGAAAAACTCGTGCCCGTAATGATGACCCGAGATCAGACCAGGCAAACACGGTAATTACGGCCGAACTCATCGACAAGGTGAACGACATGGTGAGAAGTGATGGAATGCGAATGTTGGCAGTGATAGTGGGGGGCCAGTGTTTTAACAGTGTGGGCAATATTGTGCACGACAGGTTGGGTTGCCGGAAGGTATGCGCGCAGTGGGCTCCAAAGATGCTCAGCGAACCGCAAAAGGAACTGCGTATGGATCTGTTCCGGTATCATGAACACTGCGCATTCTTGGAACGGATCGTTGCCGGTAACGAGAGCTTGTGCCATAACTTCCAGCCAGAGGCAAAGCGAGACACCATGCGTCGTCAGCTCCCCCCCAAAAATTCAAAGCTGTTCCCTTAGCAGGCAAGGTAATGCTCACCGTCTTTTTCGACGTTCAAGGTCTGATACTCATCAAATTCCTCGAGCACGGAAAAAAATATTACGAGTAACGTACTGTGAGACACTCCGTACCCTACATAAGTCCATCAAGAGGAAACGGCCTGGGCTATTCACGGAGGGAATAATTCTGCTCTACAATAACGCTCGTCCACACATCTCCAAAGTCACACAAAGTGTACTGGACTAGTTCAAGTGGAAGCAGCTTGAGCATCCAACCTACAGCCCGGACATGTCGCCCTGCGACTTCCATCTGTTTGGTCCGCTAAGAAAACATCTCAAAGGGAAGCGCTTCAACTCGGACGATGAACTGAAAGGCACAGTGTAGAGGAATTGCTGCTCTCACAGCCACAGAAATTCTGGGAACATGGAATCTTTCGGCTCGTGAAACAGTGGGATGGTTGTTCTCAAGCCTCTGGTAATTACTTTTGAATCAAGACTTCGATTATACAAGCAGTGTCATTTCGTACCTTTTCATTTGAAGACCTCTCATATATTCTAACAGATCTTGAAAGAGCTGTTCATTTATTTATTTTATCATATATTTACATACCTATATATATTATTGTATAGAAAGCTATAAAAATTGTTGGAACTGTAGATCCTGGTGGAACGAAGGTTATTATTATTTTTTCTAAATATTCTTCATTATTTTGTTATTTTATTATTGTCGGCTTTTCGCCCTTCGATAAAATCACGTATTGTAGTGTGTGGTTGTTATTTCAGTGAACCAGCTTTAGCAAGTTCACATAAAGTTGTAAGTTAGTACATTAGAGCAGCCTTTCATTAAAGTTGTGAGAAGATACTAAACTTCTATTTTGGTAACTTTTAGGGTTTGAAAATCAATTAAAAGTAAGCAAAACATGTGCGCAAGTTGCGTCTTGATTGTTACAAAATGCGTCATTTGCAAATTTTGACAGAACATTTTATTTTGTTATATATAATTTAATGGCATTACTCAATTCGTTTTAATCTTTCAAAGACAGCAGTTTGTCACTTTAGTGTCCAAACGAACGCCATGTCTTAAAATAAACATACTGCTGCAGATTTTATTTTTGTAAAACGTGTAGTTCAGTTGTACGGAAGCACAAATTTAGTTGCGTATACTTTATAATGAAACACTAATCACCATTTCCTTTTTATACAAGCTAACGAAAGCTGCAGAGGTATGCACAGATTTGCTCCATAACTTGAAAACTTAAATTACACACAAGTATTATGTTTATTTTTTATTTTCATTCTTACAGGTTAGTTACTACTTTCCCCTGAAAACGTTATGGAGATCGTTCTTCTGTGCATTAGTGGCAGCTTTCGTACTTAGTTCCATCAATCCATTTGGAAACGAACATTCTGTTCTCTTCTATGTAGAATATAACAAACCCTGGATATTTTTTGAGCTTATTCCTTTTGTGGGCCTAGGTATCATTGGGGTAAGTACATATTTAAATTATGAATTCATTAATGCACTTTTGGAATGCTATTGAATAAAGAAACTAAGAAACCTGATAATGTAGCGCTGTAATTATGCAGAAAAATCTAAACATTTGAATTTGGCGTTTGTTTTGGTGTTATACTGAATTGCTTCTCTAGTGCTAGTAGATGGCAGAGTAGTATATAGAATCGGAGGAATACAAGGGATGTTGGAAAAAAAAAAGTCACGTCTAAAGAACTATTATTATTTTTCGATGTAATCACCTTCCAGTTATACACATCGTTTCCATTTTGTTCCAAGCGACTGAATGCCTTCAACATAAGAAGATTTCTTCTTGGAATCAAAGAACTGAATCACAGTATCCATTACCTGCTTGTCACTTGAAGTATTTTTTCAAATGACGAAACAAATAATTACTTGGGGCTAGTTCAGGACTGTATGGTGGATGGAAAAGTTGAGTCATTCCCTGTTCTGTGATAGCAACCTGCGCAAGATTGGATGTGTGTACAGATGCATTGTCATGAAGAAGCAAAATTCGATTATTTGCACCTCCGTGTCGTTTATTCTAAACTGCTCTGCGTAAATCTTCAAGTGTTTTTTTGGAAATAGTCCCTGTGATGGTATGTACCTTTGGTATAACTTCAAGCAAAAGAATTCCTTCCCTGTCCCAGAAAACAGTTATCATAACCTTGCCAGCCGATTTCTTTGCCCTTAATTTTTTTTGAGTTGGTGACCCCTGATCTTCTACTGCAGGAACTGTTGTTTAAATTTTGGGTCATACTAGTGAGCTCATGTTTCATCCCCTGTCATTACATGCTGGTAGAAGTAGTTATCTCATTCCATAACATCCAAATTTTCCTGACACATGTGCACCGAGTTTGCTTCTGAAAAACGTTCAAATTGTAAGGAACTCATCTGGAATAGACATTTGTGAGCCGAAAGGATGTTGGTGTAGAATATCCCAAACACTAGGAATATCAATCCTTACTTCCTCCGCTATTTCTCTAATATTTTTTCATCGATCAGACATGTACAATTTCCACGACTCCACGAAGAAAACTAATCACATGTCTCGGTTCTAAATTAGTGCTTTCTGGGTTTTGATAACTTGTGGAGGCTCTGGTGACCCGGTCACTTGACATTTTTCCTTGAAATCTTGCCCACCTTCTTAAATATGTTTGTCCCTTATGACCAAGTTGCTTTCATTCACACACACAAAAAAAAAAAAAGTAATTAGACATGAATTTCCCAACACCTCTCGTAAAGCGCCAAAAAAGAGAAACTGGCCATTTCACTGGTAGTTTCATTGATTAGAGTAGTGTTCCCTATCTGATGGTCCGGGAACACCTGCCTCCAGGAAGCGTCCATATCGTCATAATTCACACAAAAACTTCAGCCTTTTATAACGCACTTACTTGAACAGTACCAGTCTTTGCAGTCAACTACCAGCTTCTCTTAAATACAGTAGATTTTCCATTCGCCTATTGGCAATTTCAAATTCTGACGATAGAGGGTCTAATTGAAGAAAGGTTTTCAACTGTCTAGACTCTCCTAACCTTAGGTATTGAATTTCCAGAATTTGTCAAAGTTTATTGGTGAATATTTCTGTGTTTGCAGTAAAGAGTGTTAGACCCAGAGCGTGATAAGATCTGTTATCATAGGTGTATATATCCGATAGATCAAACAGTCACGTTTACCGTTTATTTCCTGTTACCGTAATCATCCTGACAGATGACAGTGAAAACAAGGCCAATATGTACATTATCTTTATGTGTTTAATTATTCATTAGTCTCGAGAACTTTCTTGATGTAGTATATATTTTTAACCAAACGTACAGCCTCGTGAGATTGAGAGGTCGTGAGGATTTGTAGCAGTTGAGGTTCATAAAATTGATATTATTCAGGCTCACGGTTGATATCTATGTGTACAAATTTCATAAAATTTGAGTGTGTTCGTTCTCTCATAATTAGTACAGAAGTTAAGAAACCAATATTTTATATGTTGTTTTGAAGATGACCTTCTCTGATTTAACTAGTTAAAATTTTTTGCATTAACATCAAAAGCTCATTATTCTGAATCATTAATATTATTTAAGTTACTTTCTTTTTAGATTATTATAGATCCGAACTTTCCTGTGTAATACTTCGTCACTTACCTCGTACATTCCACTGTTCAGCAGTTTTTCTAAAGTGGATGTTACGATGAAACGGATATATATATATATATATATATATTGGTTGCTGAACACGAAAATGGTACTAAATGAATTGACTAGCTCTTGTTTTCAAGATAGTGATGTTATTGATCTGAGCGATCAGTCTTCTATTCTACACTATACACATTTATGGGGAACTGCATTTCTCATTATATTTGAGCAGTGGGGGCACGGTGGCTCAGTGGTAGAGCGTTCACCTCCGGTGCTTGGGGTCCCTGGTTCGATCCCAGCTCGCGCCGTGTGGACTTTGTGGTGGACAAACACCGTGCTCGTGGGTTTTCTCGGCGTTCTCCCGTTTCCTCTCACTTTCTTCATTCCACCATTTTCACTCATTTCTCATAATCACTGTATCCTTTAACCTAACCGGCATAAGCGTGGGACGTAAAACTCAAATTTCATTTCATTTTATATATTTGAGCAGTATTCACTAAACTTTTCATAATGATGCAGGTCAGCGAGGGAAAATCTTACGTGTAGATTTTAATATCATATATAGTTAAAGAAAATAGATGAAACTTTGCACGTTGATAGAGGTGTTAACTGGAATGTTTTTATGCTAAGATGTACATACCAACAATTTGCATGTTTTGCTGGTGAGTTCACCCAGCTCCGCTCTACATTTCAAATGTCATTGCGTAGCAATATGTATGATACAATACAATAAAATAATAGATTGCTAATAAAACTCCAACTGACCAAAGCAGTATATACATTTTCAGAGTATATATACTGCTTTGATCAGTTGGAGTTTTATTACCAAACTTAAATTTCCCAAAGCTGCAGTGAATACTTTACAAAATTACAGAATATAAAATACCACAGCCTTACCTAATATGGCTCAGGCTAGTGCTTCATATGAAAGAACTGTTTACATTTCTTACTGCTACTGCGGAATACTCATACTTTCACGGAGTGGTATAGATAATTCCACTGTTGTAATCGCGATATCCAAAATTTTGGCTTAATTTTAGGGAGTTCTAGATTTCAGATCAAATAATTGATTTCTTCTTGTATTATGACTCTAAAAGTCTGTATTTTGCAACTAGCTCGCATTTAGTGAAATGGCTTTTGCTCTTTGCTATTTGAGGAAAGACTGTTATTTTTGTCAGAGTTCACAGAAACATTTTTTAGAGGTTCAGAAATACGAAGTCATTTGTCACGAAGCCAGGTCGAATTGTGGAGAGTATATTTGAGTACTCAAGTTTTGATTTTCTTTTTATGATATCCATTTCTTAATAGTAGAAACCATACAAGAGATCGATCAGTAGTATGATTGCTAGACTCCCTCTAAACCATGGGTACGTCCTTTTTCATTAATCCACACATTGAGTTTCGACGAAAGTGTAGTGCAGTACACGTGGGGCCTTTTTTGTCTTCATCCTTTATCTAACAGCCAAAATACATACATACACAGAATAAAATGCCATTTTTATAGATAGCCTAATTGAACATTTCGTCGAAGCAAATTTTACTTCACCGCAAACATAGCAGAAACTGTTCAGAAGATTGGCACACTTCCGAAACATTTTTCTGCTTGCCTATAATACAAGAATGCAAACTGAAACTATCAGAAAGCCATTATTATGTAAAAACTTGGAAGTACATAACTAACCGCAATATCATAATTATACCATTGTACCATTTTTACAAACTGAAAATCCTTATCAGACAACAATGTTATGTATCACGGGATAAACACGTGTGCACCGAGAGTAGCTGATAACGTGAAGATAAAGTGTTATACACTCTTTCAGTGTTATCAACTAATTATATATGAAAAAACCCCAAAACTTAGTGCAATTTCAGGCCAAGGCTGTAACTCAAAAGCCGGAACTAATTTTCAAATTTTAATGTCATTTTTTAATTCAGTGGCTCCAAATTATTAAAGTTTAGTTAGTTTTATTTCCGTAATATTTTGTGTGTTGTGAACAGTGTTCCATAGCAATCATTGAAACAAGTTTGACAACTGGTAAACAGTTAAATGGTTAAATTATATCTTCATTCATGATAGTTGATTCTGTTACTAAATTTAACTTCATAATGTGTGAGGTAGCTTTTGGTTTTTCACGGAGTTACATTTTCTGTTACTTTCAAATGTTAAAGCGTTTTCTCTCTCTCTCTCTTTTAAGAGCATTTAAATATAATTGTTTTAACTTTTACAGGGATGTATAGCAACGTTATTTATAAAAGCGAATATTTATTGGTGCAAATACAGAAAAGTGTCTAAGCTAGGTCAATATCCAGTGACCGAAGTGTTAGTCGTGGCTGTTGTTACAGCGCTTCTAGCATATCCCAATCCATACACAAGGATGAACACGAGTCAGCTAATATATTTACTTTTTAGTCAGTGTGGTGTATCAAATGGTGATGATTTATGGTAAGTGTTCAACTTGCTTGAAATCTCATAATTAGTTTATATATATATATCACACTTTTTTTTTTTTTTTTTTTTTTTTTTTTTTTTTTTTTAACTTGGTTTAGTTGTAGACTGCAAGTTCTTATGTTTGAACCATTCGTATATGGAACCATGTCCATTTCTTTTAGGAAAACACTGTGTATTTTGGGGGAAGGGAGTCATGTATTCTCCCATTAATATTATTCTACCAATAAATTTTCAGAAATAGAATGCAAGCAGAAACCACATTCTTTTGAATTTTAATTTATTATCTTTCAAGTCTTCCAAAACTATTGATATATTGTTATCAGTCACCAATAATTTCGGACGCAGGATGTTCGTTCTTCTTCCGGGTAAGTGGTTGATGTTTTCAAACGCTCTTTTTCCCCATCTTGAAGAAATAATACGTTTATCCACTTTCTGGCATAAAAAGGTTCGTAACAATTAAGAATTATGTTTATTATGTTGTGCCAACATTTAGCCGCACTAGAATACCGCTTCCCGTACTGAACTAAGTCAAGCCGTGCCGGATCTGGATCAGATGAAAGATAAGGTGATTGTCGATACTTACCAGATATTAGCATTGCAGCGTCATAAGGACAAATGGAGAGCTACTAGAAAGAAAGAAGTAGCAAACTTCGTTTTAGAAAGCCAGCATTAACGGCGAGGGACCCAATGTGCTGACCACACATTACCCCAAAGGTATGAGTGCCATAAGCCGGCTGGTAAGCCCTGGTCTACTGATGGATGTTGCGCCAGGAATTAAGTTCAGTTTCTTATGTGTATTCACACCTTGTACTCAACTGTTGCTGTTCGATGACTTCTTTTCGAAAGACAGTTTCAATATCAGTTATAAATTGAGGATATAACTGATTTAGTTTCACACTAATTCCTCTATAGTTGCAAATTCAATCGTATGCACAGAGTAAAAAGTGCACGACTGGACCGAGAATCGAAATCGGGTCTTGAGCTTTCCATGTTAATGCGTTAAATACTATACTATTCTGGTAGTGCTGATAGTCGTCTTCGTCATTATTTATGTGCTTTTTCTTCATCACTTTACTTTAGAGCGAAAACTTCGGTGTTAAATATTTGCTTTATATGTAAACTAGCATCAATTACCCCCTTCGCTGGGTTCAATTAAGGTAAAATAGTAATGTTTCGTTAGTCAGTCTGTTTTACTGTTACTAAAGCGCTCTTTGATATTGATCATTTTCGATGATTTTTATTGTATATTCCCTCTCCTCCCCATGTTGCGGTCCACGGCATCGGAAGTATCATTGTTCATCTCAGCGACCCCGAAAAGTATGAATTCGACACTGATATTGATTTTTGTATATCTCCCCCTCCATCCCCTTCCCTTCGTTGCTCCGTCAAAGTGAAATAATAAAAGTCATCCCAGTCCCGAACCTTATCTACATTGAAAATTTGATCAAGATCGGTCGGGTGGTTCAAGAGTTATTAAGTTTTATTTATTTTTTTCTGTCCCCCTCCTCCCCTCCCCTAAGTTGCACCGTCAAAGTAAATAGCTAAAAACACTTCCAGGCCAGAACCGTATCTACGTTGAAAATTTGATCAAGATCGGTTGGACGATTCAAGAGATTAAGAGTCACAAACATTGTCATTTTCAATTTTATAATAGACTAGTTGAAACACCCATGCTTCGCACGAGGGCTGTATTTGGAAGTCAACGCCTGTGGGAGTATCACCATTGATCTCAGCGACCGCGAAAACTATGGATTTGATACTAATATCGGTCATTTTGGGCTATTTTTTTACGTCTCGGTATCTCCCCCTCCCCTCGCTGACTCCCGGCCCGCATTCAATTGTAAATGAATTTGCTAGTCATCGCTAATGGAAGTGTCACCATTCATTTCAGCGACCGCGAAAACTATGGATTTGACACTAATATCGGTCATTTTGGATTACTTTTATATGTCTCGGTATCTCCCCCCCCTCCCCCTCCCCCACCACTCCCGGAGCCGAACAGCGTGAATTTGGAAGTTAATGCGTTCGGAGTTTCACCATTGATTTTAGCGACCGCGAAAACTATAAATTCGACACTAATATCGGTCATTTTTTACTACTTCTACATGTCCCGGTAAACGCTCCCCTGAGACACCCCCGGTTCGAATTTTGACAAAAACGTTTAACTCTGGTCTGGAGCCTGGACCAAGGTATTCGTGACTAAAATTTGGTAACTCTTGGTCAATTTGTCTGGTTCCCAACCCGGTTCCGATAAACGCCCCCCTGAGACCTCCCTGGTTCGAAATTTGAAAAAATGGCTTCGTCTTGATCTGGGGCCTGGGCCAAGGTACCCCTGAGCAAAATTTGGTAACTCCCGGCCCACTCGTCTGGTTCCCAGGCCGCATACAGGCAGACAGACAGACAAACACACAAACTCTATATTTTATTTATAGATTAGTAAGTGAATTAGGTAGAAAGTGAGTGCAATAGAATTACACATGTGCGAAGGCTGCTGGAAAAGTTTCTGCAGTAGTATGAAAAAAGACATACGAAAGTGTGGAAATGGCTTTATTGTTTTTTAAAGTATTGACCTTTCAGATAGATACACTTTTTAACATTTTTACTGGACAAAAAGTCAGCAGTGTGGTGTGCTGGATGGGAGCTCTCGTTGCGGTGAAGAATGATGCAATGATGTAAGTTTGTTTTACACAATTCATCTCTGATATAACTCAGTATTATTACAGTCCTTCGACCTTCTAAAGATATGGTTCCTATGTGTCCAGTACAACTGAAGAAAAAACAACTCAAACAATGGATACCTGTTTAGTTTCGGGATCGTATGAATAGATAAAAGTTTAATTCCCCTGTAATGATGCAGTACACCAAATTTGACTTAACTTCGGATGATTTTATTATTATTATTAACATGTCTTGGCACCAATTGATATAAGCCTGTCGTGGAGCTTCAGTCAAGTTGTTTCGGATCCATCTGCTTGAAAAGTTTCCACATATTGAGGTGATGCTGCAAAATCATATGTGTTGCTTTCATTTCAATGTACAAGGATATCTGAATCTCACGGTATGTCATGTGCCGATCTTTCTCAGTTATTTCATGCACAGTATCAACAATACTTGTCAAACAGACGTGGATGGATGACCATGAAATTCGTCACCGAGAAATGTGCGGCTAGGGTGTTTCAAAACAACACCGACAACGTTTAAGAGGTGATCCTTAACACCAAGAGAAGACAAAAAGTATAGACCAACTTGAGTGCACAGATTCTTCCTTTCGGAGTTACAGGCTTCCGGAAACATGATAAAATGAACTTCAAAAGTCCAATGCTCGAATACTATAGGACCTACAGTAGTCGGTTCAAGACTTCACTTAGGAACTAATATGTGCGCTATCCAAAAATCCGTGTGTCAGAATCATAAGATACGCAACAATTTTTATAGAGGGAGTTTGGCTACGGGCATATGATTTGAAGTACTCACCAACTACCTCTATAAAAATTGTTGCGGAAATACCGCAGGATTCTGAAACATGGATATTTAAATAAGGCACATACTAGTTCCTCAGTGAAGTCTTGACCCGACTACAGTAGGTCCCATAATTTTGGAGCAATAGACCTTTAAAGTTCATTTTTTTTCATATTTTCGGCAGCCTATAACTTCAAAAAGAAGCATTTTGTGCACCCAGGTTGGTCTATACTTTGTCTTATCTTTGTGTCTGGAATCACCTCCCAAACATTGTTAGTGTTATTTTGAAACACCCTGTATAAATTACCTGAAAGTATTCACGAGAAATTTCCATTTCTCACACAAAAACAACTACTACAAACTGCTATGAAAAGTAAACGAATAAGCTTAAAAAAACACAAAGGAACGTCTATTCTTCCAAATTTTAGAATAGTGAAAGACTAGTGTCACTGTTAGTAGTAGTTTACAGAAGCTTTTCCAGCAGCCCTTGTACTCATAGCTTTTAATTGTATTGCTGATAATAAAATAGAAGCTGAAACGCTTGGAAAATATTCACTGAAGAAATGGTCTAGCTTTATTTGATAGGCTCGTAGGAAAATGACCAATGGGAAGGATGTAAGAGGGGAAGATAAAGCAGAGTATTTAGAAGGTGAGTGAAATAACAATAATCCTGAATGCATTGCATTGGCAGAGCATAGAGTTTACGGGCAAGTTTGTGTTCTTGCAGTTATGAACACTCAGATTACTTAACTGTATTATCTCTGTTAGGCTTTGAGAAAAATGTTTAATGATTTTCTCTTTTGTTTCAGTGACTACAATCGTAATTATACAGATGTAAAATCTGCTATTGAAATAGCTGCAGCTGGTCCAGGAGTATATAAAGCCATATGGCTACTTGTACTGGCACTTATATTTAAACTGATAGCTACAGTTTTCACATTCGGCATGAAAGTTCCATGCGGACTCTTCATCCCAAGTTTATGCTTAGGAGCCATCGTGGGTCGTATTGTTGGTATTGGAATGGAACAGTTAGCATAGTGAGTTCGTTTGAATTTACCCATTGTGTGGAAGTTTCATTATTTAAATGTTTGTTTTATATAGTTATTAATGCCTACTATGCGATACATTATTCAGAGCTCTCTCTCCTTTAAGATATTTAACTTCCACTATATATTTCGGTTCCTTTTGTGGCCGTGAGCTCGTGGCGCTATAATGAAGGCTAGAAATCACCAGTAAACTATTGTCGTCAGAACGACACAACCTGATAGCATTTCTTCGGTTACAAGACAAGGCCAGCGACAATGGTTTTCTGACTATTTCTAGCCTTCATGAGAACGCCACGAGTTCAAAGGGCAAACAAGGGGCTGAAATATATATAGTGGAAATTAAACCTTCAGGAAAGACAAGACGCAAAGTGCAAAGTGAGTTTAGATGGTTTGTTACTTTTTCTAACTTTTAAGCTTTTGAATTTCGTAAAGGAACAGTTAGTAGTATTTTTAATTAACAGTTCTCAAAAAGAAAAGGGTACTTACTATTTAAACTTCTTCACTACGTTACGTAAGACAAGATAATTTAAATAATAAGTAAAATTTTCTAAAAATAAGTTGATAAACTTCTGCAAGGATTTATGAAATCACGAAATTTAGTCAAAATAGTGTTATATGTAATATTCCTCTTTCTGGAGTTCTATATTCTATCTGTAGCTCAATTGTAGCAGACGCCTTTTCGACTGGTCTAGTGGCTAACACGCGCGTTTGGCTCATGTATCCCTTGTTCGGATTCCCCGTTAAACTGTAGGACATATCTCATATAGCCTCGGTGCTGAAAGAAACGCGAAACAACCAACCAATCGCAGCAGATATAAGTTCCCACTCTTTTCAACAATTCTAGAATTTATTTTCAAGGCTTTTTAAAGTGGTTAAAATTTGACGGCAAAATATGGTGAAATAAGGAATGAGTTGCCTTAGAAATCTCGGTGATGTTTCTTGTTCATAGTTTTTCTGATTTGCGTTTGATTCTTACAATAGAAGAACAGAGCTACATAATAATTCTGGTATTTTAAATAATGGATAGATTCAGTGCATATTTTCTTATCTGAATCTTCTTTCCAAAGCAGGTTCTAGTTCTTCACATATCTAGCATAGTTAATGGAACCAATAAATCAGTAAAGCAGGAGTTGAATTAACCAGTACTTTTCCATTGTATCTTAAAAGAATACATGGAAAAATGGAAGTTAAGAATAGTTGCAAATGGATATGATGGAATTCATATCTATTATTGGTAAATAGAAATTGTAGTGCCTTAAAATATCCGAAAGACAAAAGTCTGCATACATTTCTCACCCCTTCCTCAGCACATCTAAAAGAAAATGTCCTGTTACATAAAAGACACGTTGCATGAAATTTGTTTGTTCTTTCTGTTGATCAAAAGTGACGGAAAACTTGATAGTAAGATTTTTATTCCCAAAAATACAATATATCGCTAGTTTAAAATACGTTCCGTTTTTGTTTTAAAAAAAAAAAAAATGAAAATTTCCACTAAAGTTAAAGCTTTCAGTATGCGAAGATCGTATTTACTATACGTGCTTTTACGGTCCTTGATGATGGATCCTCAGTAAAGTATCCGGAATATTGGAAATATGATTTCCTTAGAAATACAAAAAGTTTAGTACTAATTTTAATTCTGAATCCCCCTGGAAACTTTGGTACTTCTGTCGGTGTTCTCCCAATGATGTTAGTTACATTGTAAATATTCTGAAAGAATTGTCAGGGCTCCCCCTCTTTATAATTTATCCTGTCGTTTTCCATTTCAAAGTGAAAATAGCCACCACCGTGCACCATGCAGGATGACTGCAATATATATATATATATAAAATCGCGTTTTCGCGAAAACGCGTAAAGTGAGATCGCTTATAACGAAGGATATTTGTACAACATCAATTTTATTGTTGTACGGAATAAAACCGGATCTGGAACCCTGGACCATTTTCGTTTACTACCGACAGTAGCGGCGCAATATGGCGCACCAGCAAAACGTTTGCTTCTACCTGAATCGAGGCAACGCAACGTCCTCATTCCTGATTAATTTTATGAAAGGCGCTTGAAAGTATTGGAATTGTGTCATTTTGAAGTTTAGGATCCGTGAAATATACATGTTTTCACCCCTTTCTAATCTTTTTGACCGTATTCATCAAGACTAACTGGAACAATTCTGACGAAGTACTTCAATAGAGAATTGAGAGCTTTCTTAAAAATATTTGTTCATTAAAAATAAAATATATACATCCATATTCAAAAGGTTTTTCTCCGCAGATACATTTTTTCTTGTGATTCTTCTTAATAAATTGATTAGCTACTATATAACACAAACCGACTAAACATTTACAGGTTACTGATGCATTTTTCATATTTTTTTTCTTAGCAATTATCCCCATATATGGCTATTTAGTGATGAGTGTTCAACAGGAGATGATTGCATCACTCCAGGACTGTACGCAATGGTAGGAGCAGCAGCTGTACTCGGTGGAGTAACAAGAATGACAGGTATATTCTCTTTCTCTTCTTCTTTTTATCTTTCCTATTCGAATTGTGATATAATGAAGTAAACACGAAACTTTAGTTAACACAAAATGCTGTTTTTTGACAATGAGTGTATCTTGTGTACTGGAAGAGTATACTGCTCACTCAATATTTATTTCATTCCTTTTCCTTATCATCGTTCCGTTCTTTGAGTTCTTTTGTTAGTCATCATCATCAATAACTTACTTATCATCCAACTCCTCTATCCTATAGGGCAGTATTTCTTAAACCGTGTTCCTCCAGATTTGTCTTAGATTGAACATTAGTCCAAAGAATAAAAATTCAAGTTAATTGTGGGGCCGTGATGACTCAGTGGTAGAGCGTTCACCTCTTGTGCATGGGATCCCAAGTTCAAACCCTGCTCCCGCCAAGTGAACTTTGTGGTGGACAAACACCGTATGCGTGGGTTTCCTCGGGGTTCTCCCGGTTCCTCCCACTTTCTTCATTCCACCATTTCATTCATTTCTAATCATCACCATCTCCTTTAGCCTAGCCGGCATAAACGTGGGACGTAAAACTCAAAAATTGCATTTCATTTTCAAGTTAATTGCACATAATTGAGAATCTCAAACAGGTAGAAATAACAACATTAGACGAAGGCCATCCAGAAAGCAAAGAACGATTGCGCATCGCGCGCGGCGTCGACCCCCCACCACTGCGATCGTGTGCGCGGCAGTTAGCTCCTTCCTTCACCTCAGTGTGAACCAAGTCGCAATGCTGTGCGGTCACGCTACTTGCATTTGCAGCGATTCAGAATGGCGGCGCCAATCGAAAATCCCGCCAAATGTGAAGTACTGAGTGCAATTCGTTTTCTGAACGCGCAGAAAGTTAAGCCTATTGAAATTTCTAGGCAAATAAAGAACGTTTATGGTGATGGTGCAGTGAAGGGGTCATCAGTGAGGAAATGGTGAATTATGTTTAATCAAGAAAGGATGAGCGTGCATAATGAAGATCATCTCTTGTTACAGAAGAACTGAAGAAAAGGTCGAAGAAAAAATCTAGAAAACCGACGTTTCACTTTGAGCACGTTACACGAATCTTTTCCATACTTTTGGGTGGAAAACAGTTCGCAAGCGATGAGGAACTCAAGCAAGCAGTGACACAGCCTGGCTCATATCTTTGGCGGCAAATGAGTATAGCATCGCCATTGAAAAACTGGTCCAACGTTATAATAAGTGTCTTGACAATTATGGCGATTACATAGAAAAGTAGAGTAAGGTCCTGTGGCTTTGTAAATAAAGTTTTGTTCTGATATCTTTTGTTTTTATTTAACCACGCCAAAACTTTTTTTTTTTTTTTTTTTTTTTTTTATATATACCTTGTGGACGACTCTCGTACAATTTAATGACGAAAACTTATACGAATTCTAATAGGTTATAAGCATATATTATTATAAAATATTCTTGATAGCCTTTAGTTATTTTTTTAATTATTGTATTAATAGCAATATAAAGTTACGATAATTTTAATTAGTACTATTTTAGAAATATAAGTATATGGCACAAAACTTTAAAAGAAAGAGAGAGAGAGAGAGAGAGAAAAAAAGAAAAAAGATAAATTTGCTTTTAAGGGAGAGAAGTTAGGGTGATCCGTAGAACTGATAAAAGCTGTTCATAATCATTACTGCTCCTTGAGTCTACATGAGTCAAAAATGAATGAATTTACCTCATTTCTTTTATTTAAAAAAAATATATATAAAACATGATAAATTTAGTTTTCAAAAAATCCCTGGTTTGTATGAAACAGTGTGTTTTTTATTTGATACTTCGAGACTTAATCCAGTTGTTGTTAGGACCTTGAAATCAGTCCAATGCAACGGAGTGAATTTACTCCTAACTTCAAGAACATGTTTCAGAGTAACTTTTGTTATTAAAAAATAAAATAAAATTAAAAAAGTGTTTTCTTCGTATTGGTTAGAATTCAACTTAATAAAGGTAGTGTGTTGAAACCCTTCAAATTTCGTACAGACTGCTTCAAAAATTGTATAAACACTTTAAAACGTGACAAAAATTTAACATTTCCACCTGGGGGATGAAATAGGGTCGAAAAGTAGTGTGATGATTGCTTAACAGATGGCAGCAGATACCAGGGAGCTAGTGCCTCTAAATGACCAGTGATGGGCTGTTCATATCAACATGATTGAAACACAATTAAACTTGAAGAATGTAAGAATTTGTTAAAAGTTATACTGGAAATTTGGGACTGTAGTCGAAATTCAGACACAATGGAAAGCTGAGTATTGCAATAATCTCCCTTCACGACTGACAATTGCTCGTATACGCGACAAATTCGAACTGCATGGAACAGTGTTTGATGTACCAAAGGCCGATCGGGTCGACCTCGGACAGCTACAAGTGGTGAATCCTCGGCTGCGGTGCTGGAAGATTTCAGAAATCACCACAAAAATCTACAAGGCATTGTGCGTGTGAGAATGGTGTAAGTACTACTAACGTCTTATACGATCTTTTATATATTTAAAAAAAAAAAAAAAAAAAAAAAGTACACTCCCAGGCTGAATAGGGCAAAGAGACCGGATCTGGATCCCTCTGCGCTCTTCAGATCGTAAATCCGTAGACTTTTATCTATGAAGAACAGTAAAGGATAAGTTATACCGCAGCAAACCAGATACGCTGGGAACGCCTTGGGATCATATTAAAGGAGCGCAAGCGAAAAATCCCACTAATGACTATCGTGGGAGTTGCTGAAGCAGCACTGGTCCGTACCAGAGTTGGCTGGTTTAAACCAGAAACCGAAAAATGTTCGTAAAATCTTGATGAACACACATTTGTGAGTTATCACGTTTTACTCTTGTGTATTATTCGTATTATATTCAGACCTAAATTCCCCATTCATTACTCAGAGATTATACTACATAAAAAACTTCTGCTTTTTTTTATGAGTTTATGAATGTTTTTTTCTGTGATTTTTTAGTATTTTATTATTGTTATACAATTACAATCAAAGAAAAATTCTAAATATTGTTTCGTTTTAATAATGTTTACTATTGATAAAATACATCGAAATACCGTACTTTTTTGGGGGGAGGGGTCATACAAACCCCACGAGAAGGATTTAGTGAAATCAGAAGTATCTTTGGTATCTATGTATAAATGAGTCAGAGCCAAAGTGGACTCAAATCTTTATTCACTTTTCTTACCGATATGCAAGTTAGGTCGTTGTATTTCTTTAACTTGGACTAATAAAAGTCGTCATGAACAAACTTGGACTATTACAGAATTTTGAAATTGTCCATAAATAATTGTTTATAATGGTTTTAATTGTGCAACTGTTTATCTTTTTGTCCTTCTGAAATGACTCTTGACAATTATATTAACAAGTACGTAAAGATCTGTACAACGTATTTTTATCATGAGTCCTTCATGAGTGAGTCGGCAGATGTATCGCATTTGTGGCCAATTAGTCGCGGTTTCGAGTTCAAATGGAGGACAATTTCTCTCGGATGTAAGCCGAGAAGCGGTTTGGATTCCGCTTTAAGCTTATGTGACCGCTTCCAACAGTGTAAGTACATAATAACACCAACATAATAACGGTTGTTGCATAATAACACCAAGGCGAAACAAACTTATTTCTGTCCATATGTGATATAAATACATAGAGCAAATTATTTAAACCAAAAAACCTGGTTTAAATAAAATAAAAACATTGTTTTTGCCAACCGTGGTCCATACTCCAAAAGGTAAGAAGGCTATAACAAGAGCACTTATCGTAAACATGTGGGGTGTATCGTCTATCGAAATCTTAAAATTGACATGTAACCTTAATTTGAAGTGAATAAACATCTTTGTATAAAAACCTGTGAACATTTTCTTCGTCTCTTAAAATGTGTATACAGTTTTTGAAGCGCCCTGTATACGTAAATTTTCTCGCTTCTGTAGTCCAGAGGATCACAAGTTATATATACTTATATGTTAAAATATTGTTCGCTACTTTTAACGCCCTGGTTGAAAAGAAAAATCAATATATGTTATTTATTTACAGTTCTTATTTCTTTATTTTCCAGTGTCTTTAGTTGTAATAATGTTCGAACTAACAGGAGGTGTTCGGTACATAGTACCTCTTATGGCAGCGGCGATGGCAAGCAAGTGGGTTGGTGACGCTCTTGGGAGACAAGGTATTTACGATGCTCATATCAATCTAAATGGATATCCATTCCTAGATAGCAAAGAAGAATTTGCTCATACGTCGTTAGCTGCTGATGTTATGCAACCAAGGTAACTTTTTTTCTATACTATTCGTTAACAGTTCAATTCACCTTTTTTTTTAAGTAGTTTGATGCATATTGTGCATTTTCTCGATAAAAGTACGTTGACTAACATTATTTGATCTTAATACAAGAATTAATGTTATCTAAACTTAAATACTAGTATTTGTTCACATATCTGGTTAAAGATCGTAACTTGCAGGTTAAACTATTCCCTGATTCCTTCAATGCTATTCTGCATTGCCTAGCAGTGGTTCCCAACTTTTTTGAGTGACGACACACTGCACAGAATACCCACGGCACCGCGACACACACACACACAGACTTGATTTTTCATTAACAATAATATAAATTATATTAGTGGATGCCTATAAGTTTCTATAAAGAATTGATTCTACTACTGAGCATTGTTGCTGCCACTGGAGGCAGTGCAAGGTACAGTCTGTTTCAAAATTGATTTTAATTAATTATTAAATATTTCATAATTTTTAAATTCCAAGATTTCCCGACCCTGGTTGGGAACCAGTGGCGTAGTGCCCAGAACACGAAAAACGCGACATATGAACCTAGATTTTCTATATACAATCACTTTAACTATCCATTCAGTGATGTATTGAACGTTTTTACCCACTGAAATATGAACACTTTGAGGCAGATTTTTTTTCTCAATTATCTAGTTCAAATGTTTCAAATTTACTCGGGGAGTAATTTATTCTTCTAGGGGAAATCATCGGGACTCCCTAGGAATCAATTCCTGGGCACAAGAAAAACTCTGTACCTTTTCTCCCTTAATTGCCTTAATCTCTCCGTAGTGATTGTTTACTGTTTAACTGGCTTCTGAAACTATATAATTTATCAATAGATAAAGGCTTATTCAGCGAAGAGAAAATACTTCATTCAACTAGGAAACGTAGATGTTAATACTGTAGTTTTAGTACTTCAGATCCTGGTGCAAGAAGTACTGGATACGATATCAGAACATTGGAGCTTATAGATTAGGTATGTCCGTGAATTTTCGAGGTGTTTTTTTTTTTTTTTTTTTTTTTTTTTTCACCTAGTTCCTTTGTCTGCTTACCTTTCGATTTCTTATCCGCTTTCATTAAATGTATAACATATAAGCAATTAATTTTAATTAATCAGGAAGGGTAGGCAGTATTAGGGAAACTGATAGAAACGTTTTAGGAATCATCATAAAGATTTCTCAAAACAACTCAATTTCATCCCTTTTGATTCCATTTCAAAGTTGAAGTCAATCAAGTAAGAAAACACATGTGACTCACTCAGGCTAGTCTGTTCCTCCGTTTCATGTGAGGTAGGTGTGTTTTGTGTGAAAGAAAGTGTAAAGCCTCAAGATGAAAGTAGTTACTGTCTTTTTTCTTTCCCCTAAATCTTAGTATTAGTGAATAAAGTTGCTAATTGTAATAATTTGTATAGATACATTGATTTGATACGAAGTAAAATATCAATTTAATTTGAACAGCTTTTGGTTTACTTGATACACCAAACTAGCACATTCTTTGCGACATATTGTCCGGTAATTTGGCGTTGCTAAAAGTGCCATAGATTGGAAGAAATATGAAAATAAGACAACCAGAAGATTTGATATAGGTTTAGAATGGTATAGAATGGGTTGAAATTGACAGTAGTTCTGGGTAGGCCATGAAAAGTGTTGTCAGATGACATATGGAATGTTTTTCCGTTATCCTAATTTTTCTTGCCCTTCTTGGTAAGTACCGATTGTAAGTTGAATCAACTTCTTAGTCTGGCATTGTTATTTCTTTATTTAATTTATACAATATTCTTTATATGTATCCTGCCAGAATTTTGCCGTTTTTGTGTCGTGTTATAATACTGTGTTTTGGACTTGAATTACAAATTCAGTAAATAACTATTATTTGTTTTTCCATTATTTTGTAAAAAATGCAAGGTAACTAATAGTTCTTCTTAACAAATAGTCCCAAGGCCTTTACCTTTGCTTGGAAAACTTGCTTACGAAAAGACATGTTCAAAAATAAGAAGCAGAATTAAGAATCTCGATAGATTCGTCTTATATTCGTCTGGGTTACGTAGCTACTTACAATTAAAAGACAAAATGTCGCAGTAGCTCAATGGTAGAGCGTTCACCACTGATGCGTGGGTCCTGGTCCGATTCTAGCTTTCACCAAGAGCTCTTTGTGGCAGACAAACAACTTGTATTTAGGTTTTCTTGGGTTTTTCGTTTCTGCTGTTTTCATTCCATTGTTTCGTTCATTATCAGCACCGTCTCCCTTAGTTCTGGGTGTAGTCATGGGACTTTAACTAAATAAGTAAATATATTACTTAATTTAAAAAAAAACATGAGAGGCTCAGTGGTAGAATGCCACGAGAGGTTTTTATTCTCAAGCCGTGCAAGCTTGTAATGTGCATCGTGTTGACAGATTTTAATCTGATATTCTTATTCCACCAATTTTCCATAATTATTCATTTTCATTAATCTCCTTTATCCTAAAGATTATAACCATGAGGCGGTAAACTAAAAATTTAATTTAATTTCCAATAAAAGACTACCTTCCTCGAGGTTGATCTTAAAACCGACATGAACAAGTATCTCTTCCTCCTCGCATTTTCGCTTTGTTAATTTTAGCACCACCAAAAGCTGAAGGTACTAAGAAAAGTTGAATGAGGAAGAAGAGGGAAAGGATTTTTTTTTTTTCCATAGCGCACTTCTTGAAATCACGATGCTTCATTAACCAGCAGGAGATGGAAACATTGGTGACTAACTTCTTTGCCTTTAAGCACAGGACATAATCAACATGGAATTGAGGAACTGGCAGGAAGGTGGCTGCGGACAAGGCAGCTTCGAATGTTAACATGCTATTAGTGTACTGTAATGAATACAGCTAGGTTGTATACCAGAATACTGCAAGACTTACGACTCACTCATGTATAACGGGTACAAAATTAGCAATCACATTGGCCTGTTTCATTAGCTAACATAAGCAATATTCATGAAATTGGTTGTATTACCCGTCACACGAGTCTGTGCATTTGTTTTGTAGTGCCGCTGCTGTTGTGGTTGTTATGTTTTGGCACTGGGTGAAAGGGGTGGTGGGAGAGAAGGCAGGAATGGTTTTATGTATTCTTTTACAGGGTTGCCAGGACGTCTTCTTACAAAGTGTCTTGTGCTTCAGATAGATCATGAGAAAATGTATGTGTTTCTTAAAATTAGAGAAAAATTGCTCCCTGCCCTCATCAAATGACGCCCCTGATTCAGTATGCTCCAATTATGATTTCCAAACTTACAGTGTTTGTTATAATTTATCACAAGAGGCAGATATTGTACAGTCATGTTTAAAGACATTTCTCAGAGGCTCTACTTTGAACCCTACATAAGGTTTCAATAATTTTTATGTATTGTATTCTTTGTGTTTTGGCTCGTAAAATGAAAGTAAATATTTGATTTTTAAAACATATTGAGCTCCTGCTTAGCCGAACTGTAAACGCACGCGATTTCGAAATGCATAGTTCATGGTTTAATTTCGGGTGGAATCACTATTTTCCGCTGTTGACCCATTATCATGAGGCAATTGGGGAGCTGTGTGAATTAAGAGGTAGCAAACTCTGGTCCAGAAAGCCAGAAACAATGGCGCCTGAGAACCGATACGCTGACCACCCGTCACCCAGTTGAAAGTGTTACATATGGCCAGCCATAGCACATTTATGGGCTGTAGCCCTGGGGACTTTTATTGCTTCTTCTTCAACTAAAGACGAATGAAGAAAGTGTAACTTTAGGGCAAAATGTCATCGGTGATATGTGGTCTGTGTATCGCCTTCTATTATTGTATATACTAGTCGGTGCGCTTCTTCGACTTTGTAATTATTAGTTCCATGTCTCCACAATTGCTGCAAACATATTAAGTTAATGCATACGTGGAAATTAAGTTAGCAGCTATCTAGATATTTTAATGTTGGTGATTCCATATCAAATAGTTTTACATATTCCTCGCAAAATGACTTCAAATATGTACACACTACTCTCACGCAAATTTGATTCTATTCATATCCTTTTGATTTTCTCGCAAACCTGACCATAAAATCTCAAGAAACTAGTGCCTCTGGCAAACCTGCCATGTTGCTCCTACCACTTGTAAACAAGGAAATTAGTTCCTAACTTCGTCGCATGCAGAGAAAAATCAGACGAGTAATATGTATTCGTAAATCTGTGTAACAGTTCCTCTTGAGGTAGGTAATATATATATATATATATATATATATATATATATATATATATATATATATATATATATATATATATATATATATATATATATTTGGTCTAGGAATTAATTCGTGCGGGTGGACAAGAGATGGCGCAACGAACGGAGCGTCCCACAGTTCCGTGTATCCACACATGTGTTGCAAACCCCGGTCATCGCGTATCGTTCGTAGTATAGGGCAGTGGATTAAAGCGTCAACAACACCAGTTTGTAGTTAAGTGAACATGGCGCAATTTGTGCCTGATAAAGTGTTTTTGCGGGGTGTCCTGCTGCATTACTTTAACATGCAGAAAAGTGCGACTGAAAGTCATCGTATTTTGGTGGAAGTGTATGGTGACCATGCTCTAGCTGAGCGAACGTGTCAGAAGTGGTTTGCACGGTTTAGAAGTGGTGATTTCGGCTTGGCAGACCAAGAGCGAGCTGGACAGCCAAAAAAATTTCAAGACGAAGAATTGACAGCATTGCTCGAGCAGGATTCGTGTCAAACGCAGGAACAACTTGCAGCAGCATTAGGCGTTGATCAAACAACAGTCTCCAAACGCTTGAAAGCCATGGGAATGATTCAAAAGATGTCACATTGGGTTCCACATGAATTGAAAGACAGAGACGTTGAAAGACGAAAAACCATTTGCGAATTGCTGCTTCAACGACAGAGCAGAAAAGGGTTTCTGCATCGAATTATTACGGGTGATGAGAAGTGGATCCATTACGAGAACCCTAAACGAAAAAAGGCCTGGGTGAAACCAGGTGAACCAGGTCCATCACAACCAAAACGAGATATTCACTGTGCAAAGGTTATGCTGTGCATATGGTGGGATATGAAAGGTGTGGTGTACTATGAGCTGCTGCAACCGGGTTAAACTATGAATGGAGAACGTTATCGACGACAATTAATGCGTTTGAAGCAAGCTCTGGCCAGAACACGACCAGAATGGGAGAACAGACATGATAAACTTATTGTTTAACATGATAACGCTCGCCCACATGTCGCAAAACCGGTCAAAACCTATTTAGAAAATGTCGGATGGGAAGTTTTACCCCACCCGCCGTATTCACCAGACGTTGCTCCTTCGGACTACTACTTGTTCGATTGCATGAACAACGATTTGATTGGACAGCGGTTTACTTCTTCAGAAGATATCGAAACATGGGTCTCTGACTGGATCGCTTCCAAGGATGAGGACTTCTTTCGCCACGGAATCCGTACATTGCCTGACAGATGGGCGAAAGTGGTGGCTAGACAATATTTTTCTTAAGGTATTTATGTATTTTGTGTTTGTACTACAGCTTCAATGTGTGCGTACCAACCGCACGAATTAATTCCTAGACCAAATATATATATATATATATATATATATATATATATATATATATATATCACTCATCCAACATTCGCATTTCATTTCCATTCTGCTATTTATACCATATATAAGGACATAAGATCTTCAATTTTAATTTTAGTAAATGGGGGTATGATGTTTCTCATAAGTAAAGTATCCGGTTTTAGAAAGGAATCGATGACAGGGCACGCTGTAGCGTGCAATAATCATACAAAAGTAAAATGTGAATCTGTTCTTTTTAAATCTCTATCACAAGGCATTATTCAGATGGAGAACAATGTTGTAATGAGCAGGGCAAGTGCAGTTTGTAATAAAATTAATGCATTATGATATATGATTTCTATAAAACGAAGAAACAGACCACGTCTTTTCATTTGGGGGTTTTATGATTGATTTGTTACGTAGCGTCAATGAGGACATCCACATATTTATACTGTGCGGCTGAGACTTTATATATCCAAAAGTATATTGAGAGTATATACGATCTTCTACATATAAATTGAGGTAGACAGATAACTGGGGGCAGAATTAATTTCCATTAATAGGTTAAAGATGTCATTTTGAAGAGAACAGGGACATTGATTTCAAATTTAACTTACGCAATAATTAACTAAAGAGGATTCCAAATATCAAGTATATATATATATATATATATATATATATATATATATATATATATATATATATATCTTCTTTTTTTCTTTGAAAAAATAAATGTTTAGTAGTAGTAGTAGCAATCAAAATTTGTATAGGATATGTAAAGAGATGACTTATTTCCTACTCCTGATTCCATTTCTCTCGTTTCAGACGCAATGAACCTTTGAGTGTCATTACTCAAGATTCAATGACAGTGGATGACGTGGAGGGTATATTGAAAGAGACCGAGCATAATGGATTCCCTGTGGTTGTGTCTCAGGAATCACAATACTTGGTGGGATTTGTTCTACGGAGAGATCTCAACCTTGCAATTGGTAAGATAATTAACAGTTTATAAATTTGTCTTTCTATGTATTCATTGATACGTTCTCAGTATTTAGATCCTGCATGGTGAGTTTGTTGATAAAATATGTAAATGAACTTAGGAAGTGTGGATGCTTATAGATCATAAAACGCTTCGTTTGGACATTGGAGGTAAAATATCGAAAACAAAAGGATGGAATTGATATTTTAAAAAGTAATTAATGTGACAATAGGGAAGTCATTCGTAGAACAGTCTGATTTCACAGTGAAAGGTAAGGTGAATGTTACTTTCCGCTTTGATACTGGAACAATGAATGTTAATGCTTCCATTTAGAAATATAATCTTAGACTTTGTAAATTATAGTTGCATGAGCATTAATCTATTATCAAAATTTCTCACAGTTAAGATTAGATTATAATTAGTTATAACTAATTCACTACGTCTATCAGTTTATCATAATGTATTAAATGTGAATTTTGCAGTATTTTATTAAGAGTATAGATAAGGGTTTCGAAATAAATTTTGCAAGTTTAAAGATTTAAAAGCGCGAACGAAAGACATTGTGATGGTACATTGTACCTTCACCTTTGTAAGAACTATCTTTTGTGTATGATTTTTTTTAATACGAAAAATCGTGGCAACTTTTTAAAATTTTATTTATTTATTTACGAAAGTAAAAGAAAGCAAGAAATTCTTAAATATGTAAGTGGAATGTTAGTACATATGCAAACTTAATATGTATGGAGTTGGAAGAATATCTCACCAGAGACATGATGAGGAAAATGGATACAACGAATTGTTCATTTCATACGTGGTTTTACCTCGAATTACAACGTTACAAACCATTACAAGTACAATTGCAGTTATAAATCAAACCCCAGAAACATATAATGGCATCTAGAGTCCTTCAAAGTAGTATCTGAAAGAATCCACAATATGACGAGATCATAACGCCACAGGGCCAGGGACTATGAGACAGTCAGCGGAATGGCGTCATCCAGGTTCACTACGCAGGCAGAAATTTCGTCGCAATCTTTCCCCTTTCAGGTTAATGGTCATCGTAGCGTATGACATTAGAAGGGCGTTTTGTGCCATTTCGTCTCACATGGCCAGACTGTGAATGTACTGGTCCCGGGTCCGATTCCCGATAGGGACACAGTGAAAAAGGTGTAATAGCTTTTTCAGGCCAGCCATTCTGAAAGGTTTTCCTCATTCACACAGCAGGCAAATGCCGGGGTGCGATTATTTGTCTCGGATACACACCAAGGAGTGGCTCGGATCCCTCTTTTAAAAAAATGATCCCGTCTTGCATAGCTTTGGTGCTGAAAAGGGACGTTAAACTTTATCCGGTCAACCAATCCGCTACGGATTGAAAACGGGAGCACAACATAGCATGACCTTGGTATTCCACCATACTTATAGTGATCTTCAATTCGTATTGCTACTCGTATGGTATAAATATCAATTTATTATGAAATTGATACATACAGAGTAGGGTCGGCTATTTTGTCGTATACTATACACTGACCAGCAAGACATTATGACCACAAGATAGTAGCAAGGCAGTTTGGCATGGAAACAATGAGACCTAGGTAAGTGGCTGGAGGCATGACACAGCACATCCGCACATACAAGTCATCTAATCTAGGATGTTCATTGACATCCCAAAGATGCTCGGGTAAACTTGGGGGCCATTGCAAGAATTGAAAGTCACCATGCAGCAAATCATTGACCTTGTAACAAGAAGCATTGTCCTTCTAAAAGATGTTCTTCTTCCCAGCTGGTAGTACTGCCGACATGAATTATTGTACGTGATCAGCAGTGCCTACAGCTAGCTACGTGATAGCTAGGAATCGTCATCTGCCCTTCATGCGCACTACCGGATTCATGGATGGCTATATGAAGGTTTCCCAAATCATAATGGAGACACCAACGGCATGTCGTCATCCTATTGTGCACGTATCGAGCAGCCGTTCATTGATCAATTGTGACCCACCTATTGATGTGCTAAACACAGTATCGTGATTCATCAGACCGTGCAGTGTTGTTCCATTGTTCTGCGGTCCAATGACGGTGGGCACGTGTCCATTCCAGTCGTTATTGATGATGGTGTGCGGTTAACATTGTTACGCATATGGAACGTCGGCCGCGGAGATATATATAGAACAGTGTACGATGAAGTGTGTGCTCAGACAGGCTCGTGTTTGTCTACTGTTAAGTGTGTCATAGTTTGCGTTTTATCTTATTGTGCCCCACCTCTTCAGTCTACATCTGACGTCTTTAATGAGATGTGGCTGCCACATATCTTGTTGTTTGATGCTGGTTTCACCGTCCTTTTCCCATCTTTGGAAGACACTAACTACGGCAGCTTGCGAACATCTGACAAGTCGTTTTCGTGATACTCGTTCCAGCCGTCTAGCCATCACAGTCTGGCCCCTATCAGCCTCTGATATATCGACGACCTTCCCCATTCTGCGCACAAGCATCACACTGATTGATTGAATGAGATTCCGTCACTATGTGGCGAGCGGGTTTTGCTGTGTCCCGTGCCTCTTGCATCAGCCCAATGACTTTGTTCGAAAAGTAACGGATAGGCTTAATGTTTTGGCCAGTCAGTGTATAATCGAAAGGCAAAGGTTCTATATATAGTGTGTTATCGGTAAGTTTCGTAGTGTGTTTTAGGGAAATCAAATTTTGCATTAATGTCTGATTTGTTTGGTCCTTTGTTATGTAGCAAATGCGAAACGAACTCAGGAAGGAATATGTGGACAGTCGTTAGTACTGTTTACCAGTACGGTTCCCAGCTTACCCGTTGGAAGTCCACCACCATTGAAACTAAAGAAAATCTTGGATATGGCTCCAATCACGATGACGGATCAGACTCCAATGGAAACTGTCGTGGATATGTTCCGCAAACTTGGACTTCGCCAAACACTTGTCACTCATAATGGGTAAGTTATCGTGTATGTAGATAAGTCTTTTCTTGGTGGAATAGTCACTACTTCTAACAAATATAAAAATAGTAGTTACAAAGAATTTTTTCATTAGTAGTAGTAATATTAGGCTTTTTGTGTTACAACTGGAATTCTGTATAAATATTTAAATCTCTGCTAGATTTTAATGGAACAAGTATTGTTTTAATTTTGTATTTTCGAGCCTAAGCGTAGGGAAAAATTTGCTGCTTTCCAATCACCCGTGCATCTCCCCATTTAAGCATTTTGAGCATTCTCTAGTATTCGTCATAACGGCAGACAGGAAGCTGTCGAAGTCACAAAGGTTAAAACACATTAAGACACCCGGCAGAAACACAAAAACAAATCATGTACACGGATAAGTGTGAGCAACTTTCGAATGTAGAGAAGAGATGGCAGACTGGTTATGTAAATTTTCAGCACATTTATCAATGTATTTTATTTTTTGTTTTATTTGTCCCTTTCGAAGATCTTAATGTGTTTTATCATTTGTTATTTTAGGCCGCCGCCTTTTATTTTTAACACAACAATTATTATAGGTGAAATATGTATAGGAATTAAGTGCATGGTTTATCATTGGGAGGAAATAGAGGTTACAAATTATAGTTGCATATATGTATTTATATCAGGTAGATCAAAAAGTTGAATATTTTGCGCACGAGATGGCGTTAATGGCCTAAAGCGCAGAGTATGAGTCGCAGCGGATCAAGTCTAACGTCATGACAACTCGCAGTTGAAGCTAGTACGTGTACAAAAAATGCTGGAATACTTACAATCAGATTTAAGATATTAGAGCCGTGAAGGTAAATGAACTTGCCGCAGAACTGTGCTACATTTTACAACTTTATTTCGATAAAGGTGCAGTGTACAGGCTGGTGAAGAAGTTTATGCTGTTTATTGACAAGATAATTTATCAAAAGCAACAGCTAAAGAATGGTTCAGTTACTTTCGTTCTGTAAACTTTGATGTTCTAGATGCTCCTCCCAGTAAGCGTTTTATCGTAGCAAAAGTGCATGGTATTCTGACAAAAGTCGAGCAAGACGAGTACGTAAGCATGCATCATGTGGCCAATGATCTAAGCATACATAACCACATAGTGTTAAACCATTTGGAGAAAGCTGGCTACGAAAAGAAGCTTGACGTTTGGGTGCCACATGATCTGACTCAAAACCATTTACTCTATTTTGTGAATCTTTATTGAAACGTAACGAACTCGAGTCATTTCTAAAGTGGTTGATCTCAAGTGGTGAAAAAGGGATAACCTACAACAAATGTGTGGAAAACATCGTGGGCGAAGTGAAAGGAATCTCCACAGTCTGTGGGAAAGCCCACACTGATGCCCGAAGATTATAGTGTGCGTTTGGTGGGATTGGAAGGGCATCATGCATCACAAGCTACTGCACACTCGGACCTATACTGTCAGCAATTAGCGCAAGTGTACCTAACAGTTGATGAGAAAAGTCCGAAACTGGTCAACAGAAAGAGTGTCGTATATCACGCTGACAACGCCAAACAGCATATATATATCTTTAAAGAGCGTCAGAAATTGAGAAAGCTCGGCTGGAAGGTTTTCTTGTATTCACCATATAGCTCGGACCTGGCACCGCCCGATTGTCATTAGTTTCGACCTATGCAGATCTTCCTGAATAGTGTTTAGTTAGTTTCAAAAGAGGCTTGTAACATATGCGTATGCGCGTGTTAAACCACAATAAATGTCTTTTCAATTTTTACCTCCAAAAGTTTAATACTTTTAGACAGCCTGATATATAATTTCCAGTGGGGAAAAAAATATGTAATACAAATTCGAATTAAAAGCTACAGTGCTGGTTTCTGATTTGACTTTCTTTTATAAATTTCTTCCACAGGCGACTCCTAGGCGTGATCACGAAGAAAGATGTTTTGCGACACATTAAACAAATGGATAATGAGGATCCGAACTCCGTGTTATTTAATTAAGGAATAGATTTTGATAATTAATTATCCTGAACAATGCACACTGATTGCTGGTAACAGCAGAAGAACGGCAAAAATACACCTCCATCATCTCGTGCGAAGGTAGTGGTGGTACAGTGCCTGATTGTACTGTGAGCATTAAAATCTCTGCTCACACATGTGAACAAGTTTGTACGTGTATATAATATATATATAAATATATATATATATATTTGTGTGTATGTAATGTGGATAACAGAGAATATTTGCTTCTGATAGTCTTGCCAGTGGAATGTACTTTTGATGGAAGACGTGAATTAACTTGGGATATCTGCTAATAGTTGCATTCCATGTATTTTAAGGAAAGCAAAACCAAACGATTGTATATAATTATAATCATTCAAGTTGCAAATTATATTAAGGAATTATAAGCAGTATTTATTTAATCTAAAACAAGCGCGCGGTTTGATCAATCCTGCCACAAGAATTATTTCTCGAACAAAATAATTACGCTCTAGTAAGCAAGTAATGTGTGTGGTTTTTATATATTTACAAACACATTACATTTATTATTTGGTGTATTGAAAACAAAAAATACAGAAGTATAATTAATAAAGATGGTAAGATATCAATCACAATGCTGCCATTTTTAAGCTGTGAAATAAGTTCTACATAAAAAGTAAAAGAAAACAGTCAGTGCCTTTTGCGTGGCCAATTTTCATATTTATATACTTATTTAAGTCAGGTTAAACTTGTCAATCGTATTATCTCGTAATTATTCCATTAAGGTTGGAGTTAGACAGGCTACATTTTTCCGAAGATAGGTGCATTTTTTCCATTAATGTTTTCCTTTTGAAGCGTAATTTTGTCATATCAATACTCATCTCTAGAATACTAATTATATATACACTTTTTTTTTTAAAAAAAAAAAAAAAGAAACAATTAAATATTGACTGTTTCCTCGAGGGCTTTGGACATTGATATGTAATATTTCTTAGGGAAAATAAAAGTTTCAAATAGAGAAGAAAAATATGAGACTTGTACAATCATTCATTGCAGAAACATAACAGATTTGTAGAGGAAAACACGTTTTCAACTAATCATGATCAAGACTATACAGTTGTGGTCAGAAATAACTGTATGTGAGAATAAGGATGTAATGAAACGAGATTTGAAAGTAATTACGAACTTGTAAATAAATTAGTAGTAGTTTTGTGCCCCTATGAGTAAAATCCAAAACCAATGCTTATTTCAGCAGCTATATTATTAAAGGTTAAAATATGTATTGTAGAAAGAGGATTTGCTGATGGTGATAATTTAACCTACCTTGATAATCGTCTTTAATGCAACGAAAAACATTATTATTATTTTCTTCTTTTCGTAGATAAGCGCTGGGCGCCTCAGGAAAAAGTACCTTTTTTGGATTTGTGCAATATCAGATATCAAGAAAAAATAAATAAGTTTTTTTATCGCATTAAAGAGGATTATCAAAATACATAGCCGGTAAAAATATGTATTAAAATCTTATATATATATATATATATATATATATACACTAAACTTTACAGCATATTTTCTCATATGGAGTTTTTTCGTATATCTTTTTTTTTTTAATAATGTGAAAGTTTGCAACTCAGATAGTTTCCAAACTCTCAGAGTAGTTGATCATTTTAGGTCATGTTTGATTTTAGGTCATGCTGTATCTGAGTTGACGAGACCTTTCCAACGATTTTTTTCCTTGAACATTCAGTTTTTTTTTTTTTTTTTTTTTTTTTTTTTTTTTTTTTTTTTTTTTTTTTAAATAATGCAGTTTCCCTTTCTTCCATTTCGTTCTTATAGTTTCATCTATTCAGAGGCCTTCTCCATTACCGTATTCTTGTCGTTTTCATGTGTATTAACTTTTTAGGTAAGTTTTCCTTCATTATTGCGATATGTCTATACCACTGTAGCGTATTGTGCTACTCTTTCTCGAACTCTATTGTTTTAGTGTTTTCCTTATTTAATAGCGTATTCGATTTTTTCACCCCTGCTAGAATGGTTTGTGGGAATTTCATCTTCTTTACTTGAATTGCTCTAATTTCTTTTTTCATCTTGTTTCCGAAGTGCAGGTTGACCTTCCCCGCTGTCTAGTGCTTAGCGCACGCGCCTGTAGTGTATGAGATCCTAGGTTCGATTCTCAAATGGGAAAGCATTGAACGCATTACGATGTGGTTCGGATTCCACCTTAATCTGTAGGTCCATGTCTCTCTCAGCCTCGGTGCGAAAAGAGACGCTGAACTCCAATCTACGCAACCAATCCATGGGTATGAAGTATCGGTAGATGCTATCCAAGTGTGTTAATAAAATTATTGAAGAGATAAGTGAAGCACTTACTTTGTTAATTGTGTCTTAAAAGTTTCCCGTACGGTTTTGACCACTTATTTTTTCACCAGCTTTCGCCACTCACTTAAAAATCGAATTAATTTACAAATTTATTTTGCACGTTTGATGCAAGGGTTTTAATTTGAAATAAGACATGATTGTTTATTTTTTATCTATTTTTTAATGATTTATTCATGAAAGAACTTAGAATTTAACAATTATTCTGCATATAATAACAATGTAGATGAATATTTCCCAGCCGGGAGTGCGTCCCCTATGGAGGCGTGAAGAGGCATCAAGGGGGATACAAGCAATTCAGCTTTAGCAAATTTCGCACACCATATCTTTGATATATTCTTTCCTATACCTATTCCATGTTTCTGTGTTATTGGAAACTAAATTAGTATGAAATTAGTGTCTTTACAGAAGTTTACCAGAAATGAATACAAAATGCACAATCCAGACTCCAAAACCTATTAAGGTTTGATTAAGGACAAAGTTGGTAAAAATATAATACTGCACTATGATGGTATTGAAAAGTCATGCCGTAAATGTTATAAATGGGTGAAATTATTATTATTATTACAAAAGGGAGTCAAAATAAGTTTCCCCAGGCGACTGCGGACAGAGGTGGGGATGCAAGACCAAAAATAGCATGCGACATTCAAGATTAGACGTACCTTCATTTTTCCATAGCGGTCTATTAGCTTCAAAACCCTTCCAGGAAAAATTCAGGGCTCTACATATGGAAGAAGCGTCGAACAGCTCATTGAACTGGCGACACCAACTCCGCACCATTTGTTTCGACATCACATCAGGTCCATGGACTTCCACAAGGTAGTTAAGGATTTCTGCTTCCGATACAGCACGTGCGCATTCATAGCGGACAACCATATGCACTTCCTCCTTTGACCAGACGTGAAAATACGCCTTCTCTCCATAGCTACCTGGCCCAAACAGAGACTCGTCTGCTTTGGGCAAGCGCTGCGACGGTGCTACCTGCAGAATCGCGGGCAAACTTGTTGCGCATGCAACCCAAGGATATTATAAAATAGAGGATCTGCCCATACAACAAAATCGTGAAGCCATACGTCACAGCTTCGCCACACCTACTCTGCCCACTCCGCGCCACTTAGATCGCAATGTTTCGAGCCAACAATCATGGCGGAAACGAGAGTAGCCAATCGAATGTGCCGGATCAGACGATGTTCGGTTGTTTTTTGGCTTCATTGAGTTCATATGTTGAAGATAGGTATGGGCAGATCCTCTATTTTGTAACATCCTTGGTGCAACCACTGTCTTGTTCCCCCGTTGTTGTTCTCTTTCCTGGCAAAAACGAGAGAGAAAACTTATCTGACACTCCCTCGTATTATTATTATTATTATTGTTGTATATTTGAGAATTCAATGCTGCATCTGACATCGCAAAAAAAGATTAGAAAAAAAAAAAAAACACATATGGGCAACGAGCAGATGGGGTAGGGTGAACTATTTACGGTTTACAAAGGCAGCGCCAGGTAAACAAGATCGGGAACTCTGGTAGACACTAAGAATCTCTCTCTCTCTTGATGCAACTTTTACACTTAACTTCTAAATTCTTTGCAGTTATAATTAGTGATATAAGAAATTATTGAGTATGTAACCATAATGATATTTGATTATATGCAAATAAAATTCAAATTGTTTGACATTTAACGTTAACACGTGTGTGGTTGCTGACCTACTGAAAACATTCTTGGTGAACAAGACCACAAAATAGGGGTCGAAACGGCAGAGGAAATTTTCTCCTGACATAAACGAAGAAGAAAGTGTTTCATGCATCTCTTTAATAATGTGATTAAAGATGCGCTAATTTCTGTCTTTAAGTAAATGTATTATTAATCATTTAACTTTGCCATAGTTTGAAAAATCTAAAAATGTAGTGTTGAAATTTTTATTTTGCAAATTAAGAGTTTACAGACAATTAATCATGCTTATTTGAAATTGATACAAGGAATAAAGTCTGGTAGCTGTGTTCATTGAACTCATAAAATTCTAAAAGTGTATATATTTAGATTTTTCCTAAAAGACGCAATTGCTATCCAGTGAATTTTAATTCAACTTTTTTCTTTTAATCATACTAGCACACTGTATGGATCACAAGCTGTGTTAAAACAGCATTGAACTACGTCACAATTATTTTATGCTGCTTTTTTTGTACTGTACTGTAGTCATTATTGTGAGACAAATTAGTATATGTCTCTATTAGCTTTTCGTATATGTGTACATCAAGTGAACCTTGTAGTCATACCATGAAGTGTGTATATATATCGTGTTTCATAATTATTGAAATGAATTTGTATTTCGCTTTTCAGTTAAATACAGGGTGTCCAATATACAATGCAACCCGGAGTTCGGGATAGTAGAACTTTTGAACGGGAAGCAGTACACAAATAGTGGTTATACCAAAATGAAGCCTTGTTCATGCATATATTATTAAACATGCATATAGCAATTTACGTGACTTGTAAAAAAAATTGAGTTACACCTTCGGTTATATCTGGCAACACTGTGTGGTTCCTAATGTACTTCAATCGTTGCTTCCTAGTTTAAAAATATATGCATGAACAAGGCTTCATTTTGGTGTAACCACTATTTGTGTACCGCTCCCGTCCAAAAGTTCTACTATCCCAAACTCCGGGTTGCATTGTATATTGTACACACTGTATTATCGACACTTTTAAATGGAAAACTATAAATTGGGTCTGGATTATTTTTCGGGACAATGATTTTGGTCTGTGCTATAACCATCCGCTTATATTTCTCAGAAGCTAGTTGAATCCAAATGTTTATGCCATGAAGAAGCTTTTAATGTTATCCGTAATATATATATTGTGTGTATGGTCGAGTAATGTATAGTTTTCCATTACGCTATTGAGAACTTGAGATTTATATAATTGACGATTTATTTTAATTGAAATTTACAGTGCTGTGTCTCGTACACATTCTTAGAATATATATATATATCGAGAAAGATGGATTTTTCAGAGGGGATTTTCAAATTTAGTTTTGTTGTTATGTTTAAGAGTAAATCGAAACAAAAAGTTGTAATTTTCCGTTCTGCATAGCAAAAAATGAACATAACATAAAATTAACATAAAGTAACATAAAATGACTACCACTTTAGTATGTTACTTGAGTGTTAACACCAAGGACATCGTCTTCCGAGCATATCATAAATGTCAGTCCTGTCATCTGTTGTTCTTATGCCCTGCCACATAAGAACAAAACATACGAACAGTAGATGAAGCACTGCTATTCATATAACTGTTGTTAAAAAATTCAAAGTTTTACAAAACTATTATTGTGACAGATTATAGAAAAAATAGTACATTATTCGCTACTCGGCATAAATGCCAAATATACTGCATCAAGCTTTGCTAATAAAATCCAATGCAAATTCTCAATGCAAGTTACTAGTTATTTCTGATATGCTCGAAAGGCGATATTTTTGGTGTTAAATTAACACAACACCTCATTTTTTGCTGTGTACGTTGTCAGTGCTTTAGAAATACACAAGTGACTAGTGTTTCCGAAATATTGAATATTGCGCAGTAAAATTCTATACATGAAGCAAAATTAGAAACGAGTTGACAGTTCAAAACCAAGGGAAAAGTATATTGAGAAGGGAATGTATGTCACGAGACTATTGAGGCCATCTTCAAGAGAAAGGCCTATCATTAGCGTCGTGGTAGTAGTTACAAATGGAGAGTTTGTGTAGAAAGGGGCAATAACATTACAGTGTTGTCGCCTCCTAACACATGTTCAGGAGTGCTTTTTTTTTCAGTTGAGTTGGAAGGAGCATAACGGACTCCTTGTCGAATATTCACGAGCACATCAGAGTCAATTAGTTTATTTTGCTCCAAGTATAGTATTCGATTTTGAAATGTTTTATTTAAAAGACTTCATAAACAGAGTATGGTGGGACTCATAATGGTAACGACATACAAGCAGTTTGTTTTCTAATAATACACGAGATGAATTTCAGAAGTGGTACGTAAAATGTTTCGTTAGCTTAAGACCGAAGTTTTAAACTGTTTTTCTGAAATGTATCACAAGATGGCAGCATCGTGATAATTTGATTGAATGTATTTCATTGATTAGGATTTGTCTTGGTCTTTTTTCAAAAGAAAAGTGTGATTCATTTAGAATCATATATTCGTAAATACATATAATTTTTTTCTATGATAACAAGGAATGGTAAGCAAATTTACTGTACAAAATCGTGAGTGTTGGATTATTGTAAAATTCTTTTGGAATAATATATAGATAGATAAGTCGTATAGAAGTTATTAGCGTATATGGAACCTGTATGCTGGAAACAGTTGTAATTGTGAACATATTACATTATCATTGAGTTGTAAACAGTGTACTGCTTAGGTAAAAGTACCATTGATTGGTATTTGAATTACCCCGCGCAGTGTGTATATTGACTAGTTTCAGTAATTTCTTTTATGTTTGATGAGTACATGATTTGTGACGTTAAAATAATTATTTATGTGGGGAGAAAAAAACCAGTTGCGTTAAAATGTTAATATTAAATTCTTGTTGCTTTACTTTTGTTCTGGTTACGTCTGTGACGTGTTGCGACATGGAAATGTATAAGTGCAAAAGCAGACTATGAGAGATGTACGCAATATTTATACATTGTTGTCTGCAGCTTGTTGTTATTTGTTATTTTGTTGTTAATAAGCATGAAAAGGGAAAACATGATCGTAATCCAATTATGTGACAAAACTTAATTTTACTGGATTTATACTCTTACCCCTTCTATGCAATGCTTAACTTCTAATATAGTATTTATTCCGATTTAACTGTCCGTTAAGGAACACATCTTCAAAATGTTCACAGATATACTGTATAGATGAAAAAAATATTTGATTCAATAATATCTATTTGCTACTTCAAAAAACGTATTATTTTTCAAAATGTTTGTGAGAAGAAAGCAAACTGAGCAATTACAAAATGCATTTTTTTAAAAAATAATGATAATAAATACATTCTTTTTAACATTACAGAAATCATTCTTACCTTTTTTCAGTGATAAATGTTAAATATTTTGTCAGATTGTATGTATTTTCTGTTACGTGTGGTGTAATTGCATATATAACAAATTTGCTTCAATTTTGTATCTTCGTATGTAGTAACAACCAAAATAGTCAGTGGTCCATATATTTTTTGAGACTGTAAAGTACGCAAATTCATATACATATAATAATTTATAAATACTGGAATTCGAAAACGATTCACGTTTGATATGAAGAAAAGCTTTATTAGAATTTGACTTGTTTATCGGTATAGCCATATCGAACAGCTATTATTTATGCTGTAGCTAAAGATTGACCCATAAGTTATTTAAAATGTTTATAATATATGAACATGTATGCATGTGACTGTATGTATGTATGTATGTATGTGTATATATGTATGATTGTGAGAAGCTTTGTAACTGTGATCGGATACTGATCTATTTTATATGAAGATGACGTAGGCCCTATTCTTAATTCATCTTCTTTACTAGTCTTGCAACTCTAATTTTTTAAGCTATTTCGGTGAGATGTGTGTTGAACCATTCTGAACTTTTCTGTTGAACAATACCATAATTTTTGTTACATAATGTTTACCCATTCTGCTGAAAATTGTAATTACAAGATCAGTTGAATTCTAGTTGAAATTTGCAGGTTTCAAAGTGGACATTCGGTTTTTAAAATTTTTAAAAAGATCCACCAAACATGTGTTTTATTAATTGATTACTTTGGTGAGTTTTCTAGTACCTGTTTCCGCGTACAATCGTTTCCTGATGGTATATGCAGGTTTATAGTTCGTAAATTTAAAATTGATGGCATGGATTGATTGTACTTTGTACGCTATTTAGTTTAACAATTTGTAATGTACTATGCACTGTGGAATAAAAGATGCATGTATAGTAAATAAATTTTTTGTGAAATCTGAATTGAAGTTAGATATTTAATTTTGTTGCATCATCGTTTTGAAAAGGATATGTATAGAGTGAATTAAATGAAAATAATTTTGATTCTTGTAATACTTGTAGAGTTACAATAGCGTCTATGATTCTTTCATTTTTGTATCTCTCACTTCGATTCCGTATATTTCCTTTGTTTTTGTGCTTCTTCCAATGATCTTTTATTTTGTTTATTTTCCTCAAATTTCCTTTATTTTCTCGACGCTTCTATAATGTTTTATTTCTCTTTATTTCCTTTATTTTTGTGTTGTCCTATGATCTATATTATATTTTGTCTCTCTTCCCTTGATTCCCGGTATTTCCGTCATTTTTGTGTATCTTTTCTATGATCTACATTTTTAATTTATTTTCTGATTCCCTATATTTTCTTTATTTTATCTTTTCCTCTGAACTTCCGTACTTTTTTTTCCTCTTCGTGTAGACTTCTTTCCACGAGTATATAGACAATTAGAAATGGAAAGACAACTCGGATATATAATATACCAATCGAATTCATTAAGAATACAGGGTTTGTCCGGGAAGTAACAGGACTGATTTTATTCCGCCATGACTGTACTTCGGAGCGTGCGCGCACCGACTGGACCCGGTAGAGGGCGTTCCTAGCTAACGAACGAGCGGCTGGTCAGTTGTCTCCGAGCACACGGAGAGTCAGGACAGGCTTTTTCGCGCGACGTGTTTCTGTGAGTGGTTCAAGCCGAAAATGCAGCGCTCGTTAGAGCAGAGGTACGCGATTAAATTCGATGTTAAACTCGGTAAATCTGCGACAGAGACGTTTGATATGATCAAGCAGGCTTACCCAGATGATGCTTTAGCAAGAAGTGGTGTGTTTCGGTGGCACAAGCCCTTTTCGGAGGGCCGGGAAGAGGTCGCCGATGAAGACCGTGCTGGAAGACTTTCGACTTCGACAAACACCGACAATGTGACTCGTGTGCGCGAAGTTTTGAACTCAGACCGTCGACTAAGTATTCGTTTAATTGCCCAGATGTTAAATTTACCAAAAACTGTGGTTCGTGAAATTGTGACGGAGCATTTGAACATGCGCAAGGTGTGCGCGAAGATTGTCCCAAAAGTGCTCACTGACGACCAGAAATTGCGGCGAGTGGAATTGTGCCAAGAAAATTTGAACATGTGTGAAAGTGACCCCCAATTTTTGAATAACGTAATCACAGGTGACGAATCATGGATCTTTGAGTATGATCCCGAGACAAAGAGGCAATCTTCCGAGTGGCACATGCCGGCGTCTCCTCGCCCAAAAAAGGGAAGAACGAGCAAATCCAAAGTGAAAAGATGCTCATTGTCTTTTTTGACATCAAAGGCATCGTCCACCATGAATTTGTTCCTCCTGGACAAACCGTCAACGCCAAGTTTTACATGGAAGTGCTCAAGAGACTCAAACGAAGGGTCAATCGGGTCCGATCAGACATCGGAGCCGACTGGAAGCTTCACCACGACAACGCCCCGGCTCACACCGCCTTTCTTGTGAACAGCTACCTGACCAAGGCCGGCATCCCAACGCTTCCGCAGCCGCCCTACAGCCCAGATGTACACCCCCCTCCCCTCGGACTTTTTGTTTCCTCGCCTGAAACGCCCGATGAAAGGCAAGCATTTTGAGACGACAGAGGGGATCCAAGCAGCTTGCACCGCGGCTCTCAAGGCTATTCCGGAGAATGACTTCCGTGACGCCTTCAATGCTTGGAAATCGCGCTGGCAGCACTGCATCGACGCAGAAGGAGCCTATTTTGAAAGTTTTTAAAGAATTGTAACGATTGGCTCAATAAATTTTTTTAAATCGACTCAGTCCTATTTTTTTTCCGGACATACCCTGTATAAGAGACAAAGGCAAGAAAGAATTTTTCCTACTCTGCAATGAAATATATGAAACAAGAGGAGCCAAAAGATTTCCTGAAGACTATCATGATACCGATGGCTGGGAAATGGAACCCAGAGAGATATGAGGATTATAGAACAATCAGTCTCACATCGTAAGAAGCAAAAATTACGCTTCGAATATTGAACAGAAGGTTATATAGAAGAATAAATGAAAAAGTTAAGGTTGAACAGTTCGGGTTTAGGAAAGGTAAGGGTACGAGAGATGCACTTGGATAATTAAGAGTAATCAGGGGTTTCCATGCACAAACCAACCCCAAAATTTGCACGAAAAATATATTAAAAATATGCATTAAAAATTTTAAAATATGCACTGAAATATACTAAGAAAATTTCAAGTTTCTTACAGAAATATCTTACCTTAATGATCTCTCTTGCAATAAACTATGAACGTCTTTTTTAGGTTTGCTTCTGTAAACCCTTTGGGCGTTATGCGGAGTCGTTTTGACGTATGATTAGCGTTATACTAAAGGCCTGACTACTGCTGGAAACATGCTAGTCGAGCTCTTTAATACGTCACTAATCACGCTGCAGAACGACTCTGCATAAGGCCTTTTATGTTTATCAGTGAGAAGTGTTTTGTAGGTCGAAAATTTCCTTTCTACATTAGCACAAGTCACTGGTGCATGTGAAATCCCAAATTTCTTCCGGTGTTAGGTCCTCTTCCAATTCCATGGTTTCACCATTCAGTACATTTGAAAGATTGTTTTGTACCCGGGATTTTTCTCTAATACTTGGCAAAGTTTATCTGACGCTATTTTCACAAGACCGTGGGTTTCGCTGGACAAAGTCTGCGATAACACGCCCAACAAGGAGAATGAATACTGCGAAGCATTCTTTCAGGATTCTGTCTGATAATTTTAGGTATTCTCAAGAAGTGATTGTGTAGGTACTTAAGTTTGTTCTTAATGCCTTTTCTAGAGAAACATTTTATGTGACATAAATAGTGGCTGCATCATCAGGATTTAGTGAGTCTACAACTTTCTTTACTTGATTTAAGTTATCTACATAATACGACACAGCTTCTAGCCACGAGCCCCACTGGTTTCGAGGGTGTCAGAACATTTTTCGCAACTTTGCAAAAGATACGTACGCGCGATAAATAGAAGACTGTGTGCAAGACAAGTCAACTGAACTAATTTCGGATACAACACTATTCTATTATTCTATACAACATTTAATTCTACATTTGCGTTTACAAAGTAATTCAGTTCACTTTAAATGGGTAAATAGAATTCTCTTGTGACATGTAGCAACCTACAGAATATACTAATATAAGGGGTTATGACGAAATTAGGTAGCATTTCGAATATCTTGTAAACGAATCGTTGAAGATAAATGGTTGTTAAAGTATTGGAAAGTCCTTCATCCAGCAATGGGTATACAATTGTTGATAATGGTATGTATGTGTTTCATATATAAATAATCCTCACCACTTCACTCATACAATACCTAAAATCTTCTCATTCTTGATATCTGAGAATTTGAAATTAAGGAATAAACGCTTATACCTTATTCTGATAGATCGTATGTTTTACCCTGTAGATACTTAGAATAAAATTTTCCATTTCCCCCGCCCTGCATTAATCATCTAGTATGTACAGAGCAAAATAATGTTCTTCAAATAGGTCAATTGTTTTTGGCTCTGAAAAATTTGTATTCTAAGAGCTCTTCCTTCCAGCTGAAATTTGTAATACACACACTTGCTATGCTAATAAAAGTACGACAGATATAAAAATCTACATGACTTATTTTAGATTTCCGAAAATGAATTCTGTTACCACAAGTTGGCACTGCTCATTTTGTTTCTGGTATAAATTGTTTATAAATTGTGAACAAAGCAAAATTTTATGAGAAGAATCTAAACGATCTGCATGGTTTATTTTCGATTTCTGAAAATGGATTCTACCAGGATCACGCAAGTAATTTGTTTGACTTCTTTCTTTCACTCTTGGCTAGGTCATATGTGTGTGTGTGTGTGTGTGTGTGTGTGTGTGTGTGTCTATCTATCTAGCTAACTAGCTATAACAACCGGATCTAGCGAACCGGCTGAATAGCTACTGCTATCCTACGAAGTTTACGAAACATGCACACATCGAAATTCACTCAACATGTGCACTTATATGCGCTATCATGTGTGTCAAACGAATCCGTGTAAGTCCGTCGGAAAGAAAATATTTCCCATGCGCCTTTGCACGTTACTATAAATATGCATTTTGCATATAAATCCGGGCTGTAGTAATCAGTGAAAAGATTATAGAAAGAGGGAAAGATATGTATGCCGTATTTATTGATATAACATGGGCTGAAAAGTCCCGGGCCTAACACATAGATGGCGCTAGTTGTATTGCAGTCACCTTGTTTTCAGTGAATACTAACCTTCACAAGACAGCTGTGAGAATTTCATGATATTCTATTCATTCGTCTGTGAGTTATTGTGCTAAGAGTGACCCTACTTGTGTTAGTTTCAAAACAATGGATCAAAAACAATTTCGTGTTTTAATTTTACACTGCTTCTTGATGGGAAAAAATACCGTTCAAGCGAAGCAATGGCTTGAAAAGTGTTATGGGGACTCCGCTCCATCAGAAACAACAATAAAACGTTGGTTTGCTGACTTCAAACGTGGTCGTAGAGACACCGATGATGCAGAACGCAGTGGACGTCCAAATGAGGCAGTAACATCAGAAAACATAAAAAAAAAAAAAAAATCCACAAACTTGTTTTGAATGATCGAAAAGTGAAGGTGCGTGAGTTAGCTGACATCGTAAAGATATCAAAAGAACGTGTTGGCTTTATATTGCATGAGCATTTGACTATGAGAAAGCTCTGTTCAAAGTGGGTGCCGCGTTTGCTCACTGTTGACCAAAAACAAGAACGTGTTGATGCTTCTGAGCAGTGTTTGGCCATGTTTAAACGTAACAAACCGGAATTTTTGCGTCGATATGTGACAATCGATGAAACATGGATCCATCACTTCACTCCGGAATCAAAACGATCGGCATCTGAGTGGACAGCAACTGGTGAACCGCGTCCAAAGCGCCCGAAAGCACAACAATCGGCTGGCAAGGTTATGGCCTCGGTATTTTGGGATGTGCGTGGTGTAATCTTCATCGACTATCTTGAGAAAGGACATACCATTAACAGTGACTATTATATAGCGTTATTGGAGCGTTTGAAGGCCGAAATTGCAAAGAAACGACCGCATATGGCAAAGAAAAAACTTTTGTATCATCAAGACAACGCACCGTGTCACAAGTCAATCAAAACAATGGCAAAACTACATGAATTGAACTTCGAATTGCTCCCACATCCACCGTATTCGCCAGATTTGGCTCCCAGCGACTACTGGCTGTTCGCAGACCTGAAAAAAATGCTCGCCGGTAAGAAATTTCGCACGAATGAAGAGGTTATCGCTGCAACTGAGGCCTATTTTGAGGCAAAAGATAAATCGTTCTACAAAAGTGGTATTGAAATGTTAGAGCGGCGCTGGACTGATTGCGTTGCTCTTCATGGAGATTACGTTGATGAATAAAGCTAATTTTGAACCAAAAAAACGGTGTTTTCTTTGTTAGGCCCGGGACTTTTCAGCCCATGTGTTAGAAAAGGCTTTTGACCATGTGAACTTGGAATTTTCGTTGGGAGTTCTAAAGAAAGTTGAGTTGGAATGGAAATATCGAGAAGTCATAAGAAACATATATGAACCATTAGAATAGGGGAGGAAATTACAGAAGAGGGTGAATTGGAAGGGGAGTTCGACAAGGATGTCGTCTCTCACTAACAATATCCAATATCTCTTTAGATGAGGTAGTGAAAAAGAGCTTACATAATGAAGACGACATTTCGGTAGGAGGTAAAAGGATTAGGTCGATACGGTTTGCTCTTGTGGTAGAATCTGAAAAGGAAAAGAAGAGATATTAGAAAACTTGAGGAAGGACTGTGAAGAATATGGGATGAAAATAAATGTTACGAAGACAAAAGCCATGGAGAGTGGGACGAAGATGTCAGTGTCAAATATAGAAGCAGGAAGGGAAAAAATAAAACAGGTGACTAGTTTTCGATACCTAGGTAGTATTACTAGTGATATGAAATGCAAACGTGAAATAGAAGCAAGGATAGGAATGGCTAAAGAAGCATTTAGGCGAAGATAGTCTATTCTGTCTGTCCTTGAAAAAAGAGTTGAGAAAAAGACACAAAATGCTTCGTAAATGAGGTGAAATGAAATCTTCCAGTTTAACATCCACGATTATGCCCGTTAGTCTAAGGGAGACGGTTGATTAAGTCAAGTGAATGATAATGGAAGAATGTGGAAGCAAATGGGAGCATTCTGATAACGATGTTATCCACTACAAACGTACTTAACCGGGGATCGAACCAGGAACCCCCACACACCAGAGGTAAGAGCTTTACCGCTGATCCATCGTGCCTCCCTAAAATACTTCCGTGTGGAGTATTGTACTGTATGAGCTAGGAACATAGACATTACGTAAAAGTGACGAAAAATAACTGTAAGCTTTCGAAATAAAGGCATGAAAAAGAAATTGATAGTTTCTAGGTCGAGTGGAAAATAAACGAGAGAGTATTAGGAATAGTAGGGAGAAAAGAACAATTTTAAATATAACTTAAAAAAGGAAGTGATACTGTTTGGGGCATTTGCTAAGAAAGAACTTTGTCATGAGAGATACTAGAGGGTATGGTGGCAGAAAAGAGAAGAGTCAAAGGAGGCTACAGTTGATGGACGATATCAAAACAAAAATATATGTGAAGACGAAGGAGTTAGCTGAAGGCGGTGGAGCATGGAAACTTCTAAATTTCAGCAAGTGATCTGCCAATGATGGTAGACCCCAGTAGCACTATTGAAGGGCCGATGTCGATCAACATTGGATTTGTTGGTGGGGTCGATGCAGAATGGCAAACATTTTGCCGATATTGGCCAAGATCGGCAAATCTATGTCGATCGACATCGGCGTCCATGTTGATCTATGTGGGTCCCATGTGGATTCATCCAGATCAATGTTGGCCCCACATTAATCCATGTAGCCCTATCTATATCTGCCTTTTATCAACATCATCGATCTTGGTCCCTGGTTGAACAATACCGGCCTATGTGGGATCAATGTCGGCCCATCTAGATCTGCCCCATACCCACATCGTCGTTCGAGCTCCCTAGTTCACCTATGTGGGATCTATGTTGAACCACCCAGATCTTCCCTGAACCCACATCTTCGTTCTACCTTCCATAGTTGATCTATGTGGGATCCATGTTTTCCCATTAGGCCTTCTCTATGCCCACATCGTCCTAGCTCCCTGGTTGGCCGATGTGGATCTATATGGAATCTATGTTGAACCACCCAGATCTTCTCCATACCCATATCGTCGTTCTAGCTCCCATGGTTAACCGATATGGCTCTATATGTTCCTTGTAAAAAGAACGGAGCTAAAAAAAACTGGAATATTTCTTTGATTAAAGATAACAGTAATATCTACATATGTTCACACCTGTAACAACAAAACCAGTATCAGATTAGCTGCACCGAGCGCGGGCTATAAACAAGCCAAAATTTATTTGGAACAATTTATATGGATCTCTTAATCTATAGTCGACATCGTTCATGCAAATCAAAGATAAAATATACATTCTAGTAATGAAAGAAACACTAATTTTAATACACACCTTCAATAGTACTATAGTTTTCTTTTTCTTTAAAAAAAAAATACACCGTTCTAATTTCTTTTATACGATTTCAACGAATTGAAGGGAAACCAAAACAACAAACAACCGTCATAATATTTTTCCTGATTTTCCCTCGCTTCGCACCGCTTGTGGCGCCATACGGTGTTATGGTTTTAAAACTGTGAACAGTTGACAAAAAACCTGCGTACGCCGATCAACATCGATTCGACATAGATCGAGGCCGAATCGAAAAATCACTTTTTCAAATAATTGCCACAGAACCATAAAAATCTTAATTTCATGTGCTTCAAATTTATTCATTAGAAAAAGGAAATATTTCCATGCTTTTTCTTTTTGGTGGGCAAGCCTATTTATGTCCCATGTGGGACCGACATTGGCAAATCTGTCATGGGCAAGCACACCAAGTTCCCACGTGGGACCCATATCGGTAAATCATCAGCAAGCCCACCAAGATCCCATGTGGGACCCATATGGGAATTGGGTTATTGTGGGCCAGTATAGATCCCACGACGCCGACGTTGGCCGACGTCGAACAAATATGGGTCCCACGTCAGCATGCTACTGGGTAATATACCTATTATTATTATTATTATTATTATTATTATTATTATTATTATTATTATTATTATTATTATTATTATTATTATTATTATTATTATTATTATATTGGACCAGATATGTAATCTTTGCCATAGGTGGAAATATATAAATCAACAAATATGATTCATCTTTGAGCAATTGTGAACTTTATTTTAAGATTACGTAGCAAGTATCGCACAGTGTACGCTCTAGGTACGATCACCTCAATTCGCGAACAATGCGGTTTACAAACGGTTTTGTTTACCTTTTTTCCTCTCTACTTACGACAATCGGAATACGAATGCACACACATGTCTGTACTGAGAATTCCTTGTGCCTAGTTGTGCTTTTGCTCGTTGCCCTAAACATGATCAGGGTTCTGAGTTTGGGAACTACTTTTCCTTCCTTTTTGTGCTTTGTACGCCTCATATTATTTTGTTCAATATAGTGTAACTTATTTATTTTTAGAAAGGATGATATTATCTTAATTCTACATTCTTTTTTAGAATTTTTAAAATGTAGATTTCTGGGCTTTCGGCATCTAAGGCCATGTCAGCCCGTCACTTCTTTGAGGTATGACGTTCCTCGGCAAGCACACTATCCGCGGAAAGGGAAGGAAGGAAACAGCCTTGGACCTATATGTTAGGTACTACCTCGGCATTTGCCTAGTGTGAATGAGGTAAACCTCATTCTGGATGACTGGCCTGAAAAATCGTTTTACACTTTTTCGACCGAGTGCCCCCACCGGGAATCGATTTGCATGCTTTATCACAGAAAACATTTGGATATATATATATATATGAAGAAAAAGTACACACAGTATCGCGTTTATCTGGCTAGAACAAATTAATTGCACCTGCTTTTATTTTCATTCGGAAAAATATTTTGTTTATTACTAACATTTAGGTTTACAAAGAGGCGTTACCAGGGGTAAAAGTGCGGGGGAACGCCGAAGGATGCCGTCCCCTCACCTCCAAAAAAATATATACGACGTCCCCCCAGTTCCTAAAATATTACAGTGGGCAAAGATAGGCAGTGGGACGGCATGACGTCATGCCGCTACCTACTGTCTTCCCTCCATTGCAGATCCACTTTTACCCCTCGGCGTTACGGAATGGATTCGTAACCCAAAGTTCAGTGTATTTTTAACACTATCACTTCACAACCCAGACTGTGAAGTCACGCAATATAGAGTTGTATTCTTTTCGAAATAAAACCCGGAAGAACCTTATTTCACAGGAATCATTCACAGAAACTTCTTTTAACAAGAGCGCCACCAGTGATGCCAACCTAAAACTTTATAAAATCCCATCTTGAAAGGCAAAAATGCCCATTTTGCTTTTAAATTTCCCACGCGCTATACTAATTATATATATATATATATATATATATATATATATATATATATATATATATATATATATATATATATATATATATATATATATATATATATATATATAATATTATATATATTATATATATATAATATTATATATATATTATATAATTATATAGACCTATATATATTAAAATTGAAACAATTGTATGTCACTTACTTTCTTCAATATTTGAGTGAATTATTCGTAAGTTCTGATCTTCTAAATTTACGAAATAGTTGATGAGTATTTTTCTTAATTAAAAGAGACTATTGAAAATATTGATGAAAACAAACGCATTTTGTTGTTAGATCACGGTTTTGTGCCATGATCTACTGAACACAATAAAACTAGGCAAACTTCACTCTCCAGTTATTTCGTGTCGGATGTTTTAGAAATTTTGTGTTTCTCGTTTGGTAACTTACGTAATTACTTCTGTTCATTATTTTTTAAAACTCCGGAGTACTATTTACATTTCTTGGCTTAAAAAAAAATCACAAGTTACTACATAAATCTCTTCCACACTAAGATACACTTTCCAATAATAAAATTTGACAAATAGTACTAATTTTGCGTTTATTCAAGCGTCATCAGCCTACTTTCCGCTCATACAGAATTTTTGTTGACGTCGATGAAATAAATATATGAAAAAATCCTATATCTGCTGTCAATTTTGACGAAAATTCCCTTTAACCTTATTCAAGAAATTTGTCCAAAATAATCCCATAAAATGGGATTTTTCCTACGAAATGGCACCACTGAGCGCCCCGTATGATATACTGGTATTTCCAAGCTATAAATGTAATTATAAATATTTCACAATGAGACAAAAAATCGCTGCTGGTGGCAGTGTTGGAAGGAGACACCATGCATATTTGTTATCTCTTGTTATTAAGGCCAAGAAGTCTTAAACACGCTGATATTAGTAATGAGTAGGAGTGATAGTGCACGTCCATGACCTTATGATCAAATTACAAGTTCTCGACCTTAATACGCAGCTTTCAAATATTTATTGGATTTTTAATTTAATGACCAAATATTATTTTTTTATTTATTTCTAAACTGTACAGGAACTTTAAAGTGAGATTATTTATGTTAAATTTGAGATATACATTCAGTGCTTTCAGAATACATCAGAACACACTGTGAATTCCAAAGATTGTCGAATTTATACTCATTGTCAGTATAACTTCATTATATATATATATTCAAGGAGCATTAACTTAATTTGCAATATTTAGCTTGCCAATTAGACCAAGAGTTTCCAAACTTACAGAGGATGCGACGGTCTTTACGTAGGCTACATGATAATTTTTCTACGCAACACCTTTGTACCCAAAATATTGAATAAAAATACCCAATTTCAGTTTAGTGGCCCTATTTGCTTGCACATTCAATGCACTTCAATGTGTCTCCTTTTAATTCAATGTACTTACGCCATCGGATAGAAAGTGCTTCGATACTGCAAAAGAAAAATTCTTTTGGTTGACGATGTAGCCACTCGTGCACCGCCGATGGGACGTCTTCATCAAACTTGAACTTCTGCCCTCCAAGATGCTTCTTTAATAGCGCAAAGATGCCTGGTGGCGGGAAATCGCACGGTGCCAAATGTGGGGAGTATGGCGGATTGATTGATTGATTGATTTTTTTAGTTTAGCGTCCCTTTCAGCAGCGAGGCTATATGAGACGTGGACCTACTGATTAACGTGGAATCCGAACCACCTGAGCTCCCGCCGGGAATCGAATCCGGGTCTCCCACGCCAAAGGCACGTACGCTAACCGCTTATCCACGAAGAAGCTCAAGTATGGCGGATGTAGAAGACACTTGAAGCTTAGGTTGTCGATGGTTTTCATGGTCGCACGACCAGAATGAAGACGAATGTTATCATATGGAACCAAAACACCTGCACACAGCAATCCCTTTTGTTTTGTGCATATTGTTGGCTTTAATTGGTTCTTGAGAAGATCGATGTAGGTGGCACTAATCACTGTGGTACATGGAAGCATCCAGAATAGGGTCATTTTTATCCCAGAATAAAGTTACTATAGCTTTCCTTGCAGAGAGCTGACTGCGAAACTTCTTTGGTTTCAACGAAGAAGAATGTCGCCATTTTTCCTTGCACATTTCGTTTTCGGTAGAAAATGGTGCACCAAAATTCCACCCCCGATGAGAATGCGAGATAGAAAATCCTCACCTCCTCTTTAAAGTGCTCAGCAGCTATTGATATGTGTCAGGCCTTCGATATTTCAGTTCATGTGACAGCTTCCGAGGAATCCCCTGGCGGACACTTTTCTGTAGCGGAGTCCGTCATGCACTATGTGTTGTACTGAACCGAAGTTCTACCGGCATTACTTCGTACAACCAGCTCGGAAAGATGTCAAGAACTGTGCCTGCAAATTTCCAAACACCTAAAAGAAAATTAATGGCATTTTTGCAGTTTTCATTCGATTCTCCCTCGTAATATGTATTTTGTTGGGGATTAGAGACCTACTCCCATAGTTTGGAGTAAGAAGGAAGAGGGAAGATCTCTCGCTTCAGCAATGCACAGCATCATAACCGTAATATAATTTAATATCACTACTATTATATGATTACATTTCACTGCAATGATTTGTGACTTTGAGCCTTGCATCTATGACAACAGATAAATTTGAATAGCTACGGTTTAAAAACATACGTCTAATGCATCAATGAAAACTTGAAATCAAATGATCAATGAAAACTAGCTTTACTTTGTAATAGCCTTTAACTCATAGTCAATTTGCATAACTTTGAGGTGGCGAGGAGCAAACTTAAAGCTAATGAAAAAAAAGGAACTGATAATATCTGCAAGTCCAGAAATCCAAATGCACCGTATATAACGTCATCATTGCAAGACGCCCAGATTTCTGCACTATACAAAAAAAAATCAAATAACAATTAGCTTATTATATGTATATATAGGTCAGTCAGGCACGTAGCCAAAGGGTGGGTCCGAATCCCACTTCGAGACCAGAAATAAAAAAAAATAAGGAAAGATGAAACAAAAAGAAACAAGTAATAGGAAGAATAAGCGTTAAAAATTTAAAAAAAAAGCTAAAAATAAAAATAATTTTTCATCGTCACTTCTCTGCAGTATCAAACATGTTATTTGAGAAAGTTTTCTGCTCCTTTAACTTGTCATTTGGAACAGACAGCAGTTGACGAAATAATAATAATAATAAAAAAAAGTTATGTGGAAAGAAAGTTCTAGTAACATTTGATTCAACAGAGAAAGGAACCCAGATATAATAAAATATTTTACAAGACATTATTGGATACGTATTTTTTTTAAATAGTTGAGGTCATAATGGAAAAAAAATGTTATATTTGGATGAACAGAAAAAGGAACGTAGATATTGTAAAATCTTTTTTTAAATCTTTTTTTGGCGCGGTGGCTCAGTGGTGGAGCGTTCACCTCCGGTGCTTGGGGTCCCTGGTTCGGTAGCAGTACGCGCCGTGTGGACTTCGTGGTGGACAAACACCGTGCTAGTGGCTTTTCCCGGGGTTGTCCCGTTACCTCCCACTTTCTTCATTCCACCCTTTCACTCATCTCTCATCATCACCGTCTCCTTTAGCCTAACCGTCATAGACGTGGGGCGTAAAACTTAAAGATTTCATTTCATTTTCATGTCAAATCTTTTTTTTTTTTTTTAATATTCTTTTATTCGAGATTTCTTCATAGTTTGTTACTAAAATACTTACTAACATGTCCTAATTTTAAAGTCTTAACAAACTAATATATGTTGCTATTAAAATAGTTTAAATTGATCAAGCCCCTGCTGTGATAACAACAATAGGGTCTATTTCGTATCAAACTCCCCCCCACCTTCATTACGAAATCCTGACTAAACGAACCATATGTTACCACACTGAGAAAAATTTTCATAGAAAATTTAACAGTAAAGACATGTAAAGTTGATTTTTTTCGTAATTCCGTACTTAAATTCCGTACATTTGGACTTGAAACCATTATAATGTTAATTTATCATGTGGCGAAATGGAAATACAACATGCTGCATTTTGTCTTTTATGAAAAATCTGTAGTACGCAATAAATGTACGTAACGACAGGAAGGTTTTCAGTTCTGTAATGTTAAGAATACATTCCAGACTGGACAGAAAATGTGACGTAATCCATGAGAGATAAATGCCTTTCAGGAATGAAAATATTATAGGTTATCCTATCCAGTACGTGTTTTTTGACATGAGTAAGGAAAATATCGCAGGAAGAAGAACAAATAGTCTTTGTAATGCATTTTTTACATTATAGTGTTAAAAGAAACTCAGTAATGTGAAAATGTTCGCAGTAAAGTGCAAACTTCACGTCAGTAATGAAATTTTGTCATGATAATGAGACCTACCCATTCTACACTGCAAAGATCAAACAAATCTGTACTTTACAGACATTATGCAAGGAGACGAAATGTTTTATCATTACTTTTAAAAGACAGTCTAAGGAAAACATGATTACGTACAATTGCTACGTACAACTGACCTTTCACTCGGAAAGTGCGACAAATACGTAAAGGTATGATAGAAAGTCATTATAATGTTATATATCCCAGAAAATGGATAAAACTACATTTAGAACGAGTAATTTACAGTAAGTAATGGAAAAAAGTCCTGAAACTCTGTGTAATTATACAGTTGTTTGGTATTAAAGTCTGTATTGTCATGTTACTTTAATATTACCATACAGACAGTAACGCATTACTCCAGATATAATAGGTGGGGAAAAAGAAATGCAAAATTTCCATCACCCACAATTCCACACTATATGAAAGAAACCGGGATGTTTTTGTGCTAGGACACAAGAATAACAGATTTAGCAAACAGATGGCAGCACTATTGACTTGTAACTTTTATCCAACAATTCACACGTTCACAAAACTATTATTGAGACAGATGGGCATACAGAAAACATATAACATTATTTGTTACTTGGTATAAATGCCAAAGATACTGCGTAAACCTTTGATTATTTCAAACAATAAAATCATGCTAATTTTCATAGCCAGTACAAAAGTTATTTCTGATATGCTTGGAAGACATGCGCTGGGTGCTTCTAAGTGGAGTCTCTCTATAAATGCGACCAAAACACAAGCCATCACTTTCATTCCACCACGCAAACGCTCCAAAGTCCACAGAAACCCATCATTGCTTTCTCTTCACGTTCATGATACTCTCATAGCTCCTACTCGCAAAGTTACCTATCTTGGCATAATCTGATACACATCTCACATGGAAACCATATCTTCAGAAGGTCACGGCCAAAGCTTACCAACGTTTAAATCTTCTCAAGCGCCTCACCGGCACTACCTGGGGCCTTAAACCACATACAGTTCTCAATACGTACAAAGCTTTCCTGCGCCCGGTTCTTACGTACGGTTTTCATGCTTGGATTGCTGCTCCACCCACCTTTTACGAAAAACTGCGCATACTAGAACGTCATGCATTCCGAATCGCACACCGCATACAGCTCCCCAGTCCGACCCGAGCACTATATGATCTTATCACTTTTCCAAGCATCACACACCATGTTGAATCTCTCAGGCTGAAATTCATCACTGTCCGATATACCTCTCACCATCCTTTACTCATGGATACTATGCGCCATCATGAACTCCACCCTGTCCGTACTCGCTATGCCCATTCTCCACTCAGTCTGCTTTTCACTTGATACCGCTACACTCTACCACCTGACCATCCGGATTTGTATCTGCTCGAAGACTACCAAGTCCATGCTCATCTACCTCACATCTTTCCATCCTTCACTGCACAGTGACACCTCTTGTTTCTAACAGGGCTCCCTCCGTCTTCATCAGCCTAGAGATGCCCCTAGGCAGAAGATAACACACATTTGTCTTACTAACGTACCCTGTGTTGTCCTGTGTATCGCACATCGCTCCATCTCTCATTCTAAATTCCATCAATTTGGTAGTCTAACTTTCCAGGATCATTTCACTTAATCAATAATCATATACCTGTATAGTAACGTTTTACTCTTTGTCTACTTATATACTTTATCTCATCCTAATTTTTGTGCTTAAATTTTTCTCGTGATTTGCTCTATTATCTCATTTATGTATATTTCTATCATTTCCTTATTTATGTTCAGTCCAATAATATGCTATGTTCTTTATGTTATGTTCTTTACGTTATGTTCATATATATTAATGTAGAACTCCTCCTACCATTTACATATGATTATGATCGCAAAGGTCATAATGTCCTAGTTCTGGAACCAAAATAAATAAAAATTAATAAATTCCTCTTAGCCCAGCCATGCCTTCTTCCTCTACCACAATTCCTCCACTTCTCTCACCTCAGAGAGGGTGTAGCCCTCTAAAAGGACGCTAGCCTATGGCTAGCACAAAAAAAAAAAAAAAAAAAACTGGGTGCTTATAATTTGTATATTCCGAAGGAGCGTGTTCCGATTCTATTTAGTGGAGTCTACATTCTATTAGTGTTTGCGTGCACTATTTACTGCAAGCTTTATTTCGATGCTTGCGGAAAACACATTGCTCGATTAAGTTAATTTCGTCCCTGACTGTTACAAGCATTTCATTATACAGTGGTAAGAAAGTATATGCATGTATTCGTATCCTTTCGTCATGGCATTTTCACAGTAGTGAATGCAGATTTAACTGGAACATACAGTGCGTAAGTCTCCACATACAGATTTAAATGCAGTCAAAGACGGAGTTTCTACCATTCCTTCATGTGATTGTTCCATGTTTGACTCGGAAAATGTCTAGCAACAGCTAGAAATATAACATTCCTGTTTTGTGATTTTTCCATTCCACTTGAGTTTTAACATGACCGGTAATGATGTCGCTCCATTATTACTTTTATTAACTATGACGTCATATCTTTCATAAGTTCTGACGTCATCATTTTTATCTGGAAAAGTAAGGAGAAAACATACGTAGAACGGACAAGAACAATTAACATTCTCAGTAATGTTGGAAAGTCATTCTTACGAAAGGTCCTAAAAATCACTTGAATTTACGTACTTTTTACCCGTAAATTTTCTCAGTGCAGTAAAATAGTTTAGAATAATCGAACTCTGATGTGATAACCACAGTATTTCATGTCTCGGACCCCCCCCTTCCCTATTACGAAATCCTGGCTACGTGCCTGGGTCAGTGTACCGATATATTTTCTAAATCTATAAATCTATGTTAATTCATAACTTAGCTAATGATACAGACAATTATATGAACTCCCTCATGGCTAGTTAGCTAATGTACAAACCTTGAGTGCGGAGACCTGAGTTCGATTCCTGATGGGAGCTCATGTCTTTTAGATGATACTTTAAACTGTAGGCACAGCCGACACTAAGCAATTTGCCGTTCCCCTTTCTCTAGAAAGAACAAGTCTTAAAAGTCATGATTTTAAGTATGCTACCCTATCATAAACAACGAAGGTGAAGGAAAGTGCACTCGCACTCAGAAAGGTCTAAACACTACAAATATAATCTCGTTTTGTCTGTTTTTCTTTAAATAATAATTTATTGTATTAGTGAAAGATAAAGCAAACACATTTGCAGCGGAAAGATGGTATAATCCTTTTTTATAGAATTCAATATTGAGCTTCAATCTCAATATATCAGTTTGCAATTCCAGTGCAACTAGCTCTTTTACGTTTATTACTTGATTTCCCTTCTACATCTGTTAATTAAAAAAAACAAAACAAAAAAAACTTGTTTCCACCTTCAATAAGGAACTTGATCGTGACAAAAACAAGACTAGTTTTCATATCAAAACTGTTCTAACTAAATGGGACAGGTGTTGGCTACTGTTCGAGAATTTAGTTCTTGTGTTTAACTACAATCAAGTAATTCATGCTGGGATTTGTTTGACCATTTGCTTTAGCACTGTGTGATCTTAAACTAATGCGACCTAAACATGGTTTATGAATGTAGTATTTAAATAAAATGTCAGCTTAGTAAATTTAACTACCATCATCATGAAGTTTATTTCCAACAAGAAATATTTATTTTAAATAATAGGCTATAGTTATAAAAGATTTGCCAACCTTCGTAACTTGCCACCCCGTGCAATGCAAGTTTCGTACATATGGTAGAACCGGCCCTGAGTCTACCGAAGACTTAAATATTTTCTAAATCTATGTATGTTATTAATTCTTTAATAGCAGCTTAGCTACTGATACAGGCCCTCTAATTGCTATCTGGTTAGGATACGAATCTTGAGTGCGTAAATAGGGGGAGGCAAACGGGGCTTGTGCCCCGGGCGCAGGATTGGAAGGGCGCAAAATTAGACAAATATTGGGTGGAGTGTTTTGGTTAGGTTGGTCAGAGGGCGCTAAGGCGAGTTCTTGCGTCTGGCGACAACTAGCGTATTTGTGTCGCTGGATGCGGAGACCCGGTGGGAACTCATTCGTTCGTCGTTCGGATTAACTTTAAGCTGTGAGCTCACGTCTGGTATAGACTTGGTAAGGGACGCTAAACTCCAAATCAAAAAAATCAACGATCTTTCATGAGGAAAAAACGAAGAATGGTAAATTAACATTATATGTCGCTTCCATCTATTGAAAAAATAAAATCCGTAAGACCGGATGTCAATTTGCTTTGTACTCTGAGCCATGGTGGAAAGACTACAAGGTGGTTGCATGCGCATGTCACCTGCAGCGCTGTCGTGGCTGTGACGTCATTTGGTTTGCAAGAGACAACGGGAAAAGGCGCGGCTTTAAGTGACAAGTGAAAATTCTTTGTTACTTTGTTCTTTTAAATGATATCGAGAATGCCTAACTGTGCAGTGTACGGCTGTAGTAATTATTACAGAAAAACTAAGGGAACTAATATAAAATACTTTAGATTTCCTCAAAAAGAGGGGGAATGTCTCCAGAAATGGATTTTAGCTTGCAGACGACAGGACAAAATAAACCTAAAATATGGTTACTTTCACATAAAAGTAATAAATAAATGCAATGTTAAATGAAATTATAGAAAAGCGATTTCATTATGTAGTTTCTTTTTAGTATTAATAGTATGTAATAATAGTATATAATGCTACAGTAGCTTGTGTTGATTCTGCATACAAAAATCAAATAGTACGATTTCAAAAGACGGACTTTGAGGCAAGACCCGGATTCGAAATCATGAGGGAGGGGAACCGACAGAGGTGATCATTTCTATCATCATTTCCATAAGATATTGAGACAAAATTTTCCCCACAGAGGCAGGCATGTAACTCGAGGAGGGAGGCACGATGTTCTAGGGGGCATTACCTCCCTCGAGTTAAGCATATGGAGAGCATTGAACGCGTTAAAGTAGTTCAGGCCCCATTTCATTCTGGAGGTCTGCATTCCCTGTAACCTCGGTGCTAAAACGGGACTTTGCACTTCAAATTAACTAACGAATGGAAGGTTCGTAATGACGATTAACGGTTACAAAGATATCTGTATAAACAATGTATTAGACCAAGAGAATAAAGTATCCACCTACCATGTCAGGGCGACATTGTCGGGACATTTTTACACTCAAATTTTGAAATTTTTGTTCATTTTAATCATAACTTTGGATAATTACATATACATATTTAGGGGCCCCCTCCAGAATGACAAAATTAAGAATGACTGCAGTAAATTTAAAAATATGGTAGATTCTCAACCAATCACAGAAGCATGGTGGCTCAGTTGCAGAAGGCTCACCTCTGATGCAAGGGGTACTAGTCCGCTTTTCGGTCAAGTGAGTTTGTGGTGGACAACATCGTGTCCGTGAGTTTCTCGGGGTACTCCCGCATTCTCATTCCACCAAATTCCACATAATCATTCACTTGCATTTATCTTTTGTCTTCTTTAGTCCACGGGACAGAAAAGAGAAAACTTATCAAGAAAATTAAGAAAATTATGTAATTTTATGGTTTATATGTTTTCTAGTCTAGCTGTAACACCCCTACATCGTCTTTACCTGCGCCTAGTATTTTGTTTCTTGCTTGAAATAGTCATGTTGCAATTTCTTTGTTTGAGGTGCTTGTATATACATATTTATTTCTATATATTTTTAGAACACAATAGTATATGCAACGTTTTATTTCGTACAAATGTTTAATAATACAGTATGTTACAGAGGCGGATCCAGGAAGGGGGGGAGATCGGGGCGATTGCCCCCCCCCAGGAGAGGAAACTTTCTTATTTTATATATATAAATAAAACCCATCCCAAAGTTTGGAGCCCTTAAAAGTAGCAGTATGACAACTCACCGCTCCCCCCCCAGAAGTCGGTCCTGGATCCGCCCCTGGTATGTTATGGCGTAAATTTTGACACTAATATTCAAAGAACTCTCAGTTTCACCAAACCTTTTGTTCAAATACAAATTCTATAAATAAGCGATCAGCGGTTTCAAATAAGATGTTTTTTTTATATATATAAATCAAAAATAAAAACGATGTTTAAAATATTAAATACGTGCGTCCTGCTCAATAAAGTTTTTAACCTCCCCTGAGATTCTGACGAAACTTACATGGGAGCAACCTCTTTAAAAAAAAAAAAAAAAAAAAAAACTGTCTAAGCATAACGAAAATATACTTACGTGCATTTCTGTTTATGAAAACCATGAATTCTCCCTTGAGATATTCTCAAAATTTATATGGGGTCATCAGTAAAGAATTCTCTTTCAAGAAAAATAATAATAACAGTAAATCAAAACCGATCAATCTGTTACGAAAATATACCTGAGCATACATAAATATATAATAATGAAATGCATTAACGACACACTGTGTTGTAAATTATTCAGGCCTATACATACTCGAGTGTATTACTTCAGATGTTAAAAAAAAGAAAGAAAGAAAGAAAGAAAAGAAAGAAAAAAAACAGAAAATGTAGTGAGCAATATTGACTTGTTTAAGCTTCAAAGATGTTTAATATGAACTGATATTGCTGTTTCTTTTGCTATTATAAATATCTTCCTTTGAATTCACTTAGCTTAAGCATTGATTACATTACGTTTATATAATTATTGTTTGTACTAAAATTATTACTTCGTTGAAGATCACCATAAATAGAAGAGAAGTTTGCGTGTAAGATACCAGCGAGCAAGCGCTTGTTAAAAGTTCATCTGACTCTCGCTGGCCACGTCTGAGACCAAGATGACGTCATGCGCCAGAGCGACAAGAATGTAGCACTGCATTGCATCCACCTTGTAGTCTTTCCACCATGCTCTGAGCATGTCTTAATCTACGTATATTTCTTTGATATTCGATATTTTAAAAATAAATGGTTCTCATCAAGGTTATACAAGTTCTGACGTTGTATATATATTTTTTAAAAAAATATATTTGTATTTTTTAGTTGATTTTCTTGTTGATAAATATTCATTTGTATTCAAAACAGCTTAATTAAGACTCACAAACTATCTTATCGTTCAAGGCCCGCCACTTGTTTTTCGCAACTTCGGTTCCGTTATCAAAGACGTACTACGTATACAGACGTGAAAATTTTTCATTCAAAAACATTTGTCACAACGTGTCAAAGGCTTATCAGACAAACTGATAACAAGGGTGCGGGGGTGCATTTCCTTCCTATTATGCGTAAATAAATTTAAATATTATTACTAATGTTAGTGAACAAATTCAGATTATGAAATATTGTATTGCTTGATGGTACATAATTGTAGTCTGAAATAATGTTGCCAAAAGTCTGGAAGTACTATTTTCCATTTAGAAATGGAAAATTTCTCTGTTTTTATCTTCACGCCATCTTTATCAACGAAAAGTAATAAGTGTATACTTTCGGCGTGATATTGATTACTTAATTAAAAGTAGTATTTTGTTTCAGCTCTTGTTCACTTAAATCTGTCTTTCAATGTACAGTTGTAAACGCTGCTTCTTCCTGACACGCTAATCATTTCCTTTATAAGTAACTACCACTGCCATCTAAACTTTCATATAATCTTATGGAAACAATGTATTCGCTAAATTGCGTGTTCGAAAAGTCGACACGACGTGGACATCCACACCTATTATGGTCAAAAAAAAAAAAAGTATTGAAGTATGTCTGTTTGCCTATCCTCCACACGTGCAACATTCACCTTGAATTTGACCGAGAAGCAGATTGCGTTCCCCCATACGAGTGATACCCTCCCTTTCAGATCAAGGTGTTGACAACGTTAAAGCATAGTCGATGGCAGATAATGGACTGAATGACAACGTTGACAGATAATGGACTGAACAGTCTGGATTATTGTTTTATCTCCAGTAAAGAATAATTTCACCTATCGGGATATAATAATTCCCAAAACATAAATTTAGTGTTCTGAAAAGCTTTATACTCTGCACGACACGCTGAAAGAAAAATGGTGTCTGGGGAGCTATGTCACAGCAACGCACTGGCCACATACTTTTTCACGTCTACTTCCAGCAATTCCGGGCAGAGGTCAAGGAGCACGATGAGACTATTGAAAGAAGTTTCTGGTAACAGAGTCATCTCAAAGGGGATGTAGCCACCAAGATAGACCGGACTTGACAACACCGGACGTCTTTCTGTGAAGAGAGTAACAAATAGGATAGTATACGAGGACCAACCGCAAACGCATGCTAAACTACAGGTTATTATCGCAGCTTGCATACAATTCAAAAGACCATCCAACTTTACAACGAATGTTTGCAAACGTATTTAAGAAGATAAATCTGTCTTGCTGCTTGGAGATAGCACGTGTTTTACACTATGTAACTTTTTGCCTCCACTGTGAAGACACAACCTTTTGCGTCTGCCCTATAGGAAGGTCTGTGAATCGTACCAAAACGTTTTACTTTCTGTATTGCAGTAAAAAAAAAAAAAATGTAGGCTTACTGATAAATCAGTACAGCTAGTAACGTTTACTATTGATTGAAAATAACTAATCTCTAAAATTCCACATTAAACTTTAAAATTTTCTTAATACTTGTATAACAGTGATTATTTCAGGGAGAATTCTCGTTTGAGCTATGAAATTCCACCGGGGTCACATCTTCGATGGTTCTCAGTATGGATTGCCAGTAGTATATTTTTGCAATACTTTTCACCCCTCTAAATTGAAATTCTTCCTGAAAATCTTAAATCATCCTTGCTTGTAGAGTATTCAAATTCTCCTCATTTTATATCAATTTTTCTCTTTTGGAATTCCCCCATTTACATTCTTTTTTCAACAGAAATTATGTCAATTCTCCTAGAACAAGAACAAAAGCTGAGTGCTATATGCACTGAACTTTCGTATGTCTTTGGTATCTTTCGATGTAAGTGGACGTAACGTAGTTGCAGAAAATGAAGTTCATATTATTTGTATTTAAATACTTTAAAAAATGAAACTAGTGTTAACATTGGTACCAATGCAAGAGCATAAGAAAATTTGTCCGCTGTTCTCGCACACACTATTAAACTTCTAGGATTAGTGCAAGTGTAACAATATATAAGGTAATAGTACATAATGGTACTGTTAATTCAAATGTCAGTATTAAGCAAGATTGTGACTACTATGTCTTGAAACAATAAATAAATAAATGCAGTTGTAGTTGAAAATGTATCTGCTCTAAAATGCTTGTGACTCTGCAATTCATATGTACGTACGAGCCGCGCCTAATGTTAAGTGATTCCAGAATCTCGGTTTCCATAACTGAAACTTAAATTGCTCGAAACACACACACACACACAAAGCCTGAAATTTCCGCACGGTGCCAAATGTTAAATTTTCCTGAAAGTTTGGTGTCACATTGTTTAGCCGAGTGTGAAACTTTCAGATTTCTAGTTAAGAATGGTTATGTTACAGAACAGTGAAGCAAGATGACGAACGGGGCACGTTTAACGAATCAATCATATCTGCTATCATGTGTATGATTTCAGGCTGGAAACTTATTCAGCAGTTGACAACCTTGAGGCTTCACATGGAGATGGTAGTTTTACAAATACAGAGATTGAGTCTTGTACAGCAGGTATGAAAATATGTTTCTATCTATTTTGCAGTTTACTTTTCAGAGAAGTAAAAATATTTTTACATGTTTAGATACTTGTAGAATGGATTACTTGTAATAATGCACGAACTTACTGTTTATCATAGTACTTAACTGACAGAGTTTTACAACAGAGCAGTCCTTCGTTTGAGAGCATGACTATTTATTTTTTTTTTCACAAAAAAAAAAGCACATTGCGGAGCAAATTGACTAAAGCGTGGGCGGGGGAAGTTGACGAGCGATCCATCAAATTGCCCCGTTCGCTTTAATCAAACTCTTGCTTAGAAGAAATTAATTTATCCCATTATTGATGTGTTCCTTAAAGTCAGATGCGAAATAAAATAATAGTGTATTTTTTCTTTTTATTTGCACAGTGTAGTAAATTTAGTTGAAATTCCACCGTTATATTGTAAGCTGTTGTTCTGTTTTCATGTGTAGGATTTTTATTTATTTATTTATTTTTGTGGGTTTTAGTTATAAAAATTATTTTTATTTCTTCATTCCAGGTAACGTTCTTAAAGAAAATGGTAGGAAATTATAAAAGGAAAACCAAAAGAGGAGTGCATGGTTCATGGTACCATGAAACATTAAAAAAAAAAAAAATACTTTAAATGCTGTTAACAGCGGTTTCTTGATCAATACAGTCGCAGAAGAATATGAAGTAACGGAAGCTACGCTGCGAAGGTATTATAAGGAAAATCAGGTAAGTTTTCAATATGTGCAATGTTTCATACAATATACGTATTTAAACAGCAATTGTACTGGCAATAGAAAAATCATAACTTTAGCAATCGTTACTTCAAAAGAAAATGAACACAGTAGAGTAGAGTAAACATTATTCAGAAACCAGTAACGCAACCAAAGGATCAGCATACTGAACGTAACTCAAACTCAAACATAGTATGTGTTACTCCGGAAATCATAAAGACATACACTAAGCCTGGAAAGAGATCTGACACAAAACAGACTGGCAAAAGGAACATCAAACACCATGTCATCACCATTTGAGCAATTGAAGGTGGAACAGCAAAAGCAAGCATCTAAGAGCATTAGTTTTGATGATCCGCAATCCTCAACTTTTAGAACGAACACCGGAATAAGCTACAATTTTAACACAGAAAATTGAGAGTGTGTTGACTGTGAAGTACCTTATGTTTCATCAGCTCATGAAGACTGGATACAGTGTTCCAGATGTAAAGGCTGGTAGCACGAATTGTGCAGTGATGATGAGGGAGGCAAGTTTGTATGCGATACGCGTTAATGTCCACTATTATGTATCATTTCTTAAACTGATTGTGGTGTTTTCTCAGGTTTGTATTGTGATATTACTGTTACGTCAACTTGCCCCACAGTGTTAGTCATCTTGCTGTCTGATTTCCCTTTTCTTTGAGAATGTTAGTATTTTAATGAACTAACGGAGACACTTGAGTGAATCATACAGCGTGTAATTTTTGTACTTTTCCTCTTGTAAACACATGAATAATAAATTAATAAATATTTTCTTCATCAACTTGCCCCAATGTCCTGTAGTCTTCAGTGCAAATCACGCATTTTATTCTTCTATAATGATTCAATTGATGTCCCTCCTTCATAATCGCGACGTGAACTTCCGCACCTATCACATTGTCTAAATATTAGAAAATATGCGTCATATTTACGTGGTGTATCCTCTGTTAAATACAATACGTCCTGTAAGCCATGCCCGGTGCCATTGTTCTGTGAATCTAGCTTTCATGGAGGCGAGTTAGTGTGGTGGGGAACAGCCTATATTGTGAAGGATTGATCTTACATTATGGTCTGTGAACCGCCAATTACACTGGACTCAAGTTCAGGCCGTAGTTTGCAGGCCACATTAATAGTTAAGCCCTGTCCTTCATAAACTTGGTATTGCTCAAGAGCCCAAAAGACAGAAACTCAATGGAACTCATATCCTGTACACAATTTTACAGTATCCTGTCTTCTAAACAGTTATACATCTAAACATTCTTTATTTGTGAATTAGTACTACATACTTCCTAAAATACAGGGTTTGCCCGTAATTGGACTGGCCGCCGTGTGGCGCTCCAGTCGCCAGCAGCGAACTCCCCGATGGGGGATTTGTGGCAGGATCTAAGCTAAGCAACGCACCAAGCAGCAATCGTGTCCGAGTTCTGAGGCAGTGAGGATCACACATGACATAAAAGGTATTTTCGAGTTTTTGTCACAGCAGACGAACTGTTAATGCCGTTTTCTGCAAAGAAGTCCTTGCGCACTTGCACAGAGCCGTCAAACAAAGATCCGGAGATTGCTGATCATTGGAAGCTCCACCACGGCAACGCTTCAGCCCACACCACCTTCGTTATGAGTACCTACCTTGCCACAGCCACCGTGCAACCCCGATGTGTGCCCATCAGGCTTTTTTCTGTTCCCAAAGCTCAACAGAAGCCTGAAGGGCCATTGTTTCGATGGCGTTCCCGTCATTCTCCCGGCTGTCACAGTGTCTGAAAGAGGTTACAGCAGCTGACTTCCAGGGAGTCTTTGCAGCGTGGAAATCGCGTTGGCAGCGGTATATCGACGCCCAAGCAGCCGATTTTGAAGAATTTTAACAATATGTATCAATCGGATCAATAAATTCTTTTTGCCAGACCCAGTTTAATTACTTTACAAACAAACCCTCTACGTTATGTTCTTGTCAAATGTTCACTTTTTTAAAAGTATGTTGTGTATGCATGAGAAAGATTAGGTAAGGTGACATTAACATACTTGCATGAATGCACGTTTTAAATCAGTATAAATTGTCATTTTCATATATTTTTGTATAAAATGCTGACCAAAATGACCACAATGTTCTTGAAACAGTTATACTGTATTTTAAGCAAAGATTTGTGTTGAATGTAAAACATGTATCCGGCCCTGCCATTGAGCCGATATAGAATAGATTGTTCCCAGTGTTTTTTAAGTGCTAAAGTCAAGGCAATAGGTCAGTAACTATCTGTTTGTCCTTGTTTATTTCTAATATTAGGTCCATTAGAGTTTTCTTTTTCATCTTCCTGGAATTTCAGTTGCGAATTAAACAATGTTGGTTATGTTAAAGTAGATTTTCAGGCAAGTGTACTTTATGTCATTTATTCCATGAGTAATGCATATACCAACTACACACACACATTATATATATATATATAATTACTTTACTGCATGTAGTAACTATGTTCAAAATTGCTTTCAAGCTGTATTGCTGTTTTTTCTCAAATTGATGTACGGAATAAGGTATATCAATGTAAGTTATAATGATCTTCTTGATTACGAACATTATTAACTCACTTTTATTTACATGCACATACATAAAAGTGATGTCAAAGGAAAGAGAAACAAAGCTCTGATTGTTTACATATCTATTATTTTACAGATCATAGGCAGGACCGGATTTATCATTAGGCTTACTTAGCTAGGGCCTAGGGGCGCCGTACTACGAAAGTTAATAAGCAAGACGAAAAAATTGGAAATTTTGAGTAATAATAAACATGGCTAAGTTTCGTAATAAACTTTTCTCCTGATTCATTTAGTTATATGATTTTAGTGTTAATAATAATAATAATGATAATAATAATAATAATAATAATAATAATAATAATAATAATAATAATAATAATAATAATAATAATACACTGAGAAAAAAAGGACTAGGATTTCCGTGTGGATACATCGTATTTACGAGGTGCGCTCCTTAAGTAATGTAATTTCATGTATAAAAGTACAGCAGGTGGGAATCCCATGCCAAGTCCGGAGTTCGGCGTCGTGTTAAAATCATCTTTCCTCTCTTTTCTTCTCAGAGAATGATATGACGTCTTATTACTCTGGTAAGGTAGGGAGTCACAGATTTAGAAAGAACCAAGCGGAGACAGTCGTAGAAAGGTGGTAGCAACATTATATACGTAAGTTACCACCGTCAGAATGAGTATGGCGTTAATTCTAGATTTGAAATTGTAGTCCCACAATACAAAATTTTCGCTGGAGGGTGGTGTAGATCGTACTAAGGATGAAACAATATTACTTAATGTGGTGACGCGCGAAACCTGGTAAAAACAGCATTTACATGCCGACTGGATTATGTATTTTTCTCCGTGTAATAATAATAATAATAATAATAATAATAATAATAATAATAATAATAACGAATCATTTCGTATTACACTAGGAACATAAAAGGCCCTATCCGGTTGCAGTGATGTGAACAGACTTTGGGGGAGATGGCTAAAATTCTACTTAAATGTAGAAGGGACTATGGAGATTCTACATTCAGAAAAGAAATTGTCCTAAAATTTAATGGAACACAGTCTAAAAAAAAGGCACGAAACCTTAACATTATTGTCAATGCAAAATCAATGAAAACAAATAATTCTTCCACGTATCTCATGGCTGAAAATTAACTTAGGTATAGAACGGATTATGTAGATTCTACATTCAAAACATAAATTGTCCTAAAATGGGTGGAACATAGCCCAAAAAATCACGAAACATCGACATTAAAGTCGATGAAAAATCTGTGAAAAAAAATGAGGTCGTAAACATATGTCGAAAACTATAATAAAGAGCTGACTGATTAAAAGCTTATTGCAAAGACATACTGAAGAGCTTAAAAGCGCTGTATAGCACGTAAGGTAAATATGGATAGAACATTGTCAAAAGTTAAGTTGTTTGAGTAAAATCAATAATAGTGATAAAGTATATGCATCTTCTTCGAATTACCCAGGACGCCCCATGCGAAGTTTACGTGCTTGAACTATCTCACATCTGAATTTGGAATCTCCGGACTCAATTTAGCACGCAACATGACTTTTGACCTGATCACGTGACACAGTCTGGTCCTTATGGCAAATCGGATAGGCCCTTTCAGCAATCAAATTTCATTAACTATTTTTTTTTCTCTATATAATTTACAATCATATAATTCTATTAAAAACTATTACGACAAAACTTTGGATTTAGTCTTACTTAATGTAAAGAGTGATATTGCAATAAGTCGTAATAAACATCATCCTTCTCTTCCTTATCAGTTTTATATCAAAAATCAGATTAAGAATTTCAAATCTTCTTTCTTTTGAATAAAAACTTTAGCATATTAAGAAGATGTCGTCCCCTTTTGTCCCTCGTCATTTCCACCCTTTTGTAAATGTATTGAATTTATGTGACAAAAATTGAGTTAAAAGTGAATCTTACGCACTACTAACATTATTTCGCAATTTTTTTTATTTATTTAATCACCATCATCATCATCATAGGTATTCTGCCCTTACTGGCAGGTCACTTGCCGCAGCTGAGAAGCTTCCATGCTCCACGGTCCTCCGCTAACCTTTTTGTCTTCGCGTATGATCTTTCTGTTTTAATATCATCCATTAATTGTAGTCTCCTTCGCCCCCTCCCTCTCTTTCCCGCCACCATACCCTATATGACGTCCCTCATGATACAATTTCTTCTTAGGCAATGTCCCAACCAGTTTCTCTTTCTCTTGTTAATAATATCTAAAAGTGTTCTTTTCCCCCCCACCATTTCTAACACTCTCTTATTCGTTTTCGCTCAACCCAACTAATTCTTTCCATTCTTATTTATTTAAAGAAAGAAGAAAATGTAATATATTGGGTGTATCCAATATATTAAATTACATACATACAAAATTAAAATATTCTAAATTACAAAATAACAATATACAAAATACTAATGGAATAAAATAAAATAATTTTTTAAAAAAGTTAACTGCTACAGAAATTGACAAATCAAACTTCATACTTGTGCTATTGCTTCTCGCTTGTGCTAATTGTGCTATTACTTATCTAAAAGGAAATTGGACTTTCTAGATTCCCTTTATTAATAGAGTTTAACGTATCCAGTATTCATAGATGACAGGACTTCCGACTTCCAGAAGTCATGTTTAATTTCCTGTGTCGGGCAGATTAACGCAATGCATTTGTTTCTATATTGCGAAAATTTTTGTATTTCTTATGCAAAAAATAAAGAAAAGATAGAAAATGGCTCACATAAGCAAATGCTTGTGTGAGAGCCTGATTCTCGAATTTTATTTATTTTTTTGTTTTCTTACCGTAACATATAACATTTATAATTCTTATTTTTAGTTGAGAATATTTTTTTTTAAATACGTTTTGATTTTTTTAACCACTGTAAAATTAACCTTTTATATGCTTTGGAATTACTTTCCTCCTTGATTCGGAGTGGGAGTTCATTATAGATCTTGGATGTGCATATTCACATTCAAAGCTCTTTATTTTTAAAAAAAAAAATAATAAATAAAATTACAGAGGATGTAACTTTACAAAATATTTAATTTGAAAGTAAAAGGTACAATAAAGGTTTTGACACGAGTTCATTTTATTTCCACGTCAGGTTGTTGAATGAAACATCGAGACTAGCACTACCTTGTTTTTGTTTTCTGAAAATAAAACAGCGTCTAGTAATAACTTTGTATACATACATATTTAATTTTTATTGCCGTCTGCTCCAGAGTAAAATAAAAAGAACAAAACACACTCCTTACTACATCTCTTCTGTTATAGTGTAAACAAGTTAAATATTTATGAAATTAGTATTTAATTTTGAACATTTCCACGGTCACAGTCAAGGATGCAGTGCATAGCACAATCTTTAACCGGAGAAAGCTAGGTTCTGAGTATTTGGTTCCAACTTATACTAATCTTCAGAGTAGACAATATAATTAGTCAATAGAACCTCATTAGTTGACTTCCTGTACTTCGTACATTTGTGTATAACCTTTATCTCAATCAAAACCTTGATTTGCAGTTATTGGCCGCCGAAGAAAATTCGCTAGAGAAGAGCTACTTGAAATATAAGAATACATCTTTAGAGAGACAGGTATTTCATTTAATTTTTTTTTCTTTTTTATGCTGTTGAATTATCTTTTTATGAGCAAAGGTATTTACTTTAATTAACTTTTCAATTTTACTAGAGATAACCAATAAATGACAATATCACTTCGTTTTTACAGTTAATCTTTAATTGGCTTATACTATTAGATCAAGTCACTCGTCTACCACTGTAGACATTGAATTAAACAAGAACTTTCCTAGATCCCCAAAAGTATTCCAATACTTTACCCACACCTGGCATTATCATACATCTAAAATATCAGCAGCCACACTTGGCTTTTCAACCTAAAATATCAATAGCCACTTCTGGCTCATATCCAATTACAAAATCTTCAGCCACTTATTTAAGGTTGCCATTCCTTCCGGAAAATCCGGGAACATATTGGAATCGAGATCTGCGCCCCGGCGTCCCGAAAATATTTCTCGGGACGCTTAAATGTCCCGGATTTCAGCGAAGAAGAAAGGAAGGGACTATTATAGTTTGCTTTTCTCAGGATTAGGTATATAATTATCCTATTTTAATTCTGACCGTGGCAATTCAAAAGCTGAAAAAGACTTGAATACATAAAACATAGATTTAATTAAGTTCACGATTTAACTACTTTGACATTGAACGAAGCATTCGTTTGATTGGGCCAGGGACAAAAGATTTTACTGCTCAATCTTATTCCTATCTTTAGTCTATTTAAATGACTAAAAATGTGATTACGTAATACTTGAACAACTCTATCTAATGGAAGAAAGTGAATTAATATATAACACTTCTTTTCATTTTAAACATTTCAAAGATTCTCGTAATTTAGTAGCGTCCCGCATTTTCATTTTTGAAATATGGCAACCCTACACTTATTGCTTATATTCACCTACAAATAACTTCAGCCACTTATAACTCCACTCCATCATCAACACAATTATACGCTATTTATGTTCTTTATAATACGTAGTAAGGTCCTTCATTTGTTCTCACCACTTCTCAACATTTAGTGTGATTATTCAGCCAAGCTTGCCAACTATACGATAATTTATCGTGATATACGATAATACCCTTGTGATAATAAATGAAAATAATATACGATACTTTTAGAATGTACACTTTCTTTTTCAGTTTTTGAATGTGCAAATAAATTGTAGATTTGCATTGAATAATTACAAAATACACGCGCTGAAGTTTTTAACAATCATTCCCGTTAAAATAAATCAATAACGATTTGAGAATTGACAAATTGCAACCCCGCATCCATTCTTTAAATTCAATTGCGTTTAGGAGGGGGTGGAAATATTGTTGTTATTCGGAGTAGGGTTAATAAGGACTTTTAAAAACTGGTGAAGACAATGACACCGATTTGGAGTTCGAAATTAAGATTATTAGATAAGTTTATTATATATTATTGTTATTATTAGTTTGTTTCCACAATTACCATGTGCATAACGAAAATATGATAACATTTTGTAATATATGATAATTTTAATGATAAAAATCGATAATTCTGTTCTCTGAGGTTGGCAACTCTGTTATTCACAATAAACACCTTGTCCGCTACTTTTAAACAATGCCTAAGCGTAACTCACTAAACCCTAACAGTTATATACAGTACATACACTCCCTACTAACCATTTATTTTGAAACGCTCTTGTAAGTTTAAACTATAGGTAAGAAGCAAATATCAACAGGAAAAGGTTTCAAATGGTCTACAAAGTTACCAGATTAACTGTGTAATAATCCAACGTAAAGTTGTATTTAAAAAAATAGCACTACAGCATATTACATATATTTCCAAACTACATGATAAATGAAAACTTTCGAAAACGTGTTATCTTGGAAACTAAGGATGATACAGTATTACAAATATCCATAGACATATTCTTGTGACGTTGAATCCACATGAAAAAAGCTGTTATCTCTAATCGAGGTTAAACTTATTCTTATGACGTTGAATCCACATGAAAAAACTGTTATCTCTAACAGTTTATATTCTAAGAAGATAAATTTTGAGCGAAACGTGGCCACTTGCGGTTACAACTGGAAAATAAAGTGAAAAGATAAACCTGACTGAATCCGTATCAAAACTGCTTCTCCCTATGTAATCATGTTTCTTTTCACTATGGCAATTTGTGTTGAAAGAATAAACCGTAGATTTCTGCTACGAGAGTCGGCTGATAAGTTCTCGGCCCGACCCCCTTCCGAATGTACTACCCTGATATAATTGATGTCATGTGAAATGTTGATCTTTTATATGTTTAAGTATCAAATTTCACGATTCTACCATGAACGGTTTTTATTTTACAGGTAATTGAATGAACCATGGCAGAGCCAGATGTCAAATTCACCAAAGAGGAGTTGCGAGGTGTAATGAAGTTCTTCTTCCTGCAACAGAAGTCACAGCTGACAAACTGCACATATCCGAAGAACGTGTTGGGTCAATAATCCATGATCAGTTGGACATGCGCAAGATTTCTGCGAAATGGATTCCGAAATGTTTGTACGCGGATCAGAAATGCGAACGTGTGAGATCATCGCAGGTGATTTTACGGCATTTTGCGAACTCCAATTCGATTTTTCGAATCGGCTTGTTACGTAAGATGAAACGTGGTTGCATTACTTTGATCCGGAAACCAAACAGCAGTCATGCGAGTGGCGCCACTCAGGATCTCCAAGGCCCAAAAAATTCAAAGCACAAAAGTCCGCAGGGAAAGTGCTTGCCTCAATATTCTGGGATAAGGATGGTGTTTTGCTCTCAGACTACCTTCCAAAGGGCCAAACCACAACTGTAGAGTATTGCTGCAGTCTTCTGGCTAAGATAAAGGACGCTATTAAAGAAAAGCACCGGGGAAAGTTGACACGAGGTGTCTTGTTCTTGCAGGACAATGCTCCCGTCCACAAGGCTGGCAGAACAGTAGATTTTCTGAGGGACCTAGGGTTTCAGTGCATTGACCACCCACCTTACCCGCCAGATCTTCCCCCTTCTGATTATTATCTGTTTGCAAAACTCAAAACAGCATTGAAAGAACAGAAATTTCACAGTGATGAAGAGGTGATAACAGCTACGGACCAGTTTTTTGCAGACCTTGAGATTTTGTTTTGTTTTGGAGGGGTTGGAGAAGTTGCAGCATCGAAGTGCCATGTGTGTTGACCTTCGAGGGGACTATGTTGAATAGTCGCACACTTTCATGCCTGCAGCTTAAGGCCTTCTGGGTGGGGCCGAGAACTTATCAGCCCACCCTCGTACTTCTGGTTTGAAAAGAGGGAAAGTCTGAAATGAAACTTACTTTTGGTATACTGAGTCCACATCAAAGAGTTATTTGCGATTATCTCTTACTGATGCTCTATGGAAATCAATGTTGGAAGCGGAAATTATAATGGATTTCTGTCACTTCTAATTTAAATAGAAGGTTAATGGAGATGATGGAACCTATTCTTGGGATGCTGAATCGATTCAAAAAAAAAAAAAAAAAACGCTCCTCCCTATCTCTTATCACTTTTGCTCTATGACTATGAACGTTAAATGAGAGGTGGTTATGTTCCATCACTTTCAATTTGAATAAAGGGGTAACGGAAGTGCAAATAAGTCATTTTAACCAGGAGTACAATTTCTATCCATGTGTATATTTTAAGAGATTCACAAATCTGTTTTTATTTGATCATACAATATTTTGCGTTGGCGAGGGCATGCTCTTTCATTTCATTTGCTTACTCTAGGCTTTCTAGATTAACAAAGACTATAGTATTAACATAAAAGTGCTAGAGTAATATAGGCGCTAGAAGGAATTGAATATATTTGGTCTAGGAATTAATTCGTGCGGTTGGTACGCACACATTGAAGCTGTAGTACAAACACAAAATACATAAATACCTTAAGAAAAATATTGTCCATCGCTAGCCACCACTTTCGCCCATCTGTCAGGCAATATACGGATTCCGTGGCGAAAGAAGTCCTCATCCTTGGAAGCGATCCAGTCAGAGACCCATGTTTCGATATCTTCTGAAGAAGTAAACCGCTGTCCAATCAAATCGTTGTTCATGCAATCGAACAAGTAGTAGTCCGAAGGAGCAACGTCTGGTGAATACGGCGGGTGGGGTAAAACTTCCCATCCGACATTTTCTAAATAGGTTTTCACCGGTTTTGCGACATGTGGGCGAGCGTTATCATGTTGAACAATAAGTTTATCATGTCTGTTCTCCCATTCTGGTCGTGTTCTGGCCAGACCTTGCTTCAAACGCATTAATTGTCGTCGATAACGTTCTCCATTCATAGTTTCACCCGGTTGCAGCAGCTCATAGTACACCACACCTTTCATATCCCACCATATGCACAGCATAACCTTTGCACAGTGAATATCTCGTTTTGGTTGTGATGGACCTGGTTCACCTGGTTTCACCCAGGCCTTTTTTCGTTTAGGGTTCTCGTAATGGATCCACTTCTCATCACCCGTAATAATTCGATGCAGAAACCCTTTTCTGCTCTGTCGTTGAAGCAGCAATTCGCAAATGGTTTTTCGTCTTTCAACGTCTCTGTCTTTCAATTCATGTGGAACCCAATGTGACATCTTTTGAATCATTCCCATGGCTTTCAAGCGTTTGGAGACTGTTGTATGATCAACGCCTAATGCTGCTGCAAGTTGTTCCTGCGTTTGACACGAATCCTGCTCGAGCAATGCTGTCAATTCTTCGTCTTGAAATTCTTTTGGCTGTCCAGCTCGCTCTTGGTCTGCCAAGCCGAAATCACCACTTCTAAACCATGCAAACCACTTCTGACACGTTCGCTCAGCTAGAGCATGGTCACCATACACTTCCACCAAAATACGATGACTTTCAGTCGCACTTTTCTGCATGTTAAAGTAATGCAGCAGGACACCCCGCAAAAACACTTTATCAGGCACAAATTGCGCCATGTTCACTTAACTACAAACTGGTGTTGTTGACGCTTTAATCCACTGCCCTATACTACGAACGATACGCGATGACAGGGGTTTGCAACACATGTGTGGATACACGGAACTGTGGGACGCTCCGTTCGTTGCGCCATCTCTTGTCCAACCGCACGAATTAATTCCTAGACCAAATAGTACAAGTACTAGAAACAGAGGACCTAGATCAATATAGATTCTGGAATTAGAAAGCGTAGAACAAAATGATCGCTGAGATTAAAAAACCTAGAACAACATAGGCGCCAGAAACAGAATATCAAGCAATACACGTGTTAGGAGCAGAAGGCCTAGACAGGCATGAAAAATAAGAGACTAAGACAATATACGGGATACCTATAAAATCGTACAGACGCTAGAAATAGAAGGCATAGAAAAACATTGGTGTAGCAATTAGAAATCCTAGAATATATAAATGCTAGAAGTAGAAAATACTAGAACTATGTAAGGATGCTCATGAGACAAGATTTAAGGTTGTGTTGTCTCGAAAACACACTGCCATGCCTTGGTGTCTCGTCATGAAAATAGAAGCATGGTTGAACTCGGGTCTTGTTCGAGGAATTCTATCTTGTCTTGTCTCGAAAGCGAGACAAGATCAAAATATTCGATGTAAATTCTTAATAAATAAACGATACAGACCACTTTTTAAAGAAAGTCGAGAAAAAACTTTATTTGTAAATCTAAAACTTGACACTATGCGATAACCACTTCACTTACTAAGATGAGACTGATTCTGATTCTAAAGTACATGCTCATTAAGCTTTCTAGTATGGCATAAGCAGGACAGGAGTATACCAGAGTTGGCGTGGGACAATGAAAACTTGACCCACGACCCACTGACCCACCACCCACCGTGACCCACGACCCACTGACCCACCACCCACCATGTCCCACTCTGACCCACGACCCACCATGACCCACCACCCACTGTGACCCACCATGACCCACCACCCACTGTGACCCACTCTGACCCACCACCCACCGTGACCCACTCTGACCCACCATGACCCACCACTCACCATGAACCTCTCTCATCCACTGTGACCTATTCAGACTCTCCAAAATTCATCGTCATCAACTCTGAACACGATACACGGCCTCTTCTGTACTGACTAAAGAATTTACACTTGTACTAAACAAGACTGTGAAATTGTCACTAATCGGAGTTTGAATTTCTAGTCAATCGCTCAAGCACCACTCTGTTACAAAAAGGTGGATCTGACCTTTACAATGTCAAATGGTAAAGTGTTTGTCAGTGAGGAAATTGCAACACTTCGAGGTGGGGGGAAATTAGTGTGTGCCTAAAATATACTTGTACTAAGAGAGTATTCTTGCAAGTGTTAATTTCTGAACGCATTCCAAAAGATGGAAAAGGTTATAGTTTCTCAGTTCACAGTATTTTTCTCACAAAAATCTTGAAAAATCAGTTTTTCATATTTTATAAAGGTGCTCGGGTACCCTATGTGAGAGCATCTCCATAAAGTATGCACATAATTGTAATTTGTGTAATCACTAAAACACCACGTTAAATTTAAATTACAAATATGCATAATTGCAATTATTATGAATATTTATTCAAAGTACTTTACCTAAAGCATAGAAGAGACTTACGAAAAAAATAGGTACAAAGTTGAATAACACAAATAAGCCATTACTAATACAAGTATACATTTTCTATAACTCGTAATTTTCCACCTTAAAACAAACCTGAAATCGGGTTTATTTCCTGTTGGTAACTTTTTCGTAGTAAATCATCCACAGCGGAATGATGTCCATCCTTCAGCCAAGAAATAACTAGCTCGTCTACTTTGAGCTTGTCTAGCGGTGGGCCATTAACATTGATGAACAACAAGTTAAACAATGTTTGAGCACGTAAATTCATAATGGAAAATCCCCGTTCGCACTCTGTCGTGGAAATTGATAATACTTCTACCCGATTTCTGCAACTCTTCATCGACAATCTGTTAGTTAGACTTAAGTCTGATAACGATTTTTCTTAGTCAGTTTTGAAATACTCAGCAAGAAATACGTATAATCTCTCTATCACCATACTACATCTTTTCCATATCGACCATGTCAGTTGGCAATGTCGACTCATGGAGAACAGAAACTAGGGATGCGCACGAGACAAGATTTGAGGCTGTCTCGTCTCGAAAATGTGCTATAAAAGTGATGTCTCGACTCGAAAAATATATATTTTTCTATTGGAAGAGCTGTGTCTCGACTCGAATTTTGTCAGGAAAATTCTGTCTCGACTCGACTCGAGCGCATCCCTAACAGAAACTTCATCTACCACGCCTTCGATAGGGAATCTTGTGAATAAATTATCAATTAAAGCCTGATAAACTGATGATTTCTTATTTGTTTATAAATTTAATTTTTACACATGAAGGTTTGATGCTATTACCAAGTTCCCTACCCCGTCTAGAAAGCGAAAGGGAACGAGGTTCCTGGAAAGTGTGCAGAGGTGAATGGGAATTTCCCTCCTTCTTCCGCTTCAATCACCACACTGCTGTTTGCCATGTGCCAAATTACGATGAATTTCAATTAAATTATCATAGTATAATTATTTCTTTGTTGAATTATCAATACTTTTCAGTGGAAAAAAGGATGAAATTTGAAAGTTCCAAATCAAGGTGAGTAGACCAACGTAAAGGAAAAAAAGTAAAATTTTCCACATAATTATGCGTACAATCCAAACTTAAAATTTCCGTGTAATTAAGCTTACAGTGCAAATTTTATGCCTATTTTTCTCACAACTTTATGGGTTGGTTGCCCTGTGCTGTAAGCGCTCCATATAATAAACATAAGCTTCAGCAATTATTATAGCAGAAAGCAATGGATATATGAAGCCAAGCACTGTATTTTTTGTTTCTGATTTTTTTTCTTAAATAACATCGATCGTTTTCGATTATTTTTACAAACCAACTCACTACCAATTTTCCATATATAGAAAGTGCCCCCTCCCCCCATAAAGGAGAATTTTAAAAAATGCTAGGACACATTCTGTTTATTTTCAATAAAGAGTTAATACACTGAATTTCAGCCTCCGTAAGTTTAACAGCGTGCGAGATATTTTTTTTTCGCAAAAATTCGGATCCTCACTACCTCCTTAGGATATTATGCATTATAATAAAAACAATATAACATCCCAGTTTGGATTAAGGTCTAACTATACCAAAAGTAATTTCATTTGACTGTGCAATTTGACTGTGATAATCAGGCACACATAGTGACATTCAATTTTTTATATAATAATTTATATATTACAGTGATTCAAAAATGCATTTTTTTCCAGTAGTTAGCTCCTCTAAAAACTCACAGATCTCGAAAACCATGTAGTACTTTAAGTGCTATTGCTATTATTACAATTAAAAATATCAATATCCAAAAGTCCTGAAGTTCTTTTTTTCACTTGGTTAGATATACTCACCTTAGGTAAGTAGACAGAAACAAGTGGAAAAGGAAGGGAAATGAAGGTCTTGAAAGTAAAACGGAGACAAATTTACCAGTCTTCAGAAGATACTGTCTACAATGCAGTGAGCAATGAGGGTCGGTAGATCATACTGAGTCGGTGGGTCGCAGTGGGTCACGGTGGGTGGTGGGTCGCAGTGGGTCACAATGGGTGGTGAGTCGCAGTGGGTCACGGTGGGTGGTGGGTCGCAGTGGGCCACGGTGGGTGGTGGGTCACAGTGGGTCATGGTGGGTGGTGGGTCACAGTGGGTCACGGTGGGTGGTGGGTCACCGTGGGTCACATAATGTTGACCCACGACCCACTGACCCACTTAGAAAACTTGACCCACTTGACCCACTGACCCACTCCATCTCTGGAGTATACGCGTGGTTAGTGAGATACAGACAACAATTTGATTAACACTTAAAACTTTAGTATCTGTTTATTTATAGTATTTTTTTTAAAGAGTGACATATATTAATTGATAGAGAACATCAAGCTGTAGAAATGACAATGGTGAGTGTAAATCCTCCCGCTTAGTTTCGTAAAAATAGAGGAAAATGAATTTCTATTGCGCTAAAAAGTATGTCCTTTCTCGGCAATCTGATGCAGTTAATAGCTTTTATCCTGCTGGAATAGATAATTTTATTTATATGTATATTGTATATAGAAAATATATACTGCAATATATGTGGATTTAGTGGTGAAACATTTACATTTGTTTTACTTCTAAGGTTCGTCCGTCTTATATCACTTAATTTAACCAAATTTCTTTTCATTACTTTCCGGGGTGAGCATACGAGAGCTTCATAGTTTCACTTCAGGTGTACGTGTGTTTATGGTCATTTATTTCTCGGTAACTACTGGCCAAATCTAAATGATATTTTGTAGGCAAGTAACCTATTGTCTAGGGAATAAACATCGCTATATTTAGTAGCTGAGCTCGGCCAGGGATAGGCTCGACGTGCCTTGTATTTGATCCTTTACATCCCAGTAACTACTAATCAGATCTACATGACATTTGGTGGGCGAGTAGCCCATAGTCTATGGAATAAAGATCACTATATTCAGTGCCTGAGCTCGATCTCTGATAGTCTCGGTTTGCCTTGTACATGATCCTTTATTTCTTGGTAACTACTGGCCAGATCTAAATGAAATTTACTGGGCAAGTAGCCTATTGTCTAGGAATAAAGGTCGGTATAATTGGTGGCCGACCTTGGTCAGAGACAGGCTCGGCTTTGTTCGAAACGGCTTATATGTTTTACTTCATTTCTTGGTAACTGTTGGCCAGATCTAAACAAAATTTGATGGGCAACTGGCCTATCGTCTAAGTAAGAAATGACGACCTTGATAGTCTAGCTTGGTCAGGGACCAAATTTGCGTGCAGGGAGCTCCTGAGCTCGGTTAACAGCTCGATTGCATTGTATTATTAGTAGTACATCTATATTGTCTCTTACACAAGTTTAAAATTTAACGTCCAGTTTCTAAATCATGCCTGTGCGTGGGGTTCCTGGTTCGATCCCAGCTCTCACTAACTGGACTTTGTGGTGGACAAACACCGAGTGCATGAGTTTTCTCGGGATTTTCTCGTCTCCTCTCACTTTATTCATTCCAACATTGAATTCATGTCTCATCGTCACCGTCTCCTTTAGCCTAGCCGGCATAAACGTGGGACGTAAAACTGGAAGATTTCATTTCATTTTCTAAATAATCCATGCTTGAGTTTGAGACTATGGTTTAACATTTGATTTGACCGATGCGTTCTCATCTGGAAGTCGAACTCGGACCACGTATACAGAAAGCACACTTCACCACTATTTAGGTACCATAATGTCTACAATAAACATTAGGAGGAATTGAGTTTCAACAACCAGATTTTGCAGATGTATATATTGAAGGCACTGGAGGCACGGGTTCCCTGGGTGCTCGATGATTGCTACGGCCATTGTCAGAGGAAGCCAACGTGTTTGATCAGGGGGACTCATTTTAAATTTTAGGTCTAATAGAGAGTTCAGTGCTCAAGTGAGAACAATAAATTAATTTTTAACATGTAGAAATTCATTTTCATCTTTAAGATCTCTGTCTGGGACTCCTTTCTGAGCTTAAAACATTCAAATCCACATACTGCAAATAACTTTTATAATATGAAAAATAGTGTTAATGTTTCCGTGTAATTAAGCTTACCTTGCAAATGTTATGTATATTTTTCTCACGACCTTGAACTTGAGTCCTTGTGCTCCGAACGCCTCATCCATTTGGTACTAAAAAGCACCATTCAAGTTCTAAGCAAGCAAACAATAGGCAAGATTCAGATTACCCTGATAAAACTTTCAGCCGTCAAACTCCCGTTCAAGAAAAGGATCTAGAAAAAAAAATAGAAAATTACAGTCCCATTTCATTTTATTCTATTTTTCAAAACTTATTGAAAAACTAATATGTAGGCGACTACTAAGTTTCATTAATGAACAAGACTTTGCTTCGAAATCCCAACACGACTTTATAAATCGACTTCGAAATCCACAATTACTACGATATATGAACATATCAAAGTAGCTATAACATCTGTTGATCAAGAAGTCAACCCTGTAGCCACCTATTGTGATCTTTCAAAAGCTTTTGATTGTGTAAATCATGATATACTTTTTGGTAAATTAGAAAAATATCGCTAAAAGGGACGCTAAACTAAAATCAACAACTCCCAGCTCCGCTTGTAATGGAGACCGTGTTTCAGAGTCCCGCTTGTAATGGGAACTCCGTTTCCCAGCCATTACAGTTAGCTTAATAAGACCTCATAGTATAAGTGATACTGTACCTATCTTGTACTTGTATGCGGATAGAACTGTGGTGCTACCCTTAAACATACTCTGGAATTCGACAAGAAATTGAGTCTGGTAACAGTAGATGCATAAGAAGAAGACATGAAATGACAAGCTGGCGAAATAATAGTAAAGTAATATAAAGGAATTACAGCCCTAAACGGCAATACTTTTTATATTGCGAATTTATAGATATTTCGCTATATGTATGAAAAGTATAAGAAGTAGTGTGCGGAAGTATTTTCATAACATTCGGAATTGCTAGTCTTGGCACTGATTTTCATAGTGATCTATAGCGTGCAATAATGGATCACTAAAGGAAAGAATAGGAACAGGAATCATAGTGATTTGAACCATTCGTACTAAGCACAAGAGTCGTTCGTTTGTATATACATATTAACAGTATTTTATGTATTGTTACGTTCAGAACTGCCCAAGTGAATTTATCTTGTGTAAGTTAGTATGCAGCAGTCTGAATACATTAGGCTATAGAACTAGTTACTATCTTCGCAGTAAAAAGAAGCTACGTACATTTATAAGTCTTATAATAATTTTATTGAACAGTTACGTTTTTCAACGATGTTTTGATGATTTCCAGCCAGAGGCGGATCTGGCCTGGAGTCTAAGCTCCCAGTTTTTTGAGTGACAAAAATAATTGAAACTATCACTTATATATTTTTGAAAGTTTATAGTAAACTCAAGATCATAGTCTGGGTTCTGGTTGTCCCCTCCCCCTAGATTTTACCTTCTAGATTTTTTCTCTGTTTCCAGTGAATTTGCGTCATATTATACCCTGTGTAATCTGTGAGGGTTGCATTCCATTTTGAGTTACTCTAGTAGCCTGATCTGGAAAAGGCTCACACGATTGGTTGAGAGTGGAGTTTAGCTTCAGGCAGTACTTACCAGCCCTGCATGATATTCAGACTGCATTTACCTACATTGTATTCCTGGAAACGTTTCATACTTTACCAAACTGAAATGAAACAACTTGAAATTACAAATGGTGCGGCCTCCCATATAGAAGCATGGAATGGAGTGTTGATCATAGTTGGCGCAAAAGGAAACAGAGAAGATTGGCAAGGGGCTTCATTGGAACGAAATTAAATTACCGCTAATTTTACAGTTTTTCTGAAATATTTTCAAAACAGCAAGTTAACGAAATATATATTTTATATGTAAACGTACTTAGATATCTATTAGGTCCATAAATTACCGTATAACATATATTCAAACAAATAAAACACAAAAAGGCGACATTTTGTAGCTGAAAAAGAAAGCTAGAAATATAAAGCGCCCCATTGCTTTCAATAGCTTAGGGCCTTATCAAACTTACATCCGACACTGGTTTTAAAGTGGTTCAAATCTTATTTGTGCAATCGTAAACAAATCGGGCAAATTCTTCATGTGGACGAAACTCTGAGCAAAATAAATTCAAATAAACAAATAAATAGAAAAGGTGTTCCACAAGGGTAAATTCTAGGACCTATACTTTTCTTCTGTGTCTTTGTGATTGATCCTTAAATATAGAAAAAGGTAACGTACTTCTTCGTGCTGATGATACAACTGTAATTGGAACTGATAAAGACATAAATAGCTTACAAAAAGCGATTGATCTTGTAACATCCCACTTTATGCACCAGTTTTGTGCAAGTAAATGCAGATAAAAGATAGCATGTCTACTACCATTTATCTCACAGATCATCAGATCAACTACCGCAGATATCCATGAACCATGACGTACATACATGTAACATGTGTATCACACGTATCCTTACGTATCTCAAACAAAATTTGTAGAAAAAAGAAAATTATTTAAAAAAGAAAAGAATATAAATTAGGTTTTCGCTAATGATTTTAAATTAATTGCACTGAGTAAGAATGAGTACAATCTTGAAATGACTGCAAGTTAAAATGCTCATTAATACAAGTTTACAATCACTGTTACGCGACAAGAGACAAGATCTTATATATTACTTGATAAAGTTTCCCGTTCATTAAGTCGTTTCTGCATAAAAAAAAGGCGTAATAGCTACAGAAAACGCTCTGAATATGTGCATACTTTTGCAAGAAGTTTATATAATTGAACATTTCTTTTACTCGCAGTTTATTTCAGTTTATGGAATATGTTTATGACAATGTTCTTGACTTGAAGGTTCGTGACGGGGACAAATAGCCTCGTCCGTGACATCTTCATTAATCCTCCCACTCATTCAATCAATCACTCTTAACATGAAGATGTACTCAGTTATGGTGTATATGTTTACCTTTACTTTGCTCACCTGTAAAAGTTGCGAAGACGAAACGTACACATTTTGCATTGACTGCTTCATATATAATATTGTTTACCTTCGGCAGTTTTACTTAACATAACGAAATGAGCTTCGCAGCTCTTCGTTGTTTTTAAAAATATCATACTATCATCATTATAATCATCATAGTTATTCTGTCAATATGGGCAGGTCACTTGCTATAACTGAGAAGCATCCATGCTCCATGTCTTCCTCTAACTTCTTCATCTTCATGTACGATTTTTCTGTTTTGATATCGTCCATTAATTGTAGTCTCATTCGATCCTCCCTCTCTTTCCTGCCACCAGTCCAGCACGTTGATCATACTGATCATCTTAAGTAATTTCAAGAAGCAGAAGTAACGTTCCTTCTCCATCACACACAAAGTGAAAAATATATATATTCAGAACATCAGTTAAATGGCTTTGTCTGTTAACACATAAACAACTCATTAGTCTTTTACTAGGACTTATAGATATCATAGTATAAATGCAAAAAAGCTGTTCAACTTTGGAGTAACACAGTGTAAATCCAGTTTCAATAATTCCTTGTGTCTGCATAAATTTTCCGTTTTTTAAAAAACATGAAAATGAAATCTTCCAGTTTTACGTCCCATGTTGTGCTGGCTAGGCTAAAAGAGACGGTAGTGATAAGAAATGAATGAAATGGAGGACTGAATAAAGGGGGACGAAACGGGAGAGCCCCGAGAAAACCCACGAACATGGTGTTTGCCCGATAGAAAGCCCATTTGGCTCGAGCTGCGATCGAACCAGGGACCCCACGCACTGGAGGTGAACACTCTATGACTGAGGCACCATGCCCCCTTTTCCATTTTTTAGTTTATCTAGATGGCAATGAATTCAAAGTTGTATAATTACTTCAATAATGATAATATTCGTTTTTTTTAATGCTAGCCCGCAGGCTAGCTACCCTGTAGAGGGCTACACCCTCTTTAAGGGAAGGGTTGCATAGGAATTATATGGAAGTGGAATGACGGGCGTTGGGCTATGAGACTTTATTTAACAATTACTACACATGTCAGGTCATTATGGTCTTTGCGACCATAATCATCAGTGAGGCAAAGGGTATACAAGACATAGGAAAATACATACCATACATACATTATAGATTACAGAACAAGTTGATTAAAAGTATTTAATTACAGAGATGATCATGAGGGATGAAATGAGTGCAGATGACGCCACAACACGTAGGGAATGTTAATAGAACAAATGCGGGTTATCTTCTGCCTAGGGGCGACGCTAGGCCAATGAAGACGAGGGAGGCCCTGTTAGGTACAGAGGGTAATCACTGTGCTTGATGCGAGGGGAAAATATGAGGAAGATGGACATGCAATCGATGATCCTGCAATAGTTCTAGGTCGGGATGATTTGGCGGCAAGGTATAACAGTATAATGTAAACAGCAAATTTAGAGGGAGATGGTAATATCGAGGGCGAGCAGATGAATTGGCAAGGTAGTGCATAGTGGTGAGTAGAAGTGGTTGCTGCTGCATATATCGGACAGTGATGAACTTGAGGCGAAGAGATTCGAGATGGTAAAGTAATGTAGGGAAAGTAATGAGTGAATATAGGTATCTAGTCGGACTGGGAAGAGAAATGCGGTAGGCAATGCGGAAGGCATGACGTTCAAATGTTGCAAGTTTGTAGTAGTACGAGGTAGGAGCTGAGAGCCAAGCGGTGAAACCGTATGTAAGGACAGGGCGGAGAAATGCTTTATATGTGTTGAGAACCATGGTTGAGGTGGGGCCCCAGGTAGTGCCAGTGAGACGTTTAAGGAGATTCAGACGATTATATACTTTGGTTTTGATGTAATTAAGATGAGGAAGCCAGGTGAGATGGTGGTCAAAAACAATACCAAGGTAAGTAACAGTTTTGGATGGACGGATCGCTGTATCTTGAATTTTTAGAGAAAGAAGTGATGGATTTCTGTGGGTCTTGGAGCGTTTGCGTGGCGGCAGAAATACTATGGCCTGTGTTTTCGAAGCATTTATGGTGAGGTGCCATTTATGACACCAGTGCGAAAAACAATTCATAGATTCTTGTAAGATGAGGTTGATATGGTTGATGGTGCGACCAAGGGCAAGTAAGGCTGTATCATCTGCATACTGGAAAGTATACACTTCGTCTGGAAGAGAAGGAAAATCGGAAACAAACAGTAAATACAACAAAGGTGACAGACCTGAGCCTTGTGGGACACCAGAATTTAGGAAGATATGATGTGATAGATGGTTGTTGATATTAACATATGTGATACGGCATGCCAAGAAGTGAAAAATGAAGCGAATGTAAGACATGGGCAATCTAAGCTTGATGAGTTTGAAAATAAGTGCAAGGTGCCAGACTTTATCGAATGCCTTTTTAGGTCGAACAGAACAAGGCAGGATGGACGAACGGAATTATAGTGATTTGTAATTAGAGTGGTTAGACGTTGAAGCTGATCGTTAATGGAATAAGACGGGCGGAATCCGGCTTGAAAAGAAGGAATGAGATTACGTGCGTGGAGGTATGGATGAAGTCTGTTGACAAGGATGCGCTCAAGAATTTTGCTGAAAGTGGAAGTAAGTTGTATAGGTCGGTAGGAAGAGACTGCGCTAGGAGGTTTGTTTGGTTTCGGAAACATGAGGGTTTTGGTCACCTTCCATTCAGCGGGGAAAAAGCCAGTTCTGAGAATAAAAGTGTAAATAGAGGCTAGAAGAAGAAGTAGAGAAATAGGACTTTCTTTGATATGACGATATGTGATGGAATCAAAACCAGGAGCAGAGTTTCGTTTATGCTGCACGACTGTTGTGATGTCTGTAACAGTGATTGGAGCTGTGAGTTCGTGCTGCGGCAAAATATGATTAAGATTTGGTTGAAGGATAGGGTGTGCGGTGTTGACATGATCGACTGGATGAGCAAAAATGTGGTCATGACGGGATGGTGTGAAGATGTCTTGAAGATAGTCAGCAAAGGCGTTTGCTTTAGCTTGGTCAGATGGTGTGTGACTGTTGTCGATGATGAGAGGATATGGGGTTTTGCTGTACTTGCCACAGAGTGCGTTGAGACGTTTCCAATAACGTGAAGGATGTGCATTGTCAGTAAGGTTATTACAGGCTTTGATCCATTGACGGCATTTGTATGCTTGAATGTAGTTTTTGACTGAACGTTGCAGTTGATGGTGAAGTTGAAGAGCTTCGGGGTTTCGTGTTCTTATGTATTCCCGATAAGCTTTCCGGGAACGTATGATGTGAGTGAGGTAATGCGGAGGTAATTTAGGCTGATAAGGGGTAGAGCTGGTGGTGGGAATGAACAGTTCTGATGCATGGGTGATTTCTGAAGTGATCGTTTCAATATGTGTGTAAAGCTCATCTGGTGAAGTGGGAGGGTGTAAATGAGCTACGGCAGTGGTAAGATAGTTGCGATAATGATCCCAATCAGCTTTGTCGAAACGTGGAGTTCGAATTGGCGGATGTGTATCGTGAGGTCGAGCATTGCCCATATGATATGAGAGCTTGATCGGGGCATGATCACTACCGAGTAGGTCCAGAACTGTAAGGGTGATCTTAGCAGCAAGTGTATTTGAAGTGATAGCAATGTCAGGTGTGGTATTTGATACAGGTCTAGTAGGAGTCGGAGGAATGTGGAGAATGCCAGTGGTGTGAGTGGTTATATGATCTGAGAATTGTATGCGTTCAACAGGAGTGCGACTATGATAGTTTATGTCAGCGAGGATGATATAATTTTTATAGGTGTGAGACATGTGACTAAAAAATGCGAGTGGAATAGGATGACCTGGGCGAACGTAAATAGTAGCGAAGGTGATCATGATAGACTTGAAATATAAGGTAGTGAATATATGCTCTGGGAGGTGAGGAATGGAACAAATGTGATTGCGATGAGGTATGTGATTTCGAAAACCTATTGCTACGCCTCCATTAGCCCGTAATGCTGGTGCTGTGTTGTCGTGACGTACAAGCGTATAACGAGGAATGTTACAGGAAGTGGTTTTCGTAAGAAATGTCTCGTTCAACAAGAAAGCTGAGACGTGTTCTTCAAGTAAAAGTGCTTCAAAGAGAGTTTTATTCTTGGGTAAAGAGCGGATATTAAGAAAGAGAAAGACTAAATCCATAATGTACAGAGTTAAACGGCTGTTTCTTGTGGAGATGTATGGAAATGGACGTAGTTGTTCGTATAAGTGGCGTAGAAGTTAACGTTGAAAACAGATTTAGCGGCCTTGGTGAGTTGCTGTAGAATGTGATTGCGCTGAAAGGGATGGATGTTCTGTAAAGCGAGAGTTAAAAATTGAAGGAGTTGTTGAATGGTAACTGGATCGGTAGTTTGTTGGCTAGGAGGAGGTGAAAAATCTGGGATACGGAGTGGAACTACTAAATGTGGGTGTTGTTGGTCAGGCTGTGGTTTATTCTTGCACTTATAGCTGTAGGCCGGATGTTGGTCGTGGCAGGTTGGACATTCGGGTGGCCGTTCGAGATTCCGACAAGTGCGTGTTTGATGAGGGCCTGCACAATAACCACAAACTGGTGGATTCTTGCAACTAGCTGTGCTATGATCACTGTAAGTTTGGCAATTTTCGCAACGCACAGGAAGAGGAGCAGGCGAGCGTGAGGGTTCGACCCGGTGCCGACGATAATAGATGTAAGCGCCAGTAGTGAGCAGTGAATCTATTGTATGTTGTGAGGCAGTGAGTACACGTACCATATATATGGGACCAGCATTGTTACGTATACGCATGACTTTATGGATGGTGTGACCTGCGAGTTGGAGTTCTTCTTGTATCTCATTGTCAGAATAGGATGGGTCGACCCCTCGGATGACGACAGATAGGAAAGGTGGACGTCTAGGTGGCGGTGGTTGCTTCTGACGTGCAGAAGAAAGAGTGGTAATGGTAGCATTCTTGCCAAAGATTTCGAAAGAAGCCTTATTCCTAACTGTGATGGCAAACTGTGGATCTGTGGATTTTAGGATATAACCATTTCTAGTTTTGATTACTTCTGTGAGTGGTATACTTGGAAGATATTTCCGAAGTTGTAGGGTAATGAACTTTTCGTTACTGTATTTAGTGTCGAAATGTTGGAGAAGGAAGGAGTGAAGTATAGGTTTAGGAGGTTGGTTTATGATCGATTGTTGAAATTGAGGAGTAATAGTAGTGCTTCTGTCTCCGGTTTCCATGTCAGAAGGTTCTGGAGTATTGTCTCTGTGTGGTTTCTTGGCCTGATGGTGAGGTTGTTTGATAGTTTCAGAATAGAGTTGCTGCTGCCTTGGAGACCTGGATCTAGTGGACACATTTGAAGCAGTGGATGCAGTTGAACTGCCCGACTGCGATCGTTGTCTAGTGCCCTTATCCTTTCTTTTGACCACCTTCGTGGTCGAAGCAGACGGAGTGACGAAAACAGGGGGTAAGCCAGAATGGCGTCCATCCCCCAAGGATCCAGGAGGAGCATCTGAATCTCCCATCCCAAGAAACCGATGTGTGCTGGAATGTCGTAACGCAGTACAATGAATATATGAGTGATGAAGGTGGGACAACCCGTTTGGATAGTTGTCCAGGGGAGGCAGGTCCCCTGACTCGATCTGTAAAACCAGCTGCCCTTGGCTTGATGAGTCTGACAGACGGTTTTCGAGAAAGAGGCAGTGAGAAAAGCTCAGGATGAGGAAAAGGAAGGATATAACAAAACTCGTCACCATGCAAGTGGTGGCGCTTCAGAGCAGAACTCTGGGAAAGTATGAATATTCGTAATAATAAACTTAATTTGATAATTAACGTTAAGTTGTTGCAAACAAGCGCTCGGCCCACCGTACACGTAGGTTAACATGTAGCCTAATTAAAAACTTTAAATGTCTACATTTAACAAATTTATTTGTTTATTTATTAGTTTGCCCTCAACCACATCAATCTTCATATCATATGTTTATCCAAATATTCAGATTTCGTTATACACAACAATCCCACAGGTAGCGACATCTATTAGCGGCAAGCAAGGCAAGTTCGTTGGTTGATTTGAAGTTTATTGTCCCGTTTAGTACAAAGGCTATATGAGACGTAAACATATAGCTTAACGTGGGATCCGAACCACATGAGCTCTCACCGAGTCTCTTGCAGAAGGCAAGTACGCTAACCACACAGCCACGATGAAGTTCTCAGATAGACAACTGATAGCATACATAGCATCAGCTATTAGCGCAGGGTTTCTCAACCTGGGGGTAGCGACCCCAAGGGGCATCGCAAAGTTAAATGGAAAAGATAAATATAATTAAGATCTAATACCGAAAAATATTTTTAAATATTATTTTGCTCTGATAGGCATATTTTTATTTTTATACATACTGTTTACAACAACAAAAGTAGGTCTACTAAACATTTTTAACAGCTTTTTTTTTATCATATCACACAAAATTAAGGGACTTATGAAGTTTTAAAATCTCCAAAGGGCCTCCATTTTGAAACAATATGACGGATCGGATTCGATATTTGTAATATGAATGAACTGACCAAATTTTGTTTTAATCTATTCGCTTTTAGAGAAATTAATGTATCCACTATATACAAGAAATGGATTCTACTGTTATAGAAATAGATGGATATCATGAAACATCCACAATAGGTATATTAAAAATCCCACATAAGATTATTACAAGCCAGAAATTATAAGGGGGTCCCTAGCAAGAGGATGTGATAAAATGGGAATCGTGATAGGAATTAGGTTGAGAACCACTGTATAGCGTGACTATTTATTATTAGGAATTAGCTTGAAGCTCTGACACGTTTGCCGTTAATTATAAGGAATTCTCACTGTGTTCCTTTTCTCTCTATAACAAACATTACAAATACCTTAAGAGGGATTGCATAACATCCCAGGATAGTGCGACACACGCTGTGTTTCCCAAGCTGTAAATTTAATTCCGAAAGAATAGAATTATCTGAAGTTAAATATAGGTTTAAATTTCAAATTGTGAGCTCTCACCCACTTAAAGTAATGGGTACATATCTTTAAAATTAAATTCTTCAAGTTTAGATATCATTGACTGTTTTAAGAATTAGTGCCAGTACATTATAATTTTATAGTAAGAAGCAATACTAGATACTGAAGCAGGTATATTTTTTGTAGGATGTTGTTTTGAGTATTACTGTGAGATTACACTTGATAAAACATAAAGCAAATGCTTGTCTATATTAAGGGACGTACGATAGCTAAGTGGTAAAGTGGCCATCTTTAGTGCGTGTAGTCTCTGATTCAATCATTGACCAGCGTGTACAAAACTATACCTGTGGGTTTTCTCTTGGTTCTTCGTTTTCTCCCGTATTCTCATTCCACTAGTTCTTTCATAACCTTTAAGTTTCATTAGTTACCCGTTTCTTTTACTCAGAAGTCCATGACCGTGGAACGTAAAACTAAAATTTTCGCTTTTGGGAGGGTCCTTATACTTTCTGGTTTCGGTACGGTGGAGATCACACTCTGAATCGAAGAAAATTCACTGAAGATAACAAGCAGAGGTGGCCAGAGGGTTTTCTCGGGAGGGAATGGCAAAAAAAAATGTCCAATGACTTGAGTCTATTCCTTCCAATTTGAATTTCTTTTGATTCCTTAAGATTATCACAATATATACTACAGATTTTCCCTATATTCACACGCTTTGTTATTATCGATATTTAACCTTTTAAAGTTTGACCATATCCGGAAAGGTATTGATTGCATAGTCTCTGTTTCAATGTTCCCAATTATTCTTACAGCGTGTATTCTTATATAAGTTTTTAATTTAGGACCCTTCGATGTATTTAGCCATTCCTCATTCAATTTTCATGTGTTAGTTTATGAAGTTCCTTATCATTCTCCGATATCTTTCCTCAAATTTATGTTATGTTCGTTATTTCTTTTCATTTTACCAGGACTTAATTGAATTTTCCAATACTAAAAGGTGTACAGGCTTTTGCAAAATTAGTAGGTTTAGACTTTCAATGAAATTGTTCTTATAATTTTATTAATTCTTATTGAGATTCCACTTTGGATTCTGTTTAATGTTTCCTTTAGTTTATTGCTTACAAACAGTTTGTGTGCCCAAATTTCAAAACATTGATTTGATTTTGAGTTTAGTGTCCCTTTCAGCAGCAAGGCTATAGAAGACGTGGATTTACAGATTAATGTGGGATCCCAACCACATTAGCCTTCACCGGGAATCAAATCCGGGTCCCCTACGCCAAAAGTACGTACGTTAGCTGCTTAGTCACGAGGGAGCTCAAAATTTCAAAACAATAATTCTAGACTGCGTGGGAGAAACAGTATAAGTAAAAAAAAAAAAAAAAAAAAAAAACAGGTTCTCAACAGGTTTTTAAAATTTTACCTAGTATAAGTATGCATCACTTATATTATCAGTACCAAGACGCGATTATTCAACTCACGTTTAGAATTGACTTATACACCAAGTTAACCGGAGGTGAAGCATGACACATAGATCTCCAATTTTGACTCATCTCAGTTTAGCCAATTTCTGACTTTTACTGTTTCTCCCACGGAGTCTAGAATTTATTATTGGAATGATCACTATCTCATTACTTAGTTTTATTGTTTATTTTTTCTAGTAGTTTGTAGTCTTGTTTTGGCTAGGGTTAACACTTTATGTCCAACCTTTTTTGTATTTTCTGTTACTTCTGTTATATACTTTTTAAAATTTAGATTCTCATCAACCTTGTCCCAAATATTTAAAGTTTTCTACTCTTCCAATGCTTTGGTTTTCTATTTAAGAGTAGGATTTCATTTTCATTTATATATATCATATATTTGATCTTTGTTTCTGAAAGTTTTAATTTACCGTATTTATGTTACACCAATTTATTACTTTTTGTAAAATGTTCCCTTTTGTTTTCAGTTTATTTTCTTGAGGATCCCTGTATTACTATTACTATATCATCTACATGACTTATTGTTGTTACTATTTCTTCCATGTTTTCCAGCATTTCCAACAAGCTGTATCAGTATGTTCCACATTGTGGAACTACCGATAGAACACTATGGACACTATGAACAGCCTTTTTATTTATTATTTCAATGTTTTTTGTCTGGCAGTTGAATTTTTACATTCTTATCCGAACAGTGGTTTTTCATTGTTTCGTATAAGATGTTATTAATTTTGATTCTTTTTAACTGATTAAAAAGGGATGGCCACTACAGGTTACCGAAAGCGCCACTTGTGTCTATAAATATTGATACCTGATATTTGTCAGTATTTCCAAGTTCCATTAATTCTAAGTCTTCTAATAGCTGTTTCGGTGCTTTTCTTTTTCCTAAATCCATGTAAATTGCAGTTTTCTATTTTCCTATATTTGTTTATCTTTTTTCTATGTATATCTCGAACAATTTTTCAATTATGTTAATTATACAGATTGGTCTGTATGGTTTGAAGTCTCCCTTTTTCTTATCTTCTTTCATTATACACAGTAAAACATGGTTGTATCAATTCAATTCAATTTTAATACAGGGCAGTGGTTCCAGCGTAACTACCACTATGCGGTGTTGGCATTTAACAAAGGGGTATGTTACGTTTTTAATACACAACCGGTGTTGAGCGGTGTTAAATTCGGATCTGTGTTAGTATTTTCGGCGGTGTTGATTCGACACCATGTCAGGGTCGGTAGTGTGGGGAAAAGTGTTGAGAGTTATTTTGTGACGGTGTTGCATCAACACGAAAGAAATAATGTGTAGTGTGTTAATTATTTTGTGTTAATATTACACCATATTAAGTATCAATATAACACAGTCCCTGTGTTATTTCAGCACACCATCTGTGTCATAATTCAAGGTAAAAGATATATAAGTAACATCGTTTTGGTGTTAATTCAACACTACCTGTATTAAAATTCAAGGTCAGACCACCACACTAACACCGTTTTTGGTGTTAGTTCGATTCCACTTCTGTGTTACTACGACAACTATTTCGGTGTTGAAATAACTCCGTATGCGGTGTTGATGTAACCCTTTTACTGTGTGGGAAAAGCTTGTGGTGTGCATGCTTACGCTTACGGTGGTTCATCATCTTTGAATACTAGCTAGTTAACTTGACAACCAATTCATCACGTTCGGAAATAACGAAATGAACGAACTTAACGAAAAGAATTACAAGATTAATTCGTGAACATGGTCAATTTCGTCAAGTCTTTCCGGACGCTCCTTTTATTCTTTGAAACGTCCTGTTAAAATGTTAAAAGGGCGAGGAAGGAAACAAATTATAATTTTAAAATAAGAATAGTAAACAACAGAACACTTCACTTAGATTTTTTTTTTTTTTTTTTTTTTTTTTTTTTTTGTCGTTCTCCCCACAATTTACTGTAATGAATTTCTTGATGCTGCGAAACACAACCTTTACTAACATCTTGTTCAAGAATAACAGGAAACTCTTACCTATATCCTTATAACATGATTGCTTCTTAATCGTGTTTCTACTTGTTTTCCGCCATTTTTGAAGCACAGTCCCAGTTGGCTGCAGTGTTGCCAATTTAGCGACTTTGTCGCTAGAACTAACGACTTTTGGAAGTGTCTAACGACAAAAATTTTTATTTAGCGCCTAGCGGCAAATCTAGCGACATTTAGGAATTCAAATATTTTGTTCTATATTTGTATTAAAGTTTCCAAAATTTTGCAGTTTCTGATACTAATAATTACTTTTACATACTCGGTTGCACTACTGGTATGAGTGACTTACTTCGTTGGATTCATCGCTGCTATGATGGTTATGCCCTTCTTCACTGCTGTTCGGAAATGCGGGAATTTCCCGTATCTAACTAGTTGCGTAATAGCTGGTAACCTCTTGCATTGCACATTGCGTACAATGACAGTGACGTTAGAGAACGTTGTGCTTTTCTAGTTCAGTGTAGTGCGTGTGATTTATATATTAATTTAACTGTGGTTGTTCTTAATATAAATTATAAGGAAATTTCGTGGGTTGAGTTCGGTGAATTGTTCCAATACGAAAGCAACATGAATTTCCCAACCCCTCCAAAAAATATAATCGTACTCTATAAGAAGGAATGGGAAAATGATCCAAAATTTTAAGTATTTGCAAGCTTTTAACGCTATATTTATTAATTTTGTATTCTTCAAAGCGCATAGTGCAGTGGTTTTGTCAAGATGGTCATTTTTTTTAAGAAAAAATACTCGAGTCTTCCATTGTACATGAAAAATATTTAAATCATTTTAATTCCTTTGTTAAATTATATAGCGACTTTTTTAGCGACTTGGCAGGAGGCGTTTAGCGACTTCTAGCGACTTTAGAGTACTAAACTAGCGACATTTCACACTGGCGAGTTGGCAACAGTGGTTGGCTGGTGATCTTTAGTGCAGTGTAGAAGTGACAAAGTACGGTGTTGTTTCTCGCTGTTGACATATTTATTCAGAACCACTATGTAAAACAGAGAACATATCGCGCGGTTTACATGTTGAAATTTTGTGAATACCAGGATTTGTTTTAGTGTTTCTTTCTATTGTGTTTGTCTGTAGTTTCAGACCTAAGCCTTTATAATTAGATGTCCAACATATTTGGCAATAACGCAGAAAACAACACCGAAGATTCTACACTTGTGTTAATTCAACACACAGGCTGTATGTCATTGCAACTACCGGCATTAGACACACAACTCCAAATGGAGAGTGAGTTGTTCTAACCACATGTGTATATTATATTTTAACACAATCGCGCTGACACATAGGCATATGTTGAAATAACACAATGATTTTTTTACAATGCAAATATTATTAAATTTCCTTTCTTCTATTTCCTTGGCTTTTCTTTTTTGAAAGCATTAATTAAAAAGTCTGAAAAAGTCTGACTTCATTGACAATCCGAAGATTGTTTTCAATCATTAAATCTTCTAATTTCTTCACTATTTTGTTCCTGACCTTGCGCTGTAAAAAATCGTTGTGTTATTTTAACAATATGCCTATGTGTTAACACGATTGTGTTAAAATATAACACAAACAAGTAGTTAGAACAACTCACTCTCCATTTGGAGTTGTGTGTCACATGCCAGTAGTTGAAATGACACATGGCCTGTGTGTTGAATTAACACAAGTGTAGAATTTTCGGTGATGTTTTCTGCGTGATTGCCAAATATGTTGGGCATCCAATTATAAGGGCTTATGTACTGAAGCTAAAGACAAACAAAGCAGAAAGAAATACTTAAACAAATCCAGGTGTTCACAAAATTTCTACATCCAAACTGCGAGATGCGTTCTGAAGTGTTTTACATACTGTTTCCAAAGAAATATGTCAACAGCTAGAAATAACAGTATTACTGTGTCACTTCTACACTGCACTAGAACTCACCAGTCAGCACCGTGGATTGTGTCTCAAGAATGGAGGAAAACAAGTAAAAACACGATTAAGAAGCAATCATATTATAAGGATATAGGCAAGAGTTTCCTATCATTCTTGAACAAGATGTTGGTCAAGATTGTGTTGTTGTGTTCCGCACTAACTGTTGCAGTTCTTTTCGTTAAGTTCGTTCCTTTCGTTATTTCTGAACGCGATGAAATTGTTATCCTGTTTCCTAGCTAGTATTCAAAGATGGCAAACCACCGTAAGCGTAAGTATGCACACCACAAGCTTCTTCCAAACACGCCCAGAGTCAGTCTGCTGCGAGCAGTGATAGCGTGTGGATGTCGATCCGTGTGAAGCACGTTTTTACAAGTTGTAACACGGCGCGATGGAGGGTTCGCTCGAACAACGCTACGCCATAAAATTTTGCGTCAAGTTGGGTAAGAATGCTACGGAAACTTACCAGATGCTGAAAGAGGCCTACAAGCAGGAGTGTTTGTCAAGATCCCAGGTAGGAAAATGGCACAACTCGCTCAAGGAGGGTCGGGAGGAGGTCGCCGACGAGCCCCGTTCTGGACGCCCAACAACGGCCAGGACCGACGACAACGTTAACCGTGTGCGTGAAGTGTTGCGCTCAGACCGGCGTGTGAGCATTTAACAAATCGCGGACACCCTAAACATGTCAAAATTTGCGGTACATGGGATAATAACCGAGGACCTGCAAATACGAAAGGTCTGTGCGAAGCTTGTGCCGAAGGTGTTGACGAACGAAAAAAAGAACTTCGAGTTTTGGGCTACAAGGAGTTGTTGGCATTGTGTGAAAGTGATCCGGACTTTTTAGAGTCGGTCGTAACTGGAGACGAATCCTGGATGTTCGAATACGATCCAGAATCCAAAAGGCAGAGTGCGGAGTGGCACACCTTATCCTCCCCCCACCCCAAAAAAGGCGCGCATGAACAAATCCCGAATCAAAACCATGCTCATTGTCTTCCTCGACGTTCGAGGAATCGTCCATTTCGAGTTTGTGCCACCAGGACAACCTGTCAACGCAGGATTTTATCTAGAAGTGCTCAAGAGACTGAAACGCAGGTCACCCGCGTTAGAAGTGACATACAAGACACAATGAAACTTCACCACGACAATGCACCAAGTCACACTGCCTTCACCGTCGTCGACTTCCTGGCCCGGAGCAGAACCTCAGTGGTCCCTCCCCCGATTGTCCTGACCTGGCTCCTAGTAACTTTTTTTGTTTCCCCGTTTGAAGAGACACCTCAAAGGAAAACATTAAGACTCCGTGCAGAACATTCAAGCCCATGTTACAAGGTTTTTAAGAACCATTCCAGCCGAGGACTTTAAAGATGCTTTCCAGGCATGGAAAACACGTCTCCAGAAGTGTATCGATACAGAAGGAGCGTATTTTGAGGAATTTTAAAGATTTGTAATAATCGGAACAATAAAACAGTTTTTCTAAAGCAATGCTCATTACTTTCATAATGAACCCTGTATTTTAATCGAAGTACGATGATAAATTCCCAGTTCGAGATAGGTTATATCCAATAAATAAATAAATAAATAAATAAATAAATAAATAAATAAATAGCTACAATCGATTCAGACGCTTTCCAGTGATTCGATGATAAACAAAATCAGTTTCATTCTTACATGTAGCCCTATAATAGATGTTGATAATTTGATCTCACGCTAACGATTTGAAGCTTTTTTGACGCGGGGTCTTCTTGACCGGTTGGTCAGTATCTTGAAACGTAGATCCAAATTTGAGTACAGATTTCTTTCTTATGCATGGAACATAAGTGTTTGTTACTTATCGGAATATATATTCAAGCTAGTGTCCTTTCTTTCCAATGTTTGCAGATACCGTACTACTCTGCATATGGATCTAATGTCATTGTACACTTTATCTCATCTTTGGCGATTTTCTTTCACCAAAGCACTGAAAGAAAGGGGTTAAAAGGGAAATTAGTTCACGTATTTTCTATTCTCTGCAAGATTATTTTAACCTTACCAGATTAATGATTGTGTCTTAAATTTGCGCAAATTATTACGTACTCGAATTCATCGAGTTCGATAAGAAATGTTATAGGTTGCTTATTATCGACGTAATATATTATTTATATTTCATATTTCTCTGTAGCATAATGATGCATCTTTCATTGTACGAACTTGCAACATCATCATATTTTGTATTGGCAATACTGCTATGTGACGTCATAGAGTTTTGGAAATACATTATTCTCTCTTTGTGCAGAGAGCGAATTGCATAATTCCGATTCATCAAACAATGATATCTCACATGTCATTACAAAGTCCAAAAGACAAAGATTTGTAGCCCAATATAGTCGTGAGCAGTATAATGCAATATTTTAAATCTTTTTACATGATTGATGCTGGAAAGTCGCGAATGTGTACTTCGATAAAATTAACGATGCAACTAGCAATGTTTCATATGTTGCATATGTTCAATTAATATTTTCTGATTTGATTTTATGTTATAATTGTTCTACATGGGTAATGTAAAAAAGTGGATATAAAAGATCATCATACTATTTTATTTTAAGTATTTTGAAATTTATTCCTGTTTTCCACAAACAGTTTCTCCCTCAATAATTAGTTCTCATATTTTTTGGTTGTATTAGATTCTATTGTTTAGCTTTGAGAGCCAGTTTTTCCACTTTTTTTTTTTTTTTTTTTTTTTTTTGCGAAATTCTACTCCGATCCGGTCGTTTTATGGTTTCATACGTTAAATTAGGATCCATAGTATAAGGAATAGTAGCAGTAGTAGTAGTAGTAGTAGTAGTAGTAGTAGTAGTAGTAGGAACGGGTTAGAAGTCCCGCAGAGGTTTGTTGGGTTCTGTTCTCGACATAAAATGGGCAATCATTTCTACTTACCTTTACCTACTGCCTTTAAAAAATTGTGTACTATATTTTCTCAACACTATCAACTAATTACTTCTGTAAATCATCCTATTTTTCACTAATTTTGGCCCCTCATTTCTAAACAATTAGCGTAGTAGATAATAGTTGATATAATTAATTGTGTTGATATTCATTGTTAATGAGATTATTTATGTTGATATTAGATGAAAAATATTGAAAACCTTACAGACTTCACAAGCTCGAACTTCACACCATCTTAAAACCTCTAACTCCTGAGATTATCTTATTGTCAACAAGAAACAAACTATAGATGGGTTTTAATCAGCCGGTTTGGACATCAAGATGTCGCTAGTGTCGATAAAAATGCAAATAGTCCGGACAGTGTGTTCCCGTCAGCGTTGCCACACTTGGTACAATTGTACCAAATTCAGCTCTTTTTGTCATTCATCGGCCCGTTGGTACCACTTTCAGCCCCTTTTGTGAAAAAGTAGGTACAATTCTACCCAATTCAGCACCATTCAACAAATACTTGTCACATTTTTAAAAGTTGTGTTTTCGTATGTGTATAATGCGTATATGTGCTGCACTAGTTAGAAATAATAGATATAATTGTGTCTTAAAATTATTAATAATGTGTTGTTATTTCTTCCAGGGAAGGTTCTAGGACCCTGGGCCGGTTTTACATTTTTACAAATGTCAGTATATTTATCTTACATTCTTTTTACAGTCTTTATTCTCTTTGGGCACTGAAATAAGCGAGAATAAGGTGCAATAATTTATATTTTAATATTTTATTATAACGTACTGTTTATACACGGACTCAGAGTTGATTGATTTGTTCCTCGTTTTATATATTTCTTCATATATGGCCATAATACCGTTTCGGTTTATTGGTCACTTTCAAATAGAGGTGCGTTTGGTTTCCGTACAGTACATACCGAAGATGATAACTGTTTTCCCTTTTAATTTGAGGTTTCTGTTATACTTCTTACGTGCGAGAGAAGTTTCATCTACTTCCACGGTTGTTCGGGACCCTCCTATTTGGATGGTTTTAAAAAGTAATTTTTAAAGAGAGTACTTTCTTGATTTGGACTCTTGAAAGGGGAGGGGGGAGTGTTCTAGAACCTTACCTCTTTTAGTTTGGTGTTATAGAGTCATGTACTATACTGGTATAAAACAATGAATTCAGCCCTTTTTGTTTCAATTTGGTACTATTTTACTATTTTTCAGCCCACTCCACAGCTACGACTGTGGCAACACTGGTTCCCGTTCTATTCCGTGATAATACATATCTAATCGACGGTTTTCAAGCTGTACTCCGTGAAGTGCTGGAGTGTAACTATGCGTAATGATGTAAATATTATTCAAAGAAGTGTTCGCTAACTTTCCTCACAAATGCAATCATTTGTTATTTGAACGGTCGTTTGTTACTAAAAAATTTTCAGCAAATTTTCCGTTATTTGGAACTAACGATTCGAACAACACGTTATTTGAATATTATTTTGAAAAATACAATTATTTGTTACTTAAATATTGAACAAAAATACGTAAATAATACTCGAATCATTGTTTGGAAAATTATTAGAAAAATAATAGTTTCTCATTCGAATAAGTTATTTAGTTGAAAATTATTTTCATTCGAATAAATTATTCGAGGCTTGTGGTACTTCAGTGAAAAAAGTCTCATCTGTGGTGCCTGGGGTTGCTGGTTTTTGACCCCAGCTTGCGCCAAGTAAACTTTGTGGTAGACAAACCCCGTGTACATGGGTTTCCTCGAGATTCTCCCGTTTCCTCCCATTTTCCACAAGCAGTTTCTTCCTCGTAAGTTCTCATAGTTTTTGGTTGTATTAGATAATTGTTTATGATCTTTTTAATTAATTGTGTTGATATCAGGGGCGGAACCAATGGGGGGCGATCGCCCCCCCCCCAAGAAGAGGAAACTTTCTTATTTTATATATATAAATAACATCCATCTCAAAGTTTGAAGCCCTTAAAAGTAGCAGTATGACAACCACCGCCCCCCCCCCAGAAGTCGGTCCTGGATCCGCCCCTGGTTGATATTGATTGTTAATGAGATTATTTATGTTAAGATTAGATGAAAAATATAGAAAACCATACAGACTTCACAAACTCGAACTTCACATCTTGAAACCTCTAACTCTTGAGATTAACTTATTATCGCCGAGCAGTGGCGTATTTACGATTTTGTTTCGGGAGGGGCTTTGCTAACTTTTGGGGGGGCTTTGCCTGGAAATGTGAAAATTCTGCAAGATATTTCATTTACTTTACTATACTAAGTAAGATTTCGGGGGAGCTTAAGCCCGGAAGCCACCCCCCTAAATACGCCACTGTTAACGAGAAATAAACTATATTCACCCATTCATTTAATATTCACCCATTTGATTCATTTTCTTAAAAAATCATCATCACCATCTACCTTAGCTACGATGTATAACGTAGGATGTTAAATTAGAAATATTTCATTTAATTTCGAATAAACAATCATTTGTTATCGAATACTGAACGATTGCAACAATCATTCATCATTAGAAAATTTGAACGCATCAAGAATCACTTAGATTCAAAAATGCGTATTACCTGGAATAGTTTATGGCTCATTCTTCTTTACTTATGCTTTCTATTACATAATTGTTATTAACATTATAAAATTTGAGTACATTAAGAGTCACTTAGATTTGACTATTATCTAGAATATTTTATTGTTCATTGTTATTTACTTTTATTTTCTTTACAGAAAGAAATTTAAAAAACAAAGGAAAAATAATTTAATTAACGTGTTTAGGCTAATTTATAAAGACATTTCTCTCTCTCTCTCTCTTTCTCGCTCTCCCTCCTACAATCCATTAATAAACGCTGATACTAACCAGGACTCCCGAAAAATCTGCTCGAGACGGGGATTAAGAATATCAAAACTAGAACAGTCAGTGGCGGCTCCAGCCCGGGGCCAGGGGGCCTAGGCCTCCCAGTTTTTTGAGTGACACAAATAGTTGAAGCTTTTATTTATATATAGTTAACTCATGATATACCTAACATAGTCTGGGGTCTGGCTGGGACCCCAGCTTTTAGCTTCTAAATCCGCCACTGAGAACAGTCTTGGGAAACCAAGTCGATTGGCTAACCTAAGTACGAAGCAGTACACTTTAAAAAATGAGGTGTTGAAACAAACAAAATGACTACCACTTTAGCGTGTTACTTGAGTGTCAATTCAACACCAACCACATCGCCTTCAGAGCACCTTACTGGCTGTGAGTATTTGCATTGTTTTCTATTGTTTGGAATGAGTAAAGCTTTGCGAAATATATTTCGCATTTATGGCAAGTAACTAATAACATTCTATGTTTTCTGTAACTGGTCACAATAATATTGCTATAAACCTGTGAACTATCTGACAACAATTACACAAATAGCAGTGCTTCCATCTATTTTCTTTATCTGTTATTCTTGTGTCTTAGCACGTTTGAACAGAAGATGGCAGAACTGTTGCCTATGTAACCGTTGTCAAACGATTCACAGGTTTACAATAATATTATTGTGACAGATTACAGAAAACATAGAACATTATTCGTTACTTGGCATAAGTGCCAAATATATTTCGCAAAGCTTTGCTCATAATAAACGGTAAATATCAATGCAAATTCTCCCAGGTAGTAAGGAGTTATTTCTGATATGCTCAGAAGGCGATGTGCTTGGTACTGAATTAACACACAAGTAACACGCTTAAGTGGTAGTCATTTTGTGTTTCAACACCTCATTTTTTTTACAGTGTGGTACACATAGATTAAAGGATATCTCAACTTCTTGATTTTTGATAGTTTGAACTTATGTTTCAAATCGTGCATCATTAAATTATATTTGATTCTGTTATTCATGAAAGGAAGGCATGATCGGATTAACTTTCCCCTCTTTTTTTCTTTCTTAATGAGAAATGAAGCTATAAATTTGAGTCGATGAACTTTTGCTAACTAAACTAGTTCACGAAAAAGAACAAGAACAAGGAAATAAGAGCAAAAGAAACTAATCGAATTAACGAACGGAACGTCGTTTTTTTATAACTGCCCAGTTCGAAGAGCAAACTGAAAATTGGGATTAAGCCAAGAAAATAACTCGTCATCACCTGCCTTCGCTAGTTTAGCGAGTGGAATGAAATGAACTAGCGTCTAAGTCCATGGGACAGCTTTCCGAGCCGACCTCTATGACACTCGTTTATCACTGTTACACGTGACAGGATATATGCTCACCAGTCAATGATTGTGGGAGATCATCAGACAATTTTATGTAAATGTTGCATCATGAGTGGATTCAGTAACTTCTAACCAACGATACTGAGCAGTTGTGTCAAAAAGAATTTTTGCGAGAGAAATTTCAACAGAATATTTGCTACTTTTTAGTGTGTTGTTGGCTAGCGTAAATAATTAATTATTTAAACATATAACAACGTGTGTACGTGTGCGAATATTTACACATCTTTGCGAAAACGTAAATATTGTTCTTCTAAACCGCCAACAAATTACTATTTATCATTTAACATCACCCAGTAGTTGGAAGACCGGTATAACAACATTCATTTCAACAAATATTACGCGTTATCTTGAAGTTGTATTGATATATTTCTATAATATTGGCGTTGCAATACGTGTTCATTTCAGCACAACAGCCAAATCAACATAGTGATCATGAAAAAAGTAAAGTAGCACCGTTTTCAGTTACTGGCTTGAAAAAAGGAAAAAATTTCAAGACCAAATTACGATCGAAAGAAATTCATAATAAACTGAGCCCTTTTCAGTTGTTAAACCATTTTTTCTGTTCCTTGGGAATAGAAATCACGAGTCCCTGCGCCACGTCAATAGCAGAGTGAGCGTCTAGCGTACACCCTTTGTGCTATAGCGTTTTAAAACGCATTTCCCTTTTCACCATTTTTTGAAATACGAACGAATGGATTATACCATTGCAGAGGTAAGTAACTTTTCGTATTATACGTAGTTTTTATGAACATGTGGCTTGGTTAAGTGATGGTCAATCAGATATATTTTCTTCAAATACAAGTACCGTAATTTTCACACTGAACTTTTTAAAAATGTTGAATGCTTTTTTAAAATTTAAAATCACATCATAGTATAAACTAGTGCTTGTTTGAATTTGTCTTTTTTATCTTCTGCATCCAACACCGTGGTTATGAAGGACTGGATCTTCTGTTAATGCAGGCTTTTAACTACTATTGGAATTGAATCCGGTGCAGTTATCATATGCAAAGACCAGCAATCAAAATCAATCCTCACAGTATAGGCCACCCTCCAATATATTATCTCGTCTATAAGAGAGCAGGATTGGATTGCAAAACCATATCATTGACCCTGGATACTAATACTTAAAGTATTTGTGGAGAAAACTATAAGTATATTTTAACATACATTTTTGCCTCACTTGTATCTGGAAGATCCTGGGCTACAATTCCAGATATTTTCCCATCCTGATTACGGTTTGTTCATTGATACCTCATTAGTCGTACTAGGTGGATGGGATATGGGTATCTAATTTTAGAGACAAATTGCTTAACATGTCAAAATTGTTCACCTAATAAAGCTGGCTTAGAGCCTTTTACCCTAAAAACTATAATTTTGAACATTCAGCCTACAAAATTTGTGTACAAAATTCCTGCATAAATGAATATAAAGTCTTGCATTAGCAGTTATACACTATATATACTACAATTTAATCAAGACTATCAATTGAACTGTCGTATCATATGAGTCGTAAATATTACTGAGCAATGATTTAAAAAAAAGGGGGAACAATATAGTATCTAATACCTGGAAAACTATGTAACGTGACCTTAACCAATAAATGAAAACGCTGTTTTTGTCTTTTAATCTTTATAGGTAAACTTATTTGTAAAATTTTCAATTTACATGAAAGCTTACGAATTACTGTCATTTTCGGATCCAAAAATTAAAAAAAAAAAAAAGTTGACCATCGCAGACTTAATTGTAATAATGAATAAATAATGTTACAGAAATATAAGAATTAAGTACGAACTTATTGTCATGTTGTAATTGAGATTTTTTTTAAAATGCATGTATCACATAGATCAACAGGTATTATATTATTAACTCTAGCAGCACAGATAGTAGACCCAACGTTGTTAAACGGTAGGCTAGTCAACTGTTGACCCTACGTTATAATTAATCTCTCTGCCGAGCATTTGCCAACGAAACTTTTACGAAAAATGTAAAATTAGGAGAACGAGGCCGATTCTGTTTGATGAATGATGACAAATTGTCGGTTGACCAATATGCACTTCAAACTACATTGGGTCAACTTTTTTTTTTTAAACTTTATTTTTGAAAAGGCCGATACTGTTCTATTAATGATGGCAAATTGTCGGTTGCCCAATATATACTTTAAACTACATTGGGCGAACAGTTTTTTCTACTTTATTTTTTGAAAGGCCAATACTGTTCGATGAATGATTGCAAATTGTCGGTTGGCCAATATAAACTTTAAACTGTATTGGGACAAGGTTTTTTCTACCTTATTTTTAGAATTGACAACTTCTAAAATGCCAGTCACTAGCCTATATAAAATCTACTATCAAGTGTGCTACTAATGTAAGGAAAATATATGTTTTACACTATTAATATTATTATGTGTTATTTAAACCTATGTCTTAACTTTTTTTCTTGAAAATTATTCTTGGGAGATTAATTGCTCCTATTTTTATAATTGTCATTTAATTATATGCTATAAAATAGCCATATTTTGTAAGAATACTAAGTATAATCTATATTATTAATAATGTTAATATTGTTATTGTAGCACAGATTGTCAAAGGAATTATACGGTAATAGTAATTCAAAATTGGTTGTTTTATATATGGGGGCTTGAAGAACTTGGACAATTTCCAGCTGACAGCTTATAATTGTTTGTGAATTCATGCACATCTACCATATTACATAATATATGAGCATTTTAAGTAAATGCTAATGGTAATATCATGTTAGAAACCTTTCATTGAGTTACGAGTTTTGCGTGGATTGCTATTTCAATTTTTTTAAGTTGTTGAGAGGTTTATTTTATAGTATAGCTACATACAATATTTTATGTCAAGCATATTAACGTATTAGCTTTTCAACATGATCAATCTCCAATATTTAAAAAAACTAAATAAATAAGATGTGACAACTTGTGGATGCTCACGTGATTACAACTAAGACGCATTCTGTACTATTCACACTCTTATGTAAATAAAACTTGTGACTAACAGATGAAGACTTTAACACTTTCAACACAACCAGTAAACTTACGCTAAATCCGAGTGTCGTTCGGGAACGACACAACCATTTAAAATTTAAAATAGTAACCAAAAATGAATTTGGTACGCTCTTTTATTTGAGAAAGTAATTTTGAGTGCTTTGTGAATTATCTACTGGCAAACCTGATCCAAGAATGCCTTTCAGTCATTGTATAAACAGAACTAAAGAAGGAGTATCATTATCATTCACAACACTCAAGCATTATTACTTTGAAAGAAATCAAGTTATTGTTTGAAACGAGTTCACATATGTCTTGTACGGAAACCGGCATCTATTAATAGATTGGTACCTTTTCTTTCATTTCTGAAAGTTTCAACCGTTTAGAATAAAAACTTTAAAAGATATGATTTTTAAAAAAAATAAATAAATAACCCTTATTTTCTCCAGTATACAGGACTTAGACAGTTTACATACTCCTAGGATCGAAAGTGTTAATGACGAAAATACCCCCCCCCCCTAAAAAAAGTAAATTTTTGTTTGTCAGCAGACCAACAATAATTTAAAAATTAGAAATACAGCTTAAAGTCTCCAATTTTCTTCTGGAATTTATTTTACAGAACATGTATTTCATAGCTAATACAGAGAAACTCTCAACTTAAAAGCTGCACTGTAAATTTGTACTAGAAGCTGAGATTTATTTTGCATTTTGTTTATAAATTTATGAAGTAGACATAGAGATGTGGATCTTGGTTAGACCACTGTTGCACGTATGTCACAATTTCACTTTGTATTTTTAAATCCTGCTAAAATTCCTCGCTGGTCTAATAATATTTGTAGCTATGATTCTTTTATGACAAGATCTAACTGCTCAGCCACTACTTAAACAAGCCTTTTATTACTGGTCTACCATTTTGCAGGGAAACATTTTTGAATAGTCTTTGGCTTGATTCGGATATTATCCTGACCATACGTTGAATTTAACAATATCATAAAAACAAAACAGAATTTTAAAAATCAGATTCAGTAGTCATATGTAATTCTCCAGCATTTTGATGATTTGTCTCTTTGCACATTGTAATATAAAGTAGTTTTGTTGTGAAGAAAAATAATTCCAGTCAATATTTAGCAATGTGTTATTTTTATCATCATCCATCATAATTTTTAGCTAATAACCTCAGAACGTTAAACTGCATATTTCATGTTCATTTTAAATATCTACGTCAGTTATTTCACTAAAGTTATATAGGGATGGTTCAGTGGCGTATTTAGGGGGGCTTCCGGGCTTAAGCCCTTCGAAATCTTACTTACTATAGTAAAGTATATGAAATATCTTGCAGAATTTTCACATTTTCAGGCAAAGCCCCCCCTCCCCGAAAGTTAGCAAAGCCCTCCCCGAATCAAAATCGTAAATACGCCACTGGGATGGTTAATATTATGGCAGTATAAATTCAGGAATAGTTAATGCATACAGAACTGAAAATGTTTACAAGAAGATTTGACCCATCGACTCATATTTCGTGTCATACGCTTTGATCCACAAAACGGTGAATTTTCTCTTTCATGCATTGACTCTAAAGTGACAAAATTAATCTTGATATAACTAAGACATAATTCATGAGTTGTGTTTAAGTAAAATATTTTACTACTTTAAAACAATATGTAGACAACTAAGGAGACATTGAATGCAGTGCTTATGAGTACAAAGCTCACTTCTGTTTTCGAAGGGAATTTTACTAGATTCAGATAAGCCTCATCACAAACTGCATTTACTACGCTAAAACCTCAAGTATCCAAATAATCCTGAAGAAGAAAATAGAACAACAAAACACTTTTCAGGTTCAGTGTTCTTTATCCTCCACCATTTTCATGATTTCTCCCTTTGCATATTATGGTGTAAGTCGATTTCAAGAAACCACTTCTCTCGTCATATGTTATTGCTTTTCTTCTATGTTGATAAACATTGAAACCGGAAGTTATAGTGAATTCCATCCACTTCCGATTTTTAATACAGAGTTAAGGATGGGAAAGTAATGTCTTTTGGGGACGCTTAATCGATTGTGGAAAACGTCTCTCTATTATTACCGTTTTTGCTCCACAACGTTCAACGTTAAAACTGGAAACGGTTAGTTTTTTTTACCACTTCCGGTTTGAGTATCGGACAACGAATTCGATTCCTAACTTTTGAAAATGAAATTAAATATTTTAGTTTTACGTCCTACGATTATATCCTTTAGGCTAAGGGAGACGATGATTAAAAGCAAGTGAATGATAATGGGAGAATTGGTGAAATGAGAATGTGGAAGGAAACAGGAGTACTCCGAGACTTGATTTGATTTTGAGTTTAACGTTCCGTTCAGCAGCGAGGCTATATGAGACGTGGACCTACTGATTAACGTGGAATCCAAACCACATAAGCTCCCGCCGAGAGTACTCCGAGAAAACCCATAGGGATACGATATTGTGATTCGCAACTTTTCCCCCTTTACATTCTAACTAAATTTGATGATTGGTCGAGTAGTTTTTGAGAGTTTTTGTTTCCCGGACGGACGGAGATGGTAAATATAAAAAGGAATTTTAGTAAACCAAAATACTTAAAAAAAAAGACGTTCTAATATTGCCGTGTGATATGTAGTCGTATAACATGAGGCACCATGCTATTTTTTTCTAGAAAAAAAAATAACCCACGAAAGGGAACTTTAGTTTATGTTTACCAATAATATTGTCCAAAAATGAGACAAATATCAATCCATAGATCTCATTGAGCTGACCAAAATGACTTTCTTGAGAAAGAATTCTCAAGTATAGATTTCCAGAAAATTAAAAATGAATCTTTATGTTTGTCGTACTCCATCATTTTTTAGGTTTACCAAAAAGTTTTCTCGATCTACCAAAAACTAGGTATGAAAACTTACACTTACCCATATAGTTATTATTATTATTATTATTATTATTATTATTATTATTAGTAGTAGTAGTAGTAGTAGTAGTAGTAGTAGTAGTAGTAGTAGTAGTAGTAGTAGTAGTAGTATCTCGATGAAATCTGTCGATTGGGACAGTCGGTCGAAAAACTGTTAAGGTTGGTTTAAAGGGACAAGTTTTGCCGATAGATGGCACTACTGTCTTCGTATTTCTCCCATGTATTTTTTATCTTTCACGAAAATTCATGATTTCTCTTACAAATTTCAACCTACAGACTTCAAAATTTTAGAAAGGGAACTTCATAATCTGTCAAAGGCAATAGTCCGTGCCGATTTTTTATTTAAAATTTTCTTCATTGTTGAAATGGCTTGATTATTGAAATGGATATCCAAACCTTTAACAATGGAATTGTTTCAACAATGAAGAAAATTTTAAATAAAAAATCGGCACGGATTGTTCCCTTTAATAGGTTATGAAGTTCCTTCTCTAAAAAATTGAAGTCTCTAGGTTGAAATTTATAAAAGATATTGTAAATTTTCGTGAAATGTAAAAAATACATGGGAGAGATACGAAGACTGTAGTGACATCTATCGGCAAAACTTGTCCCTTTGCACTAACCTTAAAGCATCTTCAGGCCAGCCATCCTCAGTGAAGTTTTTCTCATTCACACCAGGCAAATGTCTGGATGGTACCTAACATGCAGGTCCCAGGCAGCTTCCTTCCTTCCCTTTCCTGGGATAGTATGATCCCTGAGGGACGTCATCACTCATACATGGCTACAGATGCTGAGAGTCCAGAAATCTACTTCCTAATCCTAATCTGTCGATTGGTATGTCTGATCTTTGGACACTTTTATCCATTAACATTCTAATAATATTACAGAAAATTATGCCAAGGACCTTCATACTGATCAATAGAGGATAAGTTTATAGTATGTTAATGTATTGTCTCCAGAGTATTATCTTTGTAGGTCACTTGACAAAGTCTACAGATTAATTTTACATGTGTATATGGAGTAAACTTAATCCTTCATCGATTTTAATAGATCTACTAACTGTGTTAGCTTTGATGTTCTGCTTTTACTTATTTATTTAAGCAATAACTCCAACTAGCAAGGGTTGCATTAACGGACAATACGTTAATTAGTAATAGACGCTCCACGTGTATATCCAGTTGATACGTTAATGAGGTTGGCATAAGAATTTTTATTACGCTAAAAAATAAAATAACAGGAAATAGGAAAACCAAAAATGGATAAAAAGATTGCAATCTTAGCCAGTAATTAGTTTTAGGATCAAGGGCCACAACATTTTTGAACGGTCCCTAAATCGAGTTTTCGTATTTTCTACGTAATAAGCACATCTACTGAGTTAAATAATAGTTTGAGATTGGTTACACTATATGTAGTTCTCTAGATATAAGGCCTACAAGAAAATTTTTGATTGAAATATATTGGATCTTTTCATCCAAAAATAAAATAAGAAGTAAAGAAGAGGCTTCAATTCCATATCAGTATTATTATATCACATTTCATGCATTTTTCCTCAATGTTTTCGTAGGTTTGTATTGTGCTAGAAGCTCCCGGAATAGCTCATTTTGCCTCGTTTAACTCAGGTTTTTTCTTTCATGGTTCTTGACTAGGGTTACCAGATAACTGGTTTTTACAGAGTACCGCCCGGTTTCGGGACACTTTTTTTTTGTTTGTTTGTTTGTTTGTTTAATTATCACTAAAAACGCCAAATAAAAAATCACATGTTTTTGTGACTGAATACTTGTTTTCCTACAATCCAAGAAGCATATAAATATGATCGTGTTGTATGAAAGGAAGATTTCCTGGAGAAAGTTAGAAGTATAGGAAAATATGTTTTAAAAAGTCATAAAAATAATTGGTTTAATTTTTTTTTTTTTTTTTTTTTTTTTTTTTTTTTTTTTTTTTAGTTTGAAAATATAATAATCCTACTCTTGAACAGTTTTAATGAAGTTAGAAAATAAACATTTTGTCAAATGTGTAGAAAAATAGGGCTATTCCTTAAGAAAAATCACTTTGCTGCTAACGGTTTGTCTATAACATGCTGCAGTGTTGCCAAGTGAGGCAGATGCTTCTTGCTTCTGCTAAACAAACTATCTTTAGTAAATGGAGATCTCTGCGGTTTCATCTACCTACTATATATTACGCACTGCATTTCGTAAAAGCAGGCATAAGTTTTTAATTATACCCATTTAAATATGTTTTGACTAATGTAGGAGCTACTAGCCAACCCTATCATTCTTTGGCCATTTTAAGTATCTTAGGAGCTTCGTTGCTATGGAGATAAATTCATATCATGAGACTTTCACCACTGTTTTCTCACAATAAGTTTAGCTTATTTTTATCACTTACCAAAACATTATCTAGGAAGTGTAATAATCTGACTTGTCCTTATACAGTATATTGCCTCTTAAGTATGCATGTATACAATGTGGTCGGTTAATGTAGAATTACATTATCCTTATTTACAAATGATGAAAAAACAAAACAAGAAGTAAATCAGGACGTTATTTCGAACACAATATACGAACCCTTATAGATTGAATACAAAGGGGCAAGAGTGTTATTTTGATCACACAATGAACCAACTTAATTTAATACCACAATCACAATTACAAAGCATTTTTGTAACTTGAATATTTTAAATGAACTAGAAACATATTTTTTTTTACCTTATTGAAAATAAAAATTAACATTTGAATCGTAAATGTTTGTAATGCGAATAGAATGTCTAATGTTCATTTACACTTCCAATTGAGAGTTAAATCCTATGGGCCTTATGCAGAGTCCTTCTGACGCGTGATTAGTGCCATACTAAAGAGTGCGATTAACATATCTTCCCTGCAGTAGTCAGGTTTTAGTATGACACTAATCATACGTCAAAACGACCCTGCACAAGGCCCTATTTGTTTAGCATGAAACATGTTATGTTCGGTAAATGTGAACCCGCAACTGCAGACAACATATACGTCTATTGGAGATCAAACTCAGAACTCCTCACCATAAATTCAATTTATTGAGTGAAACACCCTACTTGTCTTTATAACAAATTTGTCACAAGAAACTTTTTCTGGTTCATCTTTCATTGTTCTCCAGGATTTTGAATATTTTTCCTTGAGTAAATCATGAGACGACATTGTTTCTGTTCAGAGAAAAACTCAATAAATGAATTCTAAATGTATTTATTTATTTATTTATTTATTTATTTTTGAAGGAAATGTCTATTCGAACAGGTTCTCAACTGCAGGAATAGTCAATAGGGTTCTCAATGTTTGCTATACAAACAAACCAACATTGTTTATCTACAGAATAGTTTAACACGTGCAGATAGACTTAATTCTTCATCGATTTTAATAGATCTACTAATTCTTTGTGTTAGCTTTCAAGTTCTGTTTTTACTTATTCGTTTGATTTAAGTAATGACACCAGCTAACAAGGATTGTAAGGCAATTCCGTTTATTGGCACGGTGACTCAGTGGTAGAGCATTCACCTCTGGTGCATGGAGTTCGGGTCCCTTGTTCAATCCCAGCTCGGGTCAAGTGGGCTAGGTGGTGGAACAAATACCGTGTTCGTGGATTTTCTCGGGGTTCTCCTGTTTCCTCGCACTTTCTTCATTTCTTATCATCACCGTCTCCTTTTAGCCTAACCGGCATAACCATGGGACGTAAAACTGAAAGATTTCATTTCGATTGTCGTCTTAAAAACAGGACGAAAAAAAAAACTTTTCAAAGTAGAAACGAGATGAGAAATTTTCTTGAATTTCGTGAGCAACACTAATTCAACCATGTCCTAGATCTCCAACACTGTTTTAGGGTTACATGTTTTATATATAACGACTATAAATTGATGATGTGATTGTACGAACACAATAAAGAACATTTATCAACGTTTAAAGATACGCAAGTTATTACACAATATATTCTCATACTAAATATGATTTAAATGCTATTTTATCACACCCTTGTCGCGTGGAAGGATTCTGATCAGTGGCGGCTGGTACTATATGTTGCATGGTTGTGCAACCGGATATATTTTTTTAATACTAAAAATATTTTTAAGTATTAAAGTAGTGTATCAGTAAAAAATAAACCTTTGCTCTTGAGTGCAAAACAGTATTGATGCATTTCTTTTAAAAAAATCAATTAAAAAACTGAAAGAAATAGAGAGATTTACATTTCCAGTGGCAGCGAGCGTTGCCACTGGAAGCAGTAACATTGAGCATATGGCAGCGGGCTCCTATTTCTTAACATGGGGAAGTGGATTTATACTTGCATCGCTCCTATCTTCCTGTATTGGCGGCTTACAGTTGCACGTTATCCCGCAACTGGTCAGCTTCTGTAATAGTTAGGAATTCCTCCGCTTAGCAGCGCTTGACTCAATTGATAGGGCGAGGGAGATACAGACGCTTGGAAGAAAGAAGTTATTCACAAAACAAACTCGCAAAGAACAAATATAAGTTTCTGGTGGTAGAAGGGACGGATCCAGGCTGAAAATTTGGGGGGCGGTCTTTCGAAGTTAATATAATACAATGGTGAAAAGTTTTATTTTTAAAAAATCCTATTCTGGGGGTGGGTGGGTGGTGTCCGATCGAGTCTCGAAGAAGAAAATGTCTTACCATTGGTCTAATTCCTAGCTCTGTGTCTTTCGTGCACATGATCTCGTGTTGGATTTCTGGCGGAGAGCATAAACTATTAATATCAAATCAAAAAGAATACTCATCGGTCTTCTTTAGCCTAATTTGCTGGAATGTTAAACTATTTTATTTTTATTTTCATTTTCGAAGGAAAACATCTTAGACTTCATGTTTCTTTATGCTAGAACAGCAGACAAAAATACGTGGTTTCTGAAAATGCACATTTTGTATCGTATATTAATACAAAGAAATGCTATCAAAATGCATATTATCGGAGGAGAGAGTGTTTCTGGACCCTAAAGAAAATAAAACGGAAAATGTTTGCGGTAGCGATGCTTTCTATTCAGAAAAACATGGCAAGCAGCATTTCAGATTTCAATGAAGTCATAGAAAAATTTGAAGCCCAAAAGAACGAAAAAAGATCTTTCATTCTAAAATAATGCATAGTTTATATAATTAAATAATTTTGTTTAACTGCGTGCTTGCAATTTTCTTGCTTTTTTTTTCTTTCTTCATTTCGGATTAACGCCATCATTCATGGCGTACAGCACATACTATATATTCGATTTATCGCTTGTTCAATAACATGAGTGTAGAGGTTTTGTACAAAATAGTGTATAAACGTACATTGATAGTGGTTGTTTGAAAAAAAAGGAAATAGCTTATATATTAAATCAATATTAGAGAAATAATTTAATCAATAATATACAAATAGAGCTTAAAAGACTTTCCTCTTCATAGTTCCTGATTTTTATTTTTATTTATTTATTTATTTGGATAAGACTCAAGAATGCTGGGGGAGGGGAACACTTGCGCATACCTAGATACCTTTGATATTGCAACATTGCAACCGGTGCTTGTACAGACCACGAACCGCTACTGATTCTGATTAATTCTAGATTAAATTAAGAAAATAAGCACGACGTAAAATTTGTACGTAAATTTACTAAACGGATACAAGAAAAATTTCGTGACGTGATGAAAAAAGCCTTCTGAAAATCGAGACAAGATGAGACAGAACTCTTCGAAAATTGAGACGAGACTTTTACAAAAAATTACGAGACAAGAAAACCTAATTTCCCGTCTCGTCTGGTCACGTGCGCAATATTAACTTCAAGTTTGTCCTCGTCTTTTGTTACGATTATTTCTTGTATACACATTGTAATATCACATTGTAATAAATAATCAAGAATTGAGGAATGGTAATACCAAGAAGCAACGTATTTCAAATTCAGTTTTTACGTAATACACTAACCACAATCATACCCAATGATACAACCTATCTACGTATCGGGGAGTCCATTCATTCCAAATGTCGCCTTGAGGAATACCGCAGCGTTAAAATATCAACTAATGTTTGAAGACCTTTATCTATACTTTATCGCGGCAATGGCCCAGTTTTTTCGATCTCCTGCATGCGTAACAAAAGAAAACAAAACCAAAAAAACGTAGAGGAAATAAGGAAAGGGTACATTTTTAGAGGAAGCACAAGGTTTGACCTTCCTGAACAATGCAGAGTGACATAATAGCTCAAATAATAAATACCTTTCGACGAATTGAGATCGTGATGTCATAGAGGCATGAAGAAATCAGGGAAACGAAGAAAAAAGATACATAACAGGATACAAATAACCTTTGAGATTCATTGCTCGATTAATTTGATATTTTTATCCGATGACCTAGTTCTGTTTTCTTCTTAGATTAGTGTTATGAATAATTGCTGTGTACATACGGTATGTACTATGTTATTAATTGTGCATTAAATTATGGTATCCCTTCGGGTGGTCTTGAAGGTATTGAATGTCTTTGGACAGTCAACTTGCTTCTTCTTCTTTTTTTTTACCGTGACGTCACACCTGTACTATTGCCATGGTGATGGCCGTGAAATTTGTCAAACCGCTAGATAGGGAACTTCGTACCTGTATATTATGTTTTGAACCAAAGTCAAAATAATCACGCTGCTATCTAATAGCTACTACTCTAGTATACATACATATTTTTTTAAAATTATGTTTTCTTTTTAAAAAAATAACAAACAAAATAAAACTAATTGTACTATACAGTAAAATATAATTTTGTTTACACGAAAATTAATTTTTAAAAATCTATTTATGCACGACTTAAAATAAAAGCATGGGGAGCACTCGTATTAAAATGCTAGGTTAATATGTGTGTCTCCAGTCCTTTCGACAATGAGATCTCGAAAACAACAATTGCTAGAAACGTGTCATTTTCACTAGTCGATTCCAAATTTTGTGTAGATTGTCCAGCTCTCATTCAAATTTTCAAAAACCATGTCGTTACTGTTCTATTCAACATTATAGGGGACGTTTTGAGCCCACAAGATTAATTGTTGTAAGCCGGAACTACGGTGTTAGGCAACCAGTAGAGAAGTTACGTATGGCGGGTTGACGCACATTGCAGGCGCTTTGCTTAAAATAAATTGCTAAAACCATTACATGCTGGCAACTTCATAGGCCTCAAGAGATGCAATGATGCGTACTCAGCCGAATATGGATTTATTAGAAAAATAATATTTCCACCTGTATCGTGTTACTTCTACAAATTTGCTACAAACTCACTCCAACATCTATACATAACAATTCACCTATTTTGTCAGTCTCCTATCCTTTACTTGTATGAGTAAGGAGATATGCACAGTGGGAAGGAGATTCATGGTCATAACAGAACGATGCGCTGAGTAGACAGCGCAGGTTCAGCTAGTACAATCACTTAATTTACATGAGAAATTAAGAATTTATAAACTGATTGTATATGAGAACACTCCTCATGCTGTTCGCTTTTAGCCGTGCATAAATAAAATCATTTTGAAAGCAATTTTCGTAGATAAAAACAGTTACATTCGAAAACATATTTTCTTTCTTAACAAGAGCCCTGACTTCCCTTTCTCAAAAACGACTCAGGTGATTTTGTTCATAAGCAAACATGCTCAAATGATTGCCCAAGGGATTTTCCAAAAGGACAGAATGCCGAAAGTCTTTGAAGTGAAGGTGGGTCGAAATATAAGTATGGAGAAAAGGGAGCATCATCAGAAAACAAGAATTCGTTGTCGGTAAGAACCCATATTGGAATTGGATTCGACATGGCAAGTTTTAAATGTTGTGCGTGGTTACATAACCACAAGGAGAACTGACCATGAAGTCGTGCAACGAATTTCGCAGCAGAGACCATTTATCGATCACGGTATAATTGCAATAGTTATTAGATATTTATGGCGTATGTCCGTCGTAAAACGGAGGTATGGCATCTCTAAGAAACACAGTTCTACACTTGCTTTTCTCCTATTTTCGGTAACCTCTTGCTTGGAAACTATACAGGTTAGGACATATATGTTTATATGAATATTTTCTGCATTTTGCTCTGGAGAATCACCTCCCAAATTTATGCCACTAAGTTAATTGACAGCCTTTATATGTATATATGAAATCCAAACCACTGTAATACATTCAATTTTCCCCACTGGCAATCGAACCCACGATCTTGTGCACCCAGATAGAAATGCGGAATATACATATAAGCATTTCCATCTGGGTGCACAAGATCCTGGGTTCGATTCCCAGTGGGGAGAATTGAATGCATTACAGTGGTTTGGATTTCATCTTCAACTATAGACTCACATCTCATATAGCTTCAGTGCTGAAGAGGAATGATAAACTTCAACAAGCAACAATAAAATTCTTATAAGAATAAGGTATACCTGCTATCCAGGAAATAATGTGGTTACCTCTAAAATTAGCGATTCTTATGTTGAGGGCAAAACATTGAATGATGTAAAAGTGTCATGTAGACTAATCCTCAATTCAAAATGTTGGTTGATATTTACCGCCTTCCATTGATTGGAAAAGCTTTAACAAGTTTTGCTGGAGATTTAAGCACCATGTAGAGAAAAGTCTGGAGACACCATTGCGTTAAACTACGAGCAACTAACATGTGAACAAGTTACAAAGATTATTAAATTAAATAATACCAATATTACATCATATGAGAAGTCATTTTTCACATAAATGTGTTCAAGCTACAGTTACTCAATCCAGGATAAGATACTGTATTTTATTTGTTTATCATATAGGGTTTTCATATTGTGAGACCATATTACCCAGCTTGTTAAATTGCAAATTATTAGATATTATAGAAATAGGCTTAATATACACTTCGTGATTAATGAACTCAAATTAAGTTGTCCAATTTCGTTTCAGGAAGAGTTTTCTTGATATAAAATATTCTGTTCCTTTCCGTAGCGATTTATTTCCTCCGGAAGGAAGGAAGCGAAAAAGGTCTTCACGTTTCCTGACTTACTAAACACTGCGAGCTGCCACTTTTCCGTGTCTCAGTGAACGAATGCACTTCAGTTCAAAGCAAAGAAAGTGAGAGATCACCTTGGCCCACTTCAAGTGATGTAACTAGAATACATATGAACACTGTAACTGAATGACATAATCCAGCCACTTTTTCAAGGTCCCTGTGGTCTTATGTGGCCTCTGGTCATTGTCATTTTTCCTTCCTCCAGTTGATGCCACTTCCGAAAACAAAGCGCTTTTGAAATGAACTGATCGTGACGATTTTATCAACAATAATTTATGTTTTATGTTCTTCTTAAACACGAGGACTTTCCTAGAAGCTCGTGTACATTTTTGGTCAATTTGTAAGGATATTGTTCAGTCTGCGTGACGCCTATCTTACTTTTTAACTGCCACTAAGGGCGCTGAGTCAACTTAAGGAGTGTTTCTGAGCATGTGTCTTTCCTGAAACTTCTTTGACTTCTCCATAGCTATATCTATAAGCGCAGATTTCTGTATAACTTTGGGGCAGACCCGTAACCAGAACACTGAGACAAGGGGAACAAGATAATTTGGGGAAGCTGACTTGAGTTTACTTAAATTCATAACAACTAACAACTGAAAGTTTAAAGGGGGCTGAAGATAATTGGAGGTAGAGATAAACCCATGCGGGGATCCATCAACCCCCCCCCCAAAAAAGCTTCCTAACTCAACATATATTTGTACGTACATTTTCTTAATAAAACTATACTTTTTAGCAAAGAAATGATTAACGTAGCATAAAGATTTAAACCGACACATCATCTGTATTCTTTCTCTTCTTATAAAAAACGATCTAGTTCTATCATTTTTTAAAATATAGTGCCAGTACTTTACAATTAGGTTATTTGTCGTCTTTTCAAGCAAAGAATAACGCCTACTTAATATCTACATAGAGGTAGTACCGGAAACAAAAAATTCTGGGTGCGTACCTGCTCGGAGAGGTTGCTGAGCACTCCTGGCCACTCCCATAGCTATGACCCTGCTTTGCGGACGGGGTACAGATAACTGTGTTTTATTATCACGATATTTAACCAAAGATTTCTATATAATGGATACCTAAATAAACTGTAGGGGAGCACGGGCTCCCTCGTTCCCTCACCAGAATCGGAGGCTTCAGTTTCATCAGTCAAGTTTGTGACAGAATCTAGAGTGTACAATCTAATTTTTCATCTTATTACTAATTATCAAAGAGGCTTTCCTTGGTGCTCCATTCACTACAAAATGGAAAACTAAGGTTTTCTGTCTAGGACATACTGAAAAGAAATCTTTAACATGTGGAAGTTGTATTTTTTTAAATAATGAAATGGAAGAAATTGATGTAATAAAATTAATATGATTGATGATAAAGGAAATGGGAGAACCATCAGAAAAGGTAATAGAAATTGTCATCGACCACAAAATTCACATTGCCGTGAATTGAACCAATATTATTCTCCGCATCGAAGGAATGTATGTTACAATTTCTTACTAATTGTGGCAGATATTGCTCTGCTTTTTTTCTTTTTGTAAATTATGGACTAGCAACGCTAGCTGGAAACAAATATGAAATTAAATTAAATCATTAAATTTTACGTCCTACGATTATGCCGGCTACGCTAAAGGTGATGGTGATGATGAGAAATGAAGAAAATGGTGGATTGAAGAAAGTGGGAAGAAACGGGAGAACCGCGAGAAAACCCACGCACACGGTATTTGTCCACCACAAAGCTCACTTGGCGAGAGCTGAGATCGAACCAAGGATTCCATCTACCAGAAGTGAACACTCTAATACTGAGCAACCGCGGCTCCTTGCTCGAAACAAACAAAAAAGTTACAACTCGGACCTTGTACGGCTGTGGGCATAGGGTTTATGAACGCTGTGGATGTGACACTTCCACGAAAATATTAAAAATAATGTATTATTCATACTTTTATTTTTCAAAGTTACATCTATACTAAAAACAAATCAGGTAAGCAATATTTTATTTCATGTTCTCACAACATTTGAATGAAATTATCTTAACTTTATTCATTATTTGGTAATAAAAATAAAAAGGTGTCCTCTAGCAGAAAATCAGCTATGCCGCAATTAACGTTCCTTTTCAGTACCAATATGACGTATGCCTACAGCTTAATTTGGAATCAGAAGTACATAACCTTCCAGCCTAAATTGAATTTGGGTCTTCCATACTGAAAGCGAGTGTAGTGATAACCAAGTAGCCACAAGGGATGCCAACTCCGATATGGGATTTCTTCTTTTTGCGGAATCAGCAAGATTTTGGAATTTAGCCAAACGCTGCTGTATCTCGTATATTTAAGATAGAAGCAGAACTTTTTCTAATCAGACTGCGGTGAAGCTAACACGGGAAAGTTCCACAAGTTGTCGCTCAAATCTGATTGTGATATAACCACATCTGATAAAGCATCATGAGAAATAAAAATGAGCAAAATTAAAGGTGCTATGGACCAGAAGGATAAGAGCTACGGGGCTTCAAAATTTGAATATTCAAAAAAATCTTAGAATTATGTATGTTTAAAGTTAAAATATATTAAAAACCGTTAAAGCAATCAAAACAAAAGTTGCACAATATAATGAGAACAAAATGCCCTATCGAAAACCACAAACAGTGTTGCCATAAGTGAAACAATGTGCCAACTCAGCATAAAATATACTATTTTATTTTAAATATCACCATATACAAGTGTGCACAAATTTAACATGCACTATTATCACTAAACGTAACAGTGAAGTGTAATAGTACAGTGTAAAACACTGTTGGAGCTACGTGTGCTGAAAATGTACAATGGAGAAGTCTGATATGTGGCAACAGATGGTAATAAAGGAATCTGGGTCTCGCGATCCCTAATATGTCGGTTGTCTGCCCTTCTAGACCACACGACTATCCGGGCCGACAAAAAACGAAATGATGTAGTAATATAATAATTATATTTCCAACGTGAATATGGTGATATTACAATGTACAAACATAATCATATGGTATGTAGGAGACGGAGTAAAAGAATATGTCACTTAACACGAAAGACATAAACCAAGAAAGTACTCTTCAAATGTTGATAAGATAATCTGAAGAACTAGTTTACAGAATTAGAAAACACGTGTTTCTCTCCTCGCATCTGTGATTTTGTTTTCGCGAGTTGTCTGCTTATTTACCGGGGCTACAGAAGTATAATGCAAAACTCTCACTTTTTTCTCATTCTTTCCTTTATTACCATCTGTCATCACATATCAACTTCTCCATTGAACATTTTCAGGACACGTAGCTCCAACAACACTGTATTACTACACTTCACTGTTATGTTCAGTGATAATAGTGCATTTTAAATCTGTACACACTTGTATATGGTACTATTTCAAGCAAAATATTTTATACTGAGTTGGCAACACTGCTTCACCTATGGCAACACTGTTTGTGGTTTTCGATAGGGCATTTTGTTTTCATTATATTGCGCAACTTTTGTTTTGATTGCTTTAACTGTTTTTAAGATATTTACTTTAAACATATATAATTCTATAATATATTTTTTTTGGATATTCAAATTTTGAAGCCCCGTAGCTCCTATCCTTCTGGTCCATAGCACCTTAAATTTTGCTTATTTTCATTTCTCATGATGCTCTATCAGATGTGCTATTGGGAATCAGATTTGAACGACAACTTATGGGACCTTCCCGTGTAAGAGTAGGGTAATATTTTTCATGTTTTTGTACTTTTGTGTGTTTATATCCCCATGTAGAAACTAAAGAGTTGATAGGATTAGAAAAAAATACACGTCAGTACACTGAGAAAGCATTACAAAGTAAAAACAAGCAAAGTAGTGCAGCGATCACAGAACTATAAGACTTGTTTCCCACAGTGGAAAGATTATTGCGCGCAAACTGGACAGGTGGGTGGAAAGTAAGATAAGAGAGATGTTGGAGGAAGATCAATTTGGATTCTGGAAACAAAAAAGCAGCAGAGATGCCATTGGGTTGATGAGAATTATATCAGAACGAGTTCTCGACGTAAAGGAAGCATTGTGCTTGTGCTTCATCGACTGGTAAAAAGCTTTCGACCGGGTCAGTTGAATCAATCTTCTGAAAACATTTAAAAGAAATCGTAGTCAACTGGAGAGACAGACGACTCATTCGCAACCTGTACATAGGAAAATGAGTGAAGTTGCACTTGAATGAAGTAGAAACCCCTAGATTGGAGATTAGAAAGGAAGTCAGTCGTCGACCTAATTTTTCAACTTTTACAGCGAATGTTTAATAAAGGAAGCATTAATGGGAATTAGAGATTTCAAGATTGGAGGGCAGATCATTAGCAAGATCAGGTATTCAGATAATACAGTTATTATACCTAGTACCGAAGAAGGACTACAAGGGATGATTGACAAAATAGTTGACACTAAGAAACTATATGGAATGGAAATCAACATTGACAAATCGAGTCATGAGAATATCCCGTGAAAACACGCACTTACGGATCAGGATAGAACAAAGAGAACTTGAAGAGGTCGATAATTTCAAGTATCTAGGAAGTATTCTGACGAGTGACGCTTACTGCACCAAAAGAGATCAGGTCAAGCATTGTCATACCCAAAGAAGCATTCAAGAGAAACTAAGAAATAAGAAACCTCCTTATCTGACTTGTGATTGTTGCAGATCTGGTCTTATCAGTCTAGTCGTTTTTATTTTTATTTATTTATTTTTACTAAAGAAAAGATGTTTAAAAGGTGGAGGTGATTCGAGTTAATGGCTAGTAAATTTATTGTCGAAAGATGAAGGACAAAAAAGGACGTTAAGACCTATTAAAAGCTTAGAAAAAGACCAATAAACGAAAAAAACGCCCAAAAGGCAAAATAAAAAAAGGACAAAATAAAATCCACCATTTTCTGGCCTACACTGACCCAAAATGAACATATACTATCTTAAGCCTCGTCTTCGGTCACTCGTAAAAAAGATAATTTTTCCTCAACTTCCGGGCCCTAGTTATAACCCTCTGAACATACTACAAAAATCACTTTGAAGTAAGCATATAGATTCTAGACAGATTGATTATATGTGTGCATGGCACAGCGTCTGTGTCAAAAGGGTTAATAAAGCCTCTTTCTGTTATATCTGGCTCCTGACTTTGGGTACTATTCTAGTATTTGACCGGCAACTTTTGAGGAAAGTTAAAGAAATCTTCAGCCAGAACGGTCGGTCTTGGAATCCTGAGTGTAATAAGGGTTTTTTATTCCTGTTCTGTATTATATAGGATTACGCATCTCTTTGTTACTCTACAAAATTATCTACAGTAAAGTCCCGATTACCCGAGCTAATGTGGACCGGATCTAACTCGCATAAGAAAACGCTCGGTTAACACGGATGGATACATAGGAAACTTTGTACAGTATTTATTGATGTTGTTTATTGATTATTTCTCTTTATTAGTTTATTTATTATTACTGTATTTATTATTTTTATTGTCATACAGTACAGTACATACATACGTACATAAGTAAAACACAATGTTAATAAGACACTGTTTAACACACACATATCATTACTTTCGTAGTCTCCTGCTTCATTAAGTTACTTCGTTTCTCGGCTGCTAAATTGCGTAGGCGTCGTAACACCATAATGTCAGCTTTTGTTGCGTCGCCTTGCTGTGAATCGAGCAGTACCCTCTCGATCGCAATCAAACCATTGGTGTGAATAATTCTTTCAACATTTACCGTTTTATTGTCATTTTTGTCACCCGAATTGTTATCTCGTGTCACCAAATTTACAATGGTCTCATCAGACAGTTCTTACTGTTCATCATCTCGCATCCAATCACTGGTGTCCTTAGCTTTTTAAATCTGGGGAGGGTCGGATGAATCAAAATCAAAATCCTCTTTCCGATAAAAGTTATATATTCTATGCAAAGTAGTATAGTTTCTTTATATTTAATTAAAATCTGGGGGAGACGCGTCCCTCCGACCACCTTCTCCCCGCTAACGACGCCCGTGATCCAATCACTCAAATCTTTTGTTAACACCTCTGTAACCTGTAGTTAAGACATCTACTAATTCTACATCATTGAAGATTCTTGAGTTTATGCCATCCTTTTACTATAATTATTTGGCGAAATATGTTTCCAGCTTTTCAGGACGATAGATTCTTTCACATTGTAACAAGATTCTGTTATCCAGTAAATTACATCTTTTAGATTAACCTCTTTTAGGCTTTCGACAACTGTATTGTTATTTTCTAGATCTTCCAAATAAGTGTTTCAAATGTAACAATTAACAAACAAAATGTGGCGAAGTCGGGCGTGGTCGTTACGTTATCTTTATTTTCAGCTTCTTTACCTTACGCCAGCTTCACTTTTGCTTTTTTGCTGAAACAAAGGCTTGCAAAGTGCTTATCATTGTAAACAGACTAGAGTTTGAAGGATATTTTTGTTTGTTTGTTTCGATTAACCTCGGATAACACGGAACCTCGGTTAATCAAAACTCGGATAATCGGTACTTCACTGTACTTCATTCTTTCTGGAAATCGAAATATAAGGGAGTGCCAAGTACAAAACGTGTCTCACGAAACGTGGATGGGTCTTTACGGATTCAATTTGTGCGGCAAGAGAATTCCATGATTTCACTCCATATGTGTACATGGAAATATGGCTTTAAATGTACGTACAATATTTAATAAAATCAAATGTTGCAACATTTGAAGTTCAAACAGTACAACGGTACTGTTTCACTTCACAATTCACACATGAGAAATAAGGTCTTATGAACGTTGCTGCTTTGTAGAAATCTTGTCGTATTCTATAAATAAAGCCTGGGTTTCTACCTCTACTACTCATTATTGCGTCAATGTGCTGAGTGAAGTTAGTCTTCTGTCAGAAATTAGTCCTAAGTCTTTAATAGTATTTGATTTAAATAAAGCAGTTTCATTTATTGTGTAGACAAAATTAATTGGATTTTCTTCCCTGGTGAATAATACGGATTTACATGATACAGGTTTGAGGATTTAGCGCTACTATCTTCTTATGAAACCAGAGTTTAACTTTCTGTAGATCCTGTTGAAGTTTTACATAGTCATAAGTTGAATTTACTGTAGAATATAACTTGAGATCGTCGGCAAAAAATAGAAGTTGAGAATTTCAAATGTAGATGGGAATATCACAATAATAATAAGAAGCAACACAGGACCTGGATGAGATCCTTGAGGGACTCCCAACAGAGTAATGAGTTCAGTAACATACCCTTTGTATGAAACATTGTTTTCGGTCATGCAAATATGAGATACTCAATTGCTTGCTTCGAAAAATTCACAGACATTATTTTAAGTAACAAAACATCATGATCAACAAAACTTTGCTGAAATCCGTACAAATCGCAACTATCAGATTTGATCGTCTTCATTCTTTCGAAGTCCGCACGTATCTTATATACGTTCCGTGTTTTCCTCTGAATCTAACGTAAATGTTGATCACTGTTTTTCCCGTTGCACAGAAAATCTGATATGTGAAGCTCAGAAGTACACCTGGTAGAAGTTTGTGAAAGTACCTTCTTGTGGTACTTGCTACAAAAGATCCGCTGAACCATTGTAACAAACTTCGTTTTATGAAATTCCAGACAAAATTCTCTTCCGCTGCCGTAGACAAAATTTTGCGAAAACTGCCTTTTGGTAGTCTTCGACGCAATTACTGCACATATTATGAATTTTGGACATAACAGAATCTGATTAATTTCTCAATGAATTATGGTAGAAACTACAATTTGTTGAATAACCTAGTTCTTAAGATCATATAATCATCTACGAATACTGCTTGCACTCTTTTCAGCGTCGTCTAGTGATGTCCTCTCAGGTTCAGTTTCATCGGAGGAAAGAGAAATAAGTCGGTTGGGGCCATATCTGAATTGTAGGGAGGCTGAGGCAGCGATATATTTGTGCTTCACCAGAAACTTATTGCCGGTTAGAACACTGACCACAAAGCCATGTTCAAGATCCACACGTTCTAGCAGTTCATAACAAATCAACACATGGGTTTCTTTTTGTTGTCCAGGCAAAATCCTTGAAACCAATTTGGAGCATTTGTACTTTTCATATCTACAAATAGTTTGATACTTTGATTCTTGACGACACCATAAAACAATTGGCCATTCAAGACGCGATTCACAAGCTGGGCAACGAATCAGAGTCCCATTTATACCTGATATTCCTCACCAACGTCTCTATCATAGAGACCATCCTCCACCTATTTCCCTCGCTTGAAAAAGAAAATAGACCCCAAAGTTTTTGGATAGACTTTACTCTAGTTCGGGCAACTGTCACTCTTAAGTTAATTTGCTTTATAATTGCTTCTAGTATGGGTTCTCTAGCCACAATGTTCTGATAAAAGACATTCACTTTTTCATTCAATTCTAGAAATAATATCGCATTATTACTTTCAAAACATACAATTACTGTACTCCCAGTGGTGCTATTCTGCCGGTTCGCACCACCTCGCTAGAGTTGAAATATTTCGAGTTCGCAGAACCGTTTGTTATACCCACACATAACAGTAAATTTTACACAGTTATACCCAGGAACAGTCAATTTTAATTTAACTATCTTTGTTTTCAGAAATTCTTTAAATTACAGGGTTAAGCATATGATCTCTCACAAGGTATACGCGTTTATTTCTTAATCTCAAATGCTCAGATATCAAGAATGAGAAGGGTTCATATGAGTGTAATGGTGAGAGTTATTTATATTTGAAACGCATATACACTATTATCAACAATTGTCGATCCGTTGCTGGATAAGGTCTTTCCAATATTTTTGACAACCATCTATCTTGAGTAATTCGTTCCCAATATATTAATAGTGCTACATAGTTTCGTCACACTACCTTGTATTAAGATGCTGTGTAGGTCTCTACTTGTCACTTGTGGTATCCAGTAAAAATTTTGCTTTTGTCTACTTTGTATAGTTAGACTCATAAGACAGTTATATCTGACCTCTCTCTCTCTTTCATATACAGAACCGGTTGTTAAAAATCAGAATAACTCCACTGGTACTTCCAAAACACTTGTGATTGGAACTCACTCTATGCTAGGCTTCTCCCGCCGACAAATTTTTCACTAGGCATTTAAGTAGACTGTGCTGGGCAATCTATTGAATTTACCCCAGGTAATAAATAAAAATGTAATGAAACGAAGATTCCAGTTTTACGTGTTAAGTTTATGTTCCTTAGGTTAAAGGAGACAGATAATTAATTTGAAAGTGAATAATTATGAAAGTAGTGGTGCAATGATAATGTCAGAAGAAATATGAGAATCCCTAGAAAACATATAGACATCGTGTTATCCAACACAAACCTGGAATCGAAGCAGAGAACCTTCGCAGAAAGTAGAACCGCTTTCAATTTAGTTGACAATTGATTCGTCGCGTACGATCAGTAGGTAATACCTAGTCCACGTTCTGTTTACATAGAGAACTGAAAGTGACGTCAGTTCAATGAGTCGACTAAGTGAAAACGCCTCTTCGCGTGAATGCTGCTTCAGCAATATTTAGATGTCCAGATCATGAAACAAGATAAATCATTATAGCTCATTAGCAAAGACTTTCCTTCCTGAACCAACTCCATATATTATGCTGCAGGTAAATTGACACTCACTGTTGCTCTACAACATAAATCATGTTAAGAAGGTACAGATGCTGCCTATTGACCTTGAGCGTTTTCTTCTTGGGTCATGGCCGAAGTTCTATGAACAGCGAAAGTACTGTTTTGCTGCGCTGGCATCCGCAAAGCCATGATTGTAGCACTTCGATTCATTCTAGTTGATAGATATTATTATTATTATTTGGTGCGTTTGTCTGTTGTGTTGGGTTCACGCCTCCTCTCCTAAGGCCATGCCGTTCGTTACATATAGCCCGATCACCACAAGGCCATCAACACTCAATTCGACTGACAATTCAAAACACATAAGACACGCGGAAGGCTCCATGTCTTCCTGAGTTCCGTGCTTTTGTTTAGGGCACGTTATATTCTTCGGGGTTCCGTGTACCAGAAACTTTATCATACGAACAAATGCTCGCATGGTACTTCTATAGACAAATCTAAGAACTATTGTTCAAGTGAACATTTCTTGTTATTTACGTGTAATTTCTGATTGTGCTTCGTTTTTTTTTTTTTTTTTTTTTTTTTTTTAAACAATATTGAACAATGAGTGGTGCGGTGAATCTTAGTGAAATCATGAAATCTTTGGACTTGGCAGAAAAACTTGCCCAAGCCAGTGTGGAATCCGTGTCACCGGGTTCGAATAGAAGACGCTGGAAACAGTGCAGTGGAGAGACAGATGAACAGTCTGATGGAAATTATGTGCCACCTAAACATCTTCTGCTCTATCTTGTCAGGTACTGTGTATTGTGATCAAACTTTCTCTCGTTATGTTGGATTGTTTTCTGTTTATAGGTTATAGATACAAGGCTGTGTTAAAAGCAACGAAGTGCTCCATCACTAGCTACATTTATTTACCTCCTCTCCTCAGTGGCGGATCTAGCCAGGGGCCGGGGGGCTAGGTCCCCAGTTTTTTTAAATGACAAAAGTAATTAAAGTTATTATTTGTATATTTTTGAATGTTTATAGTAAACTTATGATATACTTATTATAGCCTGGATTCTCGCTGCCCCCTCTCCAGTTTTTACCTTCTAGAACTACCTCTTGTACACTCATGTCCAAAATGATTGTCGCATATCTATAACTGTTTTCTTGTAAGAATATAATTCGATAATGATTTTGCAGGGTACTTTTAATACTGATACTATGTGTATAATCGGAAAATGTATATTTGTAGTAAATTTCATAGGAAAACAATTATAAATACGAAAATTAGAATAAGTAAAACAAAATGTTGCTAAATGGACAAGAAAGTCTTATTTTCGTTTTATTGTTCTTATTTACTGCTCTTTTGACACGAAATTTGCCACATACATGTCTTTGCCAATTATACACATACTAACATTATAATAAATACCGGGCGAATTCGTTATTAAATTATATTCCTACAATAACATATTTATAGACATGCGACAATAATTTTGGACATGAGTGTACATACCAGCTTGCATTTTTTGTTGAATATACAATCTTAATGTCTAGATTTCTCGTCTCGTCCCAAAAATGAGACAAGATTCGAGACAGGCAATATACCTTTTTCAATTCGAGACGAGACAAGAAATATTTCTCGAGTCTCGTGAGCAAGACCATTTCACCCAAGTCTTAGGTCTCAAAGATGTATAAATGGATAAAATGATTGTACGAGCCCAGTGAAATGCATTTATGAGCGTTTAAAGATACACAAGTTATTACACAATATGCTCCAGCAATAAATATGTTTTAACGTTATCATATGGCATTCTTCATGCGCTTGTGGTGACACAGAAAGACGGATAACTTCCATAGATGAAATTAAGAAAAATCAAGACATAAATTTTGAACATAAATTTAAAAGAGAGAGAGAGACAGAGACGCGATTGCAAACGTTTTTGGAGAATTGAGACAAGACGAAAAAGAATTGTTCGGGAATCGAGAAGAGACAAAACAGGGGAACCTTATTTCTCATATCTTGAGCAACGGTAGTTCTTAAGTAGCAAATATAACGGTAGTGTCAAACAGGGCCGTACCGTGGAAAATCAGCGCCCGGGGCGAGAGTATAGACGGCGCCCCATACATATATTCCAAACAATTTTTCCTTTTCTCTCTCGAATTTTTCGCCCCCTTACTTCGGCGCCCGAGGCAGTTGCCTCGCTCGCCCCCCCCCCACGGTACGGCCCTGGTGTCAAAGTTTAAGCCTAATTTATCACCTAACAAAAAAATTCTAAATTACAATGTGTGAACTGGAAGAAGAAGAAGAAGAAGAAATAGATGTTTGTTTCTTGAAGTTTACCATCTCTTTTCAGCACCAAAGCTGTATGAGATGTGGAGCTATAGTTCAACACTTTGACTGCCACCATATCTGTTGACCGCTATCACCTGTGCGCCAAAGGCAACAGTGCGCCAGTAATACCTTGTTTTTGTTTTTGTTTTAGCCATATAAATGTATAATTTTCTTTGTGAATGGTTTGGTATGGACATTAAAGTTTGATTTGTGCGCCATATGTATGTAATTCCTTACACAGCTACAGAACGAACGCGACAAAGGCGTAATATATTGTTTGTGTATGGAAAATCATACACGTGGCGCTGCATGGGAGAACCGTGTGTATGGAATTCCATTACATGTAGCAAAAATACGTGTTGAGGTGGAATCCCGCAGCACCGTACGTAATACGCTCAATGCTCGGCCAATCGCGGTAATCCATGCACAAAAGACGCGCGTGCCAGTCACTAGACCAGCGGGAAAGGCTAGATGAAGACGACTTAGGCTATAATTTCTTTGTTGATTATTATGTTACTTTCGTCTTCATGCCTATCGATATCAATTTAAAACAGAAAATAAAGTTTATGAATTAATGATAAGTTTATGGTATATCATTTGATGTGATAATGTGTACACTGACATCTTGACAGTATCATCTTTCTTTCATTTTAACGTTCCATAATAATATCCTTTAGGCTAAGGGAGACGATGATTAAGGCAAGTGAATGATGATAGAAGAATTGATGGAATGGGAAAGTGGGAGGAAACGAAAGTACCCCGAGGCAACTGACAGACATTGACAATCTCATAATGAAAAGCTTACTGAGTGTATACATTTTAGTATTATTTTCATGCTAATAGATATTCTAATAAAAGCACCATTTTTTATAACAAAAAGTTTGTTTTTGACTATTTTATCGAGAACTACATTTGAGAATTTATCTTCAAAGATTTCATTTCGTTCAACATATTGAGATTTAGTGATTAATACAAAATGTTTCGTCTTTGGACATTTTTATTATTATTATTATTATTATTATTATTATTATTATTATTATTATTATTATTATTATTATTATTATTATTATTATTATTATTATTATTATTATTATTATTATCAATATTAATTTACGCTAATTATATTGTTAAATTCATTGAATAACGAATCAAGTCATTTTGTAGAGTTGTTAATGAAATTTTTTTCCTGAAATATTTATCAAATGAAGGTATTTTAGAAAAATTCGTCCGTACAACACTACACTCATCCCTATCAGTAAAATATCCCTGCTTAATTTTTAATCTTTACTATATTAAAAAAAAAAAAAAAAAAAAAAAAGATAGAGAGAGAGAGAGCGAAAATGGATTATGCCATTTTGTTAGCTTGTTAATGAAATGTGAACAAAAGCGTTTCCCCCTTTTCTGAAAGTATACACTCTCTAAATTTTCGCTACGAAAATGGATTAAAACCAGGGGGTAAAAGTGCGGGGAAATACAGGGGATGTCGTCCCTTCACTTCCGAAAAATATGTAAGGCGTCCCCCTAGCTCCTAAAAATTACAATGGTCAAAGATAGGCAGGCGGGACCGTGTGACGTCATGCCGCTACCTACAGTCCCCCTACCTTTTCAGATCCACTTTTACCCCTGATTAAAATATACCGTAGGGTTATTAGCGAACTACTGTTATTATTATTATAAGTATGAACACATTCGCTAAAGCCGTCTTCAAATAATAAAAAAAAACACTGTATGAGCAAAACTGATTCCTACCAGTAAACTAACTACAGTTTGCTCATCTTTTCCAAAATAAGTGAATTATACTAACTTATATTATAGAATTGATAATGAAGTATTTATTTGTGACATATGGATAAAATTAGTAGTTTTTGTATGTTTGTTTAACGTCCCACAATTACGCTCCGAAGGTGAGGAACACTGTGATGATGATGAATGAAATGGTGAATGAAAGAACTGGGAGGAAACGGAAGAACCCGAGTAACCTCCCGACATACACACTGCGTTTGCTCATCAGAAAGCACACTTGCCACTAGCTGTTATCGAATCAGGGACTCCATGCATCAGAGATAAGTGCTCTACCATTTACCCACCGCGGCTCCAAAATCTATAACATATTATTTTCTAGAACAATTATTGAATAGAAGAATTACAAACATTTGGTAAGTTTTCTTTTCTTAGTTTGAAGTTTACTTTTGTTTACCGATGTGACTCTCCTCAAGAGTCCGTGCTGACGCCCTTGGATAGAGTCAAATACTAAAAATGATTGCTGTAGCACTGAACTAACTTCAGTCCTTTATTTACAATTCAATTCATTGTTTATTGGTATTTATTAATCCGCTACAAATCTTAAATTATTGTTCGCCTTTTGTGCGAGCGGTCCAGAGGTTCGAAAATGAAATCTTTAAGTTTTACGTCCCATGGTTATGCCGGTTAGGCTAAAGGAGACGGTGGTGATGAGAGAAGAGTGAAATGGTGGAATGAAGAAAGTAGGAGGAAACGGGAGAACCTCGAGAAAACCCACGAGCACGGTGTTTGTCCACCACAAAGTCCACACGGGGCGAGTTGGGGTCGGATCATCAGGGACCCCAAGCACCGGAGGTGAACGCTTTACCACTGAGCCACCGCGTCCCCAGGTCCAGAGGTTCGATTCCCTAGTCGGGATACTCAGTCGACAAAGTGTAAAAGTTTTTTTTCAGGCCAGCTATCCTGAGTGAGGTTTCCTTGGATTTTCCTCAGCATAATTGCTCCATGCCGCTTCCTTCCTTCCACATTCTCTTCTGCCTCACCAGTTTCCCGGGTAGTGTGATTGCTGAGGGGCGTCATCCCTCATACGTGAGAGTCTAACATGGTCATAGATGCCGAGGGCCCAGAAATCAAATTCTTAATCCCAAATTGGGGCACGGTAGCTCAGTGGTAGAGCGATTACCTTTGGTACGTGGTGACTCAGGTTCGACCCTCGACCAAGTAAGTTTGTGATGGACAACATCACGTCCGTGGGTTTTCTCGAGATACTTCCATTTCCTTCCACGTTCTCATCCCACCGATTCTTCAATCATTATTCACTTGCCTAAATCATTCGTTTCCCTTAGCCTATAGGGTATAATCGTGGGACGTTAAACTGAAAGATTTGTTCTAATCTAGATTATTCTATGTTTTTTTTTAATTAACATAGAAGAGTAGTACGACAGCAATCTACGAAACCACCTCTTATTAATACAACATTATAACATTAGTGAAAAATCATTTATTCATAATGTCTACCTGAGTGAGAAAAAAAAAGGTCATTGCTACTGAGCAGTTTGCTGAACGATCGAGCGTTGCATAACGTATCGTGGAGGCCAGTGAACGTGCGTGGCTTGTTGGTCTTCCCGATACCTCGACAAAGTAGTATTCTGCCTCATCAGATTAAACACTTTCCTAGTCGTTTCAATGGCATAGAACACGTTTTTTTTCTTTGACTTCTTTTTCTTCATTGCATCTCGTTGCCTTGGGATGAGATAAAAGAGCCACAAATGCTGAAAGCAGGAAGCGTCAGGAGTGTTGTTAACCTTCATTGGACGTGAAAAACCGTCTCGCCATCTCCACAGACGAAAGGACATCTTTTCAATTCCTTCTTCTTTTTCCGAACATTTTGCCTTTCATCATGAATCTTCATTTGTACTTGTCAGAGCAGTCTGTGTGTTCATCAATATCTTTCAATATCAAATAAGAAAGGGGGGAAATAACAAAGAAATCTATTCATATTGAAAGACAACTACTTTTACACATATTTCCTTCATCGTGTAATTATACCATTAACATTGATTTCACCTGACCTGCGTCGTGAGGTCATTTGGACAGCTAATTAAATAAATAGTAGATTAATAGGTCAAGAAAACTAGAAATAATCGTGTTTGGTGTCGATGCGCTGACTTTCACAGAGTTGAACGTACGCTATCTGATTTGCCAGACTTCTTTGTGAACTGTAGTTCCTGTCTTTTATTCTCACCTTAGATTGTATGTATACATGATTCGTGAGAAACCATCGCTATAATACACACTAGATCTCGTATAGTATGGTTACTTTACCTCAACACAAAATGACGGTTATAAAATGAAATGAAATTTGTACTTTTAAGTTGTGCGGTTATGCTCTTTAAGTTAAATTAGACGAATGATCAATTTAAGTGAACGATTATGAAAGAATTGGTAGAATGAGAATGTGGAAGGTAACGAAAGAATCACGAGAAAATCTACGAACTCGATGTTGTCTACCATAAACCGAACTGGCCTGCGTTCGAACCAGGATTCCCTCGCACCAGAGTGAGAGCTCTTTAACTAAACCACTGTGCCTACAACATGATCATGGACTCCAAGTAGCTGAATAGTTAAGACAAATGTTTGCTGCGTATACGAGGGAGAACCCAAAAGAAACAGGATTGAAAGCGCTCAGCCGTTTCTAAGCGTAGTAGAGAGTTCTCCCGCTAGGTGGCTCTAATACAGACCTTCCCAAATTAATTGCATAAGCGGTGTCAGCATAGGAAGTTCACGTTTAATTGTAGTGTAGTTTTTTTCAAATGTTCTTGTTTGCCGCCTGCGAAATCGTTGTGGCATATTTAAAGGAACAAAGAGGATTTTGGAATTGAAATATTGGCAACGGAAACTTGTCAAATTATTAAACAGGCTTTCAAGAAGGATGTTATGGGCCGCACAGAACTTTGCAAGCGGTTTGGGCGCTTTAAACGTAGTGACACGAGTTTTGAAGATCATGCTCGTTCTGGGCGCCTTTTATCATCTTGAAAAGACGAAAACATTATTTTACGCTCTTTCGGAAAATACCCAGTTTCATCACATGTGGTAATCAGTTTCAGGAAACGTATATCATGCAGATTTTGCAGCAGTTGTCGGTACACATTTACTCTCCTCTGGATCTGAGCTGGAGGTCAATTCATGTGGTATAATGCGAGTGTTCCAGAGAACTTCCCCGAGTTCGTGAAGATTACATAGGATATGTCGATTTGTTGTGGCAATCATCATGTACTGGTGGATGGATTTTCTCAATGGCTTGTTATATTATCTCAGAATCTGTTGCTCTGGGACGGGCGGACTTTGGGTGATCTTCGACATTTTTACAACATGCTGGAAATTTTATGGAATTAACGGGTTGCTGTACTGTGGTTCACTGCACCTTTTCCTTTCACATGTTTTGGGTTGCTGGCGCAGGATATTCCTGATTTCGAACTCAGACACGTCGTTGAGCACACACCGTCAATGACACTAAAATTTGGCTGGAGATACTGACGGAGTGATGGCCTCTGCGTTAAATAGTCCGCTTGCCATAATATCTCTTTGGTCAGTTTGACCTTGTATTTATGGTCATCACGGCGTATACGTACACCCTCCTGCTGTTTGGTTTGTAGAAATATTTCAAGACTTATGCCTCATAAGGAAAGCACTATATATGATAACGGGAACACTTTGAGAGGAAGAATAAATCTGTGGGCCAAAGATGTTTATTGTTGATTTTTCATTTCCAATGGTACGTGTTGCAAAATGTGAGGTCTTCCGAATATTAGAATTTTCTTGAGACTTATTTCACCAGTGAAAACTGATAAGGCTTATGAGAATGGAACAAAAGTTAGGGATAAAATTGAGAATTTTTACGCAGAATGTTCCACAAGTCTTCTTCGGAATGTTTATTAATTACGTGTGTTTGGGTGGCTGTGACTGCGGATTTCTATGGATCTAGTATGAAAATTGCAGCACCTCTCGTGAGATCAGCGAAGCAAAGCTATGCAGAGTGTGACCATAGGAAAAGTGGGTAACTATTCATCCTCAGCAATAGTGTTGGCATTGTGGCGTCCACTCAATGTCCTGGGGATAATTGGGGGAGTATTTGGAAGAAAGAAGTAACGAGCTCCGATCCAGCGTTAAGGGTGAGGGAATGGATGTGCTAACTATACATAATTTCATACACATAAGTGCCACAAGTCGGCTGGTAGATCCTGTACTTTATGTGCTGTCAGGCTAACCACACAATAATCTCATAGATATGAGTGCCACAAGCCGGCTGGTAAGCCCCCTGGCCTTTATGGGTTGTCGTGCTAACCATACATAACCTCACAGACGAGTGCCACAAGCCGGCTGGTAGAACCTAGACTTTAAGAGCTGTTGTGCTAAACATACATTATCTCATAGACATGAGTGCCACAAACCGTCTGGTAGACTCTGGCCTTTAAGAGCTGTCGTGCAAGAAGTTTAGTTATGTGTGAAAATTGCATGGTCACGCCCCACCGTTTCAGTGCTTATTGGTGGACGCCTGGATGCCTTTCGCTTACAAATGCAAAACACCTTCCTTAAAGTTGAATAGTACTTATGAATTCTGTACCCATTGTGTGACTATCAACCGAACTTTCTTCCAAAATTACGTTCTAACAACAGTCTGTTTTTCATGAAATTGAAAACGGAAAATATTCTGCTGCTTCATTGAAACCCATTTGCTCTCATATCACTTCTAGCGGCAAATTGTGCAACTACCTAGAATTTTACGAGCCACTAAAAACTTTTTGAGTTTCTCTTTCCTTGATACCACTTTTATATAGGCTTATTTGACATATGAGTGTTATTAAACATAAAGTGAAAGTGGTATCAATGGTACATCATTTGTAATCAGGTAGATCATTTGTAACAACCATGCAGGTCTATATAGGGATTCTTTCACGTTTATAAACCTTTTTAGTATAGGGTGAATCAAAAAGAGGCCTAATGTTAAATCTTTGATTGGATTTTGTGATGATAGTATTATGGCTATGGGAAAGTCACATTGTGACGAGGACTCTCGTTTCAGGCTCTGATATTGTCTTCCCCTCCCCCTAAAATAACTCTGGAGCCTGGAAGATCGGGGAAGCGCGATGACCATTTTGTTTGTCCTCTTCTTATTAATCACTTGTTTGGCAATTTGCAATCAATACAATTCACGAAAATTTCACAATGCCAATCAGCATTAAGAGTCTTTTCAAGATTCAGATTCATAACAACATTTCCCATCCAATCAGTACCCAATCTGTGACTGATGTGCATTTCGAATGTGTCTCTTCAATAACTTGAGGATTGTGTGCATTATAATAACGCTTTTGTCGTTTAACACTTCTGTATACGTGCGACATAGCTCAATCAGAAAAGTGCATTTGACAAAACAAATTCTGTCACTTTTACGTCCCGATAAAATGAATTCACACAATTCTAACCGTCTTGTCACATTCACTCACATTTGTTTATGGACACGAATAGGTTTAGAGAATTGGCAGCTTCGTGTATCAAAACACGGGACATATGCCACTATGCGAAGCTCAAATGCGCCTATGCACCTTGGTGGATCGCTTTAAAGAAATGGGCAGCTTCATGTATTAAAACACGGGCCATATTACGCTACTATGCCAAGCTCAAAATGCGCCTGTGTACCGTATCGGGTCGATTTATGTGTGTTACTGGCGAACCTTTCAGGAAGATTTTTTCTTTGAACATTTCACATTGTAAGTAAAATTGTTTTCACTTTTCCACAGTCGAGGGCAAAGATATTAACGCTAAAATAGCCAGTTTCAGGGCTTGAAGATCACTTTGGTAATAAAACTTTTTTTTTCTGCAACTGTAACTTGCTGCAGCATGTTCAAAGTGGAAAACTGTAGATTAGCCAACTGCCAACGTTGACCCTATGTCATAATTGGCAGCTTTGCCAAACACTTGTCAACCTAACCAACTGCAAATGTGTGATAGCTCTTACAATAGAAGTGAAATTACAATTGAGTGACGAGATCGAAACTGTTGGATAAATGACGGCATATTGTTAGCTAGTCAATATACACTTTACACTATATTGAATCAAAGTATATTTCAACTTATACCATGACGATCATTAGCTTACATACGGTCTACCAAGTGCGCAGATAGGGATATTGACGAATGACGTAAACTCAGGAACTTGAATCTTATCTGATTTTTTAAAATTTTAAATGGCGTTAAATAACGTCTGAAGTTTTATATGCCATTTGGTTCTATAATTGAACAATTATTTCAAATATGCAGCTCCGTTTGTGACACACCCTGTATAAGTTACTTTATTAACTCTCGGCGTAACCATACGGGAGCTTATGTATAGTTTCACTCTAGGTGTATTTGTATATATGGTGCTTTTTTTCTCGGTAACTACTGGCCGAATCTTAATCAAATTTGGTGGGCAAGTAGCCCATCATCTAGAGCTGTGGTTTTTAATGTGGGCGTTATCATTTCCCAAGTGCATCATATTATTATTATTATTATTATTATTATTATTATTATTATTATTATTATTATTATTATTATTATTATTATTATTGGACGGAAGACATTAAGCATTTTACAAATTGTCAAAAATTTAAACTTCTTTACAAATAATAATGCAGCTTCCTCAAAACTGATTTTAAGAATTTAAGCCTTTTTCTTGTTCTTAGATTGCTTCGTCCAAGTCTTACGTTCAGCCTTGTGCATAGGTGGATTGGGTTAAGATGATGGAAACGCTCAGGACAATCATATTCACCCAAAGGTGCGCTAGACTTGAAATGGTTGAAAACCACTGGTCTAAGGAATTAAAATAACTATATTTGGTGGCCGAGCTCGACCAGGGACAGGCTTGGCTCGGCTCGGCTTGCCTTGGATGTGTTACTTTATTTGCACTTTCAAGGCGAATTAATGTTTAGATGAGTATACGGGGCAACAGGGACTATTCTACAGTTTTGCTCGGCACCAGCTTTCGAATTCGCTTCAGCGATATCTTTCTCCCTGTTTATCGCTTTCGTTATGGACGAACGCTTTTCAATTCTTCGTCATAGAAAACGTCATAAAATATTCTTCAGTTATCGTGGAATATTAAATTATCTGTACATCGCAGAGCTATATGCACGTGATAATAGGGTTCGTATATATATATATATATATATATATATATATATATATATATATATATATATATATATATCGTATTTTACAGGATTATCCCTTATTACGAGGTAATGTCCCAGTGTCCCGATAAAAGTTCTAGAAACGCAGAATTGTTCTGTAATTTGTGGATTTGTGTTTAACATTCTCATTCTCAAAATTTAAAACTTGAAATTGCGAAGAAAGTGATAGATCTACTCATAAAAATGTTATACCAATTAGTTTGGCAGTATTGTTACATAAGGGAAGAGTGTCGTTAACGGATATGATAATAGTCAAGTACGACTTACTTAATATAACACTGATCTGCTACGAAACAAGATTAACGTACGATTAAGTTTAATAAGTTTAAATTTCATTTGCCATCAAAATACCAAAGTGAAAGTATGTTCTCCGGAATAGCTAAAAACTGACTACACTTTTTATTGTAGCTATCATGTAATTGTTATGGAAAAGTGCCCCATAGCATTCAAGCAGAAAGTATACCTTATTTTTATTTCAAAAATATATGAACCCTAGTGATAAAGTTAACAAACAAATTAAGAAGTCTGATGAAGATGACTGAATTGCTATTCATTAATACCCTTTCATTGTTTGAAATACTAAAGTGGGGGATAAAATCGATGGTGTGTGGGTTAGAACAAAGAAACGAAGCTTGTGACACGACGTTCCCAAGAGGTGTCACTAAGCAGACTCACTACAGCGAGAGCAGATGACAGATACACTTTGTTCTCTGCTTTAGCAAGGTAAATATAGCAACACTGCAGACTTCTCGTTTGCTAACAGCGTTTAAAGGGAACTCAAGAGTCCCGCCTTGAAACGCCGTAAGCGCTATCCTGTAGCATAGATGGAAAGAACATATTTAAGAAAAGCAGTACTTTTCAAACTGATGTTACTACATATATAATTCCTTTGGCAATCTCAGAAGTACATTTTAATCATTATTATAAGCTACGCTAGTGATGGTTCAAATAACTTTCTTTCAACAGGCCTGTGGACGAGTCATTCAAACTTGCGTCTTTGGATGGATGGTAGATCTTCATTGTCAAATATATGCTCTTATGATTGTTAATCGTACCGCTCATAATCGTTGTTGCTGTAGATGCTATTATCAAGAAATGTTTTCCTGATTGCACATTCTCATCGTTGTGCTATCTGTAGCGAGAGATTTTTCCTGAACCGTCGAAGAAATTAAGCAGCAGAAATGGGTTGGATTTTAAGAACCCGTTTAATCTGCGTCCCGCTCCGAGTGCTTCCAAGGATTCTCAGGAGCCAAAGGTGAGTTTATTTATAAATACAAACGTAGAAGGTTGTATTTATGCCCAATTAATAGTAAGTGTGTTGAAAAGGTTTTTAAAAAATACAGTCACAGTATCCTGCTGCTAAATTTTGTGCTGTACTCCGTAGCCAGTCAGCGACGTAGAAGTTATTGAAACCGCTAGCTAATTAAGGACGTACTTGAAACCTTTTACACAAAGATTACTGTTGATATTTGCACTGTTGCCAAATTCTTACATTTCCAGAGATATTTGGTTGTATTTTATTGATAGAATACGGGATATACCAAAGGGATCATGCCAAAGGGATCAACTAAAACTAATCTCTCAGAACTCACACATTTTATAGCTTGATAAAAAGGAACAAGTACATGTAATTTATATAGATATCTTCAAGGCGTTCGACGTAATTAATCACGATATACTTCTAACCAAACTTGTGACATTCAATTTTTCACAAAGCCTTCAACAACTTATAGCGTCCTATCTTTGCCAACGCAAACATCGCGTTCGATACAAGAATATTTTAACTAAAGAATATGTCATAGACTTTGGTGTGCCTCAGGGATCGAACTTACGACCTCTATTATTTATATTATTTGTTAATGACTTAACATGTAATAACATTCTCCCACCGATTATTGTTTGCTTACCATTTAAAAATCTATATCGTAGTATCTCCACGGAATTTTTCTTTACAAAGCGACATAAATGCTATTTCTCAATGGTGTGAATCAAACAAGTTGCTGCTAAATATTAGAAAATGCAAAGTAGTATCATACATCAGGAAAATGAACTATGTACGCAATGTGTATACTATTAATCAAACTCCAGTTGAGAGAATGGATTATATAACAGATCTTGGAGTCACTCTGCAGTCAAACTATCATTCGATATTCATGACAACACAGTAATTGTTGAGGCCTTTTAGGCACATTGGCTTTGTGATGAGATTAGGAAATAATTTTTCCAATACCACTGTCCTCAAATGTAAGATCGGTCTAAGGTGGAATATACATGGATAAATGGGGTTCTAATAGTAAGAAATATGTAATCAAAATCGAAAATATTCAAAATAAATTTGTGCTGTTTTTAACATAAAGAAACAGGGATATATCCGAAATTTGAGAAGTACGAATATCTTCGGAGCAAATATTCATTACAATTACTTGAAAGTAAGAGAACTCATTTAATTTTATCCTTCTTACATAAAATAATTCATAGTGCAATGGATTCAGAATATTTGTTATCAGAAATCAAACTCCGTGTCCCACATAGAGCAACGAAACCCTATAATAGCATATTCCATCTCTCAGCACAAAGGACTAATGTATTAGATGCCTGTCAGAAAAATGTGTTTATTGTATAATAAGATGCTACACGGGAACCCAGAGAGAGACATTTTTAGTTATAGACAGAATTGTATTCTAAATAAATGAATTGTACATCCCACTATGTGAATTTTAAAGTATGAAACATATATTTTACTATCGTATTATTATGTTATCATATGTGTATTTTAAAGTGTATTATCACACAATAATAGCAAACTGAAATTAGGCATTTGCATGTTGTTTTCTAAATTAAATTAAACATATTCCCCTTCACTCTCTATACACGTTTACATACGAAGTTTCCATCGTTGGAAGCAGTCGTGAAAATCTTCAGGTCTCACCGTCTTGAGTATCGCTGCCATTTTCTGCTTCACCTCTTCCACAGTTCTGAAAACGAGTTCCCTTGAAGATGGATTTCACTTTCGGAAAAGGAAAAAAATTTGCATGGTGCCAAGTCCGGCAAATAAGGTGGGTCTTCCAACACGAGTTTTCTTAGCTGCCAGAAACTGCTTAACAGTTTAAGCAGTATGCGAACACGGAGGAAAAAAAACGTATGTGTCGTGGGTAAAAATGTAGGTTACATGCCCGTAAATCCCGTAGTTTTTGTACTTAACGCATGACGACTATAGGTAACAACCCTACAGCAAACGTGTAACTAAAACGTATGTTTTACAATACTTCCCGTATAAGTGTTCCATCTATAAGTACTTTCCGTATGAAACAAAGGAATGTATATAGGCAGTCAGGATCTCATATCGCTGCTGAAATGGACGCTAAACTAAAATCAACTCAACAGATGGGTATATAACATATAGTTGACGTAAGTAACATATAATATACGGAAGACTGTTGGGTGGCAGACATGCTGCAACAGCATGATGTAACATCTAAGCGGGAAAAAGCAGTATGTATGTAGCATATGCATACTGTATGCTCCGTACAGATTTCCATAGTAAACATATGGATTCCGTTTATTTGTACAGTATACCGCTGTCCGGATAACGGATTTTTCTCACGTCAGTGAAGGAGCATTGTCATGTTTCACAATCCATTCATTGTTCTTCCACAATAAGGGTCTTTTCTTTCTTACGCATTCTAGCAGTTTCATCAGAACCTACTGATAATACTGCTTATTCACTGTCTGACTTGATGGTACCTATTCAAACTGGAGCAGGCCATTGATATCAAAGAACACAATAGCCATGACCTTTATTTTCGATTTGCTACTGCGTGCCGTTTTCCCGGAAATTAGGAAGTTTTCCGGTGCATGGATTGCCTTTTCATTTCAGGATCACACTGAAAGATCCATGTCTCGTCACCAGTGACGATTTTCGTTAACAATTCCGGATATGCTTCCAGCTGTTCCATTATGTCACTACACGTGTCCTTCCGGAAGTCCTTCTACTCCTGCACGAAGTCATTTGATACCGTATTATTTTAGCGCAAACTTCGCGTATCTTCAAATGGTCGTGCAGAATGAGCGTGCATAGACTCTTTATCGATGCCCACCATGTTCGTTATCATTTGAATGCTGAGCCTGCGATCTTTTCGGACGTTGTCCATCACTTTTACCGCATTTTCCTCTTTTGTTACTGTGGCAGGACAACCTGGTCTTTCATCATCATTAACGTTCTATCGTCCCTCGCTGAAGTGTTTGTACCACTCAGGCCGTTTGTGAGTTGTATTAACGCGCGTACGTGACATCGTAATATCACTATACACATGCTGCAATAGTTTCAAACGCAATCGATGATTTCTTTAATTTCACAAGGAATTTCAAGTTAAAACACTGCTCATAAACATTTGCCATTCTTCCGGCAACACGATTGCATACCTCTCTCTTCAATCGCTATTGAGAGATTAAAATTCTCTTGAAAGCGACAATTCATATATATAATTCAATTCTCTAAGTTTCAAGGTTGCTTTGTGCACATGCGCTCCTCACTGCTCCACGTATACTATTGACAAGGTCCCAGTGCCGTTATTTATTTTTTAGCCAAGCTTCATACAATTATACTCGTGTTGTGCTTAACACCAGGCCTATATTTATATATTGTGCACCACTGTGCTCTAAATAATTTGCCGCCCCTTCACGGCACAAACTTATGTCTCAAACAAGGAAACAGGCTGTGATTTTGCAAACATTCTAGCTCTTGCTGAGTAGCAATTTAGGTTTTCCAAGTTACAAAAGCTACAACGTAATATTAAATGGCCTAATTCTTTCAATGATGATTATGATGGGATGTTATGCTCGAAGATAGGTGTTTCACCCGAAGGTTCCTAAGCAAGGTGAAGCCATGGTAGTTTGCCATTGCCTTCCATGGGTGATGATGACGTACTTAGGACGAGACCAACAGGTTAACTTGAGATCCGAACCACTTATGTCCCCACCGGAAATCAAACCAGGGTCCCCTTGATTACAAGACAACGAACTTAACCACATATCCATTGGGGACATATTTTCTAAATACTGGCATGTAGTTTATTCGTGTAGATTTCAATTTACCGTCCGGAGAAAATGCATTCCATTAATTCTTAATGAACCGTTGTCATTTTTATATTTCATAATTTCACTTGAATTATGATTGAATATCTTAAATATTTACCCCTATCACTGTAATAGTAAAATGTGGAATTTAAAAAGCTAGGCTATGTTTTTGACATTGTTTATTTTGAACTTATCACATAATTAAAGATTATAGTGAGTTTATTGAAAAACACTTTATAAAAGTTTATATGTAAAAAAAACTATAGTTTACATAATGAGTGTGGATGATTTTAAGCTATACGAATGAATAAGAGAAACTCTCCAAAGTATCTGCAAATAAACTTTTTCTCCTGTATGCATTTTCTCATGTATTTTAGCTTACTTAAATAACCCATATTTTCTCGCGCTTGCGCGAGCCTCTGAGGGTTGCTAGTTTTAAATGTTACTTTACTGTGAATCTTATTTAAAAAATCCAGAATTTTGCCGACCCCTAAATTCTGCTTCCCTGTGCTCGAGCACAGAATAGCACTTACCTAAATACGGGGCCTGCTTAACACACATTATTCAGTTAGAACTATAGTATATAGAATGAGTTTCAGAGGAAGTTATAAACTAGGTAATATAATTGAAACACTTTTTTTTTTTTTTTTTGTGAGCTTGTGTTTTTTCTTTCAACTTTTAGTCTTGGGATAAAAATGGTTCAAGAAATGGACTTTCCTATTATTCTAGGGTATTTTCAAAATTTTCTTTACAATACGTTCTTTGTATTCTATATTTTAAATCATAGAAAAATAGAACGTTAGGGAAAAGATCTAAGTGAGAATGAAAATGTTATTCGTCTTTAGAGAGTTATCAATATCTCAGTTAATTCACCAGACTGCAGAGGTATGTTGATTAGAAAGACAATATGATTATATTCAGAATCTGAATGTACAGCTTCCCTAAACATAGGCTATCATCTCGATTTTATAGATACTTAATTCCTACCTTTTCGTTAATTAACATATAAAATATTTGACTATGCATATTAGAACCTAGCAAATAATATATGTACTATGATAACTTAACTCCTTAACGACGGACTTACTTAAAATAGTTCGAAAAAAATATTCGTTAGGTATTCTACGTGGATTAGGATTACTACAGTGAATCAACTGATAAATATATGAAAAATCAATTTTTACTATGTATTTCCGGTATGTCGCGAATTCGAGATATTCGGCAGGTAGGTTACACTTCACTCTTCACACAGAAAATAAGAATACTTATAAATTTTACATTTAAAATATTACAAATTATTTCTAAATTAATACTTGGTCAGTTTTTCATTTTACTTGACAACTTTTTGTCACATTTACTACAATTGTGTATTCAACTACTCATGGAATTCCAGGAAACAATTTTTGTTCTTGTTCAGATGTAGACCAACATTACATTTGGGACAGTTTATCACTGTATGTCTCTTGCAGTTTGGCTTCTTGCTACACTGCCTTGATTTCATAACAAGAAGCCAGTGCGCTACTGCATCTGTGCGCACTTCAGTATTCGGAATTGTCTGCACTGGACCATGATTTCTCTTCTGTTGGAATTCTCTATCAATGGATGAAGATGGAAGCCCTCTATTTCGTTTGGCAAGATATTTTCCTTCCATACAAAGAGATGCTGCAACTGCTATTCTAAAGAAAAGTTGATCTTTGTGCTTCTTCTTCGCCATCCCTAGGATTTCACAGTCACGACTGTAGAGTAACCAGCTGTTGGCAATAACAACACCAACGAAATGGAAGAAAAGCCTTAGGTAGTTTTCTCAGAGTGCACATGAATTCGGTAATATGAAATGAGAGCATCTAAAGCATTGACTCCACCCATAAACTCATTATGTTGGGTGATGGTGCTTGGATATGAAACAGTAATTTTCTTCGTCTCACTTCTATCCCATCTTTGCACAAGTGATGTAGGGTGCCCACTAGCGAAAGTATTTGCTACTATCATTTCTTTCCTGTCAAACCACTTGACACATCTAATGGCTACATTGTCTAGGCTTACTTCTTTCTCTTCAAAATATTGTCTTTCCTTCTTTTTCATATCGCTGTTTGGACTAAAGGTGCATCCTTGCATCCGGTTCAGTTATACGGACCTGTTCCTAATGACAATTTTCCCTCCTTTGCAATTTCGATGAACAACTGTGGCGATGAAAACAAATTATCAAAGTAAATAAAGTGATTCAAACCACTCGGAACAACCGCAAATGTTAGTCATTACTGCCGAATATCGCGAAAAAGCGACATTCCGCGTTATTGTAATATTTAGAGAAACGTTTTGTCCAAAATGGACTATATTACGTCCCTGTAACCGTTGAATATCCATAAGTGTTAGGCAGTTTTTATGTTAGAAATACTTACCTGTTTTGCAATAGAGCAAAAGATGAAAACAGCAAACACACACACACACACACAAAAAAAAAAAAAACTCGTTGTTCTGCTACCGTCAAAATCCTCTCACTCATAGAAGTACACAAAATCGTCCATAGACGGTATACTAAGCAAGAATAAGTTGACCGCTCCGTCGCGAATTCGTTGCAATCGGAATCTGCGGCCATCGTCACACATTGGCTCGTAGAAACACACATAAGAAGTATGTCCCGGATTCCCAACAGACTTCCAAAAACGGTTAATAACGACATTAATTAACATTTTCTGAACAAACAACTTGCATGACTTTCTGAATCCAATTACTTGTCCTCTCACTATAGCAAGTGGGAAAGTGCCCGCATTCCTCTCCTCAAAGTTACTCCTTAAATGTGTCCCCAAAGTTGATCTAAATAAATCGTTTCCTCGCACCACACTCAAAATCAGAAAATGTAAAAGATTTGCGTTTGGCAAGCATGTAGTAATAAGCACATTTATCAAACAGGTTTAACTTACATAAACATGCAAAACTTCCAGTCTGCTATACAACTCAATAGTGTACTTCTGTATTACATGGTTGCATATAAGTCAGTGTGGAAATACATATTTCTATTTTAGTGAAATCGAAGTATTTGGCCACTATTTCTCAAAAGGCCACTAAATCTCTAGCAGTACTGTACATAAGCCCATGGTCGCCATGGCTGGCAATTGCTAATTACAAAAAATATGGTTGAAAAATACGTTGGTCCAACCGTATTTTCGTAATTAGCAATTCCCAGCCTTAGCGACCATTACTTATGTACAGTGCTCTAACGTAACTTAAAGTATATAGGCCTATTAGCTAACTAACAATTGCCCGTCACTTTTAGAACATGTCACACTCCACGATTTTACTTGATAGGGGTTACGTTGACATTTGACTTGGTTGATAAATACTAGACGAAGCGGCTAGTTACAAACTAAGGACAATTTAGAAGATGGTTAACCTACCGTTTTCCACCGTTGAGCTACTTTTTGTGTTGTTAAATAGTCTATATTGGTTTTATTGATTTCGAGTTATAAAATGTTAAAACAAAATACAAACTGAACACATGCTTTTTTTTGCCTCTAAAGTAATACTTTCTAGATGTTGAATAGTTAAAATTGTTCTTTCTTACTTTCAATAAGTACGACATTGTTATTTTCAATGAAAGACCTTCGTGTCATATCGAACAGAACTGGCATTATTTAGTTATGGTATTCAACAGCACATATCACAAAGGAAAGCTTTATTCTAAAAAGAGGAAGCAGTAGTAGTCCGTCTGTCGTGTCACAGAACTAGAATTACCATATTGCAAATGAGGAAAAAGAAACGCCCTGCTAGTGCACATGCAGATGTCCGATCTGATAACAGAACACAAAGGCAAACGAGATTTATCAGTAAAGGAAGGAATTAAAGTAGACACTTTGCAGTCTATTGCATTGCAAATTCTACGGAGCACACAAGTCATGTCATTTGAGGTCAGATCTGTTTCAAAAAAGAATGTTAAGAAAGTGATGGTTTGACTTTTGATCCATGGATAGGTTAGTGTTAGGTATTGAAGGAAGTAGTTTATAAGTAAGGGTAACCCATGGCGTTTCTTTTATTCTATGGGGAATCTTTTATTTTCATGGAAGCGAGGATACAATTACATCTTTTAACATGTTGCCGTCTCAAACTCAGCTATCAAAGAAGAACCCGTTCCAAAGATTGGTGCTTGCACGGTAAGAAGCTGCTTCAATCTTCCCTGATATGATTGTGGTATTTAAGTATAATTTCAATCATTTTATAAAATTAGTTCTTTTTATTTGAAACATATTTTCAAACACAAATAGCGCACATGGTTCCAGTGGTACAACATCGGACGCAATGTAATGCTTCACATTCGATTTTAAACTTTGAATCTCGTCTTATACATCCTCGCTGCTGACAAAGGACGTAAATACAGTATAAATCAATCAAATTAGCACAAAATTAATATATATATATATATATATATATATATATATATATATATATATATATATATATATATATATATATATATATATATATATATATATATATATAGGGTAAATGTGCCAGTCCTCGACCACCTAACTCATTTTCTTATCGTCCTTAATCGTTTTTCACTCAATGGAACAACTTAGGAGGATGCAAGTAGCTCACGTGTGTTCCTAAAACTATATTTTATCTATACTTTACCCAAAACTGAGATAACTTATACCATTTATGTGATATTAGTCGGAGAAACACCAATAACTGATTTCTTTTAGTGTTCGACCATTTTCCGTTAATGTTCGACCGCCTACTGTTTAGTCATCGACCACTACTTGGTTAATGTGCTTTTAATTACAGTATGAAGGCTAAAGCATAACTTTACCAAACTAATAGCATCTGTAGATGTTACATAATTAGTTTTTCAGGTATCACTTCGCAGTTTCGCACAATAGTCGCTGAGATTAAGTAATTTTATGATAGTTTTGTCAAAAAAGAGACCACCAAATTCATTTAAGGTTCGGTGTAATGCAGCACCAAACATGCTTCGTCTTCTCTGGGTTGAACGGGTATAAACCCCATCTTCTAAATTCGTTTTAATTACTAATTGTGTTGCTATCTTGTATATCACTCTTTTAATTAGTGGCGCAGAAATAACACGTGTAACATTTTACTCAGTTTCCATGTAGAACTCTCGAAAACGATTTGAACACCGATACGTCACAGGGTTGAAGAATATGTGTGGTGTTTGGTGGAAGGCAGTAGAGTACTATAGCATGGCTGGAACAAAATTCGACGACTTCATTGCCAAGTGAGTCTTGTGACCGTCGATCATTCACCCATTTTAGGAAGCCGTGAAAACATGAAAAAAAAAAAAATGAATTTTAAAGGTCCATAGCTCCAAACCTATGCGACGCACCGTAGTCGGATCAAGACTTCACTTAGGAACCAGTATGAGTTCTATCCAAAAAATCCATGTTTCAGAATCCTGCGGCACTCACGCATCAATTTTTGTGGAGGTATTTTTTCAGTACTTCAAATTATGTGCCAGTAGCAAACTCCCTCTGTAAAAATTGTTGCTTGAGTATCTTAGGATTCTGAAACAGGCATATTTGGATAGGGCACATATTAGTTCCTAAGTGAAGTCTCACCCGACTACGGTACGTCCCATAGTTTTTGGAGCTATGGACCTTTGAAGTTCATTTATTCATGTTTTCGGCAGCCTATAACTCCGAAAGGAAGCATTTGTGCACCCAGGTTGGTCTATACTTTTCGTCTTATCTTGGTCTCAGGAATCACCTCCCAAACGTTGTTCGTGTTGTATAAGTAATTATTGTTATTTTGGAGCTATGGAGCTATGGACCTTTAAAGTTCATTTTTTCATGTTTTCGGCAGCCTATAACTCCGAAAGGAAGCATTTGTGTACCCAGGTTGGTCTATACTTTTCGTCTTATCTTGGTCTCAGGAATCACCTCCCAAACGTTGTTCGTGTTGTATAAGTAATTATTGTTATTTTGGAGCTATGGAGCTATGGACCTTTAAAGTTCATTTTTTCGTGTTTTCGGGAGCCTATAACTCCGAAAGGAAGCATTTGTGTACCCAGATTGGTCTATACTTTTTGCCCTATCTTGGTCTCAGGAATCACCTCCCAAACGTTGTTCGTGTTGTATAAGTAATTATTGTTATTTTGGAGCTATGAAGCTATGGACCTTTAAAGTTCATTTTTTCATGTTTTCGGCAGCCTATAACTCCGAAAGGAAGCATTTGTGTACCCAGGTTGGTCTATACTTTTTGCCTTATCTTGGTCTCAGGAATCACCTCTTAAACGTTGTTCGTGTTGTATAAGTAATTATTGTTATTCTAAACAAATACAATCGGATGTATCCAGATAATGTCTGATAAAGATAATATACAGTGTGTTGCCGTAACTATAACACAGATACATGTAATACATGTAATAAGATTTGCTCTAAAGTACGTTTGTTTTATCTTGGCACACTTCCCGCCACTGCACTTGGTTGGCCTTTAAACTATTTTCTACTAGTATTTACGTGACTGTTTTAATCCAACAGACGTCTTATTGGATTTGTCGTGTAGGTGGCGTTGGTTGTCAGCCGGCCCATCAAATGAGTTATTGCTATTTGGCGGGTAGTTGAAGTTCTTAGTTGCCACACTCGAACAAGTGTGTTACAGTGATTTGTGAGTGGTATTGCATTTTGCTGTGTTTTCTAGTGTACTGTAACTCTCAACTTATGGCGTGACAAGAACGCGTTGCAGACAGATCCGTCCTTTAGGCGGGAAGCGTGCCAAGTAAAAACAAAGGTACTCTAGTCAGATTCTATTTTTACTTAAGCTTTATGTACGAGATGCTACCCAAAATATCCGAGAATGCCATTGTAAGAATCAGCAAACTATACTTATGTCCTAATATACTACGTCATCTTTAAAGTAGTCCTCTTCGACATGTATGCAATGATTTCAGCGTTGTTCCCGCTTTTAAAAGCACTCCTGGAAGGGCGTTCAGGATACGTTACGAGTCCACTTGGACGTCTTTGATTGAGTCAAACACCCTTTCAACGCGAGTTTCACCTTCGAGAACAAGTAGAAGTCGCACGGGTCTAGATCAGGGGAGTAGGGAGGGTGAGGGACCGTTGCCATGTTTTTCTGGCCAGGAATTCCCTCACAACGAACGAGGTGTGAGTGGGTGCGTTGTCATGGTGCAGCAACCAGTCTTTCGTTTGGCACAGCTCTGGCTGTTTGTGCCGAACATCTTCCTTCACTCTCATCAAGGCCTCGCAGTGAAAATTTCCGTTGACATTCTGACCAGGTGGAACAAACTCCTTATGCACAATTCCTCGAATGTCGAAAAAAAATTCAGCATCGACTTGATGTTGCTGCGAACTTGTCGAGCTTTTTTCGGCCTTGGACCCTGAGAGGATGGTGTCTTCCGTTGTAATGATTGCTATTTCGTTTCCGTGTAATAACCATAGACCCAAGATTTATCACCTGTAATGAGTTGGTGTTTGAATACTCTCCACCTCTTTGTAGCAGCTTAATGCACGTGTAAATCATGAAATTTTTTCAATTGATGGTTGAAGGCGTAAACTTCACTGCAATTCGTCTTATGTTCAATTCATCGAATAGAATTCGTTGACATGTATCGTGCGACAATCGAAGTCTGTTACAAACATCGTGAATTATCTGCCTTCTGTCTTCGCGAATCACATTACGCACTTTCATGATCATTTCCGGTATGTTGACGGTCGACTAGAATGTTTACCATCTTCCAGATTCGCGGCCTTCTTTGAAACGCTTGAACCATTCAAATGTTCTTGTTTGACTCAGTGTACTCTCACCAAATGCCTCTTTCAGCGTGTGGTGGGTTTCGGTTGCAGTTTTCTTCAACTTGACATAGAAGTTGAAAATCCGTTGCTGGCAGCCATTTGACAAATCACAGAAGCACTGAAACACATCCTGACATGCACAACTACAACTCACAACTGAATGCGCCAAAGACGATGCGACGTTTTGGTGCAATAGCTAATACATGTACCTCGAGACATCTAGCGGCGGAATGTCGCACTGCTACTGGTTTGTCCGGTAAAGAATATTTCTCGGATATTTTGGGTAGCACCTTGTAGTTAAAAAGTTAGAAGAATGATAAACAGTGACCTACTTTTTCACTGTTTAAATACGACGTCAATTAGAAACAAACAAACCACGCTGATTACTATTCTTTATGTAAACTGCTGGCGTGAAAATAATTCGTTAAGTAAACATTAGGGATGCGCACAAGACAAGATTTGTGGCTGTCTCGTCTCGAAAATATGCTGTAAAAGTGATGTCTCGACTCGAAAAATGTATATTTCTCTATTGGAAGAGCCGTGTCTCGACTCGAATTTTGTCAGGAAAATCCTGTCTCGACTCGTCTCATGCGCATCCCTAGTAAACATTCTAAAGTAGCTTGGTTTACTGCTGCTTTCTTCTATCTGCAAGATCTTTCCCGAGTGTTACTGAGTTGGACTACTTTTCGATGTGTTTCAAAATTGCTAATTTATACTGTAACTAAAGTCATCTACGAGGTGCATCCAGAAACTAAGTTACAAAAGTGTCCCAATATGGCACGAACAGTCAAATCGAGACACGCTTGCGCAGAAGAAAACATATAGCCATAACCTGGCGTAAGAGCAGTTGTGTACAGTCACAGGTGAGAGAACTGTGGTGTGGTAAACAAGGCTGTGCGCATACAATCTCCCATCGAGTACAAGGTACGCACAGTAATTACGGTTTCTCCACGCTGAGAAGCTGTCGACGTCAAGAGATGCATCGAAAGTTGTATAGAGTGTATGGGCTGGATGTCATGAGTGAAGATTTGCTCAGAAGATAGTACAGACAATTCACAGCATGCCGCATCAATGTACACGACGAATTCCGCAGTGGCCGACTGTGGCTGGTTAAGATATCTTTGACCACTCCCCCTACCACTCTGACCTCACGCCTACCCAACATCTATCTATTCTCCACTGGAAGCGGTTTCTAAGCGGGTTACATTTTCACACCGCAGTTGAGTAGCATTCGGTTATGAAATCCTGGCTCCAGTCCTTGGTGGCAAAATTCTTTGACACAGGGATACAAAAGCTGGTGCTGCATTACGACAAATGTCTCAACAAGATGATGCATATGTTGGAAAATAGACTATGGATCACTAACTACCCAATAATAAAATAACACTGTTCTGATGTTCGTCTTTTATTTTACAGTCCATCGGAACTTATATTCTGGATCCGCCTCGTACAAAGCAAAACCACGTAGGCCTGTTCTTGCTTTTTCAAGATGATATTTCAAGTGGAGGAAATGCAATCATTCATTTAGGACAGGGATCTTCAAACTACGGCCCGCGAGCACCACCAATCCGGCCCGCCCGCTATAGTTTATTTTGATCAAATTGTAAAATTTACTAAGTGAACAGTACAAAACAATAATTCAACGCTTTTATGCTACCAATTAAGAAACATAATAACTGGAATACATAATGAAATTGAACATTTTTACTGTAATTGAAGATATTAAATTCATCCTAAAAACTTACAATAAGTGACATACATAGGCAGGGGCGGATCCAGGGTATGATCAAGGGAGGGGCTAAACCATAGTTGGCCGTTTTATCCAGTGTAAAGCAGGATTGAAGCCCATTTTATCCAGTTAAACTTGAGGGTCAAGGGGGGACTATAGCCCCTATAGCCCTCCCCTTGTATCCGCCACTGTACATAGTAATTCACATAGTTAAATTAAACATTATGAGTATTGAGATTTACGTAGCTGTAACTTTCTACTGACAATTGTTTGCAGTTTTGAAACAGGTTTACTAGAGGAAATTGTGAGCAGCGACTTCAAATCTAATCAGTTAACTTAGGTGTTAGATCTGTATATATAAGGGTGTTTAAAAATAACACCGACAACGTTTGGGAGGTGATTCCTGACATCAAAATAAGATTTAAAAAAAAGTATAGACCAACCTGGGTGCACAAATGCTTCCTTTCGAACTTACAGGCAGCCGAAAACATGAAAAAATGAACTTTAAACGTCCATAGCTCCAACACTATGGGACCTATCGTAGTCGGGTCAATATTTCACATAAGAACTAGTATGTGTCCTATCCAAAAATACGTGTTTCAGAATCCTGCGGTGTTTCTGCAATGATTTGTATAGAGGTAGTTGGTGAGTATTTCAAACTATACCCTATGCCCGTAACAAAACTCCCTCGATAAAAATTGTTGCGTGAATACCTTAGGATTCTGAAACATGTATTTTTAGATAGCGCACCGATTAGTTCCTAAGTGAAGTATTGACCCGACTACTGTAGGCCCCACAGGTTTGTTTCTATAGACCTTTAAAGTTAATTTTTTCATGCTTTCGGCAGCGTATAACACCGAAAGGAAGCATTTGTTCACCCGGGTTGATCTATACTTTTTGTGTTATCTTGGTGTCAGTAATCATCTCCTAAACGTTGTCGGTGTTGTTTTGAGACACCCTCTATATACACAGATCTAACAAGGAGAAGACAGACTTTGGTAAGTAAACTTCGGGGCAATTTTTTGCGAGGTGGTAGTGCACATTTAAAGAGTTAATATTACAAACTGGGAGAGCGCAATGGGCAAAAATAACGGAGAAAAACAGTCTTCAAAAAGTTTTCTACTCGCCACGTATATCGTACGACGCGCACATTTATCAAGTGACGGCGTGGCAGAGTGTGGAAAATCTGCGACTCATATGCAAAGGGCTCCGGGTTCGATTCCCGTTCGAGTCAAACTTTGTTTTGTTTTTTGCTTCAACCAATAAAGTAGCCATTTGTAACTATAAATAAAATATGAATACATCATATGTTTACAATGAATAAAACAATAGAAATTTTCAAATCACTTGTAAAATCTTTCTACGTTCCATGTTAACTGGCAAGAAAATTCAATCTATTCCGTACAAAATGAAGATCTTCAGGCAGCAATTAAGGCGAACAGTGGTCAGACATGTAAGGAACTGAGATTACAATTCAGTGTGAGTGAAGAAACCGTTCGGTAGCACCTCCGTCAATTTGGGAAGCACTACAAGTTAGGTCGATGGGTTCCACATGATTGGATCCGAGCCAGAATGCAACGCGAGCAGATACCTGTGTTTCTTTGCTGCCTTGTCCGAGGAAGGAGAAATTTCTGGAAGGGTGTTGAAATATGATGAGAAGTGGGTCCTCAAGCTCCAAGGCGCTATCATCATTAGTTAGCATCCCATGAACCGGTTCAAAAACATTCAAAACCAGCACTGCACCAAAAGAAGGTCCTCCTGTGTGTTTGGTGGATTGCTCGTGGCGTCGTGAACTGCTACCAGTTTGTCAGAGCATCAATGCAACTGTGTACTGTAAGCAGTTGGTTTGTATTTAAGAACAACTCAAAATTCTAGAGCCAGTACATCTGAATCGCAAAGGGGTCCTCCTGTTACAGGACAACGTTAAGCCCCACGTGGCTAGGATGACTCGGGACACCATTCTATGCCTTTTATGGGAAAACTACTACATCTGCCATACTCCCTGGACATTGCACCATCCGATTACCACCTGTTCTACCACGATGGGATCCATGGCCTTCCATAGCGTTGGCAGAAGGTCATCGATGCTGATGAAACTATTTTTGATCTTGGAGGTACGAATGAGGTGACATATCGATGTTCGAAGCTTGTGGGTGAGAAAGGGAGAGAACTTTCTTGGTTACCTTTGTAATAACAAAGCTCCGCCTCCTTTGGAGACAAGGGGAGCTCGAATCAAAATTATAACATCTTTTCCAGTTAGTAGATGAAGATGGAAGATTTCAAAATTTTGTAAACTGTAGGTAGCCCTTGTATTATTTACTTCTATTTTTCCTTATAGAGACAGAACCTCATTTATAGTACGTTTTTATCTTTGTAAATAACTTGCTGAACTTTTAAATTTTGATGAGAACACAAACAAGCATTGGACTTTTTATTGTATTTTTTTTTTATTTTTATGTAACAGGTTGAACTAGATCTATTGAATTACTAAAGATTCTGACAAATCTTCACATTCTTTTGATGAAACGTTTTTATTTTGCATTTTTGCTGCTGTAGGTCCTTAAATCTATTGTTAACATACTTGAGTTTGTGGAAGTTTAATACAATATTTCAAAATATTTCATGAAAAAAAAAAAAAAACGTTATCTCTATTATCAAAAAATCTGTGTAATATTTCACTTTGCTCGTACCAATATTCCGCAAGCCAGTACCAATCTGCCTCCACATGGGGAAGATTGGTACAGATTGCAGACCTTTCGTGAAATGTAATTTACTCCAGGTAGGACATTAGTAGAAACAATATTATACACTGTAAATGCAGCTAAAGAATCACAGTTTAAGTAGGAAAAAAAAATCATGTTTCTCAAGCTGACGATATGTTCTAAAATCTCGAGTAAGTAAAAATCGTACAAATGCCCCCCCCCTCTCCCCTATGTCTGTATCACTACTTGATCCTTCTTTTTTCCTTTAAGCCTTTATCATCATAACTCTGCTTGTCTTTCTTTCTCTCTCTATCTTCCCCACATTGTTACTCTCATCCAATAGTTTTTCCAAGACATCCCCCTCACGGAGATACGAATGGAGAGATATTTTATTTGAACTATATGTTGAACTGCGGAAGTCTACGTCCGGGGACTCATTCCGTAACAACCTTTGCAAATATTGCGAAGCGTAACGCAGCACAACACAAGGTGATACAAAACAAGCAAAAATCAAATATAATTGCTACGCATTTTATCGCAGATTTTACGTTCTGTTCATTCAAACTGCTACAGAGTAAGTCCTCTAATTACTTTATTAATCACTATGAGGTTCACCAACTTGACAACCGGAAGAACTGGTGTCTACTCCCAAGACACTCTTCAAAGTTGTTCTGTAAGGGTTTGCGTCACGTGACGCAATAAATGCGATACTGGAAAAAGAGTCTTTGTCAGCCCACCGGACACAAATCAGAAAAATTACATTATAAAAATTCCAGTTTAAACAAAAGAGAAAAATAATTCCTCAAGAAATAAATGGCGTCTGCAGTAAACATAGTAACGGCATATTATAGTGTACAAAGCGACGGAACGAAGACGAATTTGTCTGTGTACTAAGATGTAAAATACAATTGGCAACATTGTGTGTTTATGCTCTTGCACACATCGGCGAATGTGAGGAAGTTCGAAAGTGTAAATGGTTAAAGTAATGATACAATTTTTCGGAGGACACAGAGTGATATAAAATGTAAACACTGTATTAGTATGTAAGCTAGATAAGCTGTGTATATATTATTGTTAAATGATATACCGATCCTATTGGAGTTGCTTCACCTACGCTGCAACCTTGACAATAGCCTTGTAATTTAAAGGGCAGGGACGGTAAAGAGCAGTAAGTGAGAATGTGGAAACGCTGTCAGAGGATGTTTTATAATTTAAGATAAAATATTGCATTCGATAGTTGAAGATCCACAAAAACATGTGGTTATCATTATTGCTGTTGACATGTAGTTTAAAATTTAGTTCCTTTTAATAAAAGTATTGGTGTTTCACATTTTTTAAATGAGTAAATACACTTTATATTCACAGTGGCTAAATAAATAGCATTTTTTTAAATTACCGGTAATATAATAACTTTACCATGACATTGACTTACATATTTGAATTTCGGTGTGATTATCCACGTTGGTAATGTGCATGATACTTTGTATACTTCCCTCTGTAAAGAAAATGTTCGATTATTACAAGCGTATACTGTGAGTTAATTATAGCGAAAAATATAGTTAATTATAGTGAAAACTAACTGCATTCGCCATCCAGTTTCATTAACATAATTGAATTTAAAATCCACTTAGTTAAACTTCAAGTAATTTACACCTTTGTACTTATTGTCGTACTGCTAAATTAATGCCAAAGTTTGTACTAAACGTAAGTTTCATGCTTGATCGATTTACTTACGTACAAGATGTGTTATTTGTTGTAAGACATAAAACTAAACTTAACATTTACTAATAGAACGTATGGATACATTAAAGATAGAAAATTACTACTATTTTTGTCTTAGATCAAACATGTTGGTCCAATAAGCTCATATAAGTTAACCCCAATATGCAATTTTACGTTATTGTCTAAATTGCTGATGTTTCAAGTAGAAATATTTAGTAAAATAATAAAATTCAATACTTCATAAGAAGCTTTGTACCTTGGGATTTCATCTATTTACTGCTGAATAATTTCGATCTTCTCGAAGGTCTTGATCAACATCAACTTATTTATTTATTTAATTGTTTGATTGATTTTTTGAAAATTTCCTCAATTGCGACTCATGCAATTTCGTTGATGTATCATAAACGAATATTTCGCGAATAACCGCAATAAATGACGTAAGTCATGTCTCCTAAGAAAGGGTAGTTTTATTTTGTGGCTGAGTTTTCTTCGAAATTTTCAGAATGCAAAATTTTGTTCGTTGAGTTGAGTTGATTTTGAGTTAAACGTTCCGTTCAGCAGCGAGGCTATATGAGACTGAACCTACTGATTAACGTGGAATCCGAACCACATGAGCTCTCGCCGGGCATCGAACTCGGATCTCTAAAATTTTGTTTGTGTTTCATAGTTAAATGTTTAAGTAATAACTGTAGCTAACATGATTTAGTTTTAAAAATATAAAGCGAGAATGTTTAGTGCGATGGTCTGTATCCTTTGTTTATTATATTTTCGTATCTCAAAATATTGCAGACTTCAAACAATAATATTAACTTTTTTGTGCTGATTTTGTAATAAATTCGAAACACTACCCAACGAACTATGTAGTGTTTTTGAGGTGCTCTTTGCTCTTCCTAGTTCGTCATTAGGCTTAATGGCGTACACAGTCACTGACAAGGTTTCAACTTAATATCATTTCGGAATTTTTGTTTACATATATTACTATAGTCAATGTTTATTTTTCATAATAGCTTATTCAAAGGTGGTGGCTAAATCCCGACCGTCTTCCTTTGCTTACGGCACTGATTTAGGATGGTTCATTGAAATTACTAAGCCATTAAAATGCCAACTCCGTTGAATAAAAATCCATTTATTTATTTTCGTTGTCCTGACAACGACATTCCAAAATCCTATTATATAAAACATATGAATATCTTTTTATATAGATATTATAATTAACATATTTCTTTTTCTTTATCGAATTACCTAATCAGTCTAGTACATATTTTAAAATATCTTACGCCCTAATAAAATAAGGATTTACAAGTAGTACAAATATACAACGTACTGTTGTAGATTAGGCCTACGACGTCCTAATGGATTTGAAGATTTATTATTATGATTATTTATTTTAACAATAGGAGCATACCCATAACACAAATTATTTTCTAAGTTCTAAATAATTATATACAGAGAAATTTAAGCATTGTTGCTTGGTCTTCGCAATATTATGAAAATATGAGATCGAGACTGACGTACATTTTTAAGTTTTACAATTTATTAAGAAAATAGCTTGAAAAACCTAAAATTACAAACGAAATAAATGAATGCCCTTTTTGTATATGAGACATTTCGGATAGTGAGGTCGAACTCTAATAAAGACTTACTCTTTGGATTAGCGTTTAGCTCCCCATTTAGCAGCGAACTTATATGAGACGTGGATCTGTAGGTTAACATGAAATCCGAATCACAAGAGCTCCCACCCGAAATCGAACCGGGGCTTTCCGTATCGAAGACGCATATCATACAGCCACAAGAGAGCTCAAGGAAGATTTGTTTTGAGAAAAAATACATTTTAAACTTTTTTTTCGATAGGTGTACTCAATAAAATGTTCGTCTGTCAGTATATATATATAAATGAAAGTGCTATGTTTGACTTAATAACTCTTGAACCACCCGATCGTTCTTGAACAAATTTTCAACATAGATAAGGTTCGGGCCTGGGATGTTTTTCTTTTATAATTTCACTTTGACGATGCAGCTTAGGGGAGGGGGAGACCGATAAACCAAAATGACCGATATTAGCGTCGAATCCATAGTTTTCGGGGTCGCAGAGATGAACAGTGACATTTCTGATCTCGTTTACATCCAAATTCAGCCCCCATTAGTGCTCCTAAAGGTGGATGGTGACATGTAAAAATAATTGAAAATGACCGATATTTCTATCGAATTAATAGATTTTGGGGTCCGTAAGTTGATTGGTGACACTTTTCATGCCCTTTATGTCCAAAATTAAACGTATTCTCCCCGTGTGAATAACGGGCATTCTGCTAATTGTTAATATTATTATTATTATTAATTGTTGAAATTTATGTAATTATGAGTGTTGTTTCGGGTAAATAAAAAAAAAATGACTTAATGTTGATTTCTCCCTTACTACCTGGAACGATTCATATATGAATAGAATGTTTGTAGACAAGTTATATAGAGCTACTTAGAGCGAGAATAACTTTAACTATTATTTTAATTATTCTCGTTCTGAGTAGTTTCATATAACTGTTTACAAACACGCTATTCATGTGAGATATTCTGAGTAGTAAGAGCGAACTCAGCATCAAAACATTTTTATTCACAAGTTTTCTGGTGCATATTTTCCACTGAGTTTAATATTGTGTTTTTATTTTATTAATACATACTATTTACGTTACAGGATGGGCAGTTTTACTTCAGCGCCAAAGATTCAGAATGAAGATACCCAAGATGGTGATATTGACTTGGCTGATCAATTAACACGAGATGAATTAATTGAGTATTGCCACCGTGAACTTGCTGATCTTCCTTCACTTGTTAAACGGTCTTTCCGTAGCATCAACCATCAGTTTGATGATGGTATGTCTGGTGTAAGAGTTCTGCAGTGGAATTTACTATCTAAAGGTAAAATTATTTCACGTTTTTCTTTATTTGACATGTAGATTCTATGAATTTTCCATAGCGTGTTAATTGAATTGGATTTGAATTTAACGTTCCGTTCAGGAGCGAAGCTGTATGAGACGTGGACTTACAGCTTCACATGGAATCCGAACCTTATGAGCTCCCGGCAGAAATCGAACTCGGGTCTCCCACGCCAAAGGTGTGTACACTATCCACATAGTCACAAAGAAGTCCCTTATGGCGGGCCTAAATAAGAGAAAGTATATACAGTGATACTGGTCTTTATTGTTTATACTTCGGTTTCCTTCTGTTGTGAGGAATGAAAGAGGTTTCGAATGTAATAGAAAAAGAAATGTATTAGGAAAATATGGTTGAAGTTTGGTCAAATACTCCAAGTATGAGCATGCACAACCTCTCGAATTAATGTGTTGTGAATTAGAGAGGCAAAACTTTATCTTGACTCATTTGGCCTAAAACAACAGGAAAAAAATTGAATATGTGTAAAATTGTATATTGTTCAGTAGGTTAATAACAAAGTGGACTTTATTTATGCCTGAATATTTATCCAGTAAAATTTTCGGGAACTCTTCTGTTCCCTTCATCGGCCACGATGTCCGGAAAAGAAACTCACACCAAAACAAAACTCATATATCTGCTAGTCAAAATTAAATGTACAGATTTTTTTTTTTTTTCATTTATCGTTACTGACGAAGGGAACAAAGGAATTCCTGATAATTTTCACCAGAACGTTGGTGAGCATTTTTCTCTTCCTCTGTACGCTTGCCTATGACAATAGATAAGAATTACACTTAAATATGTTGTAAAATTTAAAATCTCTTGACTGGTTGTTAGAAACATACGTGTGAATCTACAATAGTATAATCGTCCCGCTAATACCATGAGAGGAATTTGCTTCTAAAAGTATAGACAGAGTAAATCTGGATATGGCTGAAACTACGACGACGAGGAGTATGAATGATTTTTGATACGGTTGCCACACGTCCATATTTTGTATGAACAGTTTGTATTTTAAGACTTGTCTCCGTGTCCGTATCATACTCTTTAAAAAAAAAAAAAAAAGTGGCATAATGTCCGTATTTTTGTTTTAGACTCAGAAAATAGATTAATTAGTTGATTCCCTACTATTGCACCTATTACACCAAGGAACACGGCGGGAGTTCTATACTCTTTCATTTTATAGATACAGGAAACAGACCATGGTTTTTCTGAAAGGACCGCACTGGCATGTGGAGTAAGTTTACGAACGATCCAGAGTAGTAAAACTGGGAATACTTTATTTCGATTCCCGGCCAAGAAGCTTCGCCTTGAAAACCCAATCAGAAATACAGATTTGAGGTCCGTTAGCTCCCATGAATGTTAGACTGCTTAACACATTTGAAAATATAACATGTAATGATCCAAATATCATTTAAGCTAAAAAGAAAGAAAAAAAATCAGTGTAATATGTGTTTAAGTAACATAAACGATTAGTCTAGCTGTTGTAAAATCAAAAGTATCCATATTTTTGTATCCAGAAATCTGGCTTAACCCTAATTCTTAATATTTATTCATTAATAGTGTTTCACATGCAGCTTCGGAAATTAGAACTTTCTCGTGACTAAATGGTCAGCGTTCGCGCCTTTGGCCCAGGAGAACCTGGATCGTTTCTGGTGGGATCTCAAGTGGTTTAGGTCCCACGCTATGGTAGGTCCTGATCTTATATACGGTCGGTGTTGAAATGGTACGTTAAACTTTAAGAAACCAAAGCCAGAAAAGGTTCAAAGTCTGGTTTGTAAAAAGAGCGCTCGCTTCTGACCCATAGTTCAATCTGAAAGACCTGTGAATTTGTAGATAAAAATCATGTGTTCCTAATTTTACTCTCGTATCATATTCCACCAATAACTATAAATATTTACTTTCCCATTTTAGTCTACAAGACATAACGTGTGACGTTAAAACTTTTATTTCATTCAATTCGACAATTTTGGATATATTTTTCATACACAGCAAAAAACGAGGTATTGAAACAACAACAAATGACTACCACTTTAGCGTATTACTTGCGTGTTAATTCAAAACCAAGGACATCGTCGTCCGAGCATATCAGAAATACCTTGTTATTGGATGTATTTGCATTGTTTTTCTTGTTTGGTATAAGCAAAGCTTTATGTAGTGTATTTGCATGTATAACAAGTAACGAATAACATTCTGTTTTCTGTAATCGGTCACAATAATAGTATTGAAAAACCTATGAATTGTCTGACAACAGTTACACGGATAGCAGTGTTGCCATCTGTTTTCTTTATGTACTATTCTTATGTCTTAGGACGCAAGAGCAGAAGATGCCAGAAATGTTACTCGTGTAACTTTTGTCAGATAATTCACAAGTTTAGAAAACTATTATTGTGACCAATTACAGAAAATATAGAACCTTATTTGTTGTTTCGTATAAATGCCAAATATACTGTGTAAAGCTTTGCTTATACCAAACAATTAAAACCAATGCAAATTCTCACAGCCAGTAACTAGTTATTCCTGGTATGCTTGGATAGCGGTGTCCTTTGTGTTGAATTAACACAGAAGTAACACGCTAAAGTGGTAGACATTTTGTATTGTTTCAACACCTCATTTTTTGCTGTGCACTGTAGGGAAGGTAATGAAGAATTGGAAGCACTTTCGAAGGAAGTAGAGCAAATCCTGTTTTAAGGTACCGTCTCAGTGTTCACTTGGTGGGAATCGAAACTGAAACATTTCAAGTTCGTCCCAAGAATAGATTTCTCGTTCACCCTTATAACTAACTAACTGTATGGCCTATGGTGATTCATTTTAATATTATCCTCCCATCTGTGTCTAGGTCTTCCTAATGATCCAATTAAAACTTTGAAAACTTTTTTCCACTTTGGCTAATGACCTGCCCACCAGAGCCTCCTAGACTTGACCCCAACGATGTTTGTTAAACTATATAAATTATGAAGTTTCCACCATTACCGTTCCTGTTGGTCCGAATATTCGAGTTAGGATATTCTCAGATACTTCTAGTCTATGTTCTTCCCTCAGAGTAAGCGGCCATCTTTCGCAACCGTATAGCACAATAGGCATGGTTATTGTTTTACTTATTTTTAGCTTCAAATTCCTCGACAGAACTCGCGAGGACAAAAGATTTTGAACTGAATAATAACACGAACTCCCTACCTTTAGTTGATATTTAATTTCTTCGTGGATGTGGTTTTGGTCTTTTAAATTGATCCTAAATATTTGAAAGTACAGTACACTCCTGAGTATCCGGCCTGATGTGGCAGAAGAGCAGGCCGGATAACAAAAAAGCCGGAGTTCTATGAACTTCTTACGTATATCCCAAGAACAATTTACGAATACTGTACAGTTATAATCAGAAACAACAGCAAGCGTACTGTATTTGAGGTCCTTTACGTACTGACGAAACAATGAACAAGGAGCAGAACGCTGCTCTTTTCCTGTCACAACTTGTATTTTGCACTCGACATATAGGAGGATTGTAACAGACGCTCGCTTCCAGTGCCTTGACAATGTTGCCGTCTTCATTTAATTACGATAAAAGAAAACTGGGCCGGATAGTCGTGAGTCTACTGTATTCACTTTGTCGAAAGTATTATTTGATATTTTGATATATCCATAACTTGCAGTATTACGATCCCGGCGAACTTTCATATATATATTTAGTTTTCTCTGCATTTACTTCTAAATTCATGTTCCTGCAAGCGTTTAATAAGACCTGTGCATTTCTTTCTATTGTTCTCCGATCATCCACTTGTATATTTACATAACATGATGAAAAACATTCAGCTGTAGGCCCTGGTTGCTATCTTTGATGTTCTTTACAGTGTACACCAGAACAAAGTCAAATAATAATGGCGGATAAGGGGATCTCTTGTTTCAGGCCACTCTGGACGTGAGAACTCTTAGACAAGAATTTTCCTAGTCGGGCATTTTACCCTTATTCCTCTGCTGAAGCCGGAAGTAATAAAATCTACCGTTTCTGGTTTCAGTATTGATCTTTTTAGATCAAAATCGATGAAAGAGATGGCAAGTTACGGCTTTAAAATATAAATTGAAGAGCCCAAGAAAAGATTTGATCTTCATTTCTATCTCTCTGTTCAAAGTGAAAGTTTTAGCACAGATCGCCATAAAGAAAGAAAGAAAAGGAATAGATAACAACAATCTGGTTTTTGATGTGAATTCAGTATCGCGATGGTAGGGTATGTCTGCCTTATTTTCCTAGAAAAACGAGAAGCCGTAAAAATCTGCTACAATTTGCAGTTTCATTTTTAATCCCCTTAGAGCAAGAACAGTAATAGATAGTGAGAAATTGTTGTTATATGTGGATTCAGCGTCTCAAGAACAGGATCCTTCTCCGATTTTATCCCTCTTTTTCAACCAGAAGTGACCACTTCAGGTTTCAGTATTGAGTCCCCATAGTTCGAGAGTCTACTAAATTTCACAATGTAGTACAAAACTCTCTTATAATCATCTCTGCATTTACTTGTACATTTGATTTATTGTTGCATTGTTAGAGTCTGAGTTTCTGGAGAATAGTTTTGAAACTAAAACTTACCAAGTTTCATTACTTGTCGAACTATGCAACACATTATAATATACAACAAATTATTCACCTAGTAATGTTGCTTTGTAACAACAGTGAAAATGTAAGAACAATTACCAAATTTTATCGGTCTTCTTTTTTACTCGCAAATATTGCTAAAATTTCGATGATTTGCGCTCTCATCTTTATCGTTGTTGTTTAGCTCGAATTGGATAAAAGATTGTGGTATATTTTAGTTTATTTAAAACAGAACCTGTTCGAAAAGGTATGAACACTTTAAATCAGAAATGTTGAATTTCTGGATTCGTTATTCCTCACATTTCTGTTATTCCTCCCTATTCCTTTCTGAGATGAAATCAAGAAGTACTGCTGCCAATTATCAATATAGATTAACTGGTTAGTTGAATTATAGTTTAGCACCCCTTTCAGCACCGATGTTATTAACAATTTAAGACAATTTACAATTTGAGACGTGGATTTACAATTTAATATAGAATCCGAACCACCATGATGCGTTGAAATGTGAACACTTTCTAACCAACCCCTGGACCCCGTTCATCAAATGAGCATGTGTTAGCCACTAGACCAGCGGGAAGGACAATATTGAGCAACTGTGGTCGCCGGCGAGCACTGACATCAAGAATAGAAAAATGTATGGCTATCAGGAAGCGGACTAGGTAGCGTAATGGTACGGAAAGGGGTTTCGGAGTTCGAATCTCGGTCCAGTCGTTTATTTTTTCACTCTTTGTTTATATAAATTGCCGGGTATCAATATAGACTAACAGCGGTATTTTTAAGTTAAAAATAAATAAACTAAATCCATATACTACAACAAAGGTAATTACTATAGTGTCTTCTTCTATTTGCAGTTTGTGACGAAGCAGTTTCAAGTCCGCATCATCTCCGGGTGTTTCAGTGGAATGTTCTCTCACAGGGTAAGTGAAAATTCACATTTCAGTTGATATTGTCCCTGGAGTCACATCACGAAATAAACTAACTAATCCGAACAGATCAAGTCGGTAAAAGTTAATACAGCGAACTATTTGAATTGATTTCTCCATTTCATCTATGACCCCGTGCAATGTAATAGCCAATGCTCTTGTATTTCATGTGAGCGGTCCTGAATTCGATTCCGACTGGAACATTCGGTCGAAACGGTCTAAAAAGCTTTCATTCACTCTTACTTATACTTTTACTTTAGTTTTCTCTCAGCCATCAGGAAAGTGTCGACTTATCAACTTATGGTATCAACTTATAGATCCATCCTGCTTCCTTCGTATCCCTTCGACAAAAACTGGTTTAGGTTGTAAATGACAGAACAGCCAGTCAAGATAAATCAAATAACTAAATAAATAAATACCAATGGGGAAATTACAACTATACAACAATATTATTCCGGCTGCAGGAATTTTTTACAGAATCTTCCGTGATGATTCTCAGGCTGTTCAATCGTAACTGGGAGACGCTCTGTTAAATACACTTCCCTCATGCAATGATCACATTAGGTAGGCTATAGAAAAAAAAAAAAAAAAAAATATATATATATATATATATATATATATATATATATATATATATATATATATAAGTGCATATTACTACTTCCTTTTATTCTTCGAAAAACGTATTTCTAACCGTCTTTAAGAAAGGGAGGTTGTCATTTCAGTATATACCAGCTTTTATTTTAGATTTTGTTTTTTGTGTATCAATTTGCGAAACAAATTTAAGTTTGCATCTCAATTTATAATATTTGTATAGTATTTTCGACAGTAATAGAAATAGAAATACTGTAACTTATTTTACTGTTTTAGGTGGACATGAAATTGTCAAGATAAACAATTCTTGTATATAACAATATCATATGATAATGAAAATCATACGAATTTCCTTCTCTTATTTAGTACATATTCTAGAAATTAGGAATGCGTCGTAATACGATCTACACAATGCAAATAGCTGAACGATGTAATCTCCTTCGTGCTTTTCTATGATGACATGGCCAATAAAAATTTGGCACCGTATCATTTACGAGTTAATTTACTCAGTTTCCACCGGTTTGAATCCACTTATAGTACAGGGTGTCCAAGAAGTCCCCGTACCCCTGGTTTGAGTATTATAGAGAACAATGTCAGTGTAATTTTAGTTGTAGTAGGGGTAATGCTGCCTTCATGGTCACAGGCAGCAGCGTCTGGTAGCCCTGCTTTCAAGCACTGTTTGGTGTCCCTGCGTTCAAGGTCACGTGAAGCATTGCAGTTGTGAAGCCACGGCTGGTATGAGTGGGTGCACGAACGAGCACAAACAGTGAAATAGGTAATGTGTCCTTTAGAGATCGCTTTGGCAAGGAGCCATCTCGCAGAGCAACTCTCCATAGTTGCGAGAAACTTGCATTTACTTCAGGATGTATCAAAGATTGGCCGGGTAGTGGACGTAAGAAGACGTGTGAGAAAACATATGCTACCGTAGCTCGGTCAGTTGCGATGTTTCTAACTAAACCACTTCGCAAAACAGTGCACATATACTGCGTTCAACAGTGCATGACCACATTAAAAATAAAGGTTTGCATGTGAAAGCATTTATAACGACGTTTGCGAGTGAATCATCTGATAACGATGTAGAACAACGTGTTGCAACCTACCATGCCCCAAATGCTGTGTCTCGATCACGAGTGTTATTTTCAGATAAATGTGCGATATATCGCAGTTCACACATGGAGAATGTGGCCTTCATATCTGTAAATAAAATCCTCATTATCAGCAAGAGTTGGAACTAAAGTTACCTCATGTTATAATATGGCACGGGATGACCTCTCGTTACTTTTTCGGACTTTTTTGATAAATGTATGACTGGACATTTTTTTTACACACGTTGCAAACGTGGTTAATATCACAACTGGATGATAAAAGAATCGTGAATCATGTGTGTACAGCAGGACGGAGTTTTACTCTTCAGGTGCATGATTTCCGTAATGGACACTTTCCAGATCGCTGGAGCGGGCGTGGTTCTCCAACATCTTCATTCCATTAAAACGCTCCAAACAAAACCCAAATCTTACACCAGACAACTCATTCTAGGGAATAATCAAGTCACGTCTCTCGTCGTCGGTGTACAGGGCAGATGAAGAATTCTGCGAAGTCTTTCGAACGATAACTCCAAACGTGTCAAGGAGGACATGGAAACGCATACATGTGCGTGTATAGCACTATGGAGGACATATAGATACATAATTCGTACATGTTGAAGAGGTCGATCATTTCAAATCGTTAACTATTTGACGAAGGGTCGTCAGTTGAAGGACAGGGAAACAGTTGAATATGTAATAACTCGTCACCTATTCCAGATAATAATTAGTGGAATATATGATCATTTATTGCATATTTAACTTTTTCATCCTCTGTGGAATTACATTTCTTTCTTTCTGTCTGAGATACGACCCTTCGTCAAATAGTTGACGAAATATCTTGGAAGTATTTTGACGAGAGACGCTTACTGCACCAAAGACATCAAGACAAGAATTGCAATAGCCAAAGGGGCATTCAATAAGAGAAGATCACTCTTAAGTAACAGGCTTAATGTTAGACTAAAGAAGAAGTTGGCCAAGTGCTATATATGGAGTATTGGACTGTGTGGTTCAGGAACCTGAACGTTACGGAAGTTAGAGAAGAAATATTTAGACAGCTTCGAAATGTGGTGTTGGAGGAACATGGAGAAGATCAAATGGACAGAGAGAGAGAGTAAAGAACAAAAATGTTTTAAAACAGGTAGGAGAGAAGAGGACGGTTTTTGCTAGCATCCTTCGTGGGAAGGGCAGTTGGTTTGGGAAGAAACTATCTTCATACCGCCATAGAGAGAAAATGGAAGGAAGGCGAGGAGTAGGGGAATTGATCGATGATTTAAAAAACAGAACAAAATATTGGGAGTTAAAACATTGAAAAACGTGGAAGAAACATGTGCAGGAAAAAAATAAAGTCCCAGGACCTGCAAACAGGCAGAATACCTAATAACATTAATAATAATATGTGCGTACTCAGTATGTACTAACCAAATAAACTAAAATTACACTGACATATCTCTCGTTGATACTCGAACAAGGGGTCTGATGTTCCCTGGGGCACCGTATACAATCATTATTTCACTTTTCATTTGAGTTCTGCAATTCCATTGACAAGGAGAAACCCTTTACTTGCCTGAAGAAGGAAGTTACGTTTTTTATTAATATATGTTTGTGGTAGTTCTTCCAATAAATATCTTATTGTCTGTTGGATATCTAAGTTAACGGATATCTTTCTTTCTTTTTCTTAAGCTTTGCTTTTCTGTTCTTAGCTTTGGGGCAGCAAAACGATAACTTCGTGTGCTGTCCAGATGAAGCATTGGAATGGAGAACAAGGCGCTTTCTGATGGTAGAAGAAATAGTTTCCTATTGCCCAGATATTATTTGTCTTCAGGTATGTAGCTTTGAAATATTCCTTTTCATGTTAGTATTAATAATTTTACTCATTCATCAAATGCTTTACAATCTACTTTTAATTAATACGCAAAAGAATTCTGAAACCTCTCATTCATGTACAAGTAGAAACTGGATGTTCAGGTATTTGCCTGCCCTGGATGGTAAATAGACAGGCAAATAAATACTTATAATTCAACAAATAGGTAATTTAATAGATTGACACTTATAATTAAGTGAATAGACACTTACAATTCAACAAATAGGAGTAAAATAGGCACCTAACTCAAAATAATGAAGTTAAAAGTCCAATGAAATTGAGAAACCTTGCATAGTGTTCAAATAATCTAGAAATATCGTTGTTTGTAGAAGCATCGTATTCTAAAGAAAGAAGCATGAAATATTTTGCATGTGTATCTAATAAATACATTATTTCAAGCATTTTCTCACTTCATATAGCAGTCTAAAAGTTTTAAGCACCTTGCACACAAAAATCCGAAGGAATTATTGGTTACTTTCCCATGAGTAGATAAATTATTAAGTATATTGTAATTTAATGCGCTTTGGTAATCTCATCATAAGGAATCATTAATTGCGATTTTACATGATAACAAGGTATTTTTTCAAGTTCTCAATTTGATAATTATATTTTTTTGATCGTGCAGCACACTTTTCAAAATTTAATTTTCAGGGGTATAATCGGAAAACATTTCAAAGAAGCAAGAATATGTGAATTGTACTTTTCACCTTAGATCATTTGCTTAGTTGTTACTTGTTTGTCCAAGTGTTCATTAGCTGCAATTTTTTGTTCACATTTCTTGCTGTAATATTCTTTCCATATATTGGAGCGGAACGTGACTCTGACTTGGGAAAAGTTCATATTTCTTATTACTTTTAAATTTCTAGGAAGGGATAGAAATCTATTGAACGGAAGATCTACATAGTTATTCCAATTAAGTATTCATTAGAACATATGGAGAAAATCCAAAGAATAGGCGATATTGGGCATGTAAGCTATAATGTAAGCAATATAGAGCGAAATAAGCAAAATACGAGGGCAAGTCAAAAATTATCTACACTTTTCATTCTACAGTTTATTTACATGAAGCTATGGCTATAGTATGCACATCATTTTACTACGTAATTTCCCTCCTTATCAACGAACTTGGCCCAACGGTCAACGAGCTTGCGTATTCCTTCCAAATAAAAGGTTGTCGGTTGGTCGTAAAGCCACTTTTGCAACGCATTTTGCACGTCTAAATCTGACTTTACGAGTAGGAAACCGAGCTCGTGGTGGATGATTTGATGGGCAGAGCCATGACTGATGTTCAAAGCAGTTGCTACCTCATCGATAGTGATTCGCCTATTCGCCAGAACCATCTCTCGAACTTGCTGAATGTTGTCATCTGTAGTGGAGATTGATGGCCGTCCTGCTCCCTCTACATGCGTTACACTTGTTCGACCACTTTTAAACTTTACTCGAGCCACAAAAACACAGTTTTACTTGATAGTGCACTTCTCCCACATTGCGATGAATGTCTGCCTTTGACACCCTCCAAGCAGAGGAATCGGATCACTGCACGTTGTTCGTCTTTAGTGCAAACTTCTAATGAAGCAGCCATGATATATCTGCAACAGAGGAAGAAAAATGGAGGAATTAAGATCACACTTTCACAGCATTACCACAACAGTATAGCAATAAAATATGCGAGGACAGAAGGCAAATGACAAAAGTGTAGGTAATTTTTGACTCGCCCTCGTAGATTTTGCTAAAATTGAAGCATAGCCCTCCCCTTCCCCACTAACGAAGTTCAGCGCATTAATTTTTGGATCAAAAGATTGAATATATTTCAGGCAAAAATTTTCTTGTATGCCTTATATTTGGAGAACTACATATATTATCGAGTTAGTGAAAGATAGCTGCATATGTTGTAAATAAAACGAGAGGGAGGATTGTTCGCCAATCACAGCAGTATTCTTTCACGTTGTTACTAGCCAACGAAGGTCACTGACCGCGCTGTTGCCGCTAGTTGAGACGACTTGTTAAATGTCTTCAGTTTGTCGCCAGAGCTGCTGTCTCTGTTGCAGAGCCTCTGACAACAGCGCCTCCAGTACTCCACGTGCTCTACTCAACTGTCAGAAGCCACCTTTCCTTACGCATACAGTAGTGTAGCCAAACCCAAACTATTACTTAACTCAGTATGATGTGCTTATATGATATGCTCAGTATGATGTGATTATGCGCTTTCCGTAGGAAATACGAAAACTCGATTTAGGGGCCGTTTAAAAATTTTGTGCCCTTTGATCCAAAAACTAATTATTGGCCAAGATCACAATCTTTTGATACACTTTTTTATCATTCCTAAAATTCTTATAATATTTCTAATGTTAAAAAACGGGCATTTTGCCTAATATTCGGTCCTTAATTATAAGATATATAATATATATCTAACTATAATATTGTTTAGAATTTATCCATTTTATTTCTTCCGAAACACTTAACTGGATTGTTTATTATTATTTTTAGTTACTCATTTATTTGCTTATTTGTAAACGATAAAGTTCACTGTGAAGTAGCTTAAATAAAAAAAGAGGAAAACTTAAGGCAAAACAAAATAAACTTAATACAGTGAAACCTGTCTTTAACGGACCCTTTATTAAAGGGAAAACTTTCTTAAATGGAAATATTTCACGGTCTCTTGAATTTTGGATTACAAAACATGTAAAAGTCCCTTCATTAAGCGGAAACTGTGTTATGCGGACAACGGAAAGCAAAATAAACCTTTAACGGAAAATTCTGAGTTCAGGACTACAGCGTTCAGAAAATGTTTAGACATTCTTTGAGATTGTAAACATATACATTACACTGTCTGCAATAAAGTGTTCGTTCTCTTAAGTCTTTCTGGACAGTGTTGACCTTCCCCAACCACTATTCATATTCGCCCCTGCACAATCTGTCCTTAATCCCCGCAACTTAATCAAGAATCATACGGAAAGTCGGAAAGGGGAAGACGAGGTGGTGGAATACAGTTCGAAGAACAGTGTAGAATAAAGACGTATCAAGATGCTCTCCGAACGTCAGAAGTTTAAAGGAACTGCAACAATTTGCCTTACGAAAAAATGATTTTCATTTACTTAGTATAGTTTCTCAGGTTAAAGGATGTGCGGAAAGTCGAGCAGCCAAGCAGTAATATATACAGAAAACCCTGCTTGACTACTGGGAAAAAATAAAGAAAACGTGTGCATATCATATTTTGTATTTATTTTATTTTATTTCTTCTGTGTATTATCTCGTAGAACAAAGAAGTACTGTAATTGAACACGGTACGTACTGCAATATATTTTGCATGCTTTGTTCCCTGTAAGCATGTATTTTTTAAAAGGAAAGGTCAACCTCTATTAAGCGGAAACCTGGCTTTAACGGAAATTTTGGTGAGTCCCGCTCGATTCCGCTGAACACAGGTTTCACTGTATTGTAATTAAGCTTCAAGAAATTTACTGTTTGCCAATGTTGCCATGTGAAGAGGTCGTCGTACATAGTAATGAATCTAAACATGGTTGTTATTAAAGGAAATGAATAATTTCCACGTACCTTAACGTATATTTTTATTTATGACAATCATTTATACCGTTGTAATATTATCATTATCATTTACAACATTATTTTTATTTATTCTTCTTCTTGTATTTGGTTCATAACGTTAGTTCATCCTTTCAACAAATGATAACTACATAAAGAAGGAACTAGTCATTTGTGGTGTATTAAATTTTATGTTTATACTTTTTAGTCAGCGAGTGATATTCTGCTACTTAAAAACCGTGTCACATATAAGTGACTGACTTTTTAATGAAATGCATCTGTAAGAATTTTCCTATATAATTTCAATCGTTTATTTTGTAGCCTTGTTCACCAGGTTAAGTGACTCAAATAAAGATGGAATAACTTTGTAAATACACTTTTCGCTTTTAGTAAACGGTTCTAAAATTGAAATAAGACCTCTTAATAAATTGAGATTTTTTTTTGTACATATACAAGCAGTTTATCAAGGGATCGAATTCCAATCTGAGAAATTTTGTACCAAAAGTGGAATAAATGTTTATAAAAATGATTCTGGCGTGTTGTGAGTGACTTAACCTAGTGAACAAAACTACAAAATAAGTGATTGGAACTGTACAGGAAAATTCTTACAGCAATTAAAGAAATAAGTGTTTCACGTATTTGCTTAAAAATTAGTTTTGAAATGCGTAAAAAAAAAATGCTATCTCTAAATAAAATATTGCTGTAAGTTTTTAATAACTTTTACAGGTGTAATGTATATTCAAAATATCGCTGAAGTGATGTTTGCACGTAGGAAGTGAAATGAAACGATATTAATAAGTTGTAAAGTAACGAGTAGGGCAATGAAGTTTACAGGTAGAAAAATAACGTCTTTGTTTTGTTGAATTCTTTTTAGGAAGTGGATCACTTTAATTTCTTGAAGAAAGTGCTTGGAACCCAAGGATATAGTGGTATTTTCTTGCCGAAGCCAGATTCTCCTTGTTTATACATTAAGGAAAACAACGGACCAGATGGCTGTGCAATTTTCTTTAGGAATAACAAGTTTAACTTACACAAGATTGAGAGAAGAATTTTGGAAGTCTGGAGGGTGCAAAGCAATCAGGTAAGAATTTATAAACATTTTTACTTCTCTGTTGTGAGATATCATTTATAAAAGTAGTGCAAATATTGTCCAATAAATAAGCGTTTTCCTTTTGTCATTCTGTCAGAAAACTAATACAAAAACGAAGTCGAGAAGTTAGGGAGATTTTGTAGAATATTGATAATACTAAAGAAGTTTAGCAGCAGCTCTATTTTCTTAGTGTTGATGATGACAATCATCTTCGTGGCATGTAATTTCCATCAAATGTACACAAGAAAATGAATTCAACTTTCTGTGTAGGTAACTTCTGCTTGAGGAAGAGCATATAAGCATTCAAACAGTGCGTGCGACATGAGCGTGTATACTGCTTATGGAAGGCTAATTATTGTAACATGACGTGACGTCAATGTCCCAGTTAATAATATATAAGATTAAGATTTGTCGTGTCAAACTTCAGATTGAAATTGGACGCAAAGTGAAAGTGATTATGAACATATGGCATTCATTATTGTTAACTGGAAAAATATCTGAAAGACCGAATTTTGCTTCGTAAGACGGAGCAAAATTTTATTCTTTTTTTTTTTTTTCCCAAAACCTAAAATCGAGTCCTAGATAATTCGCTTTCTTATACTTAAAAATGCTAATGAATCTCATTTGAAGAAATTCTGAAGGCCCAGTTTGAAAGTAGCATTCACAACTAACTAATTAAGAACAATAGCTAGAAAATCAAAGTTCCTTATCGTAGTATCCTCGAAGACAGCATTTCTCAAATTTACTTCAAGTAGGGACCACTTTTATTACTCAAAGTTTTCTTCAGACTACCCTATACTTATTCATCCCTTATTTATTTATTTATTTGTTAATGTCAGTATACTTATATTTTTAAATAATACAAATTAAAAATTGCTTAATTTATATTGGAATTAGTAAAAGATACATATACCTGTATATGTATTTAAGACTATCAGGAATATTCATAATAATCATTTACAAAAGCTATTAGACATTTTTCAAAGGTCCAATTTAATATATATACACACGAGGTTGTTCAAGATGCTTCGCCCCATACATAGAAGAAACTCCATTGTAAATCAAAAGTAGCGACTCTTGATATATATTCCTTCAGCGGAAAAGGAAATTCTTTGATTGGTCCAGACAAGCATCCACACCGTCTTACACGGGAAATATACAAAAGTATTTCTTCGTGATTGGGAAAGAGAGCCAAATCTGGAGAATAGAGGAGATAATGAGACTAGTGGAAAATCTACATGATAAATTGCAGGAACTGCAGCCTAAGAGGTGTCAACTGGAGCATGCAGTGGAAGAGCACGCCTTTGTTTTTAATGGCAGTACGTAATTTTGAAATTAGCAACCTTTTGCGTGTTGTAGGTAACAAGTATAAACAATTCATTCTGCATTCAAGAAAACACATGTCATCATCTTGCTCTTTGAAGACTTAAGCCATGATCGTTTTGAGTGGTAGAGAGTAGGAATGTTTTCAGTGCATGCTATGGAGTTCGCACTCGGGATCGAAGTAATACACCCTCAATTCCATAGTGGCAAATAAGCGGTAAAACTTAAGCTTTTCAGCTTGTATCACATCCAGCAAGTTCTGACTCGTAACATTGTGTCCTCTTCTGGTCGGGTATCAACATCATAGACACCCAACGCGCTAAAAAAAAAAGCCTTTTCATTTGTAAATATTTATGAATAATTTAGCGTTCACTGCCATTTGAGATGCCATATGTCTTACCAGGAAGGACAGGGAGAATTAGGACAACGGAATGGAACATTATAGGTCTCTCCCGATAGAGGTCTTCACAGTCTGCTCAGAATTACTTTCAATTTCAACCCGTTGGAATTCATTTCAGAGGTATACCAAATCTTCTGATTTTCCTTATTTTCTGTGTTTATTCCAAACTAAGACATTTTTATCAAGTCTAACTTGTTAACAATACGTCGCTAAGAATGCGCTGTTGTTTGGTGTGCAAAGCATACGAGAAGCACTTTGAAATAAATTGATATTTTACACTTTCAGAAGTGTAAACAAATTTTGGGCTTGTATTTTACTGGTGACTCACGTAAATTGCTTCGTGATATGCTGCTCGGTTTCATCCCGATCACATTACGAGGTCAGACAGTGACGTGTTTTTCTTTCTTTCTCTGGAAATCTTTGGCTAGTCTTTTGACTTTCAGGCTTGTATTCGTCTTCTGATGTGTCGTAATGTAGAACTGCAGAACTCGACACAGACTTTTCTTTGACGATGGCAAGCTTTCCACGTTGAGCTCACTGTTGTTCGTCATGATAAAAAGCTGTCAAGTTCAATGTATCAGCCTGTTTTGTAGCCTTTAATCAGTATATCGGCGTCTATTGTCCAGTACTTACTGTTTCAAAAATTGTCTTAGTTTGCAAGAAAAAATAGTAAATACGGAAATCCAGAAGATTCGATATAATATTGGAATGAAATAGAACGGGTCGAAATTTCGGGTGGTTCTCAGTAGACCATTAAAAGTTCAATGGAATGGCATTTAGAACACTTGATTCCGTTATGCTAATTTTCCCTGTCCTTCCTGGTCAGGTATATAATGCATAGTTACGTGTCAGTTTGCATAAAATAATGTCTTCCGTAATCCTGTCTGGAGTAGTAGTTGTAGGAACTGGTATCCGCATTTAAATTCACGACCGCATCTTCGTACTAGCTCGTATCAAGGGCTAGAGAGCTCCTACTTGTCCGTACCATATCTGCAAGATTGTTTTCCGGTATTTTAGATCTTTCTTCAACAAATATCACTCATCGGATATATATATAATTTAGAGAGTTAATAAACTCAGTGTCACAAATTTCGGAGATGGTTTCTTATATCAAATGAAAGAAAAAATAGTAATAAACATGGATCAGTAAATCTCTGTTTTCAGAATTATAAACCGCCGAAAATGCGAAACAGCATGCTCTTAAACGCTCTGACCTGAAAATTGTGTCATTTCTTGAAAGCTATTCAAGGAATTACACAAAAACAAGTATGTGCTCTATCTAAATACCCATGTTTCACAGTCTTCTATACTCAAGTAATGAATACTCAATTGTACTTTAAAATGTATTCCCGTACTCCAACTTATTTTGCACAATTCTTTGCGCCGGTACTCGGGATTGTGAAACATGGGCATTTAGGTAGAATACATACTAGTCTCTGTGTAATTACTTGAAACACTTTGGAGATGTCGTATATTTTTTAAGCCAGGGTGTTTTAAAATGTGATGTTTCTCATTTTCAACAGATTACTTCAGTGTAACTCTGAAAGCAGGCGTTCTCCGACCCGTGTTTATTTTGCGGCACCTTTAACTGATGAATCACCTGTAAGGAAAAAATATATTGTTTAAATTACATGATAATGCACATTAATATTAGCCCAAGAGTTACTAATGTTACATGTAAAATTACTGGTCATTAGGATAACTAAAAGTAGGTTAGAGGCGGAGCATGCTAAACAGAACAGTCCTCTCATAGTTTTGTCAACAAGATTAAAAAACAAATAAAAATCGAAAATCTGATCAGTAAAAAATCTTATATTAATAGCGTGTGTCAGATTCTGATTTGTGTTCATTTTAAATCATGTTGACTTCAAAACTATATGAGAAGGCTATTGTGTTTAGCATGCTCCGCTTCTAACTACTTCTAGTTATCCTAGTGACCTGTAATTTTACATAAGAGGCCGCGGTGGCTCAGTAATAGAGCGTTTATTTCTGGTACATGGAGTCCTTGGTTCGATCCCAGCACACGCCAAGTGAGCTTTGTGGTAGACAAACACTGTGTGCGTGGGTTTTTTCGGGGTTCTTCCATTTCCTCCCACTTTCTTCATTCCACCATTTTATTCATTTCTCATCATCACCGTCTCCTTTAGGCTAGCCGGCATAACCATTGGATGTAAAACTTTTTTTTTTTTTTTTTTTTTTTTTTGTAATTTTACTTGTAATATTAGTAACTGTTGAGGCTAATGTTAATGTCCACAAACTCACGTAATTCGAACGATTTCTTTTCTTAGGTGTAGATCATTCATCACTGAAAGGTGTCGCGAAATTGGAAAATATTAGGGAAAACTATCAGCGAAGTGGTATAGTATTTGCTAAATAAAAATTCAAATCACAAAAATCGCCTATGCAGATACAGTACGGACATGCAGGGACACCACCACCAAATTACAAAAACCTTATTAATAAAAGAGAGCAAATATTAAAATGTTGCGTCTTGAGGTATTTTACTACAATAGTTTGCAAACTTTACTGATTGTGTATTCATGTAATCCAAATCTCCGGATTACACCTTGAATCACTAAATTTTCTTGCGTTTGGTAAAAAGAATAACTTCAGTACTTAAGGTTGAAATTTAATAAGTTTGTATGCCTTTTTTCTCTTCGTAGAACTGATAATTGTACACTGAATAATTTTTATGAACATGAGGTATCCAAATTTGTTCTCTTTTAGGTAAATTAGTACGTTAAAATATTCACTGATACGAAGGTTATTCAGAAAGTAATGCCTCCAAGGTGATACCTTTATTTGTGTTTCACAGATAACACCGATAAAGGTATCAGTGAAAAACTTGCAATATCAGCTACAAATGATGGCATCATTTTTCAACATAGTCCCCATTACGGACAACACACTTACACCAACGTCAAACAAGGTTTTTCACGTGGTCAGCGAAGAATTGTGATGGCTGCTGGCGATATTGTTGCCGATCTGTTGCTTCCACCTCCGCGTCACAACTGTAGCGTTAGCCCTTAAGTTGATCCTTAAGTTTGGGGAAGAATCAAAACTCGCAGGCATAAGAGCCGGACTATAGGCAGGATGAGGCAGCAGATGGGACAACTTTGAATATTTTTTTTAGTGGAGGAGAGGACGTGTAGCAGTACTCCATCGACTGACGCTTCGTGACCGGGTCGTAATGGTGTATCCACAACTCGTTGCCGGCAATGAATGTTCTCGGGTGCACAACCTTCCGCAGTCAAAAATTCAATGGCAGCCCGCTATTTCAACCGGACATCACCATTGGATGCCATAAAGTGCTCCATTACTCTGAAACGAGGAAAGATAGAAAGGTGAAACAAGTGGCATTCTATAGCTTAAACATCAGTGCATTAATGGTAAACAGTTCAGAATGTTTGCAGTACTATTGGCCAAGTAGTGGGCTTAGAGGCATTACTTTTTGAATTACCCACGTACATGTCATAACTTTTGTCAGAATTCAGACTTTTATTTGAAGTTATAGATTTGCTCCAAAGCTAGAATGGGTGGTATACAAATGATAATCTACGTTTTTCGTGAAGTCGAGATGTTCAAATATTGAATTAAATACACATCGTTACATCAGTGATGCTCAAAATAGTTATTTAGTCAATAGATTTAAACTTGACCTCTAAAAATATTAATATTGTCACATGTATCCGTGTCACTAAAATGACTACAGTTGTAATCAGTAGTAATGACTTGGACGCCTCATATAATTCTTATTTACCTATCTTACTTATTAATTTTTGGATCAAAAGATCCAATATATTTCAAGCAAAAATTTTCTTGTACGCCTTGTATATGGAGAGCTACATATTATATAACCAAACCCAAACTATCACTTACTGTATGTAACTCAGTATGATATGCTTATTCCGTAAAAAATACGATAACTCGATTTAGGGGCCGTTCAAATATTTTATGACCCCTGATCCAAAAACTGATTAATTGCCAAGATTACAATCTTTTGATGCATTTTTTGATCATTCCTAAAATTCTTGTTTCTTCTGTCTTGAGTGTGCTGTATTAAATATAAGTTAACTTAAGTAAATGTGATTAACTTTCCTTCTTCTAATGCAGGTCGCCCTTTTGGTTCTCTTAACTGTTCAAGAAACAGGCCAGAATGTCTGTATAGTGACAACGCATTTGAAGGCAAGAAATGGCGCATTGCTGTCAACGCTTCGTAATGAACAGGGCAAAGATTTGTTAGAGTTCATCTCATCCCACTGTGGAACAAGCCCTGTCATTGTGTGCGGAGACTTCAATGCAGAACCCACTGAACCCGTGTATAGTACCATGTTGAATCATAAGTTGTTAGGACTTTCAAGTGCTTATGCGTCCGCTAATCCTTCCGGAGAAGAACCCGAGTACACGACATGGAAAGTGAGAGAAGAGGGCGAAATATGTCACACAATAGATTACATCTTTTATAGCAAAAAGGATTTTAGTGTGGATGCGATATTAAATTTCCCTACAGGGGAAGATATTGGGGAAGGGAGAGTGCCGTCTTTTAAATATCCCTCCGATCATTTTTCATTGGTATGTGACTTCCAGTTTAAGAACCATAGTAATGGATCGTGAATTTTATACTTAAAAGGAAAAAGAGCGCTTAAACAAATGGTAACTATTTTGTCTGTATTATTAAGACATGTTTCTAATGGCTATTTCATTAATAAAGGTACATGATGTACCTTGTTATTGAAAATATATAAGTAAATTTTGTTCCCATTTAAGTTATGTATAATGGGTAGTTTCAAGGACTGTCGAAACTGATAGATGTACTATCACCAAGTAGTATAAATGTCTCCTATAATAGATCATTTTAAGATCAAATGGATCAAATACTCAAAAGAATCAATATATTGTTATTACTTTTTTAAAAAAATGTATCGTACATGCATTTTGTATTTATTATTATTATTATTATTACGTATATTGTTGTTGCTTATATTGTTACATATATCAAGCTAAGTGTGATTTAATAGGCAAATTGTCATCTTTTTAAACGAAATGTTTTGCATAGATCATCTCTGTGTATTGAAACAACCTATAACTGTATAATTTAAAGCCGCATACTTCATTGTTGTTGGTACTTTCTATTGGTAATTCAGCAAAATTTCAACTTGTTCGTTATTTATTAAGCAAAATTAATTTGTCGTGGGATTCCTAGAAATAAGCTGACTGATGATAGTTTTTTTAAAAGTATTTGGAAGAATCACCGTCCAATATTTGACGAAAGGAAAAAAAAAATAGTTAAAATAATTGATGTCAAAAAAATGCAAGCATAAGTAAAATAGTATTTCTTTTGCCGTCCACTGCAAATTATATGCTGATATGGATTAACCTTCAGGAAGTAGTTTTGTAGATGCAGCAGCATAGTTTAGAGATGGTACTAAATAATGCAGAGCATTCTTTCGCCTATAATACATTTAGGTTCTGTGATGAAAGAACATTACCTTGATGGTGATTTTTTTTAAATACATTTCCTTATTTCAGTTGTGAATTAATTGTGGCAATATATATATGCAAAGACTACACAACTTAAGGTATTGAACCTTATTTGTCATTTTATGCAGACATATTGTAACAAAAAACGTAATACGTACAGTTGAATTCAGAAGTGGCCTTTTTATCAGTAATTTCGCATGGATAGAGCACTTCATGTCTAATGCGAAGGGTCTATGGTTCGATCTCAGATCATGTGACGTTGTGGTGGATAATCATACATTCTTCATTCATCATCCGTCTCCTGTAATCAACAGGACATAACACCGAGACATTTATTATGCCAAAGATATCGTATCATCTCAAAAGACGAGGGGGGCGCGGTGGCTCAGTGGTAGAGCGTTCACCTCTGGTGCTTGGGGTCCCGGGTTCGATCCCAGCCCCCGCCAAGTGAACTTTGTGGTGGACAAACACCGTGCTCGTGGGTTTTCTCGGGGTTCTCCCGTTTCCTCCCACTTTCTTCATTCCACCATTTCACTCATCTCTCATTATCACCGTCTCCTTTAGCCTAACCGGCATAACCGTGGGACGTAAAACTCAAAGATTTCATTTCATTTCATTTCATCTCAAAAGACTACAGAACAAAACTGATACTTAAGAGGGAATCCTACTTTTGAAGGAAAGACGTGTAAGTCAGCCTGTAATGACGTACAGTATTGTTGGAAGATATATTTATGAAGACAATCATTATCATACGCTTCATTTGAATAATTATTTAAGGAAGTATAATTCCAAGAAAATTGCGTGTTTATTATACTGCAAGAGAATTTTGTTTTTAGCACTGATAAGTCACCTTGTATGAAACGAGACAGGGTGATTACAGACACCTGATTTGTCCATGTGAGCCTTTTTTCATCAGTGCAATATTTATTCTATCCATCATTTTATGGGCTTAGTATGTGACTGGTATTTTTTTTTTCGATGGTTGCTACGGAAGGTCAATACAAAATATTTTCTTCCTTCTCCAGTATAAATCAAAATCAAAATGTTCATACATGTTAAGTTTTAAGCCTTTTTTGAGGTTATGATGTTCCTCAAATTGTTGTAAATGTGGTTATTACTCCATTTGATACGAATAGATATGTTGGCTTAAAATTTAAAATCATAATGTTCCGTTTTTGTGCTATTTATTATTTTAATCTCCCAAGAGTAAGATTTATAATTTATTACTCTGTTATGATTCTGTCAACTCTTTCTCACTGCATTTGAATAACAAGAGATTTAGTAGGTGAATGTCGTAAGAAAATCTGCGATTTGGTACAAGTTAAATTAATTTTAGATACTGTTTTGAAAGTTGAGTTGTTAACCTAGCCCTTGCCAAGGAGCCCTTGATCAGAATCACATGCATTACGCGTGAAATTTAGTCGTAAGGGCCGCAGTATACTGATTTACCCATGAGCTCATTAAGACGAGACTGTTAACAACTTTCATCTTTTAACATGTCAACGATACACGTAATTTCAGATCGTTCCGCATCAGTAGTGCGCGCTGTTTCAAGTTGGGATGTATAAATATCTACCTATTTTTTTGCTGCATCAGCTTGAAAACTATCCCAAGGTTAAGTCAGCACAGTAAGCAAAAGCGAGTGGTTAAAAAAAAAAAAAAAAAAAAAAAAAAAAAAAAAAAAAAAAAAAAAAAAAAAACCGGATGTCTGGAACTATTACCACCGAACTACATGAAATTATATAGCCTGGCTACTAAACTAGGAATCCTACTAAATATACAGATAAGTAAATTCTCATTGTAACTAGATATAATTCAACTGTTTTCTCTAGATACATTTAGTACACGCTAGTTTTGGATTTTCCGAGTTAAAAAAAAATATTCACATAACACCATTTAAATATTCTTCCCAAATAACGTTTCATACAATTGAAACATATTCCAAACATTTCTTGAATATATTTTTTTTTAAACATGCTTTCGAAAGAACGTTTCATTTTTTTCTTCCTTATACGTGTTTTCCATACATTATTTTATATATATATATATATATATATATTTTTTTTTTTTTTTTTTTTTTTTTTTTTTTTTGTAACTTGCCTCCCAAACAATATTTCATACAACACTCATTTCAAACATGTTTTCTGTAGCACAGGTGAATTGTCACTGTTTAAAACATACAATTGAATGGGTAGCTCATATGTTCAGCACGTTATTTATTATTAGACATAAGAATACATTCTCTGAAGATTTTGTCGCGAAAACGTCTCGTGTACTTAAATAAAGACCATGTCAATATACTGAAGTTAACTTGAAAGTAGACGATCAGTATGTACTGGATGAATACTCGTGTAAATAACTTATATTTTAAGGTGATATTCAAAATATCTTTGCAGCTCTCCCAGTGAATACTTGTGGTTGACTCTGTATAGTTTATATATATATAAATATGTATATTATATTTTTATGAACGTTCATAATCTGTATATATAAGATATGACATGGGTGGGTGTGATGTTTCTCGGAAAGTGAGTTTGTATTGTTGATTATGTAAATAAAGATATGTAAATATATAATAATTATACTGTTTGTTTTGATTTATTGTGCATTGTATATTGCAGTATACTGCGTGCGTGCTTGTTTCAGCTCAAGAGATTTTCCGTACGAATAGGTTCGTACGTAGAAAATTTAGTAATAGCCCAGTTTAAGGTTTCTGCCACTTATGGCAAGATTTTTTTCTAATTATTATTTTTTTTATCTGATTTGTATTTAAAAAATCTCAAGGATACTATTTATCATTGATTCACCAGATCTTGACTAAACATGACATGGAAATAGATTAATAATAATTTTAATTTTTGAGTTTTACGTCCCACGGTTATGACGGTTAGGCTAAAGGAGAAATGAATGAAATGGTGGAATGAAGAAAGGAGGAAACGGGAGAACCCGAGGAAACCCACGCACACGGTGTTTGTCCACCACAAAGTCCACTTGGCGGGAGCAGGGTTTGAACCCAGGACCCCATGCACCAGAGGTGAACGCTCTACCACTGAGCCACGGCGGAATGAATTTCTTTATTTGTATGAATTTCATTATTTTCTTGTCTTGTTTTAGTTGTGGGACTTAATATTGTGTTTAATATGGCTAACGAGGTAAATTTAGAAAACGATACGAATAGCTCTGTTAGCTCAGGGAGTGGGTTTGCGTTGCGAAGCGACCGAAAAAGAGAATGGTGTAGATGGTACGACCTTGGTTAAAAGCTCTTTTGTGATTAGTGCCAGCGTTGGTATCCTTCTCGCTGTATGTGAATCAAAGAAACTGATAACATTTCTTCAAACAACACGAGACTATGCGAAGGTATGTGAGGAGCAGATTATGTAAATGTAAAAGAGAAAAGTGTTGACGTTAATGCATCTCCAATACATTTGTCAAAGGAACGTGTAGTCTCTTCTCTAATTGGTTGTAATAAGGACGGTATTAGTCTGGTAGAATTCCAACAGATGTTATCTCAATTATCACTCGAAACTAAAAATGTATCGATCCAAATAACTATAAATGCAAATCTGAAACCTGATGTGACCTATGCTATTTATTGACGGCCACCCCCTTGAAGAAGTATTGCCATAGTAAATGAAAAGCTTGATAAACATATAGAATAGATGCAAAAGGAAGTTGCTAATATAAAGATCGGCATGACTAACATGAGGTACGAAGAGTGCAATTAGAGGAATATAATGGAAAATTGTCAACCAATGTAACCACGGTGAAGAAAAGAATGCACGCTAGCAATGCAAGCCTGGGGAAGCGTATAGAAGAACTAGGGCCGAAATAGCCGAACGTGATGTGCGTACTGAACACGTAGAAAATAACCTTAGCACTCTCATTGGAATAGTTGATAAGATATCCGCAGGTCTTAACAGTAAGACTAAGAGAGTCGACCAGTTGTCTGAGAACTTCCCTACTTTGTCGGTAAGTTTAAAGAGTCATACTTGAGTTTTGCATGCTCTGCAAGATTGTAAGCGAACTGCAGAGGGTGCTTTGCAAGCTGTACAATGTCCATGTAAGGATGTAGCTGTTTTGGAGCAGGGAGAGTGAATCTAATGATAGTGACACATGATATAAACGTCTTCACGTAGATTTTGTTTTTGTTTCTCATGTTTCTACTAGGCCTTTTAAAGGTTTTGATGTTATTCTGAACTTTTCGTTCTCACTCCTGTGCTACGACTGCCCGCATGTGTTCACCCTTTGGTACGCTGTGGAATAACATGTATGAATGCTGTGAAACCAATCATTTCATGGTAAATACACGGACTTGTCAGAGTTGCCAATCTTGTCAACCCATTTACACATGTACGAGTATTCGTTCGACAAGAATCAACTTTCCTCCCAATTCTGCTACTTCGCCAATACATAAGCTTATAACAATGCTCTACCCACTACTGGTCAGCATTTGACCGTGACAGATTTTTTTTGGTCCAAACGGCCTTTCAAGTTTGAATCTTTGGCATGTCGAATATGAATCTTTGATATTTGGTTGGACCAATGGTCACCAACTCTCTCCCCACTTTGGCATTCAGAGATGTAAAGTTTTCCCCCTAAATTTGATAAGATTGTCGTAATGGATTAGCTCGACATTTTCGTAATGAACATAGTTGTTTTAAAGTATGTCAGCTTTCTGATATGGACAAGCTTATAGCTGTGGAGCCCTGACTCTGTGCTAGGGATTGGCTGTTATCTGTCGCGAACAAGATCCAATGCTACAATAAGTTTGTGACTGTACTTAAACAATATTACTGTTCACTCCACTCTGAGCGTATTCAGAGGTGGAAGTACGATCGTTCTAAATATTCTTCTCTCATTGACTTCACGTTCAAGCTTGTTGAAAACTATTTCAGCATTTTCGAAGATCCTAAAGAAAATGAACTTATTGATCTTATTTTGAGATGAATCCCCTCGAATCAAGCAAGTTTCTTGCTGTTGAATCCAGCAACAGATCTCAATGATTTACTTAAGATTTACACACTTTCTGGGTGTTCATATTCTCCGGCTACAGAAGAGTTTCACAGGCAAGGACAAAAGTGGTCCTATGCAAAACAAGTCAAAGTCGTTAAGCAAAGGAATAAACGATTTGACAGCAGTAGTCAGATGAAACCCCAATAGCCAGAGAATAATAGGGGAAACAAACATTAGGGAAATAACTATAAACCAAATAATTTCTATCAAAACAATAAACGTAATTCAAATACCAATCGCAGTTTTAACAATAATTACAACAACAATTCAAATAATACTAATCATCGTCAAAACAATGGATATAGAAATAACCAAAATGGAAATTGGAATCGAAACTCCTCACGTGGATGTTTTAGACGTCAGAGGGTAAGCGCCAACAGAAATGGTTTTCCATGTTATCGGTCACCCAGATCTGATAAAGTGATTAGAACGATCACTCTGATAGTTAAGCAAACAACCCTTTGTCGGAAGTGATTCTCGTCCAGTTCCGAACAAGCAAAACAATAATTGAGGAAATCAGTGAAAAAACCCTAATTCAACGCCGGAAAACCCTTCAGCAGCTGCCAGTAAAGATGGGGGAAGTACGCTGCGAGGACATTCAATACCCTATCACAATTCACTTGTCTTCAGGTAGAAGATTTTGTCATGGTAGAGGCTCACCATTTGTCATTTGCTCTCAAACGAAAGTCGTCTAAGTATTTTGACATTCATTGAACCTTATCGCGTCATCTGCATTCTTTGCAATAGTGCGGTGTTGCAAATCCAATAGGAGATGTCGACGCTCATAGCTTTCAGAATTATTTGTTGTTTAGCTGTTCCGAGAAGAAGAGGTTAGATTTGTTAAAGAATTATATTCCAGAACCTCTGACAGGAACATCATAAAATTTACTAAATTGTCGTTTTCACACTCAAATTCAAAAATTTGTTATGCAGAATGTGGCAAGAATATGCGATAAATTAGCATAGTCCTAATAAACTCGCTGATGGGCTAGGATTGTGACGTCCAGATTTTCATCCCAATATATCTTATTTTTATTTTCATATACTTGTTTTTCCTTGTAACCTTAGTATTTAATTTCAATTCATTAGTATAACGTATGTTTTATACTATGTTATTATCTAATGAATAAGCCTCATGTTCTGTTAGATTTGTACAGTAGCTGGTAGGTTAGATCTTTCTTTATTTCAAAATTTTCATTGTTGATATTCGTTTTGTCGGAAGCAGGCTATGCGAACAGGATAGAAAATATTCGATACGTAACTACTCTCATCCCTACATATAATCTCTCCCAGTTGTGTTTGTTCCACTTAGTTTATTTTCTTTCTTTTCTGTTTCAGAATAAAAGTATTCAGCGCAGTATCTGAATAGGTAGGCACAGTGACTCCGTGGTAGAGCGCTTATCTCTGGTGCATGGGTCCCTGATTCGATCCTGACTAAACAAGTTCGTGATAGACAATATCGTGATTTTTTCGGGGTATTCCTGTTTCTTCGTATAGTATATTCCAACAATCCTTCCATCATAATCTACTTGCCTTAATCATCCGTCTCCTTTAGCCTAAAGGACATAATCATCGGAGGTAAAACTGAAAGATTTAAAAGGTTTTTATTTTGTCAAAAGTAAATTCAGTATTACCTTGGGAAGCCTGCTCAACAGTATCACTTTGTCAAATAACATATTTTGCTGATTGCATTTTTCTGTTTTGGTGTGAGTGAGTGAGAAACAATGATGTAAAACTTCTAAGCCAGAAACAGGTTGATATGGGGTCATTCTATGGCGAATTCTAACACTTCTTTTTTTGTATCTCATAATCAGATGCTGTACGTGGTCGTATTCAAGCTGTCGTTCAGTGCACTTGAAGACAATATCAAATTAAACACTGCGAATGCCTCACCCACAGTAGGTCCCTTAAATCCACGTCTTCATCCACCTTTGAGATTCGAACACTATAGTGTATGAATCACTCAACATATGAAATTTCAGGACCATTGAGTCTCTCTGTAACAATTCGGGTATGTCTTCTGCGTTGTACTCGGAAAAGCCAGGAATTTTCACAATGATGTCCTCAGTTCATATATCTCTGTTAACTTCAGTTTTCTTTCACCAAGATGTTTATTTATTCTTTCTTTTTTATTTCCTGGTATCGATCTCGATATTTGGCGATTCGGATGATTTCAATTATGTTGTACTGAGTACTTGTTTTTGCCACCAACAGAGCAAAAAATTGTAAGTAGCGATTTTAACGCATTAAGAAAACTGACTAAAATATGACAAATTCTGATATACTATAAGCATTTAACGATAAAAAAAAAAAAGTGTTCAAAGATACGACATATGATCAAAAAACACGGTGAAAAATTTTATTTGAAACAAAGTAATAACCTTACATGGAATTTGATTTAATCTCCTTCAAAGGAATGTCCTTTGCTAGCAATTCACTTATCCCAACGTTGAATGCATGACTGGAAGCATTTCTGGAACGGCGTTCAGCTGCTCTGGCGTGGCTCTCTCAAAGTCAAGAATAGTGTCAAAACGTTTTCCTTTGAGCACGGTTTTAATTTTTGGGAAGAGCCAGAAGTCACATGGTGCAATATCCGAAGAGGATGGTGGATGTAGATAGGAATTATTTTTCGGCCCAAAACTCGCGAATCAAAAGCGAAGTGCGAGAAACTAATTTTGCACTCACTGGTTTCATTTGCAAAGTATCGGTTAAAATGCTTTGCAAGGAGGTGTATGGGATTCTAAGTTTTTCGGTAAGCTCTCGAATAGTTATTCGTCTGTTTGAACGAACAATTTTTTTGCCACTTTTTGCACATTTTCTTCTGTTTTTCAGGTTAATGGACGTCTCAAACGTTGCTCGTCTTCTACCGACTAATTTCCGCTTTTAAATCGCACACACCACTCGTGTAAACAGTCTTGAGAACTACAGCATTATCGCCACACACCAATTTCAACATTTCATGAGTTTCTCTGGCACTTTCTTTTTTTTCTTTTTTTTTTTTTTTTCAATTTGAAATAACTTAATATTCACACGTTGTTCGAAATCCACAATGCGCGACATACACGGTAAACATAGCCTCACTCTAGCCGCTCTGGACGCCGACTGACAAGTTAGAACATGTTCCAACTTGACGCTGTCTCAAAGGATCAGGCTATCGGACAAGTTACATCAAATCATCAAATGGTTATAGCGTCAGAAAAAAAAAAACTATAAAAAGAATCATTCAGCGTATGTTTTGATCACACCTTATAAGACATAACAATGAATAGAACTTATTGTGCTGAACAAAATTATATACTTGAGTGAAAAATCTCATGCGTAGTTTAGGAAAACGACTTTCTTTGTAAACTTAAAAAAATTATGCTGTATGTCACTTACTAAGGTGAAATTGATAGTAAAACATATTTTCATTAAATTCTTCACTATGACGCAATCACAATGATAATATAGGATAGTATGATTAATTAGATATAGCCTAAAAGTATAATTAACTCTTCAATTACTTGATAAATAAAATATTGTCCAAGATAAGCAGTCGATTCATCATGTCAAGCTGAATAAAATACCATATTTGAGAGTACATTTTCATGCGTAGTTTTCGAGAAATTGAACTTCTGAGGCGCTGAAAATTACAGGTATTCAAAAAAAAAGTTATCCGATTAAAATGTAAATAGTATTCACAATACTATCTGAAGTACAGATAGATACTTCAGATTACTTTTGTATTATATAGCTAATCATAGTGTTTTAACACTAAATCATGGGTTCCCAATATGGCTTTTGGATGTACGGCATACCGGTATCTTCATTTGACCTAAAATTTTGCGATCATTTTTCGATCTGATATGCGGGGACGACCACTGGATTTCCTTTACATAAACAGCCAGTATCTTGAAATTATTTAATACCATCACTTAATGCTCTGAGCGATAGAAGCTGTAACGCCAGGATATTGACGACAAATTTAATGCTGAACAGTTGTTACAGACTCCCATTTTGCAAAACGGAGAACGCAGAATGATTTTTGCTGTGCAGTCACCATCTTGACTTAAACACTGAAGTGACCGGTTAAGGAAGCTCGCAACTAAAACCTACCGGCAACCGAGTAAAACTTAAGAATTCCTTCTTTCTGACAGTTCATTGTTGGTTCAAAACGGATAAAAAGCTGCGTAGTTACGATTATTTGAAATCGGTTGATTCTTCTTGAAGCACAGTGTATGTCATTCCTTGATAATAATAGCGTTTTTTTTTATTTTGCTCGAGGAAACCATTATTTTTGCCCGGATTGTATGAACTGTTGGTTATCTTTACCTAATGATAAGATACTTCTTTCTTTATGCGCACACACACACACACACACACACACACACACACACACACACTACTTGCAAAAATTACAAAAAATTAAGAGAGCCTAATATCTAGTCTTAGGGTCTCATAGTACGCTTAGTAGCTATAAAAAATAATTTGCAACAGCGTTTTACATCAACTGTTTACAAATCTAATTACAAATATACAGTAAATTAATGAATTTATTAGTAAAAAGTCACAGATATAAGAAAAACATTTATTTCATTTCCTGAGTTACATGTGTAATTCGCTTTGACTATTAAAACAGTACTTTCTTATATATATATATATTACCTTTCTGCATATTTTTCTTACTGCTTAAATCGGTATAAAATGCTGCATTTAAAGCATTGCTTATTATTTTCTTCTAATAAAGCAAAATATTTCTAAACTAGTAAATCTTTTAAAATTCTAAATGTGGCACGCGAAGTTCTCAGATTGTTCATGACTTAAATTAAAATGATCAGATGTCTAATGCGTGTCATAATGTAGCAACATAATGTTGCATCTGTGTATTTGTGTATGCTTATCAAAATTATGCTAATTTGTTCGTAATAGCATATACATATTTACAGAGGTTTTATATGTTGAGTATACGAATAAAAATTGGCTGATGTGGTCTTTACAAAGTCGACAAATTATACATACGATATAAAATACAAAAAATTTACTGTACAAATCATTCTTTTGTTTTTTAAAAAAATTTCCAAAGAAAGAATCACATAAACGATTTCACAATATCTGTAACACTTGTGTATGTTCCGATAACCAGTCCCAACAGTCCAAACAGAATGAGAAAAACGTTTTTCATTAACATTAATCTACTGGACCAGTTCCCAAAGCCACTTGACCAGTAGGTGCACGTTTCAATAAAAGCAGGGAATCCAATTCCAAGGGCTGATAGACACAAAGCACCAATCAACGAAATGAATAACTCAAGTCGTGGAATTGCAACAGCAAAAAGGACTGAAAAGAAAAATACAAAACTAAGTTTCTGTCAGTATAAAAGTAAGCTAAGTAATATTGAACTTATTTCATTGGAATCAACCTCAAATTGCTTGTTTGATTAGAATTTTGTGATTACATCATCTACACTGGAGGAACGCACTATTTGGTTTCATTTTCAGTTATTTGTTTGGAGAATAACTTGTACTTTTAATCCCTTTATAATTTCAATAATTTTGTTTGCTTTAATGATAAAATAGAAAGGTAAAATGAGCAATTCCTTTTCATATAAAAACTACGTTAACTTTACTGTCTAATGTTTTCAAAAAATAAACAAGGAACACAACTTATATTTCCATGTTCCGATATATCTTATATAAAACATTTTCGGATCTTCTACTACAATTTTGCATACAATCGATCCCGACATTTTTTTTTTCTTTCTTGATACAAAGAGTAACTACCACAGACTATTTATCCTCAGAAGTAACACTGCTCTTTGCTTCTAAGAATAGATCGTTTTGCGGGAACACTTCTACCCCGTTCAACTAACTAATGCTTCCTTGAATACTAACTTACATTAAAAAATAAGTAAGAGTAATTTCAAAAACATTTCGTAACTAAAACAATATGATCATACATTGTCTTTATCATACTCATATGTATTATTCAAAAATGGACAAAGCACACTTTCTGAGGGAGAAAAATGTTTGTGGCAAGGTATAACTAAAACCTGAACCTCATTGAATCTTATATATATAAAAGCAGATGATTTTGTTAGTACGGCATTCTCTCTGCGTCGTGAAGATAATTAGGGAGCAACTTGAATAAAAGAAGTAGATATCTTTGGTGAAAAGAAACAGTAAAAATGGCAGTGAAAATCGCCATATGCTGATAAAACATCCCCTAAATTAAAATCGGCGGCTGATCAGCTGAAGTCCTTCAAGGCTTCGAGCCAGGGAGTTTACTACGATATAATATTCTAGCTAAAGGCTATAATGTTTGTATCAATATTTAAGTTTCTGCTAAATATCTGTAATGGTGTAATCATTAATATAATAGTTAGGCAGAAATGGTTAGGGAGATTGGACACGTACTGTGCAGTTAGAAGTTGGTGTGTGTTCCTTGGAAAACACTTGTAAATGAGCTGAGATTTGCATCTATGGAATTACGTGGATTTGTAACAGATAACTAGATATCAATTACGATATGATCCTCAGTAAACTCGAATATTGGAATAAGAAGCGTTTTAGGAAATATTGTAAGCAAATCCCCAATAAAGTGGATGGTCAGAGAGATTATTGTGTATTGTTATTTCTGATTTCTACGATAACTACAATCCTTAATATTATAATACAATGTTATTTCTATGATAACCAGTTGTGACCTAGTTTTAGGTAGTTGCCTGATAATCAACTAATATTTTAATTTTATAATTACAAAAGCATACACTTCACTATTAGTCCATCTTCTATAATATTCTGTTATTCCGTTTCTAGTCTCGATTCTTTCCGCAAGCAAATATTTTCTCCATATTTTGTACCACATTTTGATAGGATAAATCTTTCATGGAGATTTTGACCAAGATTTATTGTTATTATTTTTATTATTTCATTTCTTACACCTAACAATTCGCTCAAAGTTTAATGACGTGCATTTTTTCTCAGATATTCTATGGCATATATATATATCTATAACTAATATGTGTGGAATTCGAATCTCAAGTACTCTTATTGAAATTCGAACCCAAATCTGCTATAAGGAAAGAAAATTTTCAAAGCAAAGCCAGAAGGAAGAACTGTTCTCAAAGATAGAAATAATATTTTGTTCTATTCTTTTCATGAAGATTATTATTTCCTGAAAAAACATACACAAAGAAACAGAAAATAAATAAGTAAAAGCATTGGCTTGGAAGGGAAATGGAAGGAATACGAGGAATACATCACGAGGGGAAAGGTCACAGTCTAGAAATTAAATGTTTGGCTTTCGCTTATGATCTTGTCCCTATAGCTCAAAACTGAAAAGATATCCGAAAAATGCTGAATAGTTTGCACGAAATCTCTGAGAAACGAGAGCTTAAAGTCTCCTACGAGAAGACAGAATACATGAAATACAGACACCAAATAGAGAGAGAGAGACACTTGAAAGTGTACCACAGAAACATCAAGAGAACAGAAAAAATCAAGTATCTGGAAGAATAGATAAAACCCAATGAACTGGAGAAAGAGACAAACAGGACAATAGCAAGGAAATTGGAACTGGTCTACATGTTAACTCAGAACAGGTACAACAAATGAGCAATATCCTACAAAGTGAAGCTCAGATACTATAGCATAGCAATAAAACCAGAGAGTCTAAATGCTTCGGAGTGTCTGACACTAAATAAAATGGGGAGTTGCAGAAACTTAAAAAAAAGGAAAATTCTAGGACCACAAAATACTGGGGGAACTTATAATAAAAAGAACGAGGATCTCTATAGAAACACTGAAAGAATCACCATCATAATACGCAAGCACGCAAGTGAAGAGTGAAATTATACGGAGGTCTAATAAGAATTGACAAGAACCGATTGACAAAGATTTTCAAGTATATCACAGGACTGAACGCCCCAACGAAATGGGTGCGTAGAAGACGTTAAAAGAGACGCAGTGGAGAGTGGATTTACAGGGGATGTAATCCATAGCAGAAAGAAGTTTAAAAGCCGAGTTAACATCAAGACACTGGAGGAGAAACCATCTAACCATAGACACAAACTAATAATTTCTGAGGAGCATAGAATAGTCAGAAGAGAAAGAATGAAGAAACTGGGAAGAGAAAGAGAAGATATTAACCAGAAAGACCTAGATTCTATGCGGTCCATAGCCAGCCAAATTCAAAATAGGAAAACGAAAAGCATAAACACTGTCGATTGTCTACAGGTTATCATCCAACCAGGATTGAAAAGAAAGAGAGGATAATATTAGGGATGGCCAATGTAAAATAGGAAAAATTCCGGAATTCGAAAAAATATGGATTTTGTTAAAATTCTGATTTCGGGAAAATCCGATTTCGAAAAAATCCGGAATTTAAAAAAATAAGGTTTCGGAAAATCCGAAATTGAAAAAATCCCGTAATATTTCCGAATTCCGGAATTTTACTAAATTCCTGAATTTTTCCGAAACCCATAAAGTGAAATTTTTTTCGATTCCTGAAAATTTTGGCCATCCCTAAATAATATTAATGTCTGGATAATGCTAAAGCAAGAGATCAAGGAAATCTGTCAAAGTTCATGTTTGATTCATTAACTTTTGAGTGATCATAGGAGTAAAATATCCAATTCAAATTCAATATCTTTATTAATTTACACTTCTCATAATCCATACAAATAATAAAAGAAAGCTTCCCGTCTCGATTCTCTGAAAGCTTTTCTTGTTTAGTCTCGCTTTGTAAATTTATGTACAAAATTTATGTAATGATTTTTCTCAATTTTATCTTAAAGTTATCATAGTCCTTACATATCAGCAAAAAGATCCACAAAGGTTGTGATACAACAACATTTAAACTATTTTTTTTTATTATTATTCGAGTATATTTTGTAATGACTTCCGTATCTTTAAACTGATAGGGTTAACAACTGAAGTCTAGCATGCAATTAGTTTGCTTAGCTTTATTTATTAATATTAATTATATTTTCTCTAGCAAAATCACATATCTCTATACTCGTATGTGTAATTTTGTAAAATAATAATAATAATAATAATAATTTCCTAAGAATAGAAGATACAAAATAGTAACAACGTAAACATTACTTACAGGTTGTAATAACTACCCCCGTTCGTACTACGTACTCCCAAAGCATTTTTCTTGGATTCTTTTCTAGCCGTTCTTTTAAATAGTTTGTCCAAATAATTTCTACTGGAACATAGCACTGGAGAGCGTATGAAATGAAAATAGCCACTGCAAACATTATTTTGACAGATTGGGCCAATCTGAAAAATAAAAGTACTTGAGTTAGTTAATGTCATATATTAAATGAAACACATATACTAATCACAGTTTTCAATTATGGAAGTTCCATTTCAATATTTTTTTCCCTTTCATTTCTAACTGTAAAAGTAACTGAAAACTGTAAAACTGTAAAAACATCCATTTTGTACTATAGAAAAGTTTGGATTACTATTTCATACATTCTATATTACATTAGTTTCCCAGCTAGGGAAAAAGTTGTTTTTGTAAAGTTTGAGCAGTTTTTGAAATGGAAAATTCTGTCATTTATTCTTATAATGTAAAATAATTCTTCATCCCTCTGGAATGCATGTGAGCTTGATTGATCATCTAATATACTGATGTTAGATAATAATGTGAAGCTAAATACTACAGTAACACTATTCATGGCTTTAGATTGAATATTGTGACAAAAGAAATACTGACCAAAACTTCAACGCACACTGTATTTTAAACTATAATGTGTTACAGTTTCCGATATCTACTATATCCTTCATCAGACACTATATAGACATTATAGAACATAAATGAAAATACAGACATATATATATAGTCATCCTTGTGGAAAAGTCTAAATTCTATTGGCTGAAGTCTTCAGCCAATCACGTAGGTCCCCATGTCAATTTTCCTGCCAATCACATGCCGCCATTTCTGGTCCTCATAAGGGCCTTCTTTAATCCCATCTTTCTCTCTATGCTTTTCAAAATTCTCTGCCATAATTCATTAATAGGTAAGCCTCCTGTCCAATTCATCAGCTTATCTCTTCCTATTTTCTTTATCCAATCCCCTTCTTTCCATTTTTCTTATTTCTCTTCTCTATCTCTAATATTTCTGTCTTTTCATGATTAGTCTCCTTAACATGTTTGTATACGGCATTGGTATCTTTCTTCCTCCTCTTATAATCTTTATGTTGTTTTATGCCGGGGACCTACGGGATTGGCTGAAGGCTTCAGCCAATAGAATTTAGACTTTTTCATAAGGATGACTATACATATATCTGTATATTCATTTATGTTCTATAGTGTGTATATAGCGTCTGATAAAGGATATGATAGATATCCGAAACTGTAACACATTATAGTTTAAAATACAGTGTGTACAGTGGTTAGTATTTCTTTTGCTAAATAGTACGTAAAAACAACTTTACTAGATGAAAAGTGATTATTTCTGTAATGGAATATTAAATAAGATCTTAAATGTATCTGTTGCGTTTCATTTTTCTAGTTACTCTTAATAATCTCAATTCATGCCTTACTCAAATTACCCTAGTCCGAGTTGAATTTTGGGTATATACTGTATGTACGGAACAATTCAAAGCTGTTTTTATGTATTTGTTACTTGGATCTGACATCGGAAACTTTCATGGGTGCCATATGCCGCCATTTTGTACTATAGAGAAGTTTGGATTACTATTTCATACATTCTATATTACATTGAGTTGCACAATAAATACTACAAACCCTACTGAAATTGGTCTGATTCAAACTTAACAAAAATATATTCGAAATAAATAGTATATTCTTTTTCTGGCGACTGAAGAAATTTCAATTCATATAAATTGTCTCAACAATAAAACAGAGGAAAATATAAAACAATAAATTACAAAAGTAACCGTGCACAAACATATGATACATCACCTAGGTCCTTTTATTACGGTAAAAGTCACTATTAAATATATGCATGCCTAAGTTATATTTCTTCTTAGAATTTGAATCTCTCTTGCTTTGCACAAACTTTCTTTCTCGTGTAACGTTTATGAGTTTACGCATACTATAAAATTTATAGGAACACTTTACACTTTTCTTTCCTAATCAATATTTTTTCCTTAATTTTGTTTGTTAGATTCTTGTAGCAGATCCGCCTCAGAGTTTTCCGATTCGTCGACTAGTTTACCTCAGGAAAAAAAATATTACAGGAGAATTGTTAGAATATTTTTTTCGCTTTGTTCTACATTTATACTTTGTAATCAGTTAACTATGTGAAAAGCAAACATTACATGTACTAATCAGGTTAATGATTTCTGACATATCTTATACTGTAATTAATACTTTCATACTCTGTAATCAATTAACTATACCCTGTAATAATCATAGTTAATTGGACTATTAATCGTAGTTAGTGCATAATATGTGCTAATCAGGTTAATGACTTCTGACATTTTATATTGATTTTATATTATAATCAATACTTTTATATACTGTAAACAATTAACTATATGTTAAGTAAACATTATATGTACTAATCAGGTTAAGTGCTTCTGTCATTATATATATATCTTATACTGTAATCAATACTTTTATATTGTAGTCAGTTAACTATATGAAAAACATAATATGTACTAATCAGGTTAATGATTGTGATATGTTCTATATCAAAATACAATTTGCACATGTGTTTGGTACACGAAACGCAATAAAAGATAATACAATTTATCGAGGCACACAATACAATTTGTCTAACCTACGCTCAATCTCGATTCTAAATGAAATCTCAACTGTTTTTGATCAGCATATTCACTTTCCAACTTGCTCAATAAGTGTAAAGCTTTTTGTACTCATGTGAAATATAGAACTACTTTTAAAAATAGTAAAGAAATCACCTCTTTTTCGAAGATTGTATGTATTACAATTAACTGAACAGACATTTTCATTAAAACTGATTTGATTGACGCAAATTGTGGTAATATGAAATAAATTATATTTTTGTTACCCTATGTTTGCTTGAATCTTCAGTAGCGATATTGCAACCACTCATTTTTCTCTATTCATTTCTAGGGTAAAATTCTTTACTCACAGGTAACTGCGAACTTTTTTTTTTTCTTTTAAGTTCCATCTTCTTTTCATTACATATATATCTACAATTTATATTTTAATTTATGGGGAAAACAATGCAAGTATTTTACCATTGTATTGCAAGTATTTTACCATTTTATTGCAAGTATTTATAATTGCCATTCCTCTAATAAATAAACTAGCACATTGGAGGAGTGACGGAAATAATTTAATTTTTTTCTTACAAATAAAAGTACAAATTATGGTTATACGATGAAATGAAGATGGAACTAAGATGTACAATACTAGTACTTACCTGTTAAGTAGAAGATTTTACCGTGAAGACGGACACAAGAAAATGAGTGGTTGCAATATACTATGGCCATTGAAGATTCATCTATATATATAAAAGAGAACGCACAAATCCTTTGTTACCTCATCACGCTAATACGGCTGAACCAATTTCTTTTATTTTTGGGGGGTTATTAGGATTTGGACCCTAGATGGTTTTTATCATATCACTTTAATTTTTAATTACCAGTGTCTTGAGATAATTGACCATTCAAGTGTCCATAACGTACAAATCCTTTGTTAGTTCATCATAGGTAAAAATAAACGTATTTATATGCAACCCGCATGACCGTGTCACTCGGCGGGTTAACATAAATGACAGGCGATATAATGTTAACATTTACTGCAATCTACTATGGTTTTTATCATATCACTTGAAAGCGAAAACTTCCGGGGTGACCGCAGCGAAGCGGGGCGGGTTAACATAAATGACAGGCGATATAATGTTAACATTTAATGCAATCTTCTATGGTTTTTATCATATCACTTGAAAGCGAAAAAGTAAAAATTATCTAAGTAACAAAGTTTATTGCGTTCCGGGGTGACCGCAGCGAAGCGGGGTGAACGCTGCTAGTCTATTATATAAAAGAGAACGCACAAATCCTTTGTTACCTCATCACGCTAATACGGCTGAACCAATTTCTTTTATTTTTGGGGGGTTATTAGGATTTGGACCCTAGATGGTTTTTATCATATCACTTTAATTTTTAATTACCAGTGTCTTGAGATAATTGACCATTCAAGTGTCCATAACGTACAAATCCTTTGTTAGTTCATCATAAGTAAAAATAAACGTATTTATATGCAACCCGCATGACCGTGTAACTCGGCGGGTTAACATAAATGACAGGCGATATAATGTTAACATTTACTGCAATCTACTATGGTTTTTATCATATCACTTGAAAGCGAAAACTTCCGGGGTGACCGCAGCGAAGCGGGGCGGGTTAACATAAATGACAGGCGATATAATGTTAACATTTAATGCAATCTTCTATGGTTTTTATCATATCACTTGAAAGCGAAAAAGTAAAAATTATCTAAGTAACAAAGTTTATTGCGTTCCGGGGTGACCGCAGCGAAGCGGGGTGACCGCAGCGAAGCGGGGTGAACGCTGCTAGTGTAAATATAAAGTAACAAAATTTAGTTTATTTAATATTGAGTGAATTTAACGTAGCTTTATATTCAACATTGCTCCCTCTGATATTTAGGTGATAAATGTATATTTTAGGCACTTAACCGACGATCGTTTCGCTAGTCCTTTCGCCAGCCTCCTCAGGGTCAGTAATAGGACCAGCGAAACGATCGTCGGTTTAATACCTAAAATACACGACAACATTTATCTGGAAAACAGAGAAAGTAAATGTTGCACTCTCGTCGTGAAAGTTTAAAACAACGAATAGAATTTATGTATCTTGTACTAGTGACTTACATTTCCTGTTGTGGTAGGTTTAACGTGATACTTCCTGCTGCCTTATCTCCATATTTCACATATCCAAGAAATCCAACAACAACGTACAAAATAACAATAACAAACATTCCTCTGTTGAGAACTCCAAGGTATCCTCCAAATGATTGTGGTGTCTTCATGTTGTTTTCCAATGCAATGATCTGCAAATGAATACGCACAAACATTGTTATTTATTTATTTATAAATATTTCAAATACAGAATTGTGTTCATTTGACACTGAAACAATGTAACAAAGTTAACAATATTCTATTTGACTATAAATATACATTCCTCTTTTACTAGATCTGTGCTAAAGAGAGTCATCTTTCTCTTTCTCTCTCTTTCACAGCTTTACTGTCATGTTACATACTAAAATACTTTATGAATGTTAACTTTATTTATTTATTTATTATTTTATTTTATTTTTTGAAGGAGAGAAAGATGGCTGGCATGGCTATGCATATGTTGTTCTACATAAATACAAATCAGGACATAACACTATATTCAGATTTGTTTTGTTTTTAACTATTATAACAATGATAATAACATTTAAACATAGCGCTAAGAGCATAAACGTTGGCTTGAAGGAACCTTGTTTCGGTTCCCGGTGGAAACTCATGTGCGTTGGATCTTTCGTTAAGCTGTAGATCCATGTCTCATACAACCTTCATGGTGAAAGGAACGTTAAGCTCCAAACAAATAAACAAAAATTTATTACTACTGTTCGTCCGTGCTTTATAATACGAGGAGGGTTCAAATGAAAACCTTAAAAGTAAAAAAAAAAAAAAAAAAAAGCACCATGTTAAAGCAGCGATTTGTAATTTTATGTGTGTGTAGTGAATGTGTCAAACCGATTAAAATTCATCGAAGAATGAAAATGCAGCACGGTGACTAATGCGTTTCTGCAGTATGTCTACGAATGGTGCAGAAAGTTTAAAAGAAGAGTAACTTTTGTGAAGAATACCCCACGACTAGACCAGGCATACCGAGTGGTAGCGAACGAAAACGTAGCTGAAGCGGACGAGCTTTTGAATCAAAATAGGCATATTATCTTGAAGGAAATAGCCACCATTTTGGATGTTAGTTTGGTTCAATATACGCTACTGTCCATGATGAATTGCCGTTCAATAGAGTGTTTGTGAGATGAGTACCATGTCATTGCCTTGAATTGAGAGACAGTTGTATTGATGCCTTTGAGAAACTTTTGTATCGTTTTCAGGCCGAAAGTGATAGATTTCTGGGTAGAATTGTTTCAAGATATAAAATGTGGGTCTACCATCACCAATATGAAACAAAGAGAGTGAGCATGAAATGGAGTCATAGGCCATTGTCAAAATCAAACACATTCCGCATCCAAGCATCAGCGGGAAAAGTTTCACTATATTCTAGGATAAAAATGGAGTAATTTTGGAACAATACATGAAAAATGGATCGCCAGTGACCACTGCTTCATATGGAAACACGCTCCAAAATCACCTTTCCTCTGCAACCAAGAGTAAACGAAGATAAATTTCTGACTTTCTTTCTTTCTTTTTAATTTTGTGCTGCAGGACAACTCCCAAGCCCATGTCGACCCTTTAATGGCACCCACAGTCCACGATATAAAATTCGAGTGTCTCACACAGATTTTTCAATTCTCACCCTTTGTGACTTTTACCTTTCCGAACCCCTCAAAGAGGCAACGAGAGACAATCATTTCCGAATCGATGAAGAGGTAGAAACTACGGTGAATGAGTGACTACAGTCACAACCAAACATTTTTTTTTCTCACAGTATACCCACTCACTTCTAGTGAGCTGGAATATCTGCATTGCACGTCATGGTGACTATATCGAAAAATGAGACATTTAATTTTTCTGTATTTCTTAATCACTCTCGTATTTTATGGAAAAAAAAAAAAATTGCTTACAGTTTAGAACGTGTGTCAAATCATTATAGTTACATAATGTGAGAAAGTACAAACAGTATATTGTCTGGAAACTATTATTAAAACATTCATACCATCAGTTACTTACACATTTCAACGATCTTAACTCTAAGCACAGAGTATTATACCCCGAAGCTTCAAGTTGAGCGACATTTTTCAAAATAAAATTCTGTCGGCAGTCATTGGGTTAAACTTTACCAAATACTATGGAAAAAAAAATTGTAAAAATCAAACACATTCCCAAGTAATCTAGAATGTATATAATAGCGTATTAATCTGAATGACTAGTTTGTAAAGGATATAAATAAAAATTAACTTTACAACGTAAGATTAATCTTACTCACCACACCAACTGCTTCCAAAGCAAAGAGTGTTGTGCCAACAAAAAGGAAGAACGGTCCTGTTTCTCCAACCAGCTTCTTGTCATGAATAGATGGAATGTCCAGAAAAATGTAATAAAGGACAATTCCTAATCCCACGAAGGTAATGATATTCGCAAGAGTTGAAAATGGAGCCAACAGTTTTAAATTTCTTATAAAGTTTATAAGAATTAAAGGAACTAGCAAGAATACCATGTATAACCGAATGTCCATCTCAAAGGCGTAGAGATCCACTACCTGAAAAAAAAAAAAAATATAGATAGTTGAAGCTATTTGTTATTTTCAAAATGATACGCATTACCATACAACAACAGTATGTTAAGAAGCAACAGTGAAACCTAACTACCTATGTTGGTTATCGTCTGTTCCATTTAAAAATTATTAACTTAGACAGGTAACTAATTTACTTTGCTATATCAGGGCTAAGGACATAAAACGCTTTGCATAAAACAAGAAAAGACCAATGGCCTTAAATGCCATTCAAACATTATAAAAGTTTACTTGTTCATTTACTAGCGATTACTCTCTAGCACTCATGATATGTATGATTTGGTATGTCACTACATAGCATATTTCTTTGTTTTATTTTCTTATGTAATGGATTTTGTATTTTGCTTGCTTTAAACCTATCGTAATTAAGCTACTTTTAGTTATTTATTTAGAACTTGTAATTGCACAGTAGGGTGTTACAAAAATTGTCACAATATTTTGGGAATAGATTCCTCACATCAAAATAGTAAAAAAAAAAAAAGTTCATATTATAATAGTTTAACTTGTTATATACAAGTCCTCAGTCATATTTGTCTCTATTTTATATCACTAAATTCACTCGAAACAGTTTATATTGTGTTTAGATTTCCTAGCTTTTATAGTGGTGCACAATTATTAAAATAAAATACACTTCTATGATTGCGCATACATACTTTATATGGTGGTTAGTGAACTATTATATCGTTTATTTATAAAACGTTGTTATAACAACTCATCAAATTAACATATTAGAATCAATTTTTTTATTCTATTCTTTTTTCCGTATCTTCTTCTTCTAACTAGTTAGTGCATATTTTAAAATTGCACATTGTCTAGAAGTATAATAAAAGATATTTAGAATTACACTAAAAATACAAAGATATCGTTACATATGTCACCCGAAATATAGGACTTTTTTTAATTGAATTTACAAAATAAAATAAAAGAATCCTGAACCGTTAAATAATATATATTAATCATTCAAGTTTTCGAATGCACCTTGTATATATGAAAATTACAATTCATATAAATGTACATATATCATATTTATTTTTATAACAATATTATTACCATATTTATTTTAAATTTTATGATTGACTTCATTTATTTATACATTTCAACGACGATAAGGCACCTTCAAAATTTGATTTACAAGTTATTTAATTTAAGTCCTTTCCGGGTACATTAAAAGTTTGTTACAAGTTAATAATTATTTACTTGGGCATAATGAAGAAGGTGTTCTTTGAACGAAAAAGGATGAAATATAGAATATAGTTAAACATAATATAGATTAAAATTGAAATATCGATGATAATCAGAACATAACATAATAATTAACTTCTTATTAAGATCATAAATGTATGAATTGTTCCATTCGTTAATTCGTTTAATTATCTTCGTAGAATTCAAACAAGATACGAATAACAAACACAATCATAATGATATTTCAAAGCAAAATAAAGCAAAAATCAATGGAATACTGTTTTCTCGGACGCAGTAACTTTAGCTTAAGTTACATGACCAACAAATTCATTCAAGGTTCTTTGAAAGTCACAAATCGGAATACAGTCTTGCATGCTACTTATTTCTACAGTTCTTTGTTTCTTATTTTGAGAAATTTTGCCATCTATGAGATTTCTAGGAAGTCCACTTCGAGGCAAATTAGATCTAATGCTTACATGCTTCTTAGGTGTACGTAATCGTACAGCACTAGGATTAGGTTCAGTTACGCGATTACTATTACTATTACTACTAAGGTTAGGTTCGGTTTTCTTACCGGTAAAATTATGTTCAGTTCTCATTCGTTTTACTGGTGGCGAGATGTCGTGTCTCCTAACATATCTGTACCTATTCTTCCCACAATATTCACGGTAATTTGTCCTACCACGGTTTTTGTTTCCTCTGTAATTAGGTTAAGTTACATTACCGGTAGACGTGAATTTAACATCACCTTTTACACTGGGATCACATTTTAATCTCACATGGATGTTTCGAATTTGGTTTCGATTAAGGTTAGTTTGGTTCAGGTTATTCCTGTATTGCACCATTGATGGATTTTCAAAATTTTGCGATGTCAGACTTAGATTATTGAAATCAACGCACTGCATCACGTTCTGTAAAAGCGCCATCTGATTGTTCACTACTAACATTTTAGTCTTTTCATTGAATAAACATTTCAATAGCTCAACTCAATCTGCCAATCACTACAAACATTGGTGGGAACACACGTTCTACTCCTGAATTTCACGAATACTGGAATCAATTTTCTTCCTGCTACATGAACCAATGTCGTATACATATCATTGAACAGTTCATTCACTAGACGAAGATGACCATAACTTTTCACATATTGATACATACCAAAATCTTCATTACACCCAGTATCCATAAGGCAATGAAAAAATTCGAATGAAAAGAAAAGTTAAGATAATCTGATCCAACCAATACCGCAGTATGTTTTTGTGAACACTCAGCAGCTTTCATCCATACATTTAAATCAATGATGACATATTTCTTCGTTGATGCAAATTTAGGAACTATATTCTCCATAGTTTCTGTGGAAGGTTCAGGTTCACTTAACGCATTCATGCTAACATGTGATGAAATTTCTTCGGGAACTGACAGATTTTCTTTAAATCCTTACTGTGATTATTATATTCATCCGTTCATGCCTCCATTGTTCCATTCGCTGATCCATTTTACTGATTTGTTGATCCATTCGATCAATCATTTGATCCATTTTTTTCACCAAGATCTTGCCTTAATTGTCCAAACTGCTGTTTAATGAAATCGGCTAGGTCAGAGATGCTCATCTCCCTGTTACCATTTCTGTTGCATTTCCAACATCAGTACAACTCATTTTGATAGTTCTGAAAAATTTTTGTGCGACTCCTTAATGTATACTCCGTATTGATATTTCTCTTATCAAAACTAGGTAACCTTAAAGTCAATCTGTAGACTTAATTTTTATTGCTTAGGAGACTGTCTACTGAACTTGATCCAAATCTCCTAAGGTCCTGGCGGTAAACCACCAAATTTATATAAAAGCATAACTTGTTATATACAGGTCCTCAGTCATATTTTTCTCTATTTTATAGCACTAAATTCACTCAAAACAGTTTATATTGTGTTTAGATTTCTTAGCTTTTATAGTGGCACACAATTATTGAAATAAAATACACTTCTATGATTGTGCATACATACTTTGTGAACTATTATATCGTTTATTTATAAAACGTTGTTATGACAACTCATCAAATTAACATATTAGAATCAATTTTTTTATTCTATTCTTTTTTCCGTATCTAGTTAGTGCATATTTTAAAATTACACATTGCCCAGAAGTATAATAAAAGATATTTAGAATTACACTAAAAATACAAAGATATCGTTACAATATGGACCTGTGGTCGGACATACATAGTTTCGTAGTTATAGGGTGTCGAAAACATGAGAAAATGAACTTTAAAGATCCATAGTTCCCACTACTATAGAACCGATCGTAGTCGGGTCAAGATATCACTGAGGAACTATTATGTGAACCATCCAAATATCCATCTTTCAGAACCTCCGGTACTTGCACAATCAGTTTTAGAGAGGCTGTTTGGAAGTACTTGATCACTCTCCACCTATCTCTAAAAATTGGTGTCCAAGTACTGGAGCATTCTTAAATATGGATATTTGGATAGTTTACATACCAGTTCCTCAGTGATGTCTTGACCCGACTACAATAGGTCCCATAGTAGTTCAGCTATGAACTTTTAAAGTTCCCTTGTTTCACGTTTTCGGCATTCTATAACTATGAAACTGTCCACTTTTGAGCACAGGTCCATATTAACTTTTTTTTCCCTTATTTTGTTATGAGGAATCTGTTTCCAAAATATTGTGACACATTTTTGTAACACTCTGTATATGTATCTTTTTTAATTTTCCATTTTTAACATAGTTACTTGATCTTATCAAAACTTTCTTTTATAATTCTTTGTTTTACTTTCTTCTCTTAATGGCAAGGGTATGAGGTTAGAAGAACAGCATTGGTTGACTCTCGCCAACTTTAATAAATGCATTTGAATTTGATTTTGAATTTGAATTGATACCAATCTAGCTCAAGAACAGTGGAACTATTCCGATCAATAAATTATTGTTAGAATATCTTCTTTAATCGCAAACTAATAAGTTTCTCTGTTGCGGAAAAAAATCGTTCTTCATTGATTTTTAACGAATCATTACTATAAGTAACCACTCCATTTACTGCACATTTAAGTGCTTGTCATACTTAAACCAAACTTTGATGGCCTATAAGCTGGGAATCAAAGGTCTCTGCTTGACTATTTGACACGGTGGCAGACCTTGATGAAGTCAGTAGACATGTGACGTATTATGGTCTACAGAGGTTTGGCTCCCGAGTTTAATCATTTCCACGTTTTACGTACAAGTAAAAACAAGAAGGAGAATCGAGGACTAGACAACTTTCTTTTAAAAATTAATTGAAATATTATTGATTATCTTCCACAGGATAATGTCTGTTTTCAAAGCATTTCATATTTAAACTTAGCTTCAGTATTATTTTAGTGCATTCTTATGTAAAAGTATTAATAATAATGATTAGAACGGATGAAGAAAAAATCTCACCTGCAGTATGAGTGATCATCAATGGTGTCTCTGTATTGTGGTTTTCTCACAACTTTGAACATTTTTAACTTCCTGACAAAGGACGGGGAACTTCCATGAATGAGGTGGATTCCTCTATTTGTTAACAATTTCTTTAGGTTTTCATGTTCTGAATTCTCTGAATACGTTTATGTAATATTTACATTGTACAAGCATTGCTTTTAGCAGACTTAAATCTGACGTTTATGTAATATTTACATTGTACAAGCATTGCTTTTAGCAGACTTAAATCTGACGTTTATGTAATATTTACATTGTACAAGCTTTGCTTTCAGCAGACTTAAATCTGACGTTTAAGTAATATTTACATTGTACAAACATTGCTTTCAGCAGACTTAAATCTGACGTTTATGTAATATTTACATTGTACAGTACAAGCTTTCCTTTTAACAGACTTAAATCTGACGTTTGTGTAATATTTACATTGTACACCCCCCCCCCAGAAGAGGAAACTTTCTTATTTTATATATATAAATAAAACTCATCCCAAAGTTTCGAGCCCTTAAAAGTAGCAGTATGACAACCCACCGCCCCCCACAGAAGTCGGTCCTGGACCCGCCCCTGGTACAAGCTTTGCTTGTAGCAGACTTAAATCTGACGTTTATGTAATATTTACATTGTACAAGCTTTGCTTTTAGCAAACTTAAATCTGACGTTTATATTGTACAAGCTTTGCTTTTAGCAGACTTAAATCTGACGTTTATGTAATATTTACATTGTACAAGCTTTGCTTTTAGCAGACTTAAATCTGATTTAAACTATTCGCTGAGCAAAACAATACATTTATTGTAAAAAAATATTAAAGTGTAACAGTTTCTCCAACTCTCCAATTTGGCTTCATCAAACCCTTAGTAGAGAATGGTAGCCAATCACGGATCAGGGAATGTTTTCGCTGTCTCTTATATTAAATGTATTCATAGTGTCTGATGAAGCCAAAGTGGATAGTTGGCGAAACTGTTGCACGTTAATATTTTCACAATAAACGTATTGTTTTGTTCAGTGAGTAGTTTAAATCAGATTTACGTTCATGTAGTTCTTTTTAAAGCATGATGTACGTGTGTATGTGCCTACGATTATGTTGTTCATGATAATTCAAAGAGTTCCCTCGTGGTTATATGCTTAGCATATGAATCTTTGGCGCGAAAGAGCTGGGTTCGACTTCCAGTGACAGCTCATGTAATTTGGATCCCATGTTAAGCTGCAGATTTATGTCTCATATAGCCTCGGTGCTGAAAAGGAGACTAAACTCCAATCCAATCATCAACAATAAAAAAGTAGCTTTTAACCGATTGTCTTCAAATTTCGTACGCACAAAATACTGACCAGTCTCTCGAGCTGATTAGATTTTAATAGAAATTACACAAAAGGTGTAGAAGAGAGTGGAGAAATCTCTGGATAACGTAAGTTTTTGGTTTTACTAGATGAAAGAGAATATCGGGAAAGTTCATAGGTCGAGGCTTTGTTTCAGTTGCACTTCATGTTTTTTATTTTTATTTTTTATTTTATTTATTTATTTATTTATTTATTTATTTATTTATTTATTTATTTATTTATTTTTTGTCTCAAGTAAGAGAAAAATTTCATGTGTACCGTCCATCACTGGCTTTCCTACCACCTGGAGTATTCGTAGTTTGAGGTAAATTTCCCTAACATAGGGAAATTTCGTAGGTAAATTTAGCAAAAAGGGAAACAGAGATTTTTTTCAATAAAACGTGAAAATCCAGGGAAATTCTCGCGCAGACTAGACCAATATAAATGTTTAAACTTTTCTTTGTTCTTCAGAAATGAACCATTACAATAGGAATAGTGTATGTGTGTCTATTTTAAATAGCATAATTTGTACCCATTCCTTTTTTTTTTTTTTTTTTTGTAACAAAAAGCGAAAGAAAAAGTAAAAGAAATAGAAGCAAAAAAAAATGAACAAAACAACTCCAGTTGGTTCCTTTAATATAGCTAAATTAATCTTATCATCTAACTTCCGTTATAGGAATTGGACACTCAACAAACTAGGGAAAACTTGATCAAAGAAAGGAGAAAATTTTTTGTCGAGGGAAATTTTCTAAGGAAACCTACGAACACTGACTATCAGAGACACGCGTGCCACAGGTTGAAAAACAATGGCGTACATGAAACTTCTTCTGTATTTCTCTTTTCGAATTATATTTTGTTTTGTTTAAAATAAACTTTAGAATATGCATATTGTTACTTTTACTCATAAACGCAGAAAATGAAGGAAAAAGACTGTTAATAGTCAAATTGTTATAAATGGAAGAATCGAGCAAATAAATAGTGTTTGAAAGGTATAGATTTTCTATGCTTATAGTGCCACTTACCTCTTTGATATTTGATGCTACGAACACTATATACACACAACATATTCCTATTTGATACGATATCAGAAAAGCGTTCACAATGTGCCTGCAAAAGAAAGCAATTTATTGACGTTGACTTAACTTTATGGAAACTTAACATTTTAGTCTTTTTAGCATTTATTTTCACCTTTTAACATTTATTACATGTTACGCTTTAAACTTTTCCTATGCTGACTTTTTCTGGTGTATTTTATGGTGAGATTTATATCGAGATATTTCTCTCTAACAATCAATGCAAACATTTCAGAAAACAGGTTTACGACTCGTTCCAAAACCTTTCTTTGAAAAATGATGAGAAATATGAAATTATGACATAAATCTCAATTCTATCATTGATTATTTTCATGTATTACAGAGACTTACTTTTCTGTTGTTATTTTTCATGGTACACTAACAAATGTATGCCTTTTTTTCTCTGTACTTTTTTAAATATAAATTTTTTAATTTGAGAACGGTCATGAAGATCGAAAACGTCTACATACAGTCTAGTTGTCGCCCGGGGCAAGAACTCGCTTCACCGTCCCCCCTCCCCCCCGTGATCAACTAAACCAAACGCTCCCCGACCACACCTGATATTAGCATCACACTGTAATTCTCCTATTCCATTTTTTGCAGTGTTAAAGCTTGATTTCAAAATTGCAGTACGTAGTTTAATGTTTAGTACAGGATAGAACACTAAACTAATTAGTATTTGATTGCCAAATAATCTGAGATTTTTGACATACGTCACTGACTACATATGGTAGTTCTTAATTATCTTTCACATTAATGTAATTGCTACTGTTATATGATTTATTTTTCTTTTAATATTTTATATCTTTCTCAAATAATTGACACGGTAATACAACTTGTATGGAAGTTGTATTAAAATAGTTACCAAGAGTGTAATAAGCTAACTCTAAATCTAAACCTAATGATCAATTTATATGGAGGTCACAAACCATTTTCCTCTATGCTTACCCAGAGTACGGTGCCACTCTTTTAAGTTTGTCGGGTCCTTGCGTCAAAGCAACTTCCATCGACGCAGGATAATTTAGACAGGGAACTTTTAATCTTTTGCATAGGATGTACTGCGCCTGGACCTATAAAATAGCACATTACATAAGAAATTAGTTAAACAATATTAGTAACATTTATAAATCCATCGTTTTCGTCGTTCTGGAAACACTTTTATTACTACTTGAAGAAAGTATATTTTAGTGAGATTCATTATGATTTCAAACACAGTTGCATTTGATCTTAAAACTTATACTATTTTCCTGACAAATAAGCAACAAGAAATTTAAAAGGGAGCAGGTTTAGATGAAGGGGCCCAAACGTACATAAAAAAAAAAAAAAATAAATAAAATAAAGATTTACACGAGAAATGAGTTGAAGTAAGGGAAACGTAATTGATTTGTGTCTCATTTAAGAATAAAATAGAAATACATGTTGTAGAAATGAGAAATGCGAAATGCTGTAGAGACTATGTGCATTTACCGGAGTACACATAAGGAAATATGAATACAATGATGCAAATAGTTAGCTCTAACCTAACCTAATATTAACAGAATTTAGCGAAATTGTAACATTTTTTCGAAAAGAAAAGAAGGAAAGAAAGAAAGAAAGACTGGTCCCCTTCAACTAAACATTGGCCGAAACCTTTTCCACCTTTATTTCACAGACTAGAAGTGTATCAAAATCGAAATTAGTAAATAAATGTTCTATTTTTAAAAACCCAGAGTATGAGAGCACTTATTTTCATACCATTTTTCAGTTGAACAATTACAATTAAAACGCCACAATTCTCAACTAATTCAAGTCATTATTTTTGTTTCCAATTGCGTAGTTAGGTATGGACTAAGTAAATCATGGTTTCTCTCGAAATGTCAAATTAGTTCCCTAACTAATTTCTACTAATTAATAGTTGGTTCTTCACAAAAACAATTTACTTTATTATTCCGATGATGAATTTAAAAGAAGAAGAAGAAGAAAACTATACACCAAGGGAAATTATATAATCTGAGAGCATTTGCGCAATTTGGATGCAAAAGAGCATCACTTCTTGGTTCTTTGAAAGTTTCATTTGATTTAACTAAAAAGAACCGACTACAATAAAGGAACAGTTTATATTTTTCGGTATGATTTGTGTTTGTCTCTTCTCATTTTTGTTTCATTCAAGATTAGGCAGTTGTTTTTTTATTCGGTGATTGAATTCTTCGATTATACCCACCCCACCAAGACTGTAATCTCTATATGTGTCAACTAAAATATGTACAATTTGGTAGCAAAATATTTATGCCCGTCCCGTATATGTTCTCTTTCAAATATATTGTAACACAAGGAGTTATTTTGTTACGAGAAATTCAGTTTCATCAGAGTCACTAAAGAATATTAAGATGCATTGTTGCCAAATTAAAAGTACAATCACCATCCTAGACTTGGTATGTATAAAGAAATTGGTACACAAAACTTTACAATGATTGGACTACTATCCTAACTTGATCATGACAAGACATGTGTAAATCTTGATTAATAAAACATTAAACATATTCAAAGTCAAATGTAAAGAAAAGCATGTATTATTGTGAAGAATTTGGAACTCTACTTTGCGGATACGAGATACATGAACACCGATCTTTTTTTTCGAAAATGAAAGACAAAATGTACATACGGAGAAAAGAGAATGCTTACCAACTGATGAAGGCAGTAAGTACATATTATTCCAATGAAGATTGTACCAATTGTTCCTAGTACTATACCAGAGTTATTGAAGGCATTTGGCATAGCTAATATTCCAGTTCCTAAACTGCCTTTTAGCAAGTGGATTAGAGTTTCTGTATTCCTAAAATAAATAAATAAATACAATGAAATAAATGCATAAATACAATAAACTTGAAGAACATAAATATATCTGAAGCCACAATGGCTTAACTGCAGAATGCTTACTTATGACACGAGCGGTAAGTGTATATAGCGGACATTATGCGTATGAGTTGTACTGAGCAACCAATTTCCTACTGCTTTATAATTTCATCAATTCACGCATTCGTTACCAACACTTATCATTACTTCCTTTAGGATGACAACTCGTGTTAAATCCACCATTTATCACCGACATATTAATTTATCAAAATATTCTTGTAAGTGTAAGTAGCCCTTTCGGAAGATCCTTCTTCCATCTTCATCTTAGATCCAATTCGAAAAAGATTTAAAACATTGGGGGGGGGGGGAGGGGGGAAGAATACATAAAATGTAATAGGATTCTTTAATTCATAAAGAGAAACCTACACTTAATTTAGAAATAGGAGAAATAAATGTGATTTGGAGCAGTCTTTTTACTACATATTTCCGCCATCTGGAAGTCATGGATAAACAGTAAACAACATGAAGAGTGATGAGTGAGTGGGCATCTGCATATGTTCATTTTTGACAGAAGATTTGTGCTTCACATTTTAAAATCCTTTTAACCATTTTTTTTACCTATCCACATCCCCCGTTCCATGTTTTAAATTCTCTTCGAATTGGATCTAAGCTGAAGATGGAGGAAGGATCTTCCGAAAGCGGTACTTAAGCTTAGAAGATACTTTGTTTTTTTATGGTAAGTACTAGCCTTTTGCTTGCATTTGTTTCTAAACATCATCACCGCTCGCAATACTGTGATACATTAATTTATCGTTTTATTTCAATTTTTCCCATATATACTTCTATTTCAATTTTCAGTATGTTTCATATGTACGTTTTTTTTCCTATCCTTTTTGTTTGTTTGTTTAGTTTTGTTTTGTTTTGCTTTCTGTTAAAAGAAATTATTGTATAAGTAGAGATTTGTAGGAGAAAAGCTCATAGGTTTAATCCTATCTTCATACCCTGAGAAAAACTTTCCCTTCTTTTTTTTAAACACTTTTTATGAAACTTCTTTCAGTTTTCGGATAATACATATTAGGCTTTCAACAATAAATCAATGCTTTGTATTTACTATCTTTGGTCTTCGCAGGTTACTAGATTCAGAAAGAAATTTAACAGATATATTGCCTGCATTCTCACACATGTATATGTGAATATCGTTGTAATATGGAAACATTTTTTCTTCTTCTTCCTATTATTATTATTATTATTATTATTATTATTATTATTATTATTATTATTATTATTATTATTATTATTATTATTATTATTATTATTATTATTATTATTATTATTGAGAGAACTTTGCAAAATCTCTCTCTAGAAAATCTCAAATTTTACAGCTCTTCAGCATTCTACGTTTACCTATATACAGGGAATTTGCAAATAAAGCACTAAATATAAAAAGTTTCAAGTTGTAATCGATTTTGAAGTTTAATTACAGAAGTAATACGAAAATACCTCCTATAAATAATGGAAATTATGCAAAGAGTTGCTAATAGGCCATAACTCGTCTCCTGAAATTCTTCTCTGGTATGTTTACCCCCTCCCCCTCTGCTCAAAAAAAAGTACAACTCTCTGCTTCTGAGTTTTAATATTCTCTGTTTTGGTTCGAAAGTTCTTTTATAAATCCAACAGTTTTTATATACATTTTTACCCAGTAGCTGCTTTGAAATGTTTCCACCATGTTTTTTTAATTCCTTAGAATTTCAGTGTCATAAGCTTCCCTTGTGAACACCAGTACATATACTGTTAATAAAAGAAATGAGCAAGTAGTATTAAATACGTAACATTTTTATTATTTTTAAATAAATAGTTTACTACAGATTCATAGTCTCTCTAAGGTCTTAAATTCTAAAATTCCCAACCATACAATCTAATACTCAACTGTGTGTATTTAGATTAAGAGCTTGACATATTAAAAATAATACAAAATTTACCATTTTTCTTTTGCTTGTTTACCATAAGTGAAAGGAGATAAAAAATCATTACAACAGAAAATATAAAACTGAAGAATTTTCAGTGTTGCCATCATAGAAATTACAGTGTTGCCAGAATAACATTTCTCCCAAAATCTAAGTTAAGGCAGTAACTAGAGGTACGAACTGAACTGCATTTAATTACTTATCATGTTGTTTTGGTATTCTGTGAACTACTTTTAAATAATAGTTACATTTAGTTTGTAATAAACAAAATAATTTTAAATAATAATGTTATTTAAAAAGTAGTTCACAGGATACAAAAACAACATGATACGTAATCAAATGCAGTTGAGTTCGTTCCTCTAGTCGCTGCCTTAACTGAGGGTAATGTTATTCTGGCAACACTGTAATTTCTATGGATAGCAACACTGAAAATTCTTCAGGTTCATATTTTCTGTTGTAGAATAACATTATTTATGATTGTGGTAAGTTGCATTTCATTATCTCCTTTCACTTACGAAAAACAAGCAAAAGAAAAATGGTAAATTTTGTATTATTTTTAGTATGTCAGGTTATTAAGCTATATTTTAGAGATTCATGGAATAATATGGTGAGTGGATTTTATTAGCAATGAATGAAACTTCAAACGTCTTTTTTTAAAGCTATATTACCTTACTATGATTTAATAAAGTCAAATTGATATTTACAAAATAAAAACAGATACTACTCACGTAGTTGGATTTTCGACATTACGATTGTCATGTGGATTGTAGCTGATGATAGATCTCCTGGATTCTTCCCTCCGTAAAAATTTCTTTACTTCCGGTAGATGTTCCCCTCCTCCTCCTGGTGCTGTGAAGGCACAACTTTCGCCATTTGCTTGTGGCCTGATAAAAGAATAGTTTCGTTATATAAACATTCTACAATACTAACATTTCATTTAACATGACAACAAGTAAACTGAAAACAACCAAATTCTTATTCATTTTAAATTAAAATAGCCATATTTTCTGCCTTGTGTGAGTATTATGTCTGGAGGTAGATTTGTATTCCAATTACACTATAGGAGGCTCTATTAAGCCAGCAAAACAGTAATAAGATGGTCCTTTTCTTCTGAGTTCGAAATATTGTACAGAAATGTGCCAGCTAAGGAGTAGGTATTGAGTGAAGGAATAGGTTGAGAACTAGAATGAAAGAAATGAGTGTCGATATGGGAGGGTGACAGAAGAGGGATGCCTCCCGTGCAATTCCAGACAATTTTACTTAATAATTCTTACTTAAGAAAAAAAATCGTAAGTAAACTAACTAACTATTTAATTGCTGATAAATGCTATAGGATACATAAAAAATAGCTCTTGTAGTTTAATCAAACAGTTCCATTATGCATTACTGTTAGAATAAACTACAAGTACTTCGTGACACAAGATAAGATCGTTCTTACTTTCCTACTTGTATGTAATGGCACAAGATTGTAGTGCCAAATTCATCTGTAGCGGAGCACATGATGGGAGGTAAGAACCAAAAACACAATTTAAGCATAAACGAAAAAACTAAAATCAAATTATGAATGTTTATTTTAACATTGTATATTGGATCAATACATAACAGAAGCAACTATAGCATTTTCAACAAATATACTTGTACAGCGGGGGACACTTCTAAATGGTACAGCCATATAGAGATTTACGGCTAAGGTGTACCATTTAGAAGTGTCTCCCGCTGTACAAACCAGTAAACTCAGTGACAGATAATTGTAATTTACTCCAATATATTAATTTCAATATACCAAAACGATCATTGCATAAGAATTTAGTATTTCACATAGCGAGATCTCATATTACAATCCACCAGGAGTCATTCATAGTTAGAGCTTGTAAAAATTTCAATCAGTTGGTTTCATCAGTTCTGGATCTTGACTTCTGTTATCCTATCTCTGTATATTTGTGTATACTCAAAAATAATATTTTGAAGAGACATTATGTATGGAATAATTAAATAATTAAGAAGTGTTATCTCTATGAATTGTGAATCTATACTGGAGACTATTTTTCATTTTTCATATTTTTCATTTTTCTAAATATTTATATTACTAATATTGTAATTTTGTTTTATTATTTAACTTTTATTTTTCCTTCTCTACATGTATAATCTTTTTTTTCTTTCTTTCAATATATAGATATAAATATATGTATTTCATATGTAATTATATGACAATACCTATGTTCCTCTGTAAATGGAATTTGGCTCTGTAGAGAACTATTATAAATAAATAATTTTTCTACATCAGATTTTATTTTTATTATTTATCAATTTCACTTTTATGTGGAACTAGTGAATATATCTATGTTTTGAATCAATGCTCACCACCTCGAATGTGTACTGGTTACTTTTTATGCAAGAAAATTCTTTCTTCTTTCTGATAAGGGAAGAGGAAATGTCTGTTTCTACAGAGGAAATTAAAATGAAGGAGGGCAGACAATAGCCTAATTAATTCATTCTTTTGTTTATCTTTGAACACTTCTGTAGTAAGTTAAAAGTACATTGCTCATTCTTTATTTCATGTTCTCTGAAACGAAAAAAAAAAGTACTTTTCCTGATTCTGTACTGAAGTATCGTTTCTTCTTCAAAAGCTGTGCCGGCTTCACTACATTCCTGATTTCACAATAGTTTAGCCTGTTTCTATCCTAGGGAATTAAAAACAGCATAAAACGTAAAACCAATTATTTTGTAGATCTTCATGTTTCTTTTTCTCCTTATTTGTATTTGTATATTATTGTATATTTGTATGTTATATTGTACAATTAGTTATATTATACTTATTCCATACATTTGACAATTTTCTTGCATGTGACAATACCACATTCAACTATTTATTTATTTATTTATTTATTTATTTATTTATTTATATACTGAGTTTGTCTTCAAATAGCTAGTCTATTTCTGCGCCGTACTGCAGTACTAGCATATAACGATGTAAATTAGCCATTTTCAAATGTCGTGCCACGACGGAACTACTGGTGCATCGGGAGAAAGTTGAGACTAATTATAGAAATTAGGTATTTATATCTTTCAAAACTGTAAAATCAGACATTTGTACCGCTACCGCCCTTGCCCATTTAAAAAAAAAAATAAAAAATACCACCCTCTCAATATCAGTAAGTACAGAATTTGAAATAAAGTAAACGAATTTGAAGTAAACGACCAATATTTAAGTGGAAAAGGAATAATATATATATATATATATATATATATATATATATATATACCGGTATATATTAGGGTGGTCCTTAATTTTAGATTTCCTAATTTCTTTGGGCTCACCCCCTAAAATGGTTCCATATGGGACTAAATTAAAGAAGGAAAAAAATTAACTTCATTGAATAATATTAAATGGTGCCCCAAGCGACCTAAAATTTTGAATCCGATTACAGTACATAATATATGGAAAAATCTGGAATAAAATCTTGTAATTTAGAAACGGCTTAAGGGAACCCAAAAATACCCTGTATAATGGAACTAGAGGAAGAAACACACCTAATGTTGTATAGTATTGTCACAGCGGCCATCTTTAAGTCCGCCATCTTGAATTCAGATCAAAATTTTCTAATAGGAAGAGGGTCATGTGACATATCGTTTTGAGGTGGCGTTTTACCAGAAACACAAATCTGGCACTATTTTAAAGATAGCCTTAGTCGTGTAAGAATTATTACCTATGAAAATATTTCCCTTTTTCACAAGTAATAACTCTTACACAACTAAATGTAAAGACATGAGTTTGGGTCGAAAAGAACAAGAGGGATATGCGCGGCTTCATTAGAAAGAGGAACGCAAAAGAAAAATGCACTTCTGAAAATGATTTGTATGAATTTTACACCAAAATACACGGAGGTAAGTATTTCAAGAAATGAAGACGAAAACCCAGTTGAGTATGTAAGATAAAATGTAAATATGTGCCTGTGTGCGCCCGGACCCTGCAAGAGATGTAAAAGGGGAAAAACTAATTTTAAAACTCCAAGACAGGTTGCTCTTGATCGATACAAGTCCACTGGTAGAACGAGAATACATATTCTGACAGCGACGGCAGAAACATTAGGCCATAATGTAAAGGAACTAGTAATAAATATGCATCGATGCTGAGAGAAAATCCGTAGCGAAGTTGCATAAGACCACAAACACAATTTCGGAGTGCATCAAGTGCGTTAGTTGTGCAATGAGACGGAAAACTACTGCCGAATTTGACTGGTAGAGAAACTATCGACGGGTTATCAATATTTATTACAGGAGATGTTCATGAGAGGCTAATTGGTGTTCTCAGTTTGTCATCATGAAGAGGAGTACGAACATATTATTTCTACTACAGTTCATTAGCTTGAAGAATGGAACTTGGTAAAGTTCGTGCAGGCAGTTTGTTGTCACACTATTCCCTGCAATATGTGTCATGTGAACGGTGCTTTCATTTTGCCAGAGCAGATGCTCCAAAATGATCTTCTATACCTTCCTTGTAGACACTACATTTATGAATTGGTTTTAAAATGTGTATTTGACAAGTGTTGTGTTTCGTTTGCATCTGGACCGGACGTTCCCCTATTTAAGCATTTTCAGAACGATTGGTCTAAAATAGATTGTACTAACTTTATTCCAGAATTGATGATGATAATGACGTAAGGAACAACATTTCAGATGTAAGAAATTAAGTATTGAATTTTGCTATCAAACTTGTAGACGCAGGACACCGCAGAGAAGATTGCAGTAAATTTTTAGAACTGACATTCTTGGATGGCATACTTCCTCGAAGAGTTTTCTTTCGTTTGCCTGGAGCAATTCACCATGCAAGGTAGATGGGAAAAGCAATATACTGTTTAAAAATATTTCTCTTTCGCCAACATTTTCGTTTAACGAAGCAAATAGAAACGGGTCTTCGGAGAGCATGAACTTTTCTGATACGACTATATGTCCAAGCTCGATTTAAATGTGATCAAGTATCCCATTCACCATTACAAGACCTGCAATTTTTGAAAGCTTTGTACAGTTATAGGCAAATAGATAATGAATTATCTGAAGTGGCTCTTTCTAAATTTTCTCGGCATCTCTGGTACTTGAAGGAGGAATACGTAGCATTGGAGTTTTTTGATGATGAAGTTAACATAGTGGAAGAACAAAAATTGGTTGAAAGAATTAAAACTATAAGGAGAAACCGTGAAACAGGAAAGAGGCATGACTCAAGGATAATACCATAAAAATTCTTGCGAAAAGAGAAATCAGTGATCTTGATACAACAAACAATTTTTTCTCGTGAGATTTAAAATACCCAAAGGGTTTCTTGAGTGTGATCCGATTTCATGGTCAGACAACGATGACTATCTTCAAGGAAAGACAATAGTTAAATTCATCTCCGTAATAAACGATGCAGCAGAAAGGGGAGTGAAACTAACAGAAGATTACAACATCGTTTTTACGAAAAATGAGTATCAGAAAAAGTTTATTTTGCACATAGTGAATTCTCATAGATAATCTTTTCCTAGACGTGACAAAAGTGAACTCTGTAGTATATAACATTGAAAACCTATTGAAAACTTACCCCAAAGCTACAGTACTACATAAATAAGGGATATTTCAATTTCTTCCATGTTATATTTTTTCTTTTTCCTCATAATGTTCTATGAATCATCTTGATGGAAAAAACTTATTGGTAATTCATGGGGAAACAAAGATTTAACTTTCTCTAGCAGTTTGTTTCCAGTTTATGTAAAATACTTCCAAAATTCTTAGAAATCTGTGGTCCATAACTACAATAAAATAACATTACATCGAAGCATTTCGTTTTTCACACGTAATAACTCTTACAAGATTATTGGTAGCTTGAAAATAATACAAGATTTGTGCTTCTGGGAAAACGCCACCTCAAAATAATATGTAACATGACCCTCTTCCTATTTGAAAATTTTGATCTGAATTCAAGATGGCGGACTTCAATATGGCCGCCATAATACTGCTATACAAAATTAGGTTGGTCATTTCCTCTAGTTCCATTATCCAAGATATCTTTCCATTCCCTTAAGCCGTTTGCAAATTACAAGAGTTTATTCTAGCTTTTCCCCCATAGTATATACTATGTATTGTAAACGCATTCAAAATTTTTTGGTCATTTGGGGCACCATTTAAAATTATTCAATGGATCTAATTTTTCTCCTGGCTTAATTTTGTCCCATATGGAACCATTTTAGGGGGTGAGTCCAAGGAAATTCCTAAATTTATTTTTACCCATATAAATAAGGACCACCCTAATATATATATATATACAATAAATAATATAATATCTAACAGTATATAAGCACAATTCTTCTTTGTCTCTTCGCTTTTTCTGATGTTTACATGGGGTCGGCATTCCCGTATTTAATTTTCCTCCACTCTCCTTTATCCTGGGCGTCCTCTATTCTCTGTTTCACTATGCTTCAGATAATTTTGTATCCTGTTCTTTCATCTCATCTTGTGTCTTCCTTTCCTTTCTTCCTTTTACTTGGTACTTCCAAAGTTCCAATTCTCTACCCCACGTAGTCTTTGTTTCTTTATGCTACATATCTAAGCCATCTCAGCCTCCATTCTTGCAACATTTTATTCAAGGGTCCCGCCGCCTTAACAGTGCCTCTTATATAATCGTTCTTATTTTATCCTTCCCCGTCACCCCACACATCAATCTTAACATTCCCATCTTTGCTATTTCCAGCTTCTTTTCTGGGTCTATGTGACTACTTAAGTTTCACTACTGTATATATCATGACTAATTTTATATATACACACATAGCCTTTTAACTTAAAACTTACTTTATAGTCATATAGTACCCCGCTTATAGTTCTCTAGTTTAGCTAGTCAGATTGTGTTCTGTGTTGTGTTTCTGTATAATCTTCCATTCTGATAGAAGTAGATCCAAGATACTTAAATTTCGAGGTAGGTAGCCTCTGTCTTTGTAACCACAAGAAGCTTTTATCTTCTTTGTCAAATGTCATATATTCTGTCTTTGTTCTGCTTATCCTCACGTCTCTCTTTTCCAATATCCTTCTTCATTATTCCAGTTTATTCTTTGCCTTATCTTTGGATGTTTCACGTATAACAACATCATCTGCAAACAGCATATTTCATGTGTTCTACTCCTTACTTTCTTCGCAACACACCCATTGCTAAATTGAACAATTATGGACTGACAGCTGATCTTTGATGAAGACCAATTTTCACAAGAAAACCTTCTGTCATACTCACACTACTTTTCACTTGGGTGTCATGACCCCTCGTAGAAATCTTTTACGAGCCGTACATATTTTCTTAGAAATTTCCTTTTCTTTCATGCATCGAAATACTTCTTATCTGGACACTCTATCATAAGCCTTTCCCAAGTGTATGAAAACGATTTGCAATTCGTTTCGGGATAAAATTTTAAAAATCCTGTGTCATATTCATAAGCGCGTGCATAATAAAAAATTCTAAAATTGCCAGAACTGGAGTGTAAGAAAACATTGGCACCAGAAAATTTGGCGGTCTAGGCCATGCCTCATGTTGGACCATGCGTAAATACGATCCTGGTAACGATAACTATTTTTTTCATTATTTGATAGTTAGGCAGTTGCTTTTCCGTTGATAATATTCGTTTGTGATCATCAAACACGGCATGTAACTTTGCATTCCTATGAAAATAAAAACAACCGAAAGACGAATAAAACGAAAAAAGAAAGACAAAAAAATAATAAATTTTTATAGATGTGTCGTAGAAAATTGCATGCATAGTTGGTGTGTCAAAAATTGAAAAGGAATTAGAAAGCTCTGATGTAGAGTCAAAATAATAATAATAATAATAATAATAATAAAATGCCAACAAACTCTTCCATAGTTTCATTATTATTGTTCCTATTATCAGCAACTAACCAACGATCAATTTGTTTGTTAAAATAGAGTAAATGATCGTATCTTATTTCAAATATTCTAATATGCAATACTATTCAGATAATTAAAGACTAGCATTTGTAACGGATAGACTGTGGCACCTATTTTGGAAATGTTCTAACACAAAAAAAAAAAAAAAAAAAAAAAAATGCCAAACGCATTAGAAATCAGGGGCGGATCCAGGACCGACTTCTGGGGAGGGCGGTGGGTTGTCATATTGCTACTTTTAAGGGCTCCAAACTTTGGGACGGGTTTTATTTATATATATAAAATAAGAAAGTTTCCTCTTCTGGGGGAAGGGGGGGGGGCGATCGCGCCGATCGCCCCCTGGATCCGCCCCTGTTAGAAATAACAATAATGTATAGATGAGCAGATAGCGCTGATTTGTAATCGGAAAGTACAGGTTTGAATTTCGAAGTCTATCGACTTGAGTTTTTCGTGGGTTTCCTCAGTCTCACCAGGTGAATGGTGGATGGTGCTTTTTCCATTCTTTAATTTACGCTTGTGAAAACATTACAGAAATCAAAGAATAACCCAACATTTTTCTTTGTAATTAATATAGAAAACACTATTCAATGAAACTATTTGTAGCTCTCCAGCGTCGAAGAAAATGGAGGTGTAGAAACAGCTCGTTTGTGGTTGTTTGCTGTGTAATTTTAAGGTTGGGTTTATCAGCTGCGGCATCATGTTATCAAATACGCCAGGCATTTTGAGAAGTTGCCGTGAACTAACGCACCATCAGGCATTGATTCCAGAAGTTCAGGTTGGGAAGTGCCACAGGGCGACCATAAGTGTTGGATGACGAGGTCCTGAAGGCAGCCATAGAGGACAATAGCAGTCAAATGTGTGGTAAACTTCCCGAACGCTTTCAGGTTTCCGAGAACTTCACCTGCATCACATAGCGAAGATTGCAGAAGTTGGGCAAGTGAGTACACCATACATTGTCGGCAGCCGACAAGAACAACAAATAACAGCCTGTTTGTCGTTGTTGTCTAGGCACCGTAACATACACGTATCTAGTCAAACACCTACGAATAACGAGAACTCGGTCCAGTATGATAGTCCCAAATCTACGGTCCAGTATCACACATGGTTGGTAGATTGGTTGTCACTACGTGACCTTGTGTCCCACATCTCAAGACCATCTCTGTTTCCACGTAAAATCATGCTTTGTGTCTGGTGAACTAGTCACCAACTGATGCACTACAGTCTCCTACTATCACTGAGAACCTGTACTAGCAGCAATTGTAATGAATGCAACATGTATTGTAACAGAAGGAGCCAGCGTTGGTTACTCACAAGAGTGTGCTGCACCTGTGAGACCACACGTGGCAATTACAATCAAGGATACTATCCAGTTGGTTTGAGAAATGAAATGAAATTTCTAGTTTTATATTCTATAATTATGCCTCTTAGGTTAAAGGGAAGGGTAATTAATGAAAGTGAATGAAGATGAAATAATGAGTGGAATGAGAATGAGGGAGAAATGGCAGAGCCTCGAGAAAATTCACGCATCTTGGTTCGATGTTTAACGTGTCATTTCAACATCGAGATGATATGAGACGTGAATCTACACCTTAAACCATTGGAATCAACTTGAAATAAGGAAATGACAGCGTATTTAGAAGTTAGATAGTGTCTAATCTACAAGAGAATGTAAATGCAAGAAATATCTTTGCGCAGGAAAAATGTACTGAGGGATTACACTTTTGAATTTAGGATTTATATTCTGGGCATCTATGAGCATATTAGACCGGCACGTTTGAGCGATGACGTCTTTCGGCGAGCACACTATCCGGGGAAAAGGGAAGGAAGAAAGGATTGGGGAAGATACCACCCCGACATTTGCCTGGTGTGAATGAAGAAAACCCAGGAAAACCTCATTCAGGATGACTGGTCTAAAAAAGCTTTTTACACTTTTTCGACCTGAGTGCCCCACGGGAATTGAAACCGGAACCGCTCGTACCAAAGGCGAGAGCGTTAGCGACTACGCTACCCGAGGCCACTACACTTCTGGAGTTTTGAAATGAAATCTTTGAGTTTAACGTCTCACCATTATGCTCTTTAGGCAAAAAGCAAGCAAGTGAATAATGAGGAAGAAATCGGTGGAATGACAATGTGAAAGGAGAGGGGAGTACTTCAGGAAAACCCACGGACACGATGTTCTCCACCACAAACTTACTTGTCCGGGAATTGAACCACGGACCCCACGCACTAGAGATAAGCGTTTTGCATTGCGCCATCATACCCCCTTCTGGGGTTTTTGGTTTTCATGTTTTAAATAAACGTTTAATTACTTCGTTCGACTACAGCTCGTCGTATGATCTAAATGGGTAGAATCTGAACCACATGAACTTCTACAGGAAATCGAATCCGAGTCTCTGCGCAGGTTGCTTATTATTATTATTATTATTATTATTATTATTATTATTATTATTATTATTATTATTATTATTATTATTACTGTATTATTATTATTATTATTATTATTATTATTATTATTATTATTATTATTATTATTATTATTATTATTATTATTATTATTATTATAGTAATAGCAGTATTACAGTAGACCTAAAACTCAGCACTGGATAACTCGGCCGCACCCTGGAAGGGCGAAGAAACCCCACGTGCTAGTTAATTTTCATTATAGACAGCTTTATGCCTTCATAAATTTATTTTTCTGAGGTCTGTCTGAGTATTCATTAATTTTCATTTTCATGTATAGTCTCTATGCCTTCATAAAGTTCCTTTGTTTAAGGGTGATTGGACAATTTATTCTCTGTTGTATTCTCAAAGAACCAATACATACAAGTACAGTATTGTATTTTCTAAGGAAACACTGGTACTTATTCTTTTTTAAACCACATTCCCGATAACCCGGCATTTTCACAAACTCGGCTATCCTTCGGTCCACATTAGACCGACTTCTCGGGACTGTATTATTATGATTATTATATAACAATCTTTGTGATCACGAATTATATTATATTCTCTTCATTTTTGTATCGCTAGAGGCTTTCTATTCCTTTTCTCTGCATGCAATATATTTAGTTGAGCAGAAGCTCAGCAGCGTAGATAAAGTTATCGCGACTCTTGACCCATGCATCTAGATAACAGACTCAAGTCATGGATCAAAGAAAGGTGAATAAGATTCGTTGGCGCAAATATAAATGACGTGAATCTGCTCAATAGTCATCAGTGGTAATGAATACAAAAGTGCAATTTAAGCGGAAGTTATTACATTCACAATTAGTATTTAAAGGAGTCTGTTTAAACAATAATAAGGCTCTAGTTTTTGTTTCTATTTTCGAGCATTTAAATCTTAATTAGAAATTCATAGTTTTTGGAAATAACTACCACGAAAAAATGCATTTTTCGTAAACGAACTACTAGAATTGAAAAGTTTTTGAAAAACAAAAGTCGCTAGTGAAACCCAGTACTTCGCCTCATAAAGTAAAATAATCAACACAAAATATTCTTAACTCTTTATTCAAAGATACACAACTCCGATTTTCTTTATCTTTCGAAATATTTATTTGGCCATTCCTATCCTTGCTTTTATTTCACGTTCACATTTCACGTCCTCGCTAATAATATTACTTAGATTTCGAAAAAATAGTTACATGTTCTATTTTCTCCTCTCCTACTTCTATATGTCGGTTGTTCAATATATAAAGTTTCCCTAAGCTCTAAAATATGTATTTTTAAAAATACATTTGTAAACAAGGCATGTCGTTCCTCACCTCTCCACATAATCCCTACTGAGATTCAGGCATTTATCTCACCGTTGCACCAATTTGTCCAAACCCTTTGCAAAAAATCATTGCTCTGGCTATTTATTACTCTCCTCACATTCCGTTTCACCACTTCATCACCAGTAGACAGGAGATCAAGTCGCTTATGTCGAACTTGAACTCTTCTTCAGGGAAACGCAATTCGACATAAACGACCTGCTCTCTTGTTCTTGATGATAACGTCTACCTCCACTCAGCACGCAAACAAGATACAAAATTAAAGAATCAGGGTGGAAACAGCTGCCTCACTCTCCATACAGCCTCAATTTAGCTCCGGGTTACTTCCATCTTTTTCCGGTGTTAAAGTCTGCATTGCGAGGTGAACGTTTCGAAACAGGTGAAAAAGTGAAGCCGAATGTGAGGAGAGTGCTAAATAGCCTGAGCCTTGACTTTTTGAAAAGGGTTTGGACAAATTGGTGTAACGATTTGACAAATGCCTGAATCTCAATGGGGATTACGTGGAGAAGTGAGGAAGGACCCATCTACACATGTATGTATAGTTTGCAAATGTATGTTAAAAAATAAATATTTTACAGCTTAGGGAAACTTATATATTGAACGACCCACGTATTTGGTACTGCTTCACTCCAATTACCATTGTTTTTGTCTTTCAAAAATATTTATTTTCATCCCACATACTCTTGCAGCTTAATTTTCTTTTCAGATTCCGCAACAAGCGCCATATCATCTGCAAACTACTGTTTATTTTTTTTAAAGATGGGGTAGCCAAATTTTGGATGAATCACGACCCAGGATTGCCCAGTGACGAAACACGATTTTTGTAACGATGTACGGAGACAAGACAGAGCTCTTTCAATAGAAACAGGTATATTTTTCGAGACGAGATATCACTTTTGCAACACCTTTTTCAGCCGAGGTACTTTTGTTTCATAGGCAACCCTACGACCCACGAAGACACAGCCTTTCACTTCTTTTTATGCTCACGGCTACTCGATTGCCACGAATCCGCTAGTGTTTTCAACTGCGGTTGTGTTCATGGACGCCCGAAGAAAATTTTCTAGGGGGGCTCAAATCCCTAGTTGCTATATTATGTTTGACATTTTTTTATTTATATTTAAAAAATCTTAAGAAATTTAATATATTTTCGTGACCGGGGGGGGGGGTCGGTCCCCACCCTGCCCTCCCCTTCGGGTGTTCATGGTTGTGTTTGCGGACGCTACTGGCAATGATGATGTTTGGAAGGGAAGCAGAGCAAGTACGCCAAATATAAGATTATCGACCTACTCAGCGGAATCTTGTAATCGGCTGAAATAGACTCGCTGCACAGAGAAAAATCCGTTCTCCGGACAGCGGTATATTGTACAAATATACGGTATCCTCTTGCTTACTATAGAAATCAGTATGGAGCATACGTTATCCGTATGTTACATAGGCACTGCTCTTAGATGTTACATCATGCCGTTGCAGGATGCCTGACATCTAACAGTTTTCCGTATATCACATGCATATACTTATGTTACATTCCTCAGCTATGTGTTATATACGTCCATTTGTATGTGAGATCCTGACCGCCTACATTGTTTCACACGGAAAGTACGAATAGATGGAACACCTATACGGAAAGTATTATAAAATATGCGTTTTCAGTTATACGTCTGCTGTACGTTAAGTTCAAAAACTACAGGAATTACGCATGTAACATATCTTTTTAAGTACGCCACCTACATTTTTTTCTCAGTGTGGTTCTTTATAACTTGGTTGTTTGTTGATTGTATTAGAATTTAGCGTTTCTTTCAGCTGTGAGGTTGTGTGAGACGTGGACCAACAGCTTAACATGAATTCCGAGCCACATGAAAGCTACCGCCGGGAATCGAACCTGGAGTTTTCCATACAAATCCCTATATGTACTATCAACATACCTAGAACTTTTAATAGGATAGAAATCTCATTGCCTTCTTTTATGATGTTTTCTTTCTCATTATTATTCTTTATAACTTGTACACTCATGTCCAAAATTATTGTCGCATGTCTATAAATATGTTGTTGTAGGAATATAATTTGATAACAAATTTGTCCGGTATTTCTTACAATGTTAGTATGTGTATAATCGTCAAAGACATGTACATGGCAATTTTTATATCAAAAGAGCAGTAAATAAGAACAATAAAACGAAAATAAAACTTTCTTGTCTATTTAGCAACATTTTGTTTTACTCTTTCTAATTTTCGTATTTATAATTCTTTTGCTATGAAATTTACCACCAATATACATTTTCCGATTATACACATAGTATCAGTATTAAAAGTGCCCTGCAAAATCATTATTAAATTATATTCTTACAAGAAGACAGTTATACGTAGATATGCGACAATCATTTTGGACATGAGTGTACAAGAGTAGGAAAAACCGTAAAAGATGGCGATGGATGGGATCTCCGTCCTGTTAATGGTACTTATGGTGATGGTGCTTATATGAATTTGTATACAAAACTTAGGTAAAGATGATCAGTTTTTTTATGTAACTATTTTAGAATGTCAGTAACTTTGATTATGTATTGTTTTGTAGCCATATTCCGAATGCAGAGGAGCTCCTTCGTGGCTAAGCGCCCGGGTAGCATACGCGCCTTTTGCGTAGGAGACCCGAGTTCGATTCCGGGCTGGAACTCATGTGATTCGGATCCCACGTTAATCAGTAGGTCCTATCTCATATACCTTCGCGCTGCTGAAAGGGACGTTAAACTCTAAATCAACTCAATTCAACTCCAAATGCAGGGTCTGCTTTGATTTCATCAATGTAACGTTCAGTAGGCCTATTAAAGTCACATATGTTTGGATTCGGCTACTTCAGAAAAATAATAAACAACTGAAAATGTTTGACTGTGGGAGTTGGCAGCACTGCGTGCGGTTGCTGAACAGAACCGCCGTGAATAAAAGGTCTCATGACAACGTAAATAGAAATTACCCAACTACCATGGTTAAAGATCCACACCCCTGGATAAAACGACTTCTTTGACTCAGGGGCGGATCTAGAACAGACTTCAGGGGAGAGATGAAAAAGTCACAATTTTCTCTCTCACAGGGCACTTGTGTCACGTTGTGCTGCTGGGGAAGTTAATAGTCCTTTGCCCCCTCCCCTGGATCCGTCTATGATTTTGACACAATGTAGTTCGAAAACGCGCGGGTCGAGCAACCGCGACCGCGTCCATAAAAGACCCCCTTGTATGTATGATGCGTTGCTTTTTTAAAATGCAAAATCTTCCTACATAGTCAACACGAAACATACAAATACACCTTACTTATAAAAATGAAAGGGTTATTATTTAAAAAAAAAATACAGCTCTAATAATAATAATAGAAAAATAGAACTTACTTATCATGGTTTAAATTTTCCAGCTCCACTTGCGTATGAGGCGGTGGCGGCGGCGATTCGCTTTCATTCTGACAATTATTCTCTACACTGGCTGTTTCCACTTCTGCCTTCGTCATGTCGTCGGGTATCTGAAATAAAAAGGAATCATGTGTGGATGTTTGGTTAGGTAAACCGTCTATACAATTAACTTGTGGTGTTTTCATTTCTTGATTAAAAAAGACGAAGGAAAAATGCTTATTCTAAGTTACTTTGAGATTGAGTAAAAAGAAAGACATTGTGCAATGCAATTTTGTTTTTCTGAAATTAAAAGCTGTGCTTTTGAACGACAATCATACATAACGTCATGTACAGAGACGTGAAACAAAGGAATGAACAATATAATTCATATACGTGATTATTTCATTTTTTTGTGGCACCTGAATGGTATTTATTGTCTGCTGCAAGAATTTACGTTATGGAGAGTACATTTGGATTCCTTACGCACAGGGGCGCCATTTGAGGAGGGCAGGGGAAGCAATTGGCCCCTCTGAGTTTCAAAAACACATACTTTTTAATAAATTGTTAGGAGTTTAGGATTTACATTTTTGGGCTTTCGACATCTGTGGCCATTTAGCCCGTCACGTTTTTGAGGGATGACGTCCTTCGGCGAGCGGGAAAGGGAAGGAAGGAAGCAGCCTAGGACCTATAAGTTAGGCACCACCCCGGCATTTGCCTGGTATGAATGAGGAAAACCCAGGAAAACCTCATTCAGGATGGCTGGCCTGAAAAAGCGTTTTTACACTTTTTCGACCGAGTGCTTCCACCGGGAATCGAACCCGGGACCGCTTGCATCGAAGGCGAGAGCGTTGGCGACTACGTTATGAGGGGCCACATTTTATAATAAATTGTATATTCGTCTACTAATAAGAAAAAGTGAAATTATTATGTCAATGGACAATCTTGCCCCCCACTTTTGCAAAATTTCGAATTACACTATTGCTTGCTAATATACATGTATACACTTGGATACACAATTTTCTAGTTTCTGGTTTAGCTAATGATATAAACCGAGGCTGGTGGTTTGTGTCTATAAGCTAACTCTGTTGGAAGCTAGATAGTATGGTGGAAAAGGGCCTGACCTCACTCGACCTCACACTCACAGCATGATTTGAAACTCGCGCTCACTCAACCGCACGCTCACTTCGTGGAGGTGAGATCGAGTGAGCGTGAGTTCTGAACGCATGAGCGCTGACCTTATGAGTTCAGGCACCTTTGTTCAAGACAGTTGTTAGGTAAATGTTTAGGGTTCCCCTGAAGCGAGTTTCTCCACAAGTGCTCCTAAGTTTTTATTTTTCGATGTTATTTCGAAATCATCAGAAGGTGATACATTTATCCCTTTGTTAATATAGCTACACATAAGAAGAAATGCCCTAAATGTATTTTTTAAAAATCTTTTTGCGGGAAGGGGGTGTTAACAGGAGAAAGTATTCAGGTTCGGACAAATATATCTATGTGAAAATTTAGTTGTAGGATCATGTAGACACCTCTGAAGGTGCTGGTGGGTGTCGTTCCCTTGCAAGACTGCGACCATACATTAATATTGTTACTGCAGCGATCATTGTAGGAACTAAATGCAATGCAAATATGTTAATTATGTGAATGGGTGAGGCGTGTCACTGTAAGTGGCTTAACTGTAAATGAGGAGCATCAATACAATGTTCAAAACAATATGAATAACTAAGAAACGCACAGTTAAGAAAAGTAAGTTGGTCATACCTGTATGCTGTTAATATTGGTGTTGGATGCCTCGTCGATGACACTTTCTGAAGGTAATCTCAATGTCGAAGCACGTTCTGTCATGTGAAGCGAAGTATTATGTTATATACTTCCACAAATAATTCATTGTAAATGACAGAATTCAATCTCATGATAAAGTATATGTTATGAAGTATTGGCTGCATATTACTAGTAGTTTCTTAACTTCTTTTACTCTCTTGACATGTTTTTGTATTGTGGGAAGAAATACATGTCCAGAGGCTATGGATATTTCGTAGATTTAGGTAGGAATTTTAAAAATTATACCTTTTCGCTCACAGGCTTCCAACAGTACTTGTTCACCTTTGTGCACTGGCCAGGAACCAGACAATAAGGATGACAAACGTGGGTTCAAAATCGAAAAGAAAAATGCGTTTAGATTTTTTTGTCATCTTCCCACTCAATTTCCATTCACGAAGATATTTAGTGGGATAAGATACTTGTTTATTTCCTTTGATACACGGGGTCCGAACTTTCTATTTTGTTCTTGGAAGCATATATAGAGTTTGTCTGGCAATCAGTCATCCATGGCTATAGCAGCATCGATCGTGTAGCTGAGTGTTGTGCAGTTAATTGATTCCAACATTGAGATAGTGTTTCTATTCCTTTTCATGAATAAATATGGTTTCGAAAGAAAGCTCATACTCAGAGCCGGCACGAGGGGGGTGCCGACTCGGGTCGTATAATCTTAGACTGTACACCAGATATTTCTGGTACAAAGCAAATGACAATAATCGTTCGATTTGTACAAATTGCATACAATAATGAAGAATGTCTTGTAAAAAATTGCGAACACTTTCTTGGTTTCGTACCAGTAACAGACACCACTGATATAGGACTAACAGAAGTAATAATTAAACAACTGAAGGAAATGAACTTTCCTATCGTAGACATGAGGGGCCAAGGATATGACAATTGTTCCAATATGAAAGGCAAACATTCAGGTATTCAGAAGAGAATTTTAGAAATAAATTCCCGGGCCTTCTATTTTCCTTGCAGTAGCCATTCTCTAAACCTTATATTTAACGAAGCAGCCACAGCATTTCAGTACGCAGTTTCATTTTTTTTCTATGGTTAGAAAAGTATTTTGTATGGTTAAAACGTTTTTTTGTATAGTTAAATTTATGAATATTTTCTGTGTCAGTTCAACGTTGGGCCATACTAAAGGCACATATTAGCAGTCTCACTTTAAAAGCATTAAGCATCATAAGGTGGAAGAGCCGAATTGATGCTCTGACTCCACTTAGATATCAAATAGGGAAGGTTTATGATGCCTTACTTCAAATAAGTAACGACAATAGAACAGATAGAATGGCCGCCCGCGATACTCTGTGTAGATATAGCAAACCCGATGTGTGACTTTATTTTCCTTTGCTCAATCGTTATCTGATGCATAGCTCTTTACTCCACATAAACATAGTAAGCAAAAGTCTCCAAAGCATTGATTCTCAAGTGTTAAAGGCAGTCGGGTTTCCTGAAGATATATCTGAATACTTTGAGGGGAGCAGAAATAATACAAAGTTTCAATCTTAGTTGATGCGATGGAGTAGGCATCAGCATTAGATATGGATGATCCAAGGATAGGTAATACAGTGCAAACTCGAAGTCGAAAGAAGAGACAGTTTCAGTACGAGGCAGAGGATGAAGCTATTGATTATCCACAAGCAAGATACAAGATCAATTTTTATTACAAAGTTCTAGACGTGATTGTATTACCTTTAAGAGATAGGTTTGAGCAACTTAAACACCACAGTGAGCATTTCGATTTTTTTACGATACACGTAATCTTAAAGATATACCACCTGAACTTTTTTCTGAAAAGTGTACCAAACTTGTCGGCATTTTAACACATGAAGAATCGAAAGATATTAACTCCAGTGACTTGAAAGACGAACTGAAAGTGTTATTCGCTCTAATTAAGCCTAAAAGTTCACCAAAATATACTTTAAAACTAAGGAACATGACTTTGCTCCCAATGTCGTTGTTGCACTGGCGATTTTATTAACCTTAATTGGTAACAGTGGCAAGTGGAGAAAGAAGTTTTCCGAAACTTAAGCTTGTTAAAAAAAACTATCTACGTTCTTGCATGTTTGAAACACGCTTGACTGGTCTAGTGATGATATCAATAGAACACGAATTGGCTGAAATATTGAACTACGCGAATGCGACAAAAGAATTAATTGCTCATATCAAAGCAAGAAAAGTTTCTTTTGATTAACGTATGTTAAATTTATGTATTTCTATTGTGTTTTAGTACATTATAAGGGTTAGGATAATCACTTAGTTTTGCCGTAATATCTAATTCGCTATATTATCTTCATGCTCTATACTCTATTGGAAACACCTTTTGATATAAAATAAGCTTAAAAATTCAAATTCTTAGTAGTGACTAAAGCATTTTTTAAAATTTTATTTTCTGAATGCGCTGCTGCATATCACAGATATACAGCAAAATCGAGCATACTGAATATTGTGTCATGTATGAAGTCGTTTAAATATTACGTAAGCATTCGAGAGAGGTAATTCAATTTTTCTTTATGTTTACTGTTCCATTTGATACATGTTTTTGAATGGGGCATCTTACTTTTTCGTGATACTTGAAGGTTTTCTGTCAAAATAACGTTTGCGGATTAAAAGGACGGCATGTGAAAGTACCGCTCCGGGCTGCAAAACTGCTAGCGCCAGCCCTGCTCATACTTGAATTAAATATGATCACAATTCTATACAGAACCCATTTGGATGTTTTCTGTCGTCGTGATATGTCTTAACTTCAGCAAATGTCTGAGATTGCTTCGAATCATATCTTCTTCGTCATCTTTATCGTTTCGTACTTTGAGTACAGTAATAAATCCCGTTGACGCTGTAATGTTTCTCTATGTACAGCACTACATGCCAGTAATGAGCGGAAGAACCCCATGTTCCTTTAGTTTGGGGCATCTTTTCAGAAGATTGTAATATGTGTTGAAATCTCTGCTATGATGATCGTCAGTTATGTTGTCATCAAAGACTGATAACACTTGAGACGTTCACCTTCTTGTTAGGAGAAAGTTGCAAGTAGAACTCACTTTCCTTATTACTATCGCCTCTTCTCAATAGACAAAACCAGAAAAAAAAAAAAAGTGCTAATGACCCGTCTTCTACACGGATACCATCTACTGTAATCTTCATAAAGAAGAGTTCGTCAGAGCATGATATTAATCAATCGTAATACATTAGCAGGGTTGAGAACTCCCTCGTGGCTAAGCGATTAGCGCACGCGCCTTTTGCGAGGGAGACCCGGGTTCGATTCCCAGCGGGAGCTCATATGATTCGGATCTCATATTAAGCTGTAGATCCACGTCTCATACAGTCTCGCTGCTAAAAAGGACGCTAATATCAAATCAAATTAAGCAGGGTTGATTACAAACACACACTACACCATCTTGACTGGCGTAGCGGCAACCAAAGGTCGAATTGTTGATTTCGGTATAGCATACGCTGCGACCTCTACCGGATGTCTGAAAATTTGAAGACAAGAGAATATCAGCAGCACAATAAGGAACAAATGATCCCTTACGGGATTATGTAAATGTGGTAGTTTGAAAGTAATATTTTCTATTAAGACTAAAAGCATTGGGTGCTCTTTCTAAGATTGAGGATTACTTTTTTTTAATGAATATTAGAGAAGTGTTTTTTTTAAGTTTCTTTCGTGGTTAGTTATTTTTCCCAAGTTCTCAACTTACTATATACAATAGGTTAAAACCGTGGGTAATTAAGAAGTTATAAGTTTTCCTACCAACTAACTTGTGATTATTCAAATATTAAAGCTGAAATCTAAATGTGGTTCATGGTAATGTGCTGGTGTCCAAGGGTTCAGGGTGATGGCGTCCATGGCGTAAATGAGTTGGCAATAAACTTGGTTAAATAATGCATTGTCCTAAAGGTAGGCCTGTCTATAGTTTATATACCGTATTCATGTTGCTCAGTTACTAAATTATATTGTGCTTCGCATGCAATATATATTTAAGTAATTACAGTCTTATATACATATGGACTCTGTCTTAATAATAAACACGAAAGCACATTCATTTTCAAGATGATCAGTATCAATTTTCAGATAATTAAACTGAATTCTAAATGTGGTTACGGCCCTTGTATTTTGAAGTAATTAAGCAGAAATAATGCAGCATTTAAGTTACAATTTTAAGACACAACAATTCTAAATCTACTAAGTCCCTGTACGCTAGTACCATCTGTTTGCGTTATGCAACACACGCAGCAGAGCAGCGAATGCTAATTTATTACTCACAGACTGAGATATTTCCTTTTTGTAATAATGATTATTAGTTTTTTTTTTTACTTCTTAGTCTTTATTTAATATATTTAAGTGCCCTGTGGAAGATAGTAATTTCTCTCCTTATTACAAAAAGAAAAATAGCTCAAACTTGATGTAAAGAAATCCGAAACGCCTAGTTGTCTGCAACCAACCAAACTTCTGTGCTATCGGGTTGTATAAAGAGCAGGTGCTCGATAATTATTTCTAAAGAATTAATTTTATTAATTTCACAGTGAAACAATAAGATAGATGGAAAATTATGTGAAAATATTGTATTATCATCGCTTTTAAGCACATGTGGAAAATTTCAGTGCTCTAGTTGGGAAGGAAATGCGTGAAATTTAAGGTGTAAAACTTGACTGATTTAAAACAAATAGAAAAGTAATCTAGTATAATAAAAGCATTATAACGAAAAAAACTTCGACTTTTGCGCACCTTCCTATACACTTTTTGTGCTGTTTCTAAATTATATACAGTTTAATTGCATCATACCATTCACATGATTTACTTCCCCCTATTAGGAGAGAGAAGGACAACTAACAGTTTAGCTACTTTCCCATTGTGCAGAACTAGATATCTATACAGAGTGTTCATTTATTATGTAGCCAAAAATCTAATGGTGAAATCCTCAAATCTTAACAATGAAAAAGTTCCTATGAACATAAGGCGAAAAACGCGCTGTTTCAAAGTTATGAGATGCTGAAATCGAGAAAACTGCAACTTTGAGGCTGCCTAGCTCGAAAACTATGAGAGATATCAACGGCGGTTAAAAACATATTAGAGGAACTAGTACGCTGCCTATCTAAATAACCATGTTTTAGAGTTGGGACGTATCAGCGCAACGGATTTTATAGACGGAAGATGTGGTATAGGTTTCGCTGTTCCTCATCTCTCTCTAAAATCATATGCGCCGATACGTCCCAACTCTGAAACATGATTATTTAGATAGGCAGCGTACTAGTTCCTCTAATATGTCTTTAACCGCCGTTGATATCTCTCACAGTTTTTGAGTTAGGCAGCTTCAAAGTTACAATTTTCTTGATTTCAGCATCTCGTAAATTTGAAACAACGCGTTTTTTGCCTTATGTTCATATGGACTTTTTTTATTGTTTAAAATGATAACAATAATGATCAAATTGTTGCTTTTAACCAATAAAAGAAAACCAGTGTCAAAATTATTAGTTCTCCCGTACATTTTGAATAACAACCTGTACACCCGTATCTGAGTTGTTAAACCCGTACAGTTGGCAGCCGTGGTGAGGACAATACCGCCGATTTGGAGTTCGAAACTGAATATTACGTACGAGATAATTTTCTCATATATTATTACTATTATTAGTAGTGTTATACTTGATCTACAATAATCACTTGTAAAAAGAATATGCGATAATTTTTTTGTATTATACAATAATTGTACAATTTTGTATTGTACAATAGTTTTAAAGACAAAATCGATAATTTTGTTCTCTGAGGTTGGCAACCCTGATGTATTTACAAGAGAAGTAGTCTAGTAATTGCATATATTCTACGAAGCATCACTGTTGTCACATGAAAACACAACAGTATAGAAAAGTTATGTAATAAACAGAACCACCAGTACTGCAGGTTTTCATTTCACAAAGTGTTAATACAAAAATGTGTCTATAGTACAGAGTTTAAAAAAAAAATACGCGACAAGGTCAACGAATTTTGCTGCGGTTGCAGGTAGACATATAAACTACTACTAACTGGTGTCACTCGCATGACGAAGAGGAAACTGATGATATAACAATTTGCAGTGAGTGAGTCGGGAGTGGGAGATTGGTAAATCTAAACGGCCTTCTAACGTTCGCTGGGAGGAAAAACAAAGTTACAGTGTCTGTCTATTAGTTAATAGGTGTTCCTAATATAGCCTCACAAAACAACTAGGATATTAATCTATTTAAAAAATCCTTGTGCAATTTTAATTCTTAACTAGCGAATATCCATTCTTGGCGCGGGGAGAATACGTTTCATTTTGGATATAAAGGGGTGAATTTGGATTTAAACGGCATCCGAAGTGTCAGTGTTCATCTCAGCGACCTCAAAAACTATGGATTCGACACTCATATGGGTGAATTTCAGTTATTTTATATATACACAGGGTGTTCATTTATTATATAGCCAAAATCCATTGGTGAAATCCTCACACCTTAACAACGAAAAAAGTTCCTATGAACATAAGGCGAAAAACGCGTTGTTTCAGTTACGACTTTCCGACATCGAGAAAATCGTAACTTTGAAGCTGTCTAGCACGAATACTATGAGAGATTTCAAAGGAGGTTAAACAAATATTAAAGGTACTAGTACGCTGTCTATCCAAATAACCATGTTTTAGAGTTGGGTTGTACCGACGCATATGATTTTAGAGAAAGGGGAAGAAGAGTGAAACCTATACCGCAGCTCCCTCTATAAAATCCGTTGCGTCGATGCGTCCCAACTCTAAAACATGGTTATAGCAAGCATTTAAGCATTGTTGTGGTCCGAGATGTCGTAGCTAGTATATGATAAACCTCATTATGCATATTTTTTAAAAGTGAACCAACATGAATTCTGAACTACATTTACATGCATCTAGCTAACCAACTTACTATTATTCAGTTCTAAAATGACACACAAATTTTGCATCTTTTACATTTAAAATAATAGTACAGAGATACCAGTAATATTTTCTTTTCAAAATTTAAGATCAATATGTTATTTTCTTTCATTGGCACAAAATTCAGTGCTGAGCTAAAAATTACAAAGACGTCATAGCTGTATAGTTGTAGACATATATAGGATTCAATATGAATCATACTATGTGTTTGTTTCTTTCGTTGTTGGTGAGCATATTTTAAAAGTGACATCTAAATTTGTCATAATATATTCCTATAATCCGTTCCGTCACAAATCGTTATGTTTTGGAAGAGAAATAGTTATTTTGATGTGCCATCTAAATCCGAAGGAATTCGGTCGCAGATAGAACTGATAAGACAGTCAGTCGGAGAGCAAACGGTCGGAAGCTGGAAGACATCCTATATTAAAAATATCAAATATCATATATACCAGAAGCGTCATTTGTTTTGCAGTGCTTTTTACAATCCGTTTCTTGTAATAACTGAAATTTTGATTGGGAACGAAAACAAGATGGAAGTCGTTCATCGTAGTCCTTCCATGACGTACCCTCTTTGGAAGTCACTATTCACCTAACCTACCCAATGATCCTTGATAAATCAGTCGACACCTAAACCTTCCTACTATGGAATGGACAGCACAATTATATAAATGGTTACAAATAAGTAAATAATAAATAAATAAATAAATAAATTTGTTCATAACTCTAAAACAGTTAAGAAATATTAATAACACAAGCAGAATATACTATGAACCTTGACATTTGTATGCTGGGCGACGGGAGTAATCTTTTCATGATGATAAATAAAAACAAACAAACAAAACAGTTTCCTTCCCTATTTTCTTTTAAATAAACCAATCAGCAATTCTTGTAACATTGTAATTCGACCGTGACATTTATATACAGTACATATCACGTCCTTTGGCTTTGCGATAGAAGACTTGCTTGTACTTTTGCATTTGATAATTTGGTTAAAAATAAACGCCTCTTGCACAATTTTGGGTAGAGCAAAAATTACAAAATTTATATAAGAGAGCAAATATCCGTATATATACAGAATGCAAAATGCATTAATTAATATTTAAACACAGATATGCATCATGTGGCACACACGTTTGGTAAATAGTGACTGACGGAAACTTCTGTTACTTCGGCTAACAAACTAACAACATTTCGGTTGTTTTGTCTTTGATAACCCATTTATAGTGCTGCCAAAATGTCTTGAGCCGTGGCAAAAATGCGAACTAAACGTTTTGAACGTTTTGGGTCCGAGTCCGGCCCGGTCCGGCCCGATAAACAAGTTAGCTACCGCTAAGTAACACCAACTGTAAATGTTGCGTTGTTTTTAATGCATTACATCCCATCTCCGTGCACGCAGACTTCAATGTTTGACTTTATTCCAATTATCGTTTAACGAAAGTCAATAATTATTAAAGAACTGTAAGTAAGCGACCCGAGCCCGCTCCGACCTGAAGAGAAAGCGGAGTCGGCCGGCCCAAGCCCGGCCTGTGTAAGTTACTATTATGTGTCCAAACAAAATTTCAAATTATGCCACTTTACCGTGAGTAACCCAGATTTCTTCTTCTTCTTCTTCTTCTTGTTATTATTATTATTATTATTATTATTATTATTATTATTATTATTATTATTATTATTATTATTATTATTATTATTATTATTATTTAAATCTAGACGGGGAAGAGTTTTCAAATATGAAATACGTCGATGTCACATTATATATGGCAATAGGACAGGAATTATTTGCATCAGTTAAACGTAGAAATGAAAATTGAAAACAGAAGAAAGAAAAGTGAATTAAGATATCACTGCTAAATAGATATGTAAATAGATCATAGATAATAAGATGCTATGTAGATATGAACTGTTAAATAGATAATAGAATGTATTGAAACTTACCTATTTCCACCCTTAAAAATTCGAATACACACTATATTGTTCTTAAACGTTATAACTTTATAAAACAACTCTTTTTTCCTGTTTCACTTCCTTTAAAGTAGCTTTGTCATTTGTAAAAAACATCAAAAAGGTGTTCGGGATCACCAAACAACGTCACCAAACGTAGTCTTCTGCTCAGAAACTAAAATGCTTTACACGATCCAGATATCCTAATGGCTACATGATACAGAAGTTATATCTCCTGGAGAAACAACCTTGTATAACCAAAAATATAACAGGCTTAGTAAACGAGACGAATTACTTGTGACTGGAGCAAAATAAACAAATACTGTATAAAACTGGCCACAGTTAGTGATAAGATTACCAGGTACATTCTCACCATGTTTAGCGACCATACAATAATTTTGAACTTTATCATGTAGACGTGGAGAAGTACGTTGCACTTGGGTCATTGGGATGAAAGTCAAACATGTTGTTCAAACTTTCGATCCAATGATGGCTGTAAAAGACTATGAAAAAGTGTATGTGGAACTTTTCTCTATTAGCAATGTATTTCTGAGGGGGGAGGGGCGAAATGATTAAAATTCATTTACATATCCAGTACTCTGTATTTCGGGAAGTGTTGTACAACAACAAGTTAGATACAGTTTATCAGATACAGTTTACTTATAATGAAATAAAATCATTCTAATGAAATTGATGTTCTACAACGAAGGTCTATGAACTCATATCAATATTCTCCAAAAAATATCAACATGGAGATTTCAAAATATTTAATTGAACAAAAAAAAAAAAAAAAAAAAAAAAAACATACCATGAAACAACTGTCACAATTTTGTGATCTAAAAATAGTCCGAATTTAAACAACAAAAAAAGTATTATTGTATAAGATATGACTAGCCAGTTACTTGAAGCCCTCAAAAATGTTTGAAAGAAACAGATGATAAGAATATGTTTGCTGAAGGTGCTGTATTACTATTGAGTCCACGTTCCAAAGTGCATTACTTTTCCAAACAAGGATCAAGAAAGAGCAGAGCCGATGTCCGTTTCTCAGGTAAGTGTTTAAATGCAAAGTTTAGATATTTTATATAATGTCTATATTGCAGGTTATATGTGTTTTAAACAATCTTGAATTACTTTGACGGTGAAAAATTTCTATGCACTACGAAATCTCATTACCAAAAAAAGGAAAAGGAGAAACGTGAAATTGATTTTTAAAAAATGTTAAGACAGTCAAATCAAAGATACTCTTTTTTAAAAAATAATTATGAAAACAATGCAATAAACTCGCAAATAAGTAAGTTTTTTTTCTTTATGATTCCTTTGAAATAATGTTTCACGGAAAAATTTTCTACCTGAAACTTATCTCTCGATTTTGGTTTTATCGAAGAAGTTACGGTGCCAGTTTGGGCATTATTAAATCTTTTGGACATTATTCATATTTTGTTTGAAATTTTGACTAATAATTCTTTTACAATTCATAATTAACCAAAAATATAACTTTAATTGCAGTTCAATAAAGTTTTATTTGCTTAGATTTTTCTTTTCTATTTTATGTGAAACTACCGTTTTTGTATTATTTAAAATTTTTACAAAGTTCTTTTACATCAGTAATCATTTTGTTGTACACTGCTAGATGTGTAAAATTAAATGCTAGGCCTTTGGTCTATATTACGTAAAACACCCAAATAACTTAGTTACTGTGTTTCCCAGTAATTTCCCAATCTACCAATCGACTTTTAGATCTATTGTTTATTGGTGTCATTTTATTTTAAATACCAAATGTATCTACATCTTTAAGTTTTACGACCCGCGGTTATGCCTGCTAGACTAAAGGTAACGGTGATGATGAGAAATGATTGAAAAGATAGAATGATGAAAGTGGGAGGAAACGGGAGAACCCCGAGAAAACCCACACACACGATGTTTGCCCACCACAAAGTTCACTTGATGTGAACTGGGATCAAACCAAGAACTCCATGCACCACATGTGAACGCTCTACGACTGAGCCACAGCGGCAGTTATTGTGTGCATACCTGGGTACGTAAAATTGATAACGCTTTTTTAAAAAAATAAAAATAAAAACATAATAGGTGAGATTACACAAGCCATAGGGCCGCAGTGGCTCAGTAGTAGATAGTGATGAGCGCAAGAGTCTTGGTCTTGCAGTTTTTGCAAGAGTCTTGCATGCAAGACCAAGACCAAGACCAGAAATCCCGATGCAAGACCACGACCAAGGGGTGCAAGACCAAGACCAAGACCAAGACCATACCTGCAAGACCAAGACTCTTGCGCAAGAGTCTTGCACAAGTACCGGCTCGGTGGTAGAGCAGTCACGTGTGGTTATACGGGTCCTGGTTGGATTCTAGCTTGCGCCATGGGAAATTTTTGGTGGGCAAACACCTTGTGCGTGGGTTTTCTCGGAGTTTTGATGTTTCTTCCTACTTTCTTCATTCCACCATTTCATTCATTTCTCATCATTACCGTCTCCCTTAGCCTCGATGCATAATGGTGGGACGTTAAAATCAAATTTTTAACATAGATGAGGTTCAGGCCTGGAATGATACGTGTATATGTCAGTTCACTTTGACGGAGCAACGTAGGGGAGGAGGAGGGAAAAGGGATATATATATAATAAAACTTAATAACTCTTAAACCACCCGACCGAAGTCGATCTCGTTTTCAACATAGATGAGGATCGGACCTGAGATGATTTCTGTCATATCACTTTGACGTGAGGGCAGGGGAAGGGGAAAGATATTTAAAAATGATCGAAAATGACCGATATTAAAATGGAAACCATAGTTTTGGGGTCGCTGAGATAAACAGTGACAGTTCCGATGCTGTTTAAATCAAAATTCAGCCCCATAGTTTGGCGGAGGGGAGCGGAGGTATACGATCGAAAATGACGAATATTAGTGTCGAATCCATAGTTTTCGAGGTCGCTGAGTTGAATACTAACACTTCCGATACCGATTACGACCATAGTTTTTGGGGTCTCTGACACGAACAGTGACACTTGTGATGCCGTTTAAATCCAAATTCAGCCCCGCAACTTGGGGAGGAGGAAGAGAGAGAAACATAAAAATAATCGAAAATGACCGATATTAGAGAGCGCTTTAATAATAGTAAAAAAGTGATTGACTAACGAAATATATTATTATTATTATTATTATTATTATTATTATTATTATTATTATTATTATTATTATTATTATTATTATTATTATTTTAGTTTAGCCCAACGAAGTGGGTACTTAATGCTAGTAATCCATATTCACAAGTGAGTCTTCAAATAACTTGGAGTTTGATGCCGTTATTTTGTATTTCTAATACAGGTAAACAATATTTATATAAATTGAGTTTACACAAAAGACATAGACAGTTGAGTCGTTTTCACTCAAATTATTCTAAAATATTAAGAGGTTTGATTGTAGTAATTATTATTTTAATTTTCTCTCTCTCTTTTTTGGTCAATATTGCTAAACATATCATCATCATAATAGCTATTCTGCCATTATTGGCAGGTTATTTGCTTCAAGAGACAAGGTTCGACGTTCGGCGGTCCTCAGCTAGTCTCTTTGTCTTGACGTAGTAATTTTCTGTTTTAATACCTTCCTTCAACTAGTCTGCTTCGCTCCCTCCATCTCTTTCCTTCCACAATACTCTCTAGCACGTCCCTCATAATACAGTTCCTCCTAAGCCAATATCCTAACCAGTTCCTCTTCCTCCTCTTAACAACATCTAAAATTCTTCTTTTCTGCTCCTACTGCTAATATTTCTAACACCTTCTCATTCGTTTTCGTTCAACACAGCTAATTCTCTTCTTTTTTCTCCATGCCCAAGTATCGAAAGTCTGCAATTTTTTAATCGCTTTTGCGTAATGTGCCCCATAGAGTAATATTGGAATCAGTAAAACAAAGCTTCAATATTTAATTGGAAGTTTGTTTAATACAAGGATTAGCTAATCGTGGTTGAAAAGAAAAATCTGACGCCTTTAGAGTGTAAAAATTAATTTGCAATTCATGGTATTTCAATAATCTGTGTCGTCTGATTTTCTTTCATGCGCCTCAGGGGTAGCCTTCCCAGTTTGGGAACCAGTGTAGTGTTGGATCCGTTAGAAAATATAAACACATTACGAAACGTTGGGATTTAGGCATATCTTATAAGTAGTGAAGCGTGGGCACCCATTAAAAAAAAAAAAAAAAAAAAAAAAAAAAGATCATCACCTATTTGTACACTATCATCATACTTACACGACGTTAAATTATATTACATTTAGAAACATACATTGTATTTCCGTTACTACTGGTGCATTGTAGAGTTTATTATCACTTATATCCATAGTAAAATTTACCTATGAAAAGCTTGAGATTTCCGAAATGCAAGACTTGCAAGACCAAGACCAAGACCAAGACTGGGTGTGCAAGACCAAGACCAAGACCAAGTGTTTCAGTGCAAGACCAAGACCAAGACTGGATGTGCAAGACCAAGACCAAGACCAAGACCACCCCGGTCTTGGTCTTGGTCTTGCATTTGCTCATCACTAGTAGTAGAGCGTTCACCTCTGTTGCATGGGGAAAGGAAAGGAAGACAAATAATTCTCATACTGTAAGATTATTGTGGCTAAACCAGGGTACCCTCTGCTCTAAATTAATTAGTCAAATGTGATTAACAGTCAACTACTACGCACTAATCAGATATTCTAAATACACTACTGATAACCATGCGTTAGTCAAACCCTTAGTATGGCGCTAATCATTCGTCAAAACGACTCTACATAAGGTCCATATAGCTTTATAAAGCCTACATGTCATTTCTGTTAATTTAGTAAACTAGCGCCACCACTGGCCGCAGTCTCAACTTAGCACCGAACTGCCAAACTTTGACGATTGTCATGTAGTTTTCGCATAACAGAGAAGACATACACAATGTAGTTTTCATTCTACTGGGACAGGAAGATGTATATTATTATTATTATTAATACATACACAGGATTTATCTCATATTCAAAAACATCATAGTTTCGATTTATGTCCGATTAGACTTTTTATAAGAATTATTCCTTCCGTATTTTTTTTACACTTAAAATTTTGACACAGACATAACAACTTCATAACAAAATATCAGACGTTGCACTGAGATATGTCATAATATTATTGCAAATATGTTACTTTGAAAACTAAACAAGAACTTTAGCCAGTCGTAGATATTAAATAATTAATCTTTTGTAAAAGAAAGAACAAGAAACTTTAGTGAGTTCATTGTCCGAAATTTGGCTAATTTCCAGTTTTATTTCCTGAAATCCATTTAACATTTTGTTACGCCCACGTAAGAAAAAATGTTATTGAAAGAACCATTGGTTAAATTAAGCTTATATATATATATAGCATTAGTTGGTATGTTCCAGAATTTAACTATCAACAAGATATAAACTCAGTGGTGCAGTGGTGTCAAAGTAATTTATTGAATGTAAATATTAGTAAATGTAAAATCATGAGTATTACAAAACGTAAAAAACCAGTGCAATTTAAATATTTAATTAATGAGACTCAACTACCCGTTGTAAGTACTGTCAATGATTTAGGAGTAATGTATGATACGAAATTTACATTTGAACCTCATATTGATAACATAATAAATGAAGCGAACAGAAATCTTGGGTTTATTCTAAGAATTAGTAGGGAGTTTCGTAAACCTGCCACGCTTCAAAAATTGTATCAAACTTACAGTTCGATCCAAACTCAAATACGCGACGCTTGTATGGAACCCAGATACAAAAATTAACTCACTAAAAATAGAAAAAATCCAGTCCAAATTTCTTAGATATCTTGTATATAAGGAAACAAACATTTTCCCAAGAACTGAAAACTCTAATTCATTAAATAGGAATTTTGAAACTCTAACCCTCAAGCAAAGAAGAACATTATCTGACATGATATTTTTATAAAAGGTACTTAATAATAAGCTAGACTGCAACGAATTGCTTTCGAGCTTTTAAATAAACGTTCCAGGTAGAAAAACACGTCCAGAAAACTATAACTTCTTTTATTGTGCAAAAGCAAGGACGAATATCTTAAATAAGTCGCCAACATGGAGGATTAGTGCAACCTACAACAGACTCTTAAAAATGACAAATAATATAGATATTTATGCTGATTGCCTCACAAGGTTTAAAAGGGAAATTGTAAATATATTATTTCATGAAAGATGAGCACAGTAATTGGATATAATACCTATTGTTTTCTGTTCTTTTTCAATAAATAAAATAAACCAATTTATTGTTGCTGATTTAAATTTTGTCAATTTATTTTTGCTAATTTGTTTACCTGCATTTGTCCTGAGGCAATCAGAATTGAATCTGGAGCTATTTCTCAAAACTAATAGTCTCGTATTTTTATTTACTAGTAAGAAAATATCATGAAGTAGAAATACTAGAATAATAGTACACATTATTTCTAAATATTGATTGTCATGGTTTTATGGTATAAACAACTGTAGGGTATATTTTATTTTGAAAAGTTCCTCACTAGTATTACACTAGACCAATAATTTTGAGAAATAAATCCCTGATTAGCAATTTACTGAGTTGATCGTCGAAAGAAAAGAAGAAGAAGAAGAAGAGAAAGAAGAAAATGAAGTTCTGTTGTCATTTGGATGTTTCTTTGGGTTAGATGACTTTGTACAGTAAACGACAAAAATTTTTTTTCCGTTTGATGAAATTAGTTTTGTAAATAACTTCAGAAAAGAAGGACAATTTGAGTTCTCTACGTTCTAGCATACTACAGTCATTCCCAAAATAAATGTTACCAAACGGAAAGAAATTTTGTCGTTGACTGTACAACTGCAGAAACGGCTGAATTGACTCACCATCAAATTTTACGAAGTACTGATCATTATTATTATCATCATCATCATCAAAGTACTTTATTCTTACTGAAGGAGGAAAAGGACATCTAGTTGTTGCTATTTTGTTCATTGATTCGTCATTGCTTTTGAGAGATTAGCACTAAGAGTCTCTGCGTGTTTATTATGATCGAAGAAGAAATCAGGGTTTGGGTAAGTCTTAAATAAGTTCAAGACAATATGGCGTCAGGGTTTGGTGGACACTTTCAAACTCCCATTTCATACAATTCTTTTATTTAATACAAATGTTGTTTTAAACCCATTTTCTTTGGTACTCAATGTTTATAATATGTGGACATACCTGACGTCGTATTAGTAACCTTACACTTATTTACTTCGTAATATGTTATTTAGTGCAGCGGGTTCGGGATTATGCCCGCGCCATTTTGGTTGTGACTTCTGTCGTGAGTAAAGTTATTTCATGCAAATAATTTAACACAATTTTCTACTTTGTGACAATAATAGTGCAATAGTCGACTTGGTCAAAGGCTTCGAACATTAATATTAAAACCACGATGTTGTTAATGAATGAATGGTAGTCTTAAATATTAGATTATTGGCTTGATTGAAGAGAAATCTATATGTCTTTAATATTATGTTATTGGAATCCTGAGTTTGAATCTCTTTATGGCAATAAACCTTCCTGATTATCCGTTACAAAGAAAACTAACTTAAAAATATATATTTTCTTCCTTCAAGTAATGTTCAATAGTACGAGTACTACACCTCATTAACGTTACTAAACTATCGTAAACTCACGAAATATCCCTCAAATACGAATAAGCAGAAAATATAACACTGTACGAGTACAAAGAACATTTTAACTATAGTAGCTCACAAATCTGTAGGTTCAAAAGGGAAACGGAAGAGATGCAGTCTATTTTGGTGTCCTTGGTGATCCAAAATTGGGTCGCGTCCCATAGATTAAGCAATAGTGCTATGAAGGAAATTGAATAATTGTCCCACTTTCGATGCTGTAGGGAACTACCTGGACTTAATAGTGCCTTTGACCTTCATTAAGCTTTGCTATTATCATTTTTTTTCCTTTTTTTAAACATGGTATTACATCGCAGTTTACTAGACAAAATCTTATGCAATACAAAGGAAAAATTGTATTTCAATATAGGTCATAATTTATTACCGAAGTGAGCTATTTTTGAAACAAAACAGAATATAATTTACTTTCCTTCATGATAGAATGATTCTCTTTCAGTTTCACGTACAGAGTTAGTTAAAATTCACTGATAAATGTCCCCTCGAAAACCGAACGTTCCCCTTTAGATGGCTTTTAGGTTCTCAACAACACAAACCAATCTACTACGGACTACACAACATATTACTGGAAATAGCCATAGAACTGATGATAAAGATATCTTAGGAACATTGACATTATACTGAAAATGACTCAAGATTTTCGAAATACAAATCTTCAATTTACTTTTAGGAAACTAGATCACTAGGAAAAAGTAAATGACTTTAACATTATCCTTTCATCTATCCTTCTATCTTTTCATAGTTGTTTCAATCTCCGGTGAGGGCTTATTAATTTTACATCTAATTGTTTAATAGCACTGCCTTAGAAATATTCTTTATCCTACGTCCTCTTCTTTTTTCATTGAAAAAATGAAACTAAAGTAGTGTCCTGTTTAGAACGTTTAAAATATAAGAAAATGAACTAAACGACGTGACAAACATCTTGGCATTTGAAGGCGGCGCTCCAAGTTTCCTTTAAATTCTGCTAGCAAATGAGAGGCCAGCGGTATTGCCACCTTTATTTTGTATACATCCACGTCTATCCCCTGTCACCTGATCGCGCTGTAGTTTGTCTGCTTAGCCAAAGCCACATCTCTTTGCCGCTTGGCAACGTCGCGTCAGAGCTTGCGTTTTATTCGTTTAGCTGAAATGCCAAGATGTTTGTCACAAATTTATTGAGTTGCGATGTAAACAAAAAACTGCATAGCAAAATCCGTTACAAGTATGATTAATTTATTACCAACGTGAGCTAATTTTTGAACAAAAACAAAATATCGTTGTCTTTCCTTAATGACAGAATGGTTGGCATTGCATCTCAAATAAAGTTAAAGTTCAGTGATAAATGTCCCCTCAAAAATGTTATGGTTCTCTTTATGCGTCTTTTAGGTTCTCAATAACACAAACCTCACAGCATATTACTGGAGATTGACCATAGCGTTGACGGCAACCACATTATGTGCACTTTGATCATTTATCGTAATTGGCAATAAAGTATCCAGTGAGCTTTCGAGATACAAAGATCTCAGCACTTTTTGAAAACTATATCACTACTAAAAACTCGGAGGCTTTAGCCCTATCCTCTTTTCTATTCTACTCTACTATGATTTCATAATTGTTTCCAGTTTTTGTGAGGATTTAAATGATATATCTAATTGTGTGTCAGATTGGTCCAGAAATATCATATATGCTACTCCCTCTTGTTTTCTCATCGATATGAAAGAAAACGAATGTTATTTTAAAACGTTTAAACAATGAGAAAACGAACTGGATCTGAGTAGCATTTGGCTACAATGTGAGTTAGGAAATGAATATTTGTGTGGAATTAAGTTACTGTGTTCTTATAATGAAAATGAAGATTTACTTCGTAAATTGCGCTATTCCAATTTTACGTTTTTTGATGGCATTACGAATTCAGCACTTAAAATTATTTATTTATTTGTCATCAGCACAACAGGAATAAGCCCAATTATAGCGTTGGTGTATTACAAAATAAATTTACAATAGCTTTCTTAAACACATAGTTCACATTACAGATGTCAATTTCTTTGTGTTCGATACGTATTTTGTTATATGAAGAGCATATTCTCCAGTTTGGTGATTTCAATAATACGTTGGTCCTTGTTTTCTTGCAATAGAACAGGTCAGAATTATCAGCATGAGTTTTAAGTGTTAAGACATGAAAATTTAGTGTCGATATTAGATCAGTAAGTTTATTAATGGAACACTAGCTAGCAATATTTTCCATGGCATGTGGTAAATTGAGATAGTCATGGATGATCTTTATCCTACGGTATATTTTGAGGTCACCCGCAATAAAGCAATTTGTCACTTAATAATATATGATCAGGAAGATCGTTAATGAATAAATAGAACAATAACGGACCTAGGTTGGAGCCTTGTGGAATTCCATAATATGCAATATAATCAATTGATTTATACTCTTTGTAGACAACAGTATGTTTACGATTGCTTAAATATGATTAGAAGAACTTGATCAAGGGAGAAGAGAAATTATGTTCACCTAGCTTATGCAACAATACTTTGTGATTGACTCTGCTAAACGCCTTTCCAAAATCCATAGGTTTTATATAAAAATATAAAAGCTTCATATAGAGACGGTAACTCAGCTACCAGGGTTAGACAATTCGTAGAATAACAAAGTTAGTATTTTTTATTTTATTATTTCATTATTATTTTTTTAGAATTACCATGACTTTTTTCTACTTTGCTTTTCATTATGTTTGTTGTCTTTTTACACACACACTCATTATGTTTGTTGTCTTTTGTTGTAATATACACAAATTGTTTATTTTTGTTATTTCATTTCCACGTGAAACAGTAGAATAATAAATAAATAAATAAATAGAAAAATAAGTATTTGTCTTTGTTGTCTAAAATTTCATACAAAGCTCATAAATTGTAATGCAAGTTTAACTTAGTTATCAGTTTGGTACGTAAAAAGCAAAATTATGTAGTTCATATCAATACATTACATGAAAACATAATCGTGTGCGGTGCCAATGATTAAAATAATTATTGCAAACATATAATTGGACACATTTTTTGTGCTCTTATCCGATTTTAGCCAATTAAATCTTAGATGCCCTACCTGCACATTTCGCCCGTCAGCTTCAGTCTCATCCCAATCCCCTACCACTCCCAAATACACTTCTTCCAACAGTTTTGTTGTCAAATCTACATCATATCTTTTTGATGGCTTGCAGAACAACAGCGGGCGTTTTTCATTCCCACCAATTATGTTTTTATTATGTATAAAAGACATTATTTTCGATCACGGCGTACCAAATTACCTATATAAAAAAATAAAGCCTATTTTAGCCAGTACTTCTTTCATTACTTACTATGTACTTTATGTAAATTATCCTACTGTTCCGTGTTGTACCTGTTGCATAATGTAAGTGAAGAGTCTGCAAGTGATCTGTGCTGTTACTGACTAGTGAGACATGGTAGTGAGTAAATTTCCATTGCTTCTGAGTTTCTTTTCTTCTATAGTATGAAGAATGTACAGAACGAACGTAAAGAAGGAATAGCTGGTCGGTATTATGAACAAAATTTTTCCCTTCTATGTTGTTTTTAGTCTGTTTCTTTTTTAATAAACAAAATATTCCGTGATGGGGATTTGTATTAACATTTTTTCTTTTGGTTATTTATACACAAGAATCTAAAAGTAAGTAAAATAAAAGGCACCGCCATTTGAGGTAGCCATAGATAGGTTTGATTTGATTTGACTTTGCGTCCAATGGAAACAAAAACATTTTTCAACATGAGAAAATCACTTTCACGACACATTATCAAGATGAAACAGCCTCAACTATTGTTTCGTGTGCATCCCTAGGCATAGAGCTAGGGACGCAATTTGGAGATGGGCAGGAGAGCAACTCCTCCTTACTTTTAATAATATGCTATATATAAATTTGAACGAGTATAGACAAACGTAAAACTCCTATCAGTGGAGAATCTTCAACTCTCCCCCCCCCCCTCTTCAACACAATCTGAAATAGCGCTGCTACGTAGGGCCTAAGGACTGGGTGGAGACTTAACCTAGCTTTGCCACTTAAGAGGTAAGGTAGCCACTGTTCCGGGCAGAGCTCTTCCCTCGCGCGCGCGTCTTTGGTGTACGGAATGCTGGATTCGATTTCCGATGGGAAAGTCTTATAAAATTTGAAAGTATTCGGTGGTTCGGATTATCCCTTAAATTGTACCCTTGGTGCTGTAAAAAGATGCTAACTCCAGCTAACTCACATTCTACCAGCATGGGCTGAACCCTTGAGCCACATTAGAATTCGAGTGGTAAGAGAATAAACTTCCACCTAGATCATCGGGGATCGAACGAAACACTCAATTGGTATGTAGACGGCTTTCTGACTACGACACCATGGCTCTAATACAAGTATCTTCCCCAATTAAAGAAAAAAGGAAAGTGTTTTACCTTGAGACAGTATGTTATTTACTTCCTATTTGTAAGGAGTATGACCCAACTTCAAATTATCATATTTATGATCAAGAAACACTACTCGTAACTTGGATTAAAGAAAAATCTTAACATTCTTGTCACATCAGACAGTATATAGGTTACTGAAGTAACTTAAGGAGTTGAGTAATTTTCAATTCTTTCATCATAGGTACTCTTACACTATTGACAGGCACTTGCTTTAAACTGGGAAAACTTCTATGCATCATGATCCTCAGTAAACCTCCTCGTCTAAGGGGACGTAAATATTTTCTGTTTTCATACCGGCTATTAACTTTACTCCTTTCTATCCTTCCTGCTACCGCCTTCTACTACCTCCCTAATTTCTTCTTAGAGAATATACCAGCCAATTTCTTTATTCTTTTCAAGTAACTTAATATTGCTCTTTTCCCCCCTACTATTCCTAATACTTCTAATTGATTTTCGGTTCGACTCAATTAATTTTCAATTCTACTTTACATACACGTGCATTTCTCTGCCCCATAGTTCACACAAAACGTATCATGAAACTTTTTTTAAAACTCTTTTATTTATTTAAAAATACATAAGAAAACAAAATTTTAAAGGTTTTAGGCGAAATTATTTGCACCGAAAGTAAATGAGACAAACAATATATTTAGGATGCGAAAGGAGACAGAGAAGTTAGAAACACATATACTTTCTGAGACAAGACAAAATTTTCGTGACGGGTGCGAGACGAGACAGGGGTCTTATATAGAACGCATAATTTCCGAGACGAGACATCACTTTATGATATCTTTACGGGGTGCAAGATGAGATAGAGGTCTTCTATAAAAACCCATACAATTTCCGAGATCAGATAACATTTTCGTGACGGGGTGTGAAACGAGATAGAGCTTTTCTATAGAAACACATATAGTTTCCGAGACAAAACAAAATTTTCGTGACGGGGTGGAAGACGAGACAGCTTTTCTGCAGAAACACATACATTTCCCGAGACAAGACATCACTTTATGATATCTTTACGAGAGGAAACATTTTAACTCTTGTCTTGTGGACAATTCTAGTCAAAAGTACAACAGTACATTGTATATTTGTAATTTTGGGTCATAAGATATTCCAAATATGTACTAGGCTGGCTGATTTTTACTATCAGAAGAAGAGAAAGAAATGTTTTAAATAATATGATTGTCGATAATGTTAATATATAAAGATATTCAAATGTTTTTTTAAAAAATAATAAGAGTTTGGATAGCAGGTTGTCAGGGGCAACCAGATATATAATAATATATAAATGGAATCAAAATAAGGGACGGAGTGTGTATTATTTAATGGCTCAAATTTATTACAAAAGGAACCAGTGATTTAATCGTTGTAAAAGAGGCCATTCATAATTAAATAATGTTAATTTACCTAACGTCGTTGCAATCGCACCATTTGCACTCGGATGTGTTCATTGTTACTGTCCTCAGATGGTCTTTCATATTTTCTGTGGAGTTTTCCCAGTTTTTTTTTTCCTACAGCATTCTAGCTCACGTAATTATGATAATATGGTCATTCAGCTTTGAAATTAGTAGGGATGATACAGAGATCGAGACAGAATATTTATAATTCGAGACGAGGCAACAACATTAGGTCTAGTATGACCTTGAATATTGATAACAATATTCAACTTATCTTTATTCAAAGTACGTTCCGATTGCATGTTTTATGTTACATATTTGAAAATATAAAGAATCTATAATGCATCTGAAAATATAAATAATTCATAATAATATATACGGAAAATATTAAGGAACAGCTAATTTGATACTAATCTGTAAGTGAGCAAATAGTTTGATAAAGCAAACATGGTATAAAACCGCTTTATTTTATTTTATTTTACAATTTGCGTGTATATTGTTGACTTTTTTTTTTTAATCATGCAGAGGGCTTAATTTTCAATTTCAGGAGTGAAGCATATATTCTAATATAAATTCTGCAAATAAAGATGAATAACAGAATTGCTCCATTAGTCCTTCTTCCCGCTGGTCTAGTGGCTAGCGTGCTCGCGCCTTCAGTGACGAGGTTCAGGGTTCAATTTCCGATTCTGAACGGGTTACAGTATTCCGGATTTACCTTAAACTGTGGATCACTCTCATATAGCCTCGGTGCTGAAAATGGACTCTAAACATCAACAAATAATAACTATGTTATATAACAATTGTTTCCAAGAATAAGATCGCAGTGTATTTCCAACTACTTCATTTTTTTGGGGTGGGTGGGTGAGGGTGAGGATAAAGATGTCAACGTCTCGTCGGTTTATTTAATGCATTTCTTTGTATGTTACAATCTAAGTTTACTTCTATCTCCTTTTTACTTCAAGAAACGTTTGTCATATTGTCAACACTTGTAAAGGACAAATTATTATTACGTATACACATTATTAAGCAGGCCCATAGCCATCTCGATTTCGTAGAGAGGACAGAAATAAATGCAGCGAGAGAAGCAATGACAAAGATATCAAGGTACACCACAAAACTGTTTATTGACAAGTAGTAGGAGTCTATGTTCTTAACCGTTAGCCATATGCAGGCGCGCATCCAGAAATTTTTGTTGGGAGGGGTCAAATACTACAAGCCACTACGTCTATATAGTATTGAACGGGTATTATTCCGCACCCGAAAAGATGATAAATAATTGTAAAATAGTTCTATCTATATTTTCAGAAAAGAATGATATAACTAGATTGTTTTTCAGAAGAGAAATAGTACACATGAAGTGTAAGATCAGATTTTTATGCTACATCAATCATTTCCCTGTTAAACATGTATAGTTTTATTCAGAAAGTATAGAAATGTATGTTGAGTTAGGAAGTTTTATTGGTGGGCACTGACCAGGTGGTGTGTGCGCCCCTGACTCTGTGTGTGTGTGTGTGACACCGTTAGAAGACATGATTAGTAGTTAACATTGTTTATTTTTTATTTATTCATTTTGCTTATACAGTACATAAATATAGTAGCGTACACAGAAGTTGGAGGTGGCGGGGGTGGCGATGGCTCAGTGGTAGATGCTTACTTCTGGTGTGTGGGGTCACTGGTTCGATTCTCGGCGAAGTAAGTTTATGCTGGACAATATCAAGTCCATGGGTTCTCTCAGGGTACTTCCGTTTCCTCTTACATTCTCATCCCATTAATTCTATCATCATTCATTTGCGTTAATCAACCATCTCCTTTGCCTAAAGGGCATAATTGTGGGACATTAAGCTAAAAAAAAAAAAAAAAAAAAAAAGATTTAATAAAGTATGCATGAGGTTTTACATTGACGCATATCATTTTGTACTGCTCAGCGAGATCTTCAATCAGTGGCGGATCTAAAAGGTAAAAACTGGGGGGGGGGGCGCAGCCAGTACCCAGACTATGATAGGTATATATAACCTTTCAAAAATATATAAATAATAGCTTAAATTATTTTGTCACTGGAAAAACTGGGGAGTCCTAGGCCCCCCGGTCCTGGCCTAGATCCGCCACTGTCTTCAACTGGCATCTAACTCATCTATGCACTTTTTATTTTTTCATTAAACGCTAATATGACATTGTAGAACATGCTATTTAAAAAAAAAAAAAAGTACGGGACAAGAATAAACGACCGGAAATACCATTAAAACCAATGACGATTTTGGTCGTTTATTTATGTCCCGTATGTAATCTGTAATACCAGTTCTTTTCACTTAATGACAAATACTACATTACATAAACCCAAGACTACAAAGGTTCGTAATTAACATACAAATATTGCATGGGGAGCAAAAGAATAGTTTAGCACTACATTTACACTCAATTTGCACTAAACAAAAACTTACATCACTTTCTTCCGACCACTTTTTGTCCTATCCTACTAAGACTTCTTTCTATTATCCTCCAGAAATGATAGTGGGGAATGAAAGTACTAAGCGCAAAGCACTTTCATTTATTAATAGGAAAAGAAACTTATAAGAAAATAATACTACATACAACTATAATCGAAACAGTAAAGTTTTCTTCTGTTTCATTTTGTTTTAAATCAATCTTCTATACAGAAAAAATGAAAGAGACTATATTTGTGACTCCTAATCTCTTGAACCACTCGACCGATCTCGGTCAAATTTTCAACATAGATGAGATTCAGACCTGGGATGGATTTTATCATTCAACTTTCACGGTACAATTTAGGAGATGGGAAGGGGGCAGATATTTAAAAATGATCGAAAATGACCCGTTCGAATGATGTTAGTTCGAATCCATAGTTTTCGGGGTCGCTGAGATGAACAGTGACACTTTCGATGCAGTTTAAATTCAAATTGAAATGCATTCTCCCCGTGCGAAGAACGTGTATTCTGCTAATAATTAATTGTTTTGAACATTATTATATTGTAGCAGCTTTAGGGATATCAATACACAATAAAAGGCTTTATTCACTCTTTGCACTCAGTGTCTTTCAAAATAAATGGGATTCTACAGTTTATTTCTGTTCCCAGTTAACGTTGAAGACGTGGACATCACTGGAACTAGGTATTCTTTCGGAATGCTTTAGGTCCTACGTCTTGGATGCTTGTCAAACTTCAGTTTTATATTCTTGAAATGGGAAAAGATCTTGCAATGGGAGATGCTGATGCACCTGGCCAGAATCATATCAATTTTACGCAGAAATAAGTAAAATGCACTAAATTGAATTTTATTTGGAAAATAAAGTTTCAAGAATTGGTCATATTAGCATACATCAATTAGCAAGTGCAGTCGAGTAAAATTCTGTGTAATGTTCAATTTCAGAGGAGACAAAAAATAATTTAGAGCGGTGACAGCCCGCTCTAGCTCCTCTCTAGGTATGGGCCTACAAATAAGTATATAAAATGATTAAATGTCATCACTTTTATGATCCACATTTTTTAGATTTTTTTAAAAAAATATATAAAACACAAGTATTTCTGTAGTAATGTTCGTCATAGATTGTTATTAAGTTTATTTTCTCATCATGTTAGGGAGACAGATACATTTTCAACTAAATGATATTTTAAAATGGCAGTACGTTTAGTGTATTTGAAATGAATTTTACCGCGTTGTATTTAGGTCTTGTAAGATTCACACAAACTAATCTTTCTGAGGTTTAAAGTGACAAACAGGAAGAACCACATTATAACAAACGAACATAGAAATAGATGATAAGCCGACTGATATCGCATCCGGAGTTGAGATAATAATAATAATAATAATAATAATAATAATAATAATAATAATAATAATAATAATAATAATAATAATAATAATAATAATAATAATAAACTACTGGTAAAAGAACTTACCTATATAAGATGAACTGCTGAGAATATTTACTCTCTGAACGTCATCTCCGGGTGCCACACAAATGATAGTTTTAATCTGAATCTCCCACTGATCCAGAAATCCCCAATGATCCCTCACATCACGTGCTGTCATCACGTGAGATCCCGTTCGTCACAGACCTAAATGATGTCGAAATTATCCTGGCAAAGCCGATAGGTTCAAGGGAGGCAGTTTTTTTTATTTATTTTTTTCTTTTTAGTATTAACTTCTGACGCATTTCAATTTCGATATGATTTCGTCCCCTCCCCATCTTCTCTCATTATCCATGAATTTGCATCAAAAGGAACTGACCTTCGCAGATTACCAAAACTGATTAGCTCTGTTCCAAGCTCCAAGTATCATTTTCTTCTTGTTTGACATAACCTTTCTTAATCTCATTAAAGATCCCATGCGTTGAGTAACCAATACCCAAGTTGTATAATATATCACAAGGTTTCCTTTATTAGCAACAAGCATCTTCTAAACTGGTGTGTGATTTAATAAGAGCTCATTCATAACTGCTTGGATTGTTTAAAACCATTGCTCCGAAATCCAATTCGTAACAGAATTTTCACTCACGCTTAGCAGTAAATAATTCTTTTTTTTGTTCCACAACATTGCTTCAGTAAAAAAAAAAAAAAAAGAAAGAAAAAAAAATAAAAAAAAAGAAAAAAGAAAAAAAACTATATACACCAATCGTATTCCGCAATTTTGTTTCAAGATTGGAATTTTTCTTCACAGTGAATTCTTTATTTAAAACCTAACTGAAGTATAGTACTTACTAAAAGTACTATGAACTCGTATTTGAGAAGAAAGATAGAACATAATACGGAAGACACTTGTACAAAAAAAGAGTCTAGTATCTGTTCTAAGAGAGTGGATAAATTACAATATGAAAAAATGGCAATATACATGTAAGAACGAAAAGAAAATGTACCAAATGTAGATCTAAAATATTGGCATGCTTCTTAAAATTTTAGCAAGATCCAAATTTGCTGCTAAGATAAGGAGAGCAACATCTGGGTTAAAACTTTAGCAACATTATCTGGTGAAAACCTTCGTAAAACACGCGTTGCAGCATCGCACACAATTCATTTAGCGCAATATGGACTTTACAAGCTGATCAAGTATCATAATATCATTCGCAGTACTAAACAATTAATTTACTTTTCTTCATCTTCTATTATTGTTATTATAAATAATAATGACAATTAATTGCCCCCCACCCTCCAAGTCTTCGGCTCATCTGCAAATTGCCTGCACACTAGCGACATCTTTTGGCGTCAAATGGATGGCAACGGAGCAAGTGACGTCTATTAGTTAAACTGTGAACTACTGGAAATAAGCGCGACTGACAAACTGAAGCGTCTTGCATTTAAAATAATAATAATAATAATAATAATAATAATAATAATAATAATAATAATAATAATAATAATAATAATAATAATAATAATAATAATAATAATGAGAATTAAGAATACCTAAATATTTTTACTTTGATGTTTATGCAAACCGTAACTCTGAAATGTTTTGAAGTCTGCATATTCCCATTTTTATTTTTGCTAGCAATGCTAGCTCAATGCTAGTTTTGGGACCTAGCAACCTCTTAGAGGGATACACCCTCTGTTAAGAATGGGATGAGAATGAATAGGGTGGAAGGAGGATATTTGGAGGGAAGTATTACTTACAGACTAACATGTGTTTGCTTTATAATAAGAACATCATTATTGCGATGCAAATGACTGCAATAAAAAAAAACAGAAAAAAAACAATAAATAATAATGTTCAATAGTGCTGAGTACTAGAGACCTGCATGAGCCGGGCTTGGGCGGACCGACTCTGTCGTTGCGCGCGTGGAAAATGTTACAAAATGAAACTTTTAAAATTTATTGGGCCCGGGCCGGGCTTGGGCCAAGAATTTTGAAAAACTTATCGGGCCGGGCCGGACTCGGGCCGAAAATCTCCAAAACTTTTCCCAGCCCGGGCCTAGGTACATTGGCTGGATTGGGCTCGGGCCGAAAAATTCGGCCCGTGCAGGTCTCTACTGAGTACTTATCCGATATTTATTTATTTATTTTAGCCGACTGATTTTAAATCGGGAATTATGTTTTTCTATTTTCTTTGAAAGGATGTGATTTCAGTTATTTCTCCTTTAAGACTGACTAAGTGTTCTTTGCTTTAAAAAATGAATTTGCATTATATGTACTCGTAAATGTATGAAGGGTGACCGGAAAGTAAAGTTAGAAAGCCTGCAGTGAAACATGTGTATATTATTTCATAGAAGCAATAAATCCAACAGATACTACATATATTAGGTTAGTTTTCGACAATCTCCATATCGGGTGAGGCACTTGTCGCATCATGGATTAAGTTTGAAGATTCCCTCCTGGTAAAACTCTTGTTCTTGCGTGTTCAGCCTCATTGTCACGAAGTGTTTCACCTTCTCGCCTCAAGTGGATCGACGGTCTCCCAGGTGCTCCTTCAAGTGCAGGAACAGGTGAAAGTCATAAGATGTCGTAATGTGATCCTCCTGTTGTTCTGAATCAGATCCTCCACTTGAGCTGTGTTCAAAATCTGTTGATGCCGTACTGGGTCGGCCACTACGGTCCTCGTCGGTAACGTTTTCTCTAACAGCCACAAACTTTCGACACCATTCTGCGACATTTTGACGAAACATTACAGTCTCTCCGCAAACCTCTACCAGCTGCCGGTGAATTTGAGCTGCGGTTACATGTTTCGCCCACAGAAATCGAATAACTGAGCGGACTTAGCGAGATCAGTTTTTCAAACAAGGCACCATTTTGTGTTCACCTACAACTAGTGCCGTAGGTGGCGATGACTTAAACTCTTCACAGTTGCCAACTTCATGTATTAAAATTACTGCACACTCCGCATTCCTCTATAACACATGAAATTCCAGAAATATCCAACTTGTAACCTTAGTTTCTGATTCTGACTCCTAATATTACTTAAAATAAAAATTACTTAAACAAATATTACTTAGATTAAAGTAAGATTAAATAAAAATTACTTAGATTATTAGCTACTAAAATTACAAATAGGAAAATTTAATTTTCAGGTAGTAAGGCATATTTAAATAGATTTGAAAGAGAAAAGTCAGTAAAATAAAACCATTAAAATTCCAGGTCATTTCAAAAAAGACTAGAAAAAATAATTTGCCATATTAGTCAATAGGCTAAAAATCCAAGATGGCTCAGATATGCAACAATGCTCACTCTTTATAAACAATCCTGCATTTGAATATATATATGCTTCACTGTTAGGGGTCTGTGTGCGTGTGTCACTGTGAGGAAAAATTAAACAACAGTGGTTATAAGCTACTCAGGGCCGCAACTAGGGAAGAGCAAGCGAGGCGCGTCTAAAACAGGAATATGTTTTTGGGGCGCCAAATTTCGTGTTTGTCCCAGAGGTGAAACAAACTCTAGTTGCGGGCCTGAATCTACTACATATTTTTCATTATAGGATATAAATACATAAAAAAATCTTTGAGTTCAACGTCCCGCGAATATGCCTGTTAAGTTAAAGAAAAGGGATGATTCAGGCAAATGAATAATGTTTTAATAATTGGTGGAACGAAAATGTCGGAGGAAACAGGAATACCCCGAGAAGACCCACGGGTACGATGTTGTCCACCACAAAATTGCTTGGTCGGGGATCGAACCAGGGACCCTATGCAACAATGGTGAGAGTTATATTACTTAGCTGCCGTGCGCCTCATAAATAAATAAATAAACTTTTCCAGGCGAATAAATACTACCTATCAGTTGCAACGAACGACAAAGTTTTTAGCGCCATGAAAATTCGATTTTCTCGTAAACTACGCGTTAGAATTTATACTCAATTCATATTCTTCGAATTCAATCAGGTCTATCGACTGATAAATGTCTCATCTTTGAACATTTTTCGTTAAACAGTAATGATATTTGTAGAATTTAAAATCATGCGTATCCTTAAAAGAAATGAGATTGCGTGCTTCAACCCGCTTGATAAAACTCTCCGTATGTCACTATTATCATCTACATTATTTTGATTTAAAAAATCCAATAGGTATGTCGCCATATTGTAGGAGTACAGTAAAATGTGTCGCCAGTCACTGGTGACCACTGTTCTAACGTACAGTTTTTTTTTTTTTTTTTTTGTTTGTTTGTTTAACGGAAGTACAGGGTGTTTCAAAAATGAGTTTCAGAGTTTTAAGGCTTTGTGGTATTCATTACATTTAACGTACAATTAGAAATAACACATCAAACGAAAGAGCAACTCAAAGTTTTTGCTACAAGTGTTCAATGTGAGCACCATTCGTCACACGGCACACATCGAGTCGATACGCCAGAAAGACCCATAAACTTTCCGCCGAGATATGGCACAAAACATATTCAATTTAGGGGAGTCTCGTTGTAACTGTACCATCTAGTGGGTGTTTACTGACCTCCAGATGTGAACATTATGAGTGTTCACATTGCCACTTAGGACTAAAGCCTGTGACAAACATCTTGGCATTTCAGCTAAACGAATAAAACGCAAGCTCTGACGCGACGTTGCCGAATGCTAAGGGGTGTGGCTATGGCTAAGCAGACAAACTACAGCGCAATCACGTGGCAGAGAATAGACGTGGATGTGTACAAAATAAACATGGCAATAGCGCTGGCCTCTCATTTGCTAGCAGCATTTAAAGGAATCTTCGAGCGCCGCCTTCAAATGCCAAGATGTTTGTCACGCCATTTAGTTGAAACGTCTCGTTAAAATTCTCCATACAGACGGTTGCACTTAACTACAGATTCAGTCTTTGCAAAATGTAAAATACAAAAAGCTTTCTCTTCACTATTCGCCACCTTTGCTACTAGCGCTTTCTAACAGTAGACAGAGGAAACAATGCATACACATGCCTGCGTAGAAAACTATTTGAGTTGCTCTTTCAGTTGATGTTTTCATGTATTATTTATAATTGTAAGTTAATTGTAATAAACATTACAAAGCCTTAAAATCACAAAATTCATTTTGAAATACACTGTACTTTAAAATAAAAGAAAAATCAAACGAGAGAGAGGCCCGAAGCAAGTCCATTGACACGACATTAACCACAACCACAAGCTTTTTTAAAATTGAAATTGCGACCCTTTGTAATCAAATGCAAAGGTTTTCTTAATAAATCATTACTAAACGATAATCAGGAAGTTACATTGAATAGTTTGTTAAGTTATTGACATTCTTTTAGATAGCTTAAAGTAATTTGTACTAAATTATAACTCTAGCGCTGTGGCCTATGTAGGTCTGTGGCCGTCCACACAGGTTTTGGTTGGCTGATACGTACGGTCAGAAACAATATTAAGTATAAATTGGAGGTATGAGAAATAATAGCTCCAACCTATACTTAATATTGTTTCTAACTGTACTAATCAGCATATGAGCTTACATTGTATTTACTCTTCTCATTCACAGATCCTCATAATTAGCACACACATTTGGTATAAGTGATGTCAGGTACGATTCACAGCGGAACAAACTTTTTTCCTCCTTTCTGTTGGTCTATCATAGTGAGGCAATTCTAATTTTTTTTTAGTAAATTACCGATTATTCTAACATGGATAATCCGTACGTGTTTTATTCTGTTTCTTAGGGGAGCGGTGTCCAAGCAGTGGATCTGTCACCTCTGTTGTGGGGATTCGACTGCAGGTAATACAGGGGCGGATCCAGGGGCGATCGCCGATCGCCCCCTCCAGAAGAAACTTTATTGTTTTTTTTATATATAAATAAAATCCATCCCAGATTTGGAGCCCTTAAAAGTAGCATTATGACAACCCCCCCCCCAGAAGTCGGTCCTGGATCCGCCCCTGAGGTAATATGAAATCGTAGTGTTAAAAATCGTGTCTGTAGGGTTTTCTGAGTTATCCTGTTTCCTCCCACCTTCTCATTCCACCAAATTCTTCCATGATTATTCATTTTCATTGATGATCCGTTCCCTTTAGCCTAAAAATCATAAACGTCAGATGTTACAATACTGCATTTTCATTGTGTTTGTTTGTTCTGATGTATATAACTATTGTATAGGTATGTTTGCCATATTAAAAGTACTGTATTTGGCCACAATACAAGTAGTGAATATGCAATAACAATAAACTATCGCTTTACTAATTTTTTAAAGAACGAAATGTTTTCTAATTTCTTCTTTAAAAATTTGTGTCATTGAGTACAAGTACTGCACAACCTAATAAACACGGTATCTTTCCATGAGTTATCACGTTACTGTGGTTATTAACACATATTTCCTATGCATATTCATTTTCAACGCTGTTATGGTGAGAACGAGATTTTTTAAAAATCTTATTTGTTTTCAATTACTGCACGTGACGGGTAGTCCGATGACTACAAACCTGTATTCCAGCTTTTTGTAGGCGACATATCGTGGTGAGGAACGGCCTATACTCACTGGCGGATTTAGAAGGTAAAAACTGTGAGGGCCAGCCAGAACCCAGACTATGATAGGTATATCATCAGTTTACTATAAACTTTCAAAAATATATAAATAATAGCTTTCTCTTATTTTTGTCACTCAAAAAAATTGGGGGGGGGGGCGGTGACTCAGTGGTAGAGCGTTCACCTCCGATGCTTGGGGTCCCTGGTTCGATCCCAGCTCGCGCCGTGTGGACTTTGTGGTGGACAAACACCGTGCTCGTGGGTTTTATCGGGGTTCCCCCGTTTCCTCCCACTTTCTTCATTCCACCATTTCACTCATCTCTCATTGTCACCGTCTCCTTTAGCCTAACCGGCATAAACGTGGGACGTTAAACTTAAAGATTTCATTTCATTTTCATTTCAAAAAACTGGGGGCCTAAGCTTCCACCCACCCACTCCCGGCCCCGGGCTAGATCCTCTACTGCCTATACTGTTAAGTTTGATCTTGCAGATGGTCTGTGCACCAGATTCAAGCTCTAAGAGCCCATGTTAATGGTAGACTCTGTCTTTCATGACCGCAATGTTTCATAAGGATGCAAAACAAAAAAATCAAACTTAAACTCGCCAGCATAATTGAGTGTTTACTGTAATTAAATTAAGAGATGGCAAACTTCAGTCCGGAAAGTAAGACTTACTATTTCTTTTTCGATATCCAATCTTTCGGTGGTTTGAAGCAGCTTTATCGTTCTTTTCTATCTTGAACCAGACTTATTACTTCGTTGTGGTTTTAGAATTCCAAATTATGCTATGCAGAAGTATCGGAAGTCTTATAGAACAGCTATGTCTGTTCGTCTCTCTGTCGACAGATACCAAAGTGAAAAAGGTAAGCGGTACGTAACTAACTGTACAGTTAGTTACATAACTAACTAACTGTATGGCCTATGGAACCCCAAGGTTCAACGCCACGTTCACAAAAATTCTTGGACTTTTGTCCTTAGCCAACTGAATTCAGTTTCTACTTTGTTTTCCTATTCTTGCGAGATCCATCTTAATATTCTCCTCCTATCTGCGCAGAATTTCCAGTCAAAACTTTGAAAGTAAATGAAATGAAATCATTGAGTTTTACGTCCCACGGTTATGCCGGTTAGGCTAAAGGAGACGATGATGGTGAGTAATGAATGAAAGTGGGAGGAAACGGGAGAACCCCGAGGAAACCCCCACACAAGGTGTTTGTCCACCACAAAGTTCACTTGGCGGGGGCTGGGATCGAACTCAGGACCCCAAGCACCAGAGGTGAACGCTCTACCACTGGGCCACCGCGGTCCCAACTTTGAAAGTGTTCCTACTTTCTTCCATTTTATACCTACATAGCCTGACCACCTGAGCCTTTAGATTTGATGACTGACAATGTTTGGTAAGCCATATCTTTTTTTTTTTTTTTTTTTTTTAACTGAATCACAGTCTCAAGAATGGATTTCATTTCCTTTCTTAACCCTTTATTCGGACCGCAAGTGGTACAAGTAGATCATTTCAGGTTTTAGGTTTAAACTCCAGACAGCGAAAACGATAGTAGATAGCGGAATGTGGATTTCTGCAATCGATTCAATGTGCCTACAACAACAACAACAACAACAACAACAACAACAACAACAACAACAAAAAGAAAAAACACGAGGTGATTTCAAATGGCTATAAAGTCAAAGTTTGTTAGAATAGCCTTTTTGCTTCAGTACATACAGTTTCATCAACTCATCAAGTTTGTGTTGTGTTCATTACAGACACTCTTGGGTCTCAAGTGTTACTCAGTAAATATTGATGCTATGATCGAGATTGGACCACACTCTCTTAAGCATATCCAGCCTGATCGAGTTGAGAACTTAAGTAATGCATTTCTGCAGATTAGCCATAGCTTGGGATAGTGGAGGCACATACCCTCGGTTTCTGACATATCCCCAAAGGAAAGAATCACAAATAGTAATGTTCTGCGAGTTTCCTTCAATTTATTCTTCAAACAAACGCTTTCTTTCCAAGTTTTCTTTTTTCCTCTAATATCCTGAACTACACCACCAGCAATACACAGAAGTTACATTATGTCGCATAACACCTCAAGTACGTAAGCGGAAAACTAATCGAATCCCAAATATGTAATGTGGGGGCCCGGCGGGTCAGTGGCAAATTACTTACCTCTATGCGTGGGGTCCATGCCTCGATCTCTGGACATTGGAGGTGGAGAACATTGTGTCTATGGGTTTTCCCGGGATATTCCCGTGCTCCCACATTCCCATTCCACTAATTATTCCATCATCATTCACTTGCCCTAATCATCCGTCTCCCTTAGCTCAAAGAGCCTAATCGTGGGGCGTTAAACTGGAAGATTTTATTCCATTTCCTTTTATACAAATATGTAATGTATCTCTATTTTATAACTATTTTGTTCGCTATTTTATTCTCGTTTTTATGTTTGTTTTTTCTAATGCATGCCACACTTGTGCAATATTAATCGTACCATGTTTCACGCTTCCAACTTTTCCTATTTGCTCTGGATAAAAGGTTAGGACTCCAAGTCATTTTATGTAAGGATTAACTCCGCACTCAAACAGGGATAAGAGGAATTTTCATCAAAATTGGCAGCATGTATGGAATTTTTTATACACAAGGTGTACAACTTTGCTTCCGCTGTTTTCCCCCCAAAATATGACGCTTTAATGAAACAAATTGCTTACCTAGGCATTATTCAAAGTATTGTCCATCGCTGGCCACTACTTTCTCCCATCTTTCGGGCAGCGTACGAATGCCTCGTCAAAAAAATGTTTCATCTTTGGAGGCGATCCACGAATCGATCTACTTTTTGACTTCTTCATAAGATCGGAAGTGTTGGTCAGCCAGGTCATGCGCCATTGATCGAAACAGGTGCTAATCAGAGGGAGCGACGTCTGGAGAGTACAGCGGGTGGGGTAGGACTTCCCATCTTAACGTTTCCAAGTACGTTTTGACCACTTTTGCAACGTTGATCGTTGTCGTGCCTCTTGCTGTACTGCGGCCGTTTGTCCTTTAATGCTCGGTTCAAACGCATTAATTGCGTTCGATAACGATCACCTGTGATTGTTTCATTGGTTTTAACAGCTCATAGTACACGACGCCGAGCTGGTCCCACCAAATGCAGAGCATGATCTTGGAGCCATGATTATTCGGTTTGGCCATCGACGTGGAAGCATGGCCGGGATATACCCAGGATTTTTTGCGTTTAGGGTTATCGTAATAAACCCATTTTTCGTCCCCGGTCACAATGCGATGCAGAAATCCCTTCCGTTTTTGCCTCTGAAACAACTGTTCACAAACACACAAACGCTTTCAACGTCTCTTGGTTTCAACTCATACGGGACCCAAGTTTCTTCTTTCTGAATCATACTCATGGCTTTGAGCCGTTTTGAAATGGCTTGCTGTGTCACTCCCAATGATCGTGCCAATTCTTCTTGAGTTTGACGCGAGTCTTCATTCAGCAATGCTCCAATTCTGCATCTTCGAAAACTTTCTGTTTTCCGACACTATGCTGGTCTTCGACGTTAAAGTCACCGTTCTCTCACTAATAGCGTCTTCACCATAAGTACTTGAGAGCATTCGATGAGACTCAGCCGCAGTTTTCTTTATATTAAAACAAAAAAGAAGAACCTCCCGAAAATGGCGAGAATTTGGCTCGTAAACTGACATTTTCAATCGAGAACAACTTTACGATGCACACACAAATCGACTAATGCTTGAATGGGGTTATGTTGACAGATGTCCATGCTAACTGCCTGACATCTGTGATTTGTTTATTTCGACCGCTACTTACCGTTGTAGCCACCTATCGGAAAACGGCGGAAGCAAAGCTGTACACCTTGTACATACTTCATCAACGCTAACAAAATCCCCAATGAGCGGGAAGCAGGCTAATAACGCTTGAATAATGAAATCAGTGCTAATTGTCAAATTTTGTTTTTGGAAAAGTGTATGTTAGTGTAAAAGTGATTTATGCCTGAACTTGTGAATGTCAAGAAACAAGCACTAAGGAACGTAAATTGTACTCTGGAGTTTAAAAAAGTAATGAATTGAGGAAACTAAATTAGCAAATGACAAACAACCAATTTCCAGAACGTCCCACACGAAATAACTGGAGAATGAAGTTTGACTAATTTCACTACATTCAGTAGATTATGGCACAAAAGCGAGATAGAAATACTAAATTCTAATAACAAAATGTACTAGTTTTCATCAACAATTTCGACAATCTCTTTCAATTACGGAAAATATTTATTAAGAGTTTACAAAATCGAAATTTACGAATAATTCACTCAAATATTGAAGAAAGTAAGTGGCATAAACTAGTTTCAATTTTCATATTTTTGTAAATTTTGAACATTTTGTAATTAGTATATCGGAAATTTAAGAGCAAAATAGGAATTTCTGCCTTTGGAGATGGAATTTTATAAAGTTCCGAGTTGGCATCACTGTGTCCTACTAGAAATTAGCAAAACTCATACACTGACTTGTTTCTCTGTTATAGAAACGATTTCCCATTTTCCACGATTTATTATCTTAAGGAATTCATACATTCGAATAATCATGCAATCTCTTAATTTTTCATTATAAAATTATCACGAAAATCTTGTTAACCCTACAATGCATGGTTTTTTTTATGTTCTGTGAAAAAATAGGTTTGCTAGAGGAAACAAAAATAAGTAGCGGAAGTACCGGTACGCTTAATAGTGCCATCTATGCGGAAACAGTAGTATTACAACTATCTTCGAACGTTCCCAATCTGGTTCAACATGCATTAGCAATTACACACCGTTATATAGGAAAGAACAGATTATTTACCACTATGACCCATATCTGTCCCACTATGCATTGTAAGGTTAACTTGTTGGAGAATACTCATAAGGAAACAAATCTCCAATTTAATTTAATATATGCAAAACCGTCATATAAATGAGTTCCTCAAAGAGATTAAATACAGTGAAGTCTCGATTATCCGCGAACGAATGATGCGCGGTGCAGACTATCCGCAAGTGCCGCGAATTTTTTTTTAAGCCTGTTGCAGTCGCGATCAATTATTTTTTTATAAGTAGTCGCTGTACACTGACATTTCGCATACAAATATGTACTGTATGTTCTAAAACATAATTTAAATAAATTACATTGTAAAAATCAACATTTCCAACAGTAGATCACGTTACGAAAATGCAACTCTACTCTGATAAGCAGAGCTGATTGTTGTAAGGTGAGGAAAACGGGAATTGAAAAGAGTGATTTGCGTGAAAGAGTAAATTACATTTATCGTTCATTGCGGAGTGAAAGTCTGCGGGCGACCACTGAAGGGTTTATTACGAACCTCAAAAAACCCTATTTTAATCCAAGCCAACAACCGGGAAAGTACAGTAGACCGTACAGTGTGAAGGTCGAAAATTACAGATAGGCTTATATTACAGTATTTTTTGTTATTGTTTTTTTTTTATTTTAGCGATTTAGACGTAGATCAGAGGTATTTTAAAAGTTTTATTATCTTTTTGTACAATAGTTTTTTATGCTGAAATATTTTTTTCGTGTTTGCACCTCATTTTTGGTCCCTTTTTTTTTCGGTTTATCTGCTATTTTCGCTATCCGCGGTGCCCTTCACACACAATTCCGCGGGGGCTCAGTGGTAGAACGTTCACCCTTAAGAGGCCTCATCCCGGCGAAATTAAAATACCGCTAATTTTACAGTAATTATGTGATATCTTCAAATAGATAAAAGATAATTGAAATGTAGAACAACAGCGCCCTAGACAATATTATTTAGCGTGATGTACCGTTATCACAAGTCACCTAGTGGCTTTCCGTTTTCGGCCGTTTAGAAACGCGAAAATAAATGTCGATTTTCAAAGTGGCTCGAAATCGAAAGCAGATAAGTGAGTCGTGATAACGGTTTCTCATATAAAATGATATTGTCTAGGGCGCTTTTGTTCCACATTTCGATTATATTTTATCTATTTGAAGATATCACAAAATTAATGTAAAATTAGCGGTATTTTAATTTCGCCGGGATGAGGCCTCTTAATTCGATCCCAGCTCGCGCCAAGTGAACTTTGTGGTAGACAAAGAACGTGTGTGTGGGTTTCCTCGGGGTTCCATTTCCTTCCACCACTTTATTCATTTCTCATTATTACCGTCTCCTTTAGCCTGACCGGCATAACTGTGGGGCGAAAAATTCAAAAATTGTATTTTCAATTCCGCGGATAATCATGGCTTTACTGTACATCAATTGTAACATAATAACACTTGTACGTATATTTTCCTGTTAACATTGAGGAAGTCAATCATAAATTTCCAGGAGAATAATAAGTGGTTCAAATCATGAAAAGCAATTAATTAACTTAAAAAAATAATGATTCAACTGGCTGCAAAGATAATACGCGTGCACAGCATATCGTAGTTGCATTGCTTGCTATTACGTACTCCTAATCTCTTAACCAATCCATGTTAAGTGAATATTTATTAGATCTAGTTAATACGTAAGACCTTGCAGAAGAAATCTTATCCTCTTAGCTATCAAGCGCAAGTACTCAAGTCCATTCAATTGTCTCTCTTCCTTATTAGGTGGCACCTCATTTCTCAACACTGTCTTTATCTAGTCGTTAAAAGGAAAAAATGATGCAAAGGATTAGCTAACTAGGTCTCTAGTGACAAGATACATATTGAGATGACTTAAAAACTTTAACATTTATACAAGTAATTAGCAATCTAAGATATATTGCGTCAATAGAATCTTCCTTGTAATAATAATAATAATAATAATAATAATAATAATAATAATAGTAATAATAATAATAATAATAATAATAATAATAATAATAATAATAATAATAAAAAGAAAACACAAAATGATATTTTATTACCGAAACAATCTGTACAGTAATTCGTTACGTTACTTCAGAAGAATATCTCCAGGGTGACATGTCGACATGTTGACACATGAGTGCCTCCAGGCAGCGTAGTCGCTAACACTCTTGTCGCACGGGTTCGATTCCGGTCGGGACACTCGATCGATAAACTGTAAAAGTGTTATCAAGTCAGTCATCCTGAATGAGGTTTTCTTCATTCACACCAGGCAAATGCCGGGATGGTCCCCGGCCGCTTTCTTCGTTCCCCATTCCTTTTATCCTCCCGAATTCCCTGAGCAGTGTGACCGCCTTGCGACATCATCCGTCATACACTACGGGCTAACATGGCCATAAATGTCGAAAGCCCATAAGCTTAATCCCTAATCCTAATTACTAATCCAAGCATTCCTAATTCTAATCCTAGCATTACAACATCCTTGCGTATCATGCTCTTTTCTAATTTCACAAATATTCCATTAACATGACTTTTGCAATATCTTTATTAGAATGATTTCTATAATATCTCCATTAGAATGACTTTTAAATATCTTCATTAGAATGATATTTATATTAGCTTCATTAGAGTTATTTTTAATATTTCCATTAGATTGGCTTTGTAATCTCTTTATTAGAATGACTTTTATATATCCATGAGAATGGCTTTTATAATATTTCCACTAAAATGAGTTTTGTAATATCTTTATTAGAATAACTTTTATAATAGGTTTTTACAATATCTCCATTGGAATGACTTTCATAATAACTCCATTATAACGACTTTTATATCTTCATTAAAATGACTTTTATATTATCTCTACTAAAATGACTTTTGTATTATCTTTATTAGAATGATTCTTGTAATATCTTCATTAGAATGACTTTTATAACATATCTATTAGAATGGCTTTTCACGTAATATTTTTTTTATTAGAATGATTTGTATAGTATCTCCATTCGAATGATTTATATAATATCTCCATTAGAATGACTTAGAATAACTCTATTCGAATGATTTTTATAACATCTCCATTAAAATGTCTTTTGCCGTATTTTTTTTATTAGAATGATTTACATAACATCTCTATTAGAATGACTCTTATAATATCTCCATTAGAATAATTTCTATATCTCCATTAGAATGACTTTTGTAATATCTCGATTAGAGCGATTACATCTACATTAAAATAACATATAATATCTTCCTTACAATGGGTTTTGTATTATCTTTATTAGAGTGACTGTTTTATAATAGCCTTATTAGAATGAATTTTAAAATGTCTTTACTAGAATGATTTATAACATCCTCACTAGGACAGCTTCTGTAACATCATTATTAGAATGATTTATATAATATATTCAGAAAATGATTTTTATAATATCTTTATTATAATTAATTTACATAATATTTCCATTAGAATGACTTTTATATCTCCTTTAGAATAAATTTTATAATATTACCATTAGAAGACTTTAGTATTATCTTTATTAGAATAATTTCTATAATATCTCCATTAGAATGACTTTTACAATATCTAGATTAGAATGACTTTTAATATTTTCATTAAAATTTTTTTTACGATATCTACATTAGAATGACTTTCATATCTCCAATAAGACGACCATGATCTGGTAAATTATGTACTTAAAATATGAAAGAAATCGAACCAATTTATTTTTTAAATAATTCTTCATATTTTCTCCGAAGCTTCTAAGTTATTCCTCTATATTATTTGAATATAAAATCGGTTAAGAAATGAATGGAATAAAATGCAGTAATTGCATCCCAAGCTTGAAAGTTGCAGCACAAATATATGATGTTTTAATATGACATCAAAGCAAATTTTCCATGATAAGTTTGGTATTATAGTAACTATTCGATTTTCATGTTAATACGAAGTAATGTTTGAGATTTGTCAATCATCCTTTATATGTACAATCAGCGGCAAAAAACCTGCAACATGAGGATGTAAGTTTATTGTGAAACTACGCCTAACAGCACAGGGAATGAACATAACGTCTAAGTGGAACGAATCACGCCAGGATAAACCTCGGCCTCCTCACGTGCACACTTATTTTGGAGCAAAAGACTTCGTCATTTCACAATAAACTTATATGCTCATGTTGCAGGTTTTTTTGCCGCGGATTGTACAACTTGGGCTCGAAATCAGTGCTTATGGTTAAGTTTACCACATCTAAAAGAATGGAATGGAATGGAATCTTTAAGTTTTACGTCCCACGGTTATGCCGGTTAGGCTAAAGGAGACGGTGATAATGAGAAATGAGTGAGATGGTGGAATGAAGAAAGTGGGAGGAAACGGGAGAACCCCGAGAAAACCCACGAGCACGGCATCTAAAAGATATATTTCACGATAAGTATTGTTCTCTTTTACACTTTTACGTCCAAAGATTCTGTCATTTGGGCTAATGAAGGCTATAAGAAATGATTGATGACAATTAAATGAGCTATGAAAGCAAAACGTAATATCTGTGCCCTGAGCTGCATTTGAACGCGCAACACATAATATCCTATATTCGTGAAATGTAGCGTGTATTTTCTTTGTGACAAAGGTAAACCCTGTTGCTTGAGGCTGAAATGTTATAATATTATTAGCTTTTAACACAAGAAAAAATAAAATAAAATAAAATAAAAAGTAAAGAAAAATGTTCGTCGTTGGCGCTGCGGAAAACGAAGAGGGTGCGGAAAACGAGGAGTTAATTTTATGTTGTGTTGGTACGCTCTTAATCTGATGGTATTACAAAGCATGTCAAAAAATGTCCTCCTGCCGACATTTGCATGTGGCAAAATTTCAGCGGTTTTTGTCCATTAGTTTAAAAGTTACAAGGGCGTATCAAAACAAATGGTCCACCCTATATATAGTTAAATATATTTCTGCTGATAGTATGGGTAAATTTATGCGAGGCACAAGGCAAGAGACAGTGTATACTAGTGTAAAGCGTATAATTTTGTAATAGTACAAAAATTAAATTGCACCTAACGATCGAGCTACTTGAAGGACAAAACTCCTTTGAAAGCTCTACTAAAAACAAAGTTAACTCTTACCAAACATCATATACTGACTTTCATATGTATCTGTTATTGTTAATTGTGTACCACAAACAACGAAACCGACCTTGAGATCATAATTATTTTGCAGTTTTGTTGTTGCCAGCGGGGCACTGTCGAAGGCAATTAAGTTATTATTAAGTTTTGCAATTGTGAAAAAGAGGTGGAGATGCTTCCTTGGTTTCTGGTGTTCAACTGCAAAGATTTATTCATACCAAAGCTGTTGTTGCTTTTACAAGTAGAATCTTCTTCAGTGTTGCCACACTTGGTACAATTGTACCAAATTCAGCCCTTTTTGTCATTCATCGGCCCGTTGGTACCACGCTGGCATTTTCAGCCCCTTTTGTGAAGTAAGTTGGTACAATTCTACTCAATTCAGCACCATTTAAGAAATACTTGTCACATTTTCAAAAGTGTCAGTAAGACTTTTCCCACATCCAGAAATAATAGATATCAATCTGACTTAAAATGATTAATAATATGCTGTGATGTCTTTCAGCAAAGGTTTTAGGACCTTGGACTGGTTTTACATTTTTGCTTTTTTTTTTTTTTTTTTTTTTTTACAAATTTTAGTTTACTTACCTTATATTTTTCTAACAGTCTATTATCCCCTTCGGCCGTGAAAGAAGCTACGGTGAAATTATTTATATTTTAATATTTTATTATAACGTACTGTTTACACACCAACTCGGAGATGATTGATTTGTTCCTCGTTTTATTTATTTTTTTCATACAATGACCATAATACCGTTTTGGTTTATTAGTCACTGTGAGAGGCGCGTTTGGTTTCCTTACAATACATACCGAAGATGATAACTGTTCTTCCCCTTAATTTGCGGCCTCTATTATACTTCCTACGTGTGAGAAAAGTTTCATCTACTTCCACGATTTTTCGAGGTCCTCCTATTCAGATGTTTTTAAAAAGTAATTTTTGAAAAGAGCACTTTCTTGATTTGGACTCTTGAAAGAGAGCGGGGCGGGGAGTGTTCTCTTTTAGTTTCGTGTTATAGAGCCATGTATTACACTGGTATAAAATAATGATGAATTCAGCCCTTTTTTTGTTTCAATTTGGTACTATTTTTCAGCCCGTTACAGAGCTAGGACTGTGGCAACACTGATCTTCTTACACACAGAGCGTTACCTGACCTTACGTATTATAATTTTGCTGTCGAAAAAATACATATTTATAACAACCTTTTCGGTAGATGCAGAAAACTTCTTCCAAAACAAATGAGCACTACATGCAGTATTTCTTAGGAGAAATGAACTTGTCGTATCAACACAATAAGCGCTGACGAGAACAAAAGATTCCAACAATTCAGTCTTGTTATTGTATTAGAAGTATTGATTTTAACGTTCCCTTCGATGTTTTTTTTTTCTTTTTTGTGAGTGGGCACGTTATAGCTTGAACGTTACGATATTCCTTGCATTTGGGAAAAAATTCCCAGTTAAATTCCTATCGCTCTGATCCCAATTTGTGGTATGAAAACCTCCGAGGGGCCGCGAGAGATTGAAAGGAGGTCCGCTGGACATCTTATTTTCATTCAGGGACGATCTTTGGGGTGGGCAGGGGGCAATTGCCCTCTTGAGTTTGATAATCACATATTTTTTAATGAATTGTATGCTAATATAATAATAAAAAATGAAATATTACATCAGTGAAAATCTTCCCCCCGCAAATTCTGAAATGACGCTACTGTAACTTTATCTTTTTATATTGCTCACACCTTATTTTCTGCTACTCTTTGTTGAACCATTGTAACAAAACGTTACCACTACGTTCTTTATGTTCAACAAACAGTAGTAAAAAAAATAAATAAATACAACAATCGCCATGACGAAATTGCTCTTCTGCAAACTTAGACAAATGTAACATAGTGTCCTATACCTTCGAGGGGGAGATATATATATTGTACGCTATTGTTATTTATCTCCAATCATGGGCACCCGAAGGGGAGCAGAAGGGGCTGGCCCCTTGGCTCATGAAAATGTATACGTAATATTGTAAACCACGTATATTAAATATCAGAAATACCAGGCATGATATAGCAAACATGGAGATGGGGACCCCTTAGAAATTTTTCTTCGGACGCCCCTGTCTCCAATGTAACTTGAATTTATAGCTCAATCTGAAATTGCGTTTATAATTAAAAAGAGATAATAAATAATCCTCGGTGCATTTGTTAATTTTGTGAAGCATATAAACTGACGACTTAAGAAAATAAAAAATGGAAAATTGACATCTTTTTATGTTGCTGCATCTTTTTTCCACTATTTTTTAAAACTGCATGGATATCAAGAAAATTATCTTGTTCATTATTACATAACTTATTTATAAGAAATTACGTCAATAATTGTTTTGTGCTATGTCACACTTTTCACAATCTTAGTCTAACTATAGTAAGTACTTTTCCGTTACAACAAATCTGGTTATTTAGTTTACGTTCATAATTATGAAGTAAATACTAACTTAAACCATTACTAAGCAGAAAATCACTCTTAAGAGCTCGGTGGTTGCTAAAATAATACAACAGAATCTAAAGCATGTCTTTGAGAATAGAAAAGTACCGTTAACATGCATTTTACCAATAGCCTGTACATTATTTTGTACTGACATTGTGCTGTGCATTATTTACCAGCACTCAGTACAAAATTGTGCCAAACAACTGCTGGAATCGTTGTTTTTTATAAACGAATGTTGTATTCGTAGTAATGTTACTCTGCGCAACCAAGAGGGAACAAAAATCAGCATATTTATCTCTATGAACTTGAGAAACTTGGACTAGTTCCACGGTTAAATATTTCTCTTTACTGTAAATATAAAGCTAGAGAATTTGTAAGCCAACTAAGGAAACTATTCAAGCTTTTGAAGGTCAGCGCGTAAATGTCATGCCCTTGTCTACCAATGGCGTCTCTATCGGAAAAAAAGACATGAAAGTAAGCACCTATTTAGCAATTACTATTTTAAAAAAAAAGAGATTCGCAAACCATTATCAATTGCTTATCCTCAAGCTTATTAGGTCAGTAGCAGGATACGAACGCAGAAGCAAAAGATAGTTGATATATAACGAGAACAGAGGCAAGAACGCTGCTAATTTGTGGAGGTACAGTCCGCAGCAAAAACTCTGCAACATGAGCATGTAAGTTTATTGTGAAACTACGCCTAACAACGCAGGGAATCAACATAACGTCTAAGTGGCACAAATCATGCCGGAGAAACCTCGGCGTCCTGCCCTGCACACTTATTTTGGAGCAAAAGACTTCGTCGTTTCAAAATAAACTTACTTGCTCATGTTGCAGCTCATGTTTTTTTGCTGCGGACTGTACAAATTTTACAAAGCAAAATTTTTATAAAGCTATATTAGCAGGAAAGAAATTCTGTCCTTATTGACTGCAAATACTGTCCTTTCCTTCATAGTTATTTATATTGGATTGGAAAACAAACATTTCAAACAGTAAACAACACCACAAATCAAAACCTAACACATAAATGATAAGTGTTTATTGATGGCATCATATTTAAAATAATATAAAATATATTATTACTTTTTAAAAACATGCTCTGTTTAAAAAAAAAACAAATGAAATAAAGCAAATCATATTAGAAGTAAAAAAAAATAATTATGTTTTCAAGAAAATTACTTTTTTATTTTAGAAAAAATCTTCGAGGGTCACCCAGAAAATAAAGATCGTTTAGTTATACAAAATGGAAAACAACATTTATTTTTTTTTAAAAAAAAATAACAACAATTCTGTTACCCATCTGAAGATTCCTTCACTTCTCTACATTAGGGATGCGCACGAGACGAGTCGATATAGGATTTTCCTGACAAAATTCGAGTCGAGAAACGGCTCTTCCAATAGAGAAATATACATTTTTCGAGTCGAGACATCACTTTTACAGCACATTTTCGAGACGAGACAGCCATAAATCTTGTCTCGTGCGCATTCCTACTGTACATAATTAACACCTTTATTTAAACATTTGTCGTACCCGTTCACGAGTTTCAGAATTCCCATGTTATACTCTTCTGTCGCCAATTTATTAAACCAAGTGGTCACTATCAGGGGCGGATCCAGGGGGACGATCGGGGCGATTGCTCCCCTAAGAAGACGAAACTTACTTATTTATATATATATATATATATATATATATATATATATATATATATATATATATATATATATATATATATATATATATATATATATATATATATATATAAATAAAACCCATCCCAAAGTTTGGAGCCCTTAAAAGTAGCAGTATGACAACCCACCGCCCCCCCCCAGAATTCGGTTCTGGATCCGCCCCTGGTCACTATTGCTGCAAGTCAAGAATTGCTGAATCAATTATGATAGGAAATTTTTTATCATCAACCCTATAGTCCGGACCTTGCTCATAGCGATTTCCTCCTTTTCCCTAAGCTGAAAGAGTTTCTGGGCGGTAAATGTATTGGAAGTGCTGAAGAATTGGTGAATGTAATGATCACTTGGCTTAAATGAACTGGCGGTCGAAGAGTATAACATGGGAATTCTGAACCTCGTGACCAGATTCGACAAATGTTTAAATGTAGGATGTGGTTATGTAGAGAAGTGCGGGAAGCTTCAGGTATGTAACAGAATTGCTTTTTCCAATAAATATTGTTTTTTTTTTTTTTCATTTTGTATAACTAAACGAAATTTCATTTCTTGACGATCCTCGTATTTATGCACGACTACAAAAAAAAAAAAAAAAAAAAAAAAGCATGGAAAGCGCTCTAACTTACAATCAATTTATACATTTTTCAATTCTCATGTAAATCATAGCAGAAGAATAATATTTATGTGTAATATTCCAGAATAAAGAACTAAGTCGAATAAATAACGAAGGGCAATACCTACACTCGACCGACGAGAGCTTAACTTGAATTTGGACAGTATCGAGAGTGTCACTGTTCATATCAGAAACCCCAAAAACTATGGATCTACACTAATATTAGTCATTTTCGATTATTTTTACGCCAACTTCTTTCCTTCGTATAGGGTTACCCTTACAGTATTCTTTCCAGATTGTAAGGCACATGTGTACGTAAACTTGTTTCTAAAAACAAGTTTACATATCAAGTTTCATCTTCCTAACTTGAGAAATTGTGAGATACTTTTTTTTTTTTTTTTTTTTTGTATACATTTTAAACATCTTATTATCTTTGAACATTTCTCTTCGTCCCTTAGGAAACCCATAGAAAAATCCAATGTTGTGTACGGTTTCTACCAGACTATGATCTCTTCGATGAAGCTACTTGGAAGTATGCCATCCTAATGGTGTGGACTTTTTGCATACCGAACAAACATACAGTACAAACATTAAGTTTTATATGTTAAATTACTTTAATATGCAAATCTGAAAAGTATCGCTAATAATAAGCTTTCTAAACTTGAGTGAAGGTCACAGTTACAATGTAATTGGAAATTCACTTATTCAAGTCTAGAACTGATTTTTTTTTTTTTTTTTTTTCGCGTCGCGTTCTATTCTATGGTATTAATGTTGTGCAACTGAGCATAAACTAAGTCAACTTTAACTTGATTTATGAATGTAATATGCAAATAGATGTGTCAGATTAGTAAATTTAGCTAACAGCATCGTGATGTCAGATCTCAACAAAATACATATATTATAATATCTTTCTTTATGTAGTTCAATATTGTATGTGCAACTTTACGTTAGCTTTTTGCTGCCTCCCCCCCAAAAAAAAACTTGTCGCCTCGTGCAAGAGCACGTGTTAAGGGTCTTCACTATAGCGAAATTAAACAACCGCTAATTTAAAAGTTTTTCTGTAATATCTTCAAAACAAATAAAAATATTCGAAAAGCAGAAACGTAGTGAACTAGACAATACAATTTTGCATGTAATACCTTTATCACAAGTCACTTATCTGCTTTCGCTATGCCACTATTTACAGAACCCGCAAAAAAAAAAAAAAAAAAAAAAAAAAAAAAAATGCTAAATCTATCTACAGTTCCAAATCGAAAGCAGATAGATGAGTTGTGATAACGGTGTCACATGCAAAATTGTATTGTCTAGTTCACTACGTTTCGGTTTTTCAATTATTTTTATTTGTTTTGAACATATTACAGAAAAACTCTAAAATTAGTGGTAGTTTAATTTCGCTGTAGTGAAGAGCCTTAACACATTCAGCAGAGTCGACCCTTCATTCCAGCACCATTTCTTCTCTCTTTCTAGACTGGAGACTTCTACGTTTTAACTCATGCAGTTTCACAATTGCCAAATGAAATATCTGGTCCCGCTTTATCACTAATAAGCAAACCTGTTGGAGCAGAAGTTTATTCTTTTATCTTTGATTGTCTTCATCATATCAAAATAAATTCTCATGAAAAGTTTCGTAATTCGGCTGTCATTAATTTGACAGAAAAAAAATTATCTAAATCTTCCGCCTTTATAAGATTTACCTAAATCTTTCTTTTCTGGCAAAATCGTGCACTGTTATTAACATAAGATTCGTATAACTCATCTCCTAATTGAAACAGAAATATTATTTATATCTAATTTGAATTGCAATTAAGTGGTCTCTCCTTTGACATAAATTTAATTTCAAGCGTTAAAACGTGTTTCAAACTCGTCCCACTCAGAATATTACCCGTATCTTTAGCTTGCTTCTTTATTGGTTAAATCGCCATGGATCTCGTAAACTAATCAAATATACAGAAAACTCTGCAAATAAAATGTTCCTCAAGCCATACCTAACGCCCTTTGTATCCTGTATGTATCCGAAATTTTGTCGCATCTGAAGCCACATTATGGTCCATCTGTTTTTCAAAGTTCTTTAAAAATTATCCTTTATAAAGCTTCATTATCTCTTTTTCACTGTAAAGACGATGGTCCCGGATGGTGAGAAAGCGAAAGTAGTAATAAATAGAGTATTCGAATTGAAAGCTCGGCCTACACAGGTATTTGCATTCTCCTTCTCCACATGTATATAGACGTTATGTTGACTTTCGTTCTTTGAGTGCAGAGCAGCGCAGAGTGAGTTGTCAGTGTTTATATTGTACTAATGGAGAAGACCTTTTATTTGCTGTGGTTAAGTAAACGGTTATCGTCTGAACTTGCTCCAGTTCAATCAGGATGTTTCTTTTCAACACTTTCTGGTTGGATTCTGACTTTAGAAAACAAGAAAGAAAGAAAAAAGAAAGAAAGAAAGTAGCTTACGTTCATCTTTTCTAGTTTAGATTAATTTTAGACTTTAGCTATTGCACAGTAAATACACAATTCCAAATATTAGGAGATCTTAGAATTTAAATACAGTATTGTGTTGCTTACTGCAATCAGTTTTTACTAATGCGAAATAAGTTGATACAATTTGCACTTTTAAATATAAAGGACATAATAAATATTAAATAATTTACTACGAAGAGACCAAGTAAATAGAAATAATTATTTCACGTAAATTAACTTTTCATCCTATTGGTTGTGTAGTCTACAGCAGCGAAAACTAACGTCTTAATAGTGTACTCGCCTTTGGCGTAGGGGACCCGTGTTCGATCCCCAGCAGAAGCTTATCTGGTTGGGATCCCACGTTAAGTTGTAGGTCCGCGTCTCATATAGCTTCGCTGCTGAACGGGACGCTAATTTCAAATGAAATCCAGATAATGTTACCACTACACATTATTACATATTTATGCATTCAACAATATTGTTTCCTTAAGATAAAATCGCTTTAAATAAAATAGCAAAATGTTAATAAATATAAAATAAAATATGCTAACTCCGAAAGTATTGCAAAAATCGTTTGTAGAAAGCGGTATGCTGATCATCATATGTACGTTGATTTCGTATACAGAAATAGATAAGCCACTTGTACGAATTAGACAATAGTTATTAGTCAAACATACGAGCAAATTCTTTATTTTATTTTATTCGGCTGCAAGCATGATCACCAATAAAGGTTTCCAGCAACAGAGTTTTCAATAATTTTAAATACTGGCTGCACTCCGTAAGAATGAAGTTCATATATTTGTGTGTAATAATGTCATTATTATGTAATAATTAGTTTAATAAGTGATTGTTCTTATTACGTTCTATTAGAAAGTTTTAGAAGGTAAAGATTTTGTATATATATATATATATATATATATATATATATATATATATATATATATATATATATATATATATATATATATATATATATATATATATATATATATATATATATATATATATATACAAAATCTTTACCTTCTAAAACTTTCTAATAAAAACATAATAAGAACAATCACTTATTAAACTAATTATATATATATATATATATATATATATATAGAGAGAGAGAGAGAGAGAGAGAGAGAGTAGTACGACTACACAAGATTGAAATTATTATGGAGAATCACAATACAACAGTATTTGAAAGGAATTAATTTAAAAAAAAAAAATTTACTAATACAGTATTTCACTGTCACAAAATCATGATATGATGGTAACTCATCTTGAATCACAATTTTATTTTCGGAAATTGAAAAGACGTTGGCCATTCATTATTTTATAACGATGTATGGTAGAATACAACTTTATATCCAAAAATATTACCAAGAAAATCGGAAGTTACTACAATTTTTTTTTTTCAATTGAAGCGTTTTCTTAAAATAAACTTAAATATATGCTCATTAATAATTAGAACTTCATTAGTAAGACCAGAATTTGTCAATTTTTTCAAGTCTGGGACCAACCTTGATGAATAGTAGATTCCACTGAACCCAAGAGTATGGAACAAAATCTCCCTTTTACTCCATAGATTAAATTATTCGAACGGGATGCAGAAATGTATTTTTATTATACTAAAAAAATCGAGTGTGAATATTGAGCTTTTCTTTAAAGTCAAATTTGTTGAGCTTAATGGCGAAATCTGATCCTATATCAAGCTTATTTATATACTTGGTTCTGCAACGATTACGTTTATGTATATTTAATTATAGGGCAACAAGGAAAATAGTCCGGTACCTTATGATAACAAATGTTGTGACCAGACTTGTTTAAACTTGTTTTATTTATGTTGTTGAAGATATAATAAGTGAGGAAGTCATAAATGATTGAAGTGTATTTTTAACTTCTGCGAAATGAATTATAAGTATTAAGGAAATACAAAGTTTAAAAGTAACATAAATAGTTTAATTTGTTGAAATAACTATCGTGATAAGTTTTGGTGGTTATCAAAGTAATTTTAATCGAACTGGAACCGCAATATTAAATTATATATGTTTGTTACAGTTCTCATCTGAATATACAAGCATAAATTTATTTCACTGAAACATACAGTAAAGAAAGATGAGCTTTCCTAAATTGTAAAATGTTAATTTCTGAATAATAATATCCACACTCCACCCCACACCGAAAAAAAAAGCATTAAGAGTCTTCATCCCGGCGAAATTAAAATACCGCTAATTTTACAGTAATTATGTGATCTTCAAATAGATAAAAGATAATTGAAATATGGAACAAGAGCGCCCTAGACAATATTATTTTGCGTGAGGTACCGTTATCACAAGTCACCTAGTGGCTTTCCGTTTTCAGCTGTTTAGAAATGCGAAAATAAATGCCAATTTCAAAGTGGCTCGAAATCGAAAGCAGATAAGTGAGTCGTGATAACGGTTTCCCATGTAAAATATTATTGTCACATTGTCGCTTTTGTTTCACATTTCGATTATCTTTTATCTATTTGAAGATATCACATAATTACTGTAAAATTAGCGGTATTTTAATTTCGCCGGGATAAAGACTCTTAAGCTGAATGTAAGAAAGAGGGTGAAAAGTTTACGATCCACCAAACATTTCCTTAGGAAATAACTGTTGGTCGTGGTCCATAGGTTAGGAATCGCTGATTTAGACACTTGTAATTCGATTATTATTCGGTAACATTCGCATCGTAGTTGGTAAATAATCAGGAAGTAATACGTGTACAGGCTATCCCATATGATAATGATATAGTTTTAGAACACTGTTTCCGGTCATTTACTCTTCCTCATTATTTATTCCATACCTTTGTATAGAGAGCCAATTGTAGTAACTTTGACAAGCAATTAACACAGGTCTAATAAATAGGTCGTTATGTTAGTACCGCCATTTTCTTTTTGTTTCTTTTCTAAATTGTAAGCGTGCATTAAAAAACATATGAAAAATTTTAAACTTGTATATATTTATATCAGTGAATATTGTTTATAAAACATAGGTTTTAAAGTACCCAACCATAGCATAAGAAATAGCACGATTTTAGATCCTCTAAATTGGAAATTTTAAATTTTAAAAAGATTGACAGATTCTTTAAGCTCATTTTAAACTGACTGTATTAAACAATGTAAAAATTTTATGCGATCTGACTAATAGTGTTTAAGCAATGATGTTTAGAAATATTAAGCCAAAATGTAATTTTAAGACTGCTGTTCTTAGTTTGTCGTTGTTTTAGATAGATGGAGAACTTGATAATTTTTAGAGCATTGACAAGAAATTATTTCTGTTTAATTGACTTTCATCTACATTGTGTTTTATATTAGTACTCTTCTTTTATTGGTTTCATATTTATTATTATTATTATTATTATTATTATTATTATTATTATTATTATTATTATTATTATTATTATTATTATTATTATTATTCCATTGCAATGTATAGGTAATGCTCTGATATCACGTGCTCTGTTTTTGCCAAAAGCTGTTTGCGGCACTAAAACAAAGATTATTATTATTATTATTTAATGTTCAATAGTTATTCCTATATATAGCATTTGAATTGTATATTATTAAGTGCAAAAGTTTTACCAAGACTAAAGAGAAAACTTTATTTTCCGTCTCATGAGCAACACTGCTTTTGATTTAACTGATAATTTGTTTAACTGATAATTTGTTTAACTGATAATTTAACTGATATTAACTGATAATTTAACTGATATTAACTGATAATTTAACTGATAATTTATCTGTTTAGCTGATAATTTATCTGTTTAACTGATAATTTAACTGTTTAACTGATAATTTAACTGATAATTTGTTTAACTGATAATTTGTTTAACTGATAATTTAACTGATAATTTGTTTAACTGATAATTTGTTCATGGTTATTTGGGTACGATTGTCCCCTTACTACCTGAACTTGCACTATTTATACAGCGCACAGTTCTAATATGAGCGTGAATCTCCTTCCCACTTCTCATTATATCTGTGCAAGTTCCTTTATGGACACAAGTAAAGGAAGACTCTCAAAGGGAGTGAATTGCTGTTGACAAATGTAGTATTTTAATATATAGAATGTTGGGGTGAGTTTGTGGCAAACTTGGATAAGTGATAGATGATACCAAATGCATTTTTCCCCTTATAATTTATGTCCGAGTACGCCTCATTGTGGGTCCACAAGCCTTCGAAGACGAAGTTGCAATAGGTTTTGTCATTCAGATTAAAGCAAAGCGCCTGAAGTCCATCAATTTGCTATACGTAGCTCCTCTACTTATTGTCTTTCACAAAGATATCAACCTTAACGTCCTAGTGGCAGTATTAAACTAATATGGTCAAAACAACGCCTAAAATGTGGGATAGAAAAATAAAGTTTAAAAGAATGAATGAGAACTGGCAAATCTACACAAAATTTGGAATCAACTAGTGAAAACGGTATGTTTCTAGCACTTGTAGTTTTCGAGATCTCATTGTCGAAAAGGTTGGCCACAAACTATAAACCTAGCATTTTAATATATAGATTTAACTAGCTGAACCTGCGCTCTCTACACAGCGCAGCATATGAGCATAAATCTCCTTCTCATTCCTCACAACATCTGTACATATCCGTTTACAGACACAAGTGAAAGACGCCTTGATTTAAAAAAAAATCGGCAAGAAATATCATAAAGGGGAATTTTTTTCTATTATTTTTTCTCAATATCTTTCACCGTTTGCAAAATTTAAGCGTACTTCCTGTAGGAGTTTCTAAGTCATGTATGACTAGTATTTTCTTTCTTCTTGCATGCAGTATGTAATAAGCAAATACATTACATACATAATTAATTATAATTCAGTTATACAGTATATGGTGTTCATTGGGCAAAACACTCCAAAAATAAAGATTCATCTTACACGTTAGACTGGAGAAATGGTTAACCTTTCTTTTTCAGTATTATTTGGCCAGGAAACAAACGCCTGAGACATATTCAACCCATATATACAACAATGTGGTGTTGGAATGTATAATGCGTAGGATATGATGTTGTTGTTTTTTTAATTTCAACGCTTCCAGTGTACCCGTAACAATGTAATAAAGAAATAACGGCCATGTTTTTTAAAAAAAAATATCCAAATAGAACTGGACAATCTATGCAAAATTTGCAATCGATCAGTGAAAACGTCATCTTTCTAGAGCCTGCAGTTTCCGATATCTCATTATCGAAAGGATTGGCCACGAACATACGGTTTAAAAGAACTCCAAAGATGGCAGCACAATTCATTTGCATTGATTTTGGAGAAGGCTTATTAAAATACAAAGGCTTTGATCAATAGCTTTAAAACATAAACTTTATAAAAAGGGTATATTTAAATAATAATTTATTTAAAGTACACATACTTTAAAATATTGTCTTTGTTAAACGTGAAATCACAACTAACCCAAGTCAAAAGTTTGAAATCTAAAGTTAGAGGTTGGAGTTCAGGCGTTTTTATAGCTTCTATAGCATTTTAGTAGATAGATATTTAATTATTGAATCCATATGCTAAGTTTATGAAGCTGTTTATTGTAATAGAAAAATAAAGATGTTAAAATGCTATAAGTAAGAAGTCAGTGAAATTATAACCTTGAGATTCCTTTAATTTGAACAAAAGAACGATATTTTCCAACGTAAATCAACAGACTCAAAATCAAAGATGGCGTCAATATTTTTCATATAGCAAGAAATTATAACGGACAACAATAATTAAAAAGGAAATAAACTCAAGATTTTTCTATAATCCAAGCAAGCATCTATATACAGAATTATGTAATAAGAAACATGTTTCCTTAACACAAAGAGCTATGCATTAGTTGACTAGTTTGTTTTGTTTGTTCCACTTACAAATTACACTCACTAGTTGATTTCAATTTGGAATTATTTCTTCCGTAATCACTTGATACTTGATTTTTCTTCCACCGAAGCAAAACTTCAATCACCTCCGGGGAATACAAGAAAAGCAGACACTTACGGTTGGCGTGAGGCATTTTTTAACATACAATTGAAGGTGCGAATTTAGTTATTATTTGTCAGTCATGTGAAACAGTGTTGCCAAGTGAGGACAAAACTGAAGAATCGAATTTATCCGAAAAATAAAGAAAAATCTTAATATGAGAAGGGACTTTGAAAATACATTTGTTTAATTTCAAGCTTTAAAATACGAGTATCAAATTGTATTGTCATTCTCAAAATATCATTAAAATTTCTTTTAAGACACTATATAACGTTGTTTGAGTCTCTCTTTACAACTTAACTATAGGATCATGATTATGTAGACTTAGTACCACTTGCAAGTTATTTTTCGAATTTCTGTAAAACGTTTGATGTTTTACAAAATAAGTTTCTCAAGATATATTTATATTCTTTTTATGGAAGCAATGAAAGAAAATTTAGAGGCCTTCTAACAAACTATTTTAAATTGTATAACTACAGTGTCTGCACTGTATAACTGTATACTACACTGTATAACTGCAGTGACGACGCTAGAGGAGGACAAGGGTCAGGGTGGCCCCGGTGGCATTGCCTTACTACTGCCTCTCAGACATGTTCTGTTGTAATGTAGGTGAAGTACTTTTAAAAATCTATTATTGTCGATATACAAAAACAAAAAAAAAAAGCCCCCAAATGTCTCTGCCTTTCCGCCTCGCCCCATCTTACAATTAAAGTTGGAGACTCCTCTAAGTGCACATAAATTAAAGTTAGAAAAGAAATAGATTTTCTATTGAACTCATATGTTATCAGCATTCATGTGCGGTTGGCATCGAACTATGAATAGTAGCACCTGAAATGCTGTGTGTTAGTTACTTATCTTTCTATAATAATATATTAAATTTACTATGAGAGTTCAAGTTAGAATAGCTTACTCGTTTTATGTTATACCCTCCCTTGAAAACCGAAGTGTACATAGAAATTGTGCCAGTAATACTCATGATACCTTCGTATGAGATCGGGAGATTTCGTATGTAAGTGTTGACTACGGGAAATCTCTGGTAAAGAGTGAAGCCAACCCGTAGGATAAATCCAGTTTTATGGAATTTTTTTATATTAATTTTTTGAGAAGGAATAATGGAAATTTTCTGTCGCAATTGGAAACAAATATGGGATGTTTCATCGACAACAATAAAATTCTCTATGTATAGTAATTAGACTAATGACTACTTAATAATCTTGAAATCTGTTAATTATCAAATTGTGTTACAGGAAAGTGCATACTAGTGCAGAAACAACCGGTGATTTTAAAATACAAGAAGTGTGAATTATGCTGTGGTATTTTTACAATACAAATAATATAATTAACGGGAAAAAAGTGAAATGCTAATTGAGAAACAAGCAACTTCCAAAACATTCTATACAAAATGACTGAAGAATAAAGTAGTTCTAGCATTCTTATGTTCATTTCAATATGATAATACGAAAGAAGTATGTAAATATTAAATACTGAGAACAAAATGTACTCGTTCTTGTCAAAATTTTCAACTGTCTCTTTCAATTAAGAAAAATAGTTATTCATCAAACATACTTGATAAACGTAGAAGATCGAAATTTACGGGTAATTTACTCATATATTGAAGAAAATGTGTGACATGCAATAATTTAATTTTTCATATTTTTTTAAAAATTAATTTTGTAACTACCATCATACGGGAAATTTAAGGAAAAATGGGAATTTCAGCCTCTAGATATGGGATTTTATAATATATCAGGTTGGCATCACTGCTGGTAAATACTGAGCAGGATGAACGTCATCATGAAGAATTTGGAATGGTGGACATGATCGATTTTAGTTTGGACGAGAAATTTGTGCTGCCGCTTGAATTCATGACCACCCATATATAATAATAATAATAATAATAATAATAATAATAATAATAATAATAATAATAATAATAATAATAATAATAATAATAATAATAATAATAATAATAATAATAATAATAATAATATCGTACATGATTTAGAGATTCGATTTGGTAAAGCACCACCGACTAAAGTTAACTTATTGAAATGGAGGGGAAAAGGTTTTCATCGCAAGGTGACGCCAATGATGTTCCGAAAACTGTATAAGGGAATATGGCGGACAATTAGATTATATCGTGAACATGATCATGAATCATACTGGCGTCCTAAATGCATCACAGAAACATTTCCATTTGGTACTACTTTGGAATGTAATTGTTAATTTGTAATTGTAATAGCAAACGAAAAAAATAAATAAATAGAAAAGGCTGGAATAAATTATTGGGATTTTTCGCTCACCTCCTGTGTATTATTCCGGACAGTAAATAGATGTACAAATATTGTTAAATAACTTCTTTAAATATTTTAATAGTTATAATAAAATTGGTTAATATTCTTCAAAGTACTTCGAGAAAATAATATATGTATTTCGACATATTGGAAAAATACAATGATTCTATAATATTGTTCTATACTTTGAGTATATATAAATTGTATTTTTCAACTATGATGTACTTTTTTTTTGGAAACTAGTTTAATAACGAACTGAATCAATTTGATTTCAAAATGTTTTGCATTAACTTCTAGTAAGTGTTGAGTTCTTTATTTATTTATTTTTTGTAATAATTATTAGTTTGAAATGAGAGAATAACACAAAGGGTTTAAAATATATACATATGTTTACATTAAAAATAAGTATTTATTATTCGTCAATCATGAATCTTGATATTTAGTTATTTCTAATGATAATAGTTTTTTTTAAAAAATATCTTTTACGCAAATACTGAAAAATATTCAGTCTAACTAAAGAATTAGTTGCGAATAAGGTAAAATGGAAACTATGGTGTTCTGTGAATGTTTTGAAGATATTAATTGTTCACCCCTAAAAGGAAGGAACCAGGACACTGATTCTTACATAATGCAGATCTTTAAAAAATTCTGTATTAAACATGAACAAATGATCTATTAAAAAAAAAAAAAAAAAAACACTTTTACTTTTACAAAGTTAAATGTAAACCTGTTGTGAATGAAGTATTATAGGTATATCAAAGATAATACAATATTTGGCGGGAAAACAGAATGGAGGAAACTAGTGGGTTGTATTTTAAAAGCAAAGTATTACTTATTTAACTTTACAATCTTACTAGTGGTTACCAATGGATATCGAAATTACTCTCAGTATACTGTCAACCTTTAATATATTTATATGTCTTTGGATACACAAACATACGCTATTCCAACCACTAAGGTTCAGGGACATTTTCACTTCCAACAACTTTATTTTGTCGTACCTTTTACATAACTCTTTACTCAAACTGCACCATTAACATGTCAACATTCATTACCTAAAGCGAACCACAACTAAACATTGAAAAGCTTTCAATAAATTCAGCCACTTATGGGTCATAACAAACCTAAAAATAATTACCGCCACATCTGGCTCATTTCCGACATCAAACCTAATACACAATATAAATATTACATGGTTATATCTTTCAATTGTTCTTACAACTTCTCAACACCTTGTTCGATTATTCCTAAGTAACATCTTGTCCGATACTTCTAAATAAAGTCCAATCTTAACTAACAAAACCCGAACATATATATATAGGGTAAGAGGGTACAATTTCGAACACTTTAGAAACTTTTTTTATTTTCGGACAAACTAGATGTAATAACAGGACAATTTTTGGTAAATACAAAGTTTGTAATCTATGTGTTGCGTTACAAAAATATTAAGAAAAAAGCTCTGTTACAATGTCCATAAACATAATTTTTTTTGTTAGCACAGAAAAGTTCAGATTTGTACCACATCAGGTACAATTCCGAACACTGGTAGGTACAATTTCGATCACACACATTTTCCACAAATAAATTGTTTCTTACCTTGTACACCTACATCCACTTCATGATACCACACTTGGCAAGACTGGCATCGTATCCAGTCGCCTTTCACGACGGACTCTTCACTGTAATAGCTCAACTGGCAAAAGCCATATATGTCCTCATTTGTTGGAGTTAATGCCCTGCTTCTTTGCGGCTGTCTTGCAACTTGAAGCTACTTTCCTGGAGTAGGCCGGTTAACAATACAGAATTTCTTAGCCTGTACTTCAACAATGTGAGCGTTGCTTGTAAGATGGAGCGAGGTTAGGAGTTTTCTGTTACGTGTAGGTTTCTTCTCAGGAGTTTTGAGGATGTTACGAACCAAAGCATTTTCCGGAGGGTTTTGGTGTAGGTAAGAGAATTGTAGGTTTGTCTTCGTCTTGTGGCATAGGAGAACCTGAGGTATTTGGTGTAGGTGAGATAATAGTGGGTCTATCTTGATCTTGTGATGTAGGTGAATCATCAATTTTCGATGTTCCTGGTGCACAAATGTCATTAGTTTCAGTGTTATTCCTAGACTGATTTTTTTCTTCCGAAGATTATGCGAGCAGGAGGGAAGGAGCAAATTTGGACTTTGGAACAGTGTCGTCCGAAAAGGACATGATTCCAGTACACGCGAAACCTTTTATGGGCGAGCCAACAGAAGCTGCCTCGTTCCAAGCCTCGCAAAAGAGAGGATTAAATCTGAGCTTCGACAGAGCCTCGTTGGGATGGCGATGTTGCCAGTTTGTTGCTTTCGTGTGGTAGTGTGTCTTTAGAGACTTGAACAAAGTTCTATCTAAAGGTTGAACGTGCCTACTATGAGGTGGTATACCCACGAGCTCGATCTCATTCTCCTGGCAGAATTTCAAAGCATTGAAATTGCTCTGACTTCCATGATTGTCCAGTATAAGCAAAACTTTACCAGGAGTTTTGTATGTACAAAAATGTTCCAACCACCTAAGGAAAAGCCTTTCGTTGATGTAACCAGACTCGCTCAACTCCACAGCTGTGCAAGGTGGCAAACCGTCATTGAATTCCGGGCGCATTCTGACACCTTTGAAAATGATCATCGGTGGAATGTAAGAACCAGAAGCATTGCAACAAGCAACGACTGTCACGTTTTCCCTTTTTCAACGTTGGTTAGTGACACGATCTCACGCTTTCCTTTTTGACTTACTATTTTCATGGGTCTGTTATTCAAGGGAATCCCTGTCTCATCCATGTTGTATATGCATTGACGTTTATCAAACAAATTAAAGTCATTCACTACACCTTTCAGAATTCCAAAGTAGTTCCTCACTTCTTAATTCATACCTGCAGCTCTAGCTCTCGATAGTCCTTCTGGTTTCCTCAAACTTATGTTTGGGTGCCTTTTCATAAAGGCTTTGAACCAGTCATCGCCAGCTTTCTTCCTATCTGGATTCCATGGGTGCTGAACTCCACCGGCAACATCCACACCAAAAGCAGCACGTTTTACTTGCACGGGTGTAAGTCCTAATCCTCTGTTCTCGAAATACACTAACCTATTCACCAAAGCCTTCTCTGTTTCTTCCGATAGTACTGTGGGATGTCCAATTTTGCCTGTTATCGGTGGAGTAAGTCCAATCTGCCTTTCCTTTTCCTTGCCTACACGGTCATGAAGGGTGCCTTGTGGAATGTGATACAATGCCGATGCCCCTCTTAACGATATATCACCCGATAAGACGCTCTTCACTGCTGTTGCCATATTAGAAGGATCCCACAAAAGATGCTTTTTCTTTTCAGTTTTCCGTCGTGCCATCTGTAATGACAAAACACGAAAGGCACACTGAGAATGGTAGCACAACTGGCTGATATGTACCTTCAACCTAGTGTTCAGAATTGTACCTTATTGGTGTTCGAAATTGTACCTTTCGCTATACTTTATCTGCGACTAAACAGTTACAAATGCTGCTCGTAGATGGCACCTGGTGTACCATGCTTGTTTCCATCATGGACCGTGCAACATACTACAGTAAACTAACAATCAACATTTCGCAATTTAAAGCAACAATGCAACGTCAAACAATGAGCTATTTTATAGTACGACATTTTCTAAGGTTGATATACACACCTTTGCTTGAAGAATAATTTCTGTACGGCCTCAACAAACAATTAAACACACAACTCTATCAGAAACAAATAAGCACAGGAGTCACTGTCAACGCCATATTTTTCCCTCAGTGTTGGAAACTGTTGTATTTCGAAAAATGGTGCAAAAGCTTACTGTGTTCAGAATTGTACCTGTTCGAAATTGTACCCCCTTACCCTATATATATATATATATATATATATATATATATATATATATATATATATAGAGAGAGAGAGAGAGAGAGAGAGAGAGAGAGAGGCTGAATTAACCATTTAAGCAGAATAAATACGTGCTTAGGGCATCAAGGAAAGGGGGTACAGAAACCTTACCATAGCAGAATTTACCATGGTCCATGGGACATATGATGCTATATTGCAAATGGCGCACCTGAACGAGAATCTGCAAAAGAGGCCGAAACATTAAATACATATCTCGGTATATAAAAGAAGTTCTGAGTGAGTTAGTGACTAACGAATGCCCAGGCCAAACCGCTTAAGCGAGAAACTTGAAATTTTGGCAGTGAGTAGATTTTATGACGTAAGGTACTACCAAGGAAGGATTTTTGAAAATTCGACGAGGAAGAGGAGAGAGGGGAAAAGGCGGGAATTAAAAAAGGGTGCGATTACAATCGTCATAAAAAGAAAACCATATCTCGAAATCCTTTAGTGACATGAAATTTGGTATTGAGACTTTTTCATTTAAAATAATTAAAAATGTATTTTGGTATTTTTCCCTGGAAGCGAAGGAAAGAGGAGCGGAAGAAAAAAAAAAAGCTGGATAGAAATGAGGAAAGTACAATTGTTGGAAGAAGATGGCTATATCTCGAAGTCCTGAAGGTTAAAGACATGAATATTAATGTTTTGGCTTTTAATTTAAAAGAAGTGAGTTTCGTATCACAGTGTGAAACTATGACAGACTTTAGAACTATAGGAATTCAATACTCAAACTTCAAATAGTACATCTATAAATACTAGTTGAAATAGATTAATAAGATCAAAGATAGAACCTGTTCCTCGGATGCTGAATTCATATTAAAAAGTCATTACTCGCTAGTCTTATGATTTACTTCTATGGAAATAAAGGTTAAAACCGGAAATAGTTATTTTAAACCACTTCCGGTTTTGGTAATGTGTTGCGGATTGTAATGCTATGTACTCTTGAGACTCTGAATCTAATGCAGGAAAACCGCTTGTCCTGTCTATTAAATTTATGTTCTATTGCGATAAACGTTGAAACCGGAAATGGTTAATTTCAACCACTTCTAGATTCAGTGGACGTTCAAGGGGGGAGGTAGAATCTACTTTTGGGAAGCTGAATCGATTGAAGACAACTGCATCTCGATATCTCTTACTGTCTTTGCTCTATGAAAATAAATATTGAAACCGGAAGTAGTAGTAAATTTTAACAACTTCCTGTTTTGGTAGCGTGTTGTGATGATGATATGCTCTTTTGATACAATGAATCGAGTGCAGAAAACCGCTTGTCACTGTATATTACCATTTTCTTTGTACGGCAACAAGTGTTGAAATCGGAAATGGCAAATTTAAACTACTTCCGGTTTGAATAGAGGCGCAACGAAGAAGATATAACCTATTCTTGTGACAGTAAATCGATTGCAGAAAACCGCAACTCGATATATTTTACCGTTTATGCACTACGGAAATCAGTATTGCAACAGAAAGTAATATTAAATTTGAATCACTTCCAGTGTTGGTAGAGTGTTAGGAATAAGTATGGTATGTTGTCTTGAGACGCTGAACCGTTTGCAAGAAACCGCTACTCGCTATCCGTTACTGTTTTCGTTCTGTGGCGATAAACTTAAAAGCGGAAATAACTAATTTTAGGCACTTTTGGTTTGAATATAGTGTTAACGAAGAAGATGAAAACTGTGTTTGGGACTCTGAATCGATCGCAGAAAACTGCATCTCGATGTTTCTTACCGTTTATGCTTTGATGCCTATCGACAGATGAACGGTCATAAAAACAGTTTTATAAAACCCCCGATCCTTGTGCAAAGCATAGTTTTATTCAGCAAGCGAAATTCAATCACAGATGATCTCATATCACATACTTTTTTTCTGATGCAAAAGCCAGAGTACAATTTAAAAAGAAGTGAAATAATATCATATGAACGACTAACTCTGTCGCTGCTCTTCAACTAGCAATGAATGCATTCGGCAAGAAGTTAAAATGAGAAGTTTGGCCTAAAATATGTTTCCTTCCAATTTACTACTTTTAGGTACAGTAAAACCTGTCTTCAGCGAATCCTTTATTAAACGAAAACTTGTGTTAAACGGAAATATTTTACGGTTCCATGGATTTACTGGCAAAAATCGTATTAAATTCTCTTCATTAAGCGGAAACTGTATTATGCGGACAACGGAAATCAAAATAAGCCTCTTAACGGAAAATTTCAAGTTTCAGAGTGCAGCATTTAGAAAGTTTTTAGCATCCAATCAAAGGTTAGATATATATTTAGCGAAACAGACAGTAATGTGCAAACCGAAGCAGACACGACGGATATAAATGTTTTAATTGAGAATTATACGGCAAGTCTGAAAGGAGAAGAGGAGATGGAGGAAGAAGAGAAATAAGGCATTGAGTTAGAAGAAGAGTGTAGGCTAAGGACTTATCAAGATTCTGTCAAAAGTTTAAAGGAACTGCAACTACGTCGAAATGACACTGATATGCTTAGTATGGTTTCTCAGGTTAAAGCCTCAGTTGAAAGTTGAGCAAACAGGCAGCGATGTGCACAGAAAACCATCCTTGGCTATTGGAAATATTGGTGTGTACGGTATTTTTTCTGTTCACTGTAAGTTTTGCGTGTATTAATTCGTAGTAGATATAAATATTGTAAATTGACTAACCACGTACACCATCTTTTTTTATTTTAGTATGTCCATTATATGAATGCACTTTTTTTTTGCATTTGTCTAAATTCCTATCTATAGGAAACCTATCTTTAAGAGTCCCGGCGAAATTAAAATACCGCTAATTTTACAGTAATTATGTGATATCTTCAAATAGATAAAAGATAATCGAAATGTGGAACAAGAGCGCCCTAGACAATATTATTTTACATGAGAAACCGTTATCAGGACTCACTTATCTGCTTTCGATATCGAGCCATTTTGAAAATCGGCATTTATTTTCACGTTTCTAAACAGCTGAAAACGGAAAGCCACTAGGTGACTTGTGATAACGGTGCCTCACGCAAAATAATATTGTCTAGGGCGCTCTTGTTCCATATTTCAATCATCTTTTATCTATTTTAAGATATCAGATAATTACTGTAAAATTAGCGGTATTTTAATTTCGCCGGGATGAAGACTCTTAACGGAATTTTTTGCGAGTCCCGTTCGATTCCGCTAAAGACAGATTTTACTGTAGTATATAATTATATTTATTATTAGTTCAACTAGGGGACATTTTTTTTCCGCCTTTTTAAAAGTTTAAATATTACGGCTATCAGCTGTAAAGGAGGCTAGGGAAAGCTTACCTAACGTGCTAATTGATACAGCTTTCTGAAACTCAACTTGCTTCCCTTACCTTGTAGTGATAAAATGACCGATATGACTTTCCTTAATAACAGCAATTGAGTCGACCTGATAAGAATACTTGGTCCATCTCCACTCTTGGGCAATCGAAAAGCTAATAAGGAAAGAGGAATGGGTGCAAAGGTCATTGAAGGAGTATGTCGTGCAGGGCTGAAGCAGGTAGCCGAACACGTCGATCATGACTGATCCCTTACACCTATACCAGGGGCGCACCCACGAGCTCAATGGTAGAGTGCTTACCTCTGATGCATGGGGTTCCTGGTTGAATTCCCGACAAAGTAAGTATCTGGCAGACAACATCGTGAACATGGGTTTCCTCTGATACTCCCGTTTCCTCCTACATTCCCATTACACCTATTCTTCCATCATCATTCACTTAACGTAATCATCCGTCTCCCTTAGCCTAAAAGGTATAATCATGGCACCTTAAACTGAAAGATTTCATTTCATTGCATTGCATTGCATGTGTTTCTCAAACTCAGCGGGGGCAATTGCCCCTTGCCTTCCCCAAATTACACTTCTGAATTCAATTCAATGTCTCCCCATGTAAAATTGAAGCAAAGGTCTTAAAAGCTCAATGAAGCCTATTATTGTAGACCAGTGCTATTCAACCGGCGGTACGCGTACCACTGGGGGTACGCGAAGATGTTTGTGGGGTACTTAATCCTAATATAAGCCCATTTCCAATATTTACTGAATTATTATAGTTGGAATTTTTTGTTTTCTTTCCAATGGTTCCTCTGCGTTAACATCAATAAAAACAAACCACAAAAATCTAGAATGAGCTCTGATTCTCACACTCTCGAAGATTCGACCAAGAATTGAAGAGTTGGCCTCCCGGAAACAAGCTCAGTCATCTCATTAACAAGTTAAAGTTACTTTTAGTGTTTGAATTTTTAACATTGTCCTCAGTGTGCGAATTATCGGGAAGGAGGAGGGGAAAATCCCCCTGAGTACAACTGGATGTCTCCCATATGTTTTGAAGTTTTCCGTGTTCATTTTTTCGGATGTGCACTTTATCCCCTTTGTTAATAGTCTTTTGATTGTCATATTGATTGTCCTTTTGTTAGGCCTCTATTTGTCCCCCTTTTTTAATCAACAGAACATATGCATTTTTAACAGAAATTAAATCGAAACGGACTTATTAAACAGGTTCAGGGGACACATTACATAGGGGTACACGATGAAAAAGGTTGAATAGCACTGTTGTAGACCACCAAGTAAGGACTTTGTAGATTTAAAAAGAGGGGCATCATTAAAAAAAATGCAAACTTATGGTTCCGTATAATTCAATAACACTGCAACTTTTTGAAAAGAAATGTGCTTTGGGATATTCTCACTCACGATATTAACAACCCAAATATCAATTAATTACCGGCGGGAGCTCATATGGTTCGGATTTCCACATTAATAAGTAGGTTTACGTCACATATATCCTCGCTGCTGAACGGGGCGTTAAACTCAAAATCAACTCAAATCGAAATATCAATTAAATTTGAATAAGATATAACTTTCCCAAAATTAATTTTCCAAGTAGGGGGCAAAAGCAAAACTTACAAGAAAACATTTTCTCAAAAGAAATTTCCAGATACTTAACATTGAACTTAGAATACAGCTATATGTTCCTGATGTTCTCAATAAAAATCCCATTGCCCTATCTACCACTAACCCGTCACTGTAAAGGAGTCCTTGAAAATACCTAACTTTTAATTAGTATTTTTATTTAAAATAAACTGCAAAGTTGCCGAATCATGCTCTATTTTTGTTTTCTTCATACACTGCATACATCTAATTGTTAATATTTCACACACGTAATATCCTTTTACACACCTTCGCATGCTTCTTTTTGTTTTTGTTGTTGGTCATGCAAGAATAAAAAAAAGAACAAAAAAGAAGAAGAAAAGAGGAAAGAATGTCTTGAGTCCGGATATATCCAGTTTGATCCAGCTTTAGTTGTATATCTTTCTTTTATTATTATTTTTATTTCTTAATGTATTTAATCTGCTAAGGTGAAAGTTCCAACTACTGTTATGATTAGCAGCAGACACTCGACCGGTATGTCAACATGACACGGAACAGTGTTGCTAACCAATTAACGTGAGACTTATGTTGCTAACCAATTAATGTTTTAAAGGTATTAAATTACAGCAAAGCAAATATTTTAAAAGGTTTTAGCTAAAGGCAATGTGACTATGAAATCTAGCAAGTGAATGAACCATAGGTTAACTTTTGCAACTTTCTAAAATTCAGACATGCAACATGTCTGAATAAACTTCATGGCTGCTAAGAACTAAAATGTCTGGCTTGCAGATAATAATAATAATAATAATAATAATAATAATAATAATAATAATAATAATAATAATAATAATAATAATACAATCTGTCAGTAAGACGGTTTGTTACTTGCCCAGCATGACATGTGGACAGCACATTTGATCTCATCGCTGTTAATTGTGTCTTTCTGGACCGGAATTAGATAAATTTAAGAAGCTTCATACCATTGTCTCACGATGCTCAGTCTATCTGAGAAATACTGTATCCACATCAAGCTAACGAACCCGGGACAAACTACCGAATGACGAGCTAGGTAACCATTCAACAGTGTTTAACCAGAAAAAAAAAATATATATATATATATATATATATATATATATATATATATATATATATCGTCGATGGAGTTAATGCTAATATCATCAAAATATTTTACCTTCGGACACCAGTGTGCTATTTTATACAGTGGTTATGTATAGATAAAGGAAATTTAAAAAAACTCCCGGAGACACTTGATCAGAGGCCATGAACCCCTGTAGTGACATCATAAAATGGCCGCCGTGCCGATAGTGATAGATCCGTTTAAATGACCATATCTCCAAAACTAATCATGACATCGTAGCGTTTTAATACATCACTTGAAAGACCTTGAATTATGCTTAAAAAAAAGAAAGAAACATAGTAACTTTTTGCAGGGGCGGATCCAAGACCGACTTCTGGGGGGGGCGGTAGGTTGTCATACTGCTACTTTTAAGGGGTCCAAACTTTGGGATGGGTTTTATTTATATATATAAAATAAGAAAGTTTCCTCTTCTGGGGGGGGGCGATCGCCCCGATCGCCCCCCCTGGATCCGCCCCTGATTTTTTGTGACAAGAACGATTGAGAAGTTATAGCGCTGAAAATTTGGAAGTGGGTTGTATAATACTGGTAAACATTTAAGATAAAAGCTCTCTCAAACGATTTTGCAACATTCGGACAATATGTATTTTTAGGAATGATAAAAGCCTGCTGAACATGAATCTGAATGTTTCCAAGCCGAATTTTGCTTCCTTATGACCGAAATCAAAGATGGCGTCCAAAGTGACTGCTACATAAATTTGTTTTTGAAATTAGTTACAAATATTATATCTACCTAGGTAGTTGAGTTTATACTTTAGCGTTTGCTAGGTTTTCGGGGTCAAGAAATCCATTTGTGACATCTGAATTACAGCCCGACCACCGGAAGTGGCTCTAACCACCATGAAAGCCAAGATGGTGGCCAAATTCAACGAGAAATAAAATCATTGCATATTAGGGTGTGAGACATATTTTCAAGATAAAGGATCTCATTATTGTTACTTAAATTCTGATTCTGACATCGAGAACTCAAGATGGCTTAAAAAAATGTGTCAATTAGTGGAAAAAATTTGCAATCAAAAGTAATACTAAACACAGTTTCCTTCTGAGAAGGAACTGAATAGGTCACTAATGACGGATATGATTCTTCCTTTACTCCTCTTCCCTTATACAGGGACGGATTCGCCCGCAGCCAAAATTCCCAAAATCTTCCCTTACGTTACGGCAGTATATTGTGATCAGTGGCGTATTTACGATTTTGTTTCGGGAGGGGCTTTGCTAACTTTCGGGGGGGCTTTGCCTGAAAATGTGAAAATTCTGCAACATATTTCATATACTTTACTATAGTAAGTAAGATTTCTGGGGGGCTTAAGCCCGGAAGTCCCGCCTAAATACGCCACTGATTGTAATGTTTTCATATACCACTTGAAAGATTTTGAATTAAGCTTATAATTAAACGTCATCTAAGATTTTTTCTCAGACAAATAGTTTAAATGTTATTGCAGCAGCTATGGAAAGAGCGTGACAAAAAAGAAACATATCGTTTATGATTGTAATTTAATCTCTATATTCAGCCTCACAGCTACAGAGCAAAGTACAATTTAAGTCAGATTTTACGCATAGACATTTTACAATTACATCTCTTTTTGATTTCCATTATCTTAGAACATCTAGTTTTGTCCATAGCGTTACTTGACAAAAGGGGCTAAAAGTGATATCCGATGTTATTTCATTCCCTCATCATTAGCCTTTAGTTTCAAGTGACTCCTCTTCCCTGTGTTCACCAGAGTTCACTTTTTTTTTTTTTTTTTTTTGAAAATTTTGCTAAGTACACATGCCAAGTCTGAT